>NW_020954610.1:33369533-33488376 GCF_900497805.2 Vombatus ursinus
AGATAGATAGATAGATAGATAGATAGATAGATAGATAGATAGATAGAGGGCACAAAGTGAGTTGAAGATTAAGGGGTGATATCTGGAGAATAAAATTAAGAGGTGAGAGAATTATACTGGGAGAAAGAGAAAGGGAGAGGTAGAATGGGGTAAATTATCTCACATAAAACAGACAAGAAAAGGCTTTTACAGTGGAGGGGAAACAGGGGAAGGTGAGAGGGAATAAGTGAATCTTATTCTCATCAGATTTGGCTTAAGGAGGGAGTAACATACACACTCAATTGGGTATGGAAATCTATCTTACCCTACAGGAAAATAGAAGGGAAAGGGATAAAAGAGCAGGGGATGATAGAGGGGAGGGCAGATTGAGGGAAGGGGTAATCAGAAGCAAACACTTTTAAGGAGGGACAGGGTCAAAAGAAAGAATAGAATAAATGGGAGGTGGGATAGGATTAAAGGAAATTGGAAGTGTTTTGCATGACTACACATGTAAAACCTGAATTGAGTTGCTTGCCTTCTCAATGGGGGTGAGTGGGGAGGGAGGAAGGAAGAAAATTTGGAATCCAAAGTTTTGAGAACAAATGTTAAAAAATGTTTTCACATGCAAGTGGGAAATAAGATGTGCAGGCAGTGAGGTGTAAAAATCTATACTGCCCTACAGGAAAATAGAAGGGGTAAGAGAAGGCAGGGGATAGAGGGGAGGCAGATTAAGGGAAGGGGTATTCAGAATGCACACCATTTTGGGGTGGAAGGACGGAGATGGACAGAAAATTTGGAACTCAAAATCTTGTGGAAGTGAATGTTGAAAACTAAAAATAAATAAATTAATAAGAAAAAAAGTTTATGACTACATTTGACCAAAATCTCCTCCCCCTCCCATAATTTCTGCCCTTTGGAACAAAATTGAATAAGTTCTGTCCCTTTTAGATATGATATTCCTTCAAATCTTTGAAGACAACAATTATACTTCCTTCTTTGCAGACTGAATACTTCTCTCAACTTTTCCTAGTATGACATAATTTCTTGATCTATACTGAACCTGGTTGAGGCCATCAAGCTGGGATCTAATTTGTCCATGTTTCTTTTGAAATACAGTGCTTGGCATTGAACACTGTGTAGCAAATTTGGTCTATTCAGTATCTCTTTGAACACTATTCTTTCTACTAATGTAAACAAATGTGTCAGTTTGCTTAGTAGCTACATTATTACATTCTTGGATTATCTTTGTTATCAACCAAAGCGTCCAGATTTTTTTTTTCACAAGAACTGCTGGCAAATCAGGCCTCCCCCTTCTGAACTTGTAAAATTGTTTGTTTTTTTTTTAACCTAAATGCAGAACTTTATATTTATTTTATTATTTTGAAGTAAGAATGGATTTTAGTATCATCCCATTCACTCTAAAAAGGCTAACTTTTATTCACTTTCAATGCCAAACTTCTGAACAGGATTAGTGAAATGTTGGAACCCTGTGTTCTCTATTATTTGTATACTTGCTGAATACTTCTCCACCAGCTTGCCCCAAGTATCTGGGGTATTCATAGCATGTTCCTTATCAGCTGTGGTTTGGATTAAGCACAATCTCAGAGATTTCTTCCACCTCTCAAATTCTGTGATAGGGAATTTTGTGGTTAAGAAAGTGCTATATTTACAACAACCCTATGAGGTTAAAAGTGTAAATATTATTCCCTTTTTATATATTAAAGATTTGGAGCCTCTGAGATCATATAGTCCATAGCTGGGTAGCTCAGTGGATAGAGTGCTCAACTTGGAGTCAGAAAGACCTGAGTTCAAATGCAGACTCAGATACCTCCTAGCAGTGTGACCCTGGATAAGTCACTTTGTTGCATTATGCTTCAGTTTCCTGATCTGTAAAATGGGAATAGTAATAGCACAACAGGGGTGTTGTGAGGACCAAATGAGACAATATTTGTAAAGTACTTTACAAACCTTAAAGCACTATGTAAATGCTCATTATTATTATTGTCTCTTTTACAGGTAACGAAGTGAGGAAGAAGTGATTTGATGGAGGAAGAGAGAGGGGAAGTAATCTGCTCAAGGAAACACAGCAGCCAAAGTCAAATTCAGACCTGGTTATCTTGGCAAAGGTGGGTGGGGCTGGTTGGGAAGGGGCAACAGGTTACAAGTGATGGGTCACACAGCTAGTAAGTAGCAGATCCCAGGATTTCAACCCAAGTCTTCTGACTCCAAGTTTGATGGTCTTTCCTTGACAATACGCCATTCCATTCAACAAACATTTATTAAGAACCTATATAAGGCACTTTACTGAGTGGATAAGAGTAAAAAGCAGCAGTCCTGGGGACTCCCAGGAGCCAAAATGGCAGAGTAAGCAGGAAATCACCTGAACTCTCCCATATTCACCTCCAAACAACTATAGAACAGTTCCTGAAAATGAATTCTGGAGTGGCAAAACCAACAAAAAAGATGGGGTGACACAATTTTCTAGCCCAAGACAACTTGGAAAGTCAGCAGGAAAGGTCTATCTCACTTGGGTAAAAGGGGAGTGCAGTCCAGGGCTGGCAGCATCTTGGCAAGTCAGCAGCAGGCCCTGCCTCAGTAAGCCAGTGGGAGGCCCAGAGCTCAAGCACAGCACCAGATGAACAGGCAAATGCCATCCCCAGCCCCCACCCCTACCTCCACCTCCACCCCACATGCCTCAGTACAGAACTAGACAAATAGGCAGATGACAGTACTAGGCTCCCGCATTTGACTCAGCACAACACCAAGTGAGCTGGCAAAAGCATCAGCCATACCCCTCTCCTCACCTCTACTTCAGCACTGTATCAGGCAAGGTGACAGACACCCCACAGCACCAGCACATCAGGAAGGTCCCCTGTGGGCCTCAAAGCAATACCAGAACAGTACTAGGCAAACAGCCAGGGCCCGTAGGCCCCAGCCCAAGGAGCTTGAGACTGTGGCCCTTCCACCCCAGGAGCAGAGTTTAACTTTGAAAGTAACAAAATAGGCTGGAAAAGATGAGCAAAAACCAACCAAGCAAACAAACAAAAAACCTGACTATAGAAAGTTATTATGGTGACAGGGACAATTAAGACACAAACTCAGTAGAACAATGATAAAACTCCTACATGCAAAGTCTCAAAGAAAAATGTAAATTGGTCTCAAGCCCAAAAAGAACTCTTGGAAGAGCTCAAAAAGGATTAAAAATCAAATAAGAGAGTAGAAGAAGAATTTGGAAAAGAAATGAGAGTGATACAAGAGAATAATGAAAAAAGTCAACAGCTTGATAAAGGATGCACAAAAAAAATGGAAAAATGTACAAAAATTTACTGATGAAAACAACTCCCTAAAAAGTAGAATTGGTCAAATGGAAGCTAATTAAAGGAAATAACTCCTTAAAAATTAGAATTGGACAAGTGGAATCAATGACTCTATGAGATATCAAGAATCAGTCAAACAAAATCAAAAGAATGAAAAAAATAGACAAAAATGCAAAATATCTCATTGGAAAAATAACTGACCTGGAAAACAGATCCAGAAGAGATAATATAAGGATTATTGGACTATCTGAAAGCCATGATAAAAAACAAAAGGACCTAGACATTCAAGAAATTATTACAGAAAACTGCCCTGGCATCCTAGACCCAGAGGGTAAAATAGACATTGAAAGAACCCACTTTGAAAGAGATCCCAAAATGAAAGTTCTCAAGAAAATTATAGCCAAAGTCCAGAGCTTCCAAGCCAAGGAAAAAATATGGTAAACAGCCAGAAAGAAACAATTCAAGTATAGGAGAACCACACTCAGGGTTACATAGAATTTAGCAGGATTCAGATCCTTTAATATTAAAGGATCTGAGGGTATGGAATATGATATTCTGGAAGGCAAAGGCACTAGAATGACAATCAAGAGTCACCTACTTTGTGAAACTAAATGCAATCTTTCAAGGGATGCCTAGTTCTGTACTGAGGCATGTGGGGTAGAGGTGGGAGTGGAGACCAGGAATGGCATTTGCCTGTTCATTTGGTGCTGTGCTTGAGCTCTGGGCCTCCCACTGGCTTATTGAGGCAGGGCCTGCTGCTGGCTTGACAAGATGCTGCCAGCCCTGGACTGCACTCCCCTTTTACTCAAGTGAGATAGACCTTTCCTGCTGACTTTCCAAGTTGTCTTGGGCTAGAAAATTGTGTCACCCCATCTTTTTTGTTGGTTCTGCTACTCCAGAATTCATTTTCAGGAACTGTTCTATAGTTGTTTGGAGGTGAATATGGGAGAGTTCAGGTGATTTCCTGCTTACTCTGCCATTTTGGCTCCTGGGAGTCTCCAGTGGGGAAAATGGTCATTCAATGAAATGGAAAGCTTTTAAGCTTTCTTGATGAAAAGACCAGAGCTGGAAGAAAGAAAAAAGAAAAAAGAAAAGACCAGAAAAGACCAGAGCTGAATGGAAAATTTGATTTTCAATTTTAAGACTCAAGAGGAGCATAAAAAAATCAAAAGGAAAGAGAAAACATAGGGGATTAAATAACATGGGAACTAAACCAAACTAAACATGGGAAGATGATATTTACAATTCTTAAGAACTGTGTCACTATTAGTAAAGTTAGAAGGATTATACATAGAGGTACAAGATGAATTTGAAGGGAGGACATAAAAAAATTAAAGGGTGAGAAAGGATTACACTGGGAGCAGAAGGAAAGGAGAGGTAGAATGGGGTAAACTGTCTCATATGAAGAGGTGCAAAAGACCAATTGTAGTGGAGGTGAAGATGGAAGAATGAATGGTGAGCATTGCTTGAACCTTACTCTCATTGGAATTGGCTCAGAGTAACACACACAGTCAAATGAATACAGAAATATTTATTACCCTACAGGGAAGTAGGAGGGGAGGGAGTTAAGTAAAGGTAGGTGACCAACAGAAGAGAGGGCAGATTGGGGGGAGGTGGTGGTCAGAGGTAAAACACTGGTGAGGAGGGAAAGAATGAAAGGAGAGAGAAGGATAAAAAGGAGGAAAAATAAGATGGAGTGATATATACAGTTAGTCATCATAAATGTGAATGTGAATGAGATGAATTCTCCCCTAAAATGGAAGCAGATACAAAATGGATTAAAAACTAGAATTTACAATATGTTGTTTACAAGAAACACACTTAAAGCAGAGAGAGATACACACAGAGTAATGGTAAGGGGCTATAGCAGAATTTATTATGTTTCAGTTGAAGTTAAAAAAAAAAGCTGGGGTAGCAATCCTGATTGCAGACAAAGTAAAGACAAAAATATATCTAATCAAAAGAAATAAAGAAGGAAACTACATTTTGCTAAAAGGTACCATAGACAATAAAGTAATAGCAATACTACACATATATGCAAGTTGTATAGTATCCAAATTCTTTTTTTTTTTTTTAGGCAATTGGGGTTAAGTGACTTGCCCAGGGTCACACAGCTAATAAGTGTCAAACATCTGAGGCCGGATTTGAACTCAGGTCCTCCTGACTCTAAGGCCAGAGATTTATCCACTGTGCCACTTAGCTGCCCCTAACATCCAAATTCTTAAAGGAGAAGTTAAGTGAGTTACAGGAGTAGGTAGATGGCAAAACTATACTGGGGTGGGACCTCAACTTTCCCTTCTCAGAACTAGATAAATTTAACCACAAAATAAACAAGAAAAAAGTTAAGGAGGTGAATAGACTTTTAGAAAAGTTAGATATGACAGACCTCTGAAGAAAATTGAATGGGGTTTGTGGTGTCAAAGAACTGGAAATCACAAGGATGTCTGTCAATTGGGGAATGACTGAACAAGTTGTGGTATATGCTTGTGATGGAATGCTACAATGCTATAAAAAATTATGAGCTCAATGATCCTAGAAAAACATGGCTAGACTTACATAAAATAATAAAGAGTGAAATGAGCAGAACCAAGAGAACATTGTATACAATAACAGTAATATTGTTTTAAGAACGATTTTGTGCGAGTAAGTTATTTTGACTGTTATAAATACCCCAATTAACTATAGAAGACATAGGAAGGAAGATGCTATCTGTATCCAGAAAAAGAACTGGTAAATAGAAGTATGTGTAGAATGATTTTACACACACACACACACACACACACACACACAAGTATACGTATACATAATTTTGTGCAAGGGAAGAAAAAAAGGAAAAAAAAGAAATTTACATGATAACTTTATTATATATTTAAAAGGAATAGCAAATTATACATAATTGATTTGAAGTTTCATGTGCAGTCATCTTTTTCTATTAAACTATGCTATAGAAATGTTTGTTTTATTCCATAAAACAAAAATAAAATAAATAAAAATTTTTTAAAAAGAATATGCTTTTTTCCCATGGTATATGGCATCTACACAAAAAATGACCATAAGGGCATAAACACCTCAAAATCAAATGTAAAAAGGCAGAAATATTAAATACATCCTTTTCAATCACAATGCAATAAAATTACATTAAATAAAAGGCAGTGGAAAGATAAATTAATAATTAATCAGAAATTAAATGATCTAATCCTAAAGAATCAGTGGGTCAAAGAACAAATCATAGAAACAATAATTTCATTAAAGAGAATGACAACAAAGAGATAACATAGAAAATTTATGGGATGCAGTCAAACTAGCACTTAAGGGAAAATCTATTACTTTAAAATTCTTATATCAATAGAAAAGAGAAAGAGCAGATCAATGAATTGGGCATGAAACTAAAAAAAACAAGATAAGATCCTAGAAAAAAGACAAATTAAAAATCCCCAACTGAGCACCAAATTGGAAATCCTAAAAATGAAAAATGAAATTAATGAAATTGAAAGTAAGAAAACTATTGAGCTAATAAATAAAACTAGGAGCTGGTTTAAAAAAAAAACAATAAGAAATTTGGAACTATGCTCAAAGGACAATCAAACTGTGCATACCCTTTGATCCAGCAATACCACTACTAGGCCTATATCACAAAGAGATCACAAAAAAGTGGAAAAGGACCTGTATGTACAAAAATATTTATAGCAGCCCTTTTTGTGCTGGTAAAGAATTAGAAATTGAGGGATGCTCATCAATTGGGGAATGGCTGAACAAGTTGTGGTATATGAATGTAATGGATTTCTATTTTGCTATAAGAAATGATGAGCAGGTGAATTTCAGAAAAACCTGGAAAGACTTAAATGAGTTGATGCAAAGTGAAGTGAGAAGAACCAGGAGAACATTATACACAGTATCAGCAACACTGTGCAATGATCAACTATGAAAGACTTAGCTCTTCTTAGCAATACAATAATCCAAGACAATTTTAAAGAATACATCATGGAAAATGCTGTTTATGTGCAAAGAAAGAGCTGATGGAGTCTGAATGGAGATTGAAGCATACTATTTTCACTTTCTTTATTTTTTCATGGTTCTTTTCCTTTGGTCTGTTTCTTCTTTCACAATATGACTAATACAGAAGCATGTTTTGCATGATTGCACGTACATAACCTATATTAATTGCTAATCATCTTAAGGAGGGGGTGGGGAAGGAGAAAGGAAAATAATTTGGAACTCAAAAATTTAAAAAAATGAATGTTAAAAATTGTCTTTATATGTAATTGGAAAAAATACTATTAAAAACAAACAAACATGGGGAGGGAGGAGCTCATGGAAGTGATTGTTGAAAACTAAAAATAAAAAAAAAAAGCAAATATTGGCAGGCGAGCGTGTCGCACATTGTCAGGAAGTCCTGCATACATCGGCAGGAATATGTGCATGTAATGACTTGTTTATAATATGATACTATATGGTTTTATGATGCAGTATTGAGTCATCAAAATTTCATTGTAGGGAAAACCCACAAATTTATAATAAATTATTAATTTTAAGATATATAATTTAAAACATAAAACAAACAAACAAACAAAAAGAATGCAGCAATCTCTGAGATCAGGGAGCTTACATTCTACTAGAAGGGTATCACAGGTACTCTTAAATAAATGCAATCTTGAGCTAGTCACTAATATCCCTGGGATAAGTTTCCTCATCTGTAAAATAAAGGAATAGGATTACATGGCTTCTAAGGTCTATTCATTTCAGTTCTAAATCTATGGTCCTGAATATGAAATATGAAACATATCCAAAGTAATTTCAGCACAAGGGTGTAAAAGGGCCTTAAATAGGTGAATCAAGAAAGACTGGAATGAATTCCATAAAGTTGAATGAGAGAAAAACCTGTAATTAGCAAATTGGGTGAAGTTTTGGGTAAAATTGTCACATAAATCATAATCATAAGTGCTAATCTCTCCCAACAAGAGGTAGCAAGCTGTATTTTGCAGCAGTGTTCTTTCAGTTTGGAGTAATAAAATGTTAGGGAAGTGTCACCTAAATTGCTACTTTGGTGGATGAAATTTATATGCATATGTTTGAGCAATGATCCTTATTCCAGGTTGCTGGAGCTGGACCTACATGTAGTGGATCAGTGGTGTCAAATTAAAATAGAAACAGGGACCACTAAACCATACCTGCCAGTATGTATTTGACTTAGAAAATGACATATTTTGTATTTTGTTTCCAAAATTATGCATTTAAGCTCATTTGCATTTTTTCAGTTTTCTTGCACTTCTTATATTCTTTTTCTAAAATTCAATTTCATTTTCAATTCCAAATTCCCTCTCTCCTTCACCCCTTCCTCACTCAAAGAGAAGGCAAGAAATACAATATCCAGTGTGTATATAAGTAAATGACATATTAACATTGTCTGTGTACTATTGTATTTTATTTATTTTGTTAAATATTTCCCAATTACATTTTAGTCTGGTTCAGTCACATTTGGGAATGTTGTGGCCTGAGTGTTTGACACATTTAGCAGATGACTGAAGGAAGCTACAGATTAGGAAAGCCAGTTGCAGGTCAGGAGTTTCTGGGAATGAAAGGCTTAAGTCCCTTGTTAAATGGTTTCTGGTCCAGATTGACAATGTGGATTCATTCAAATTCATTTTGCAATGAATTTTATTTATTATTTTTTATATTGTCCTAAATGCAAATTGATAGAAAATGAGTTTTTGTGTACTCATGAATAAACACATATACCAATCTGTGAGATCATAGAATCACATTAAGAACTGGGAGAGACCAGAAGGACTATCAAATCCAAACTCTTCATTTTGTAGATGAGGACACTGAGGTAAAGAGAAGTCAAGTGACTTGCCTAGCACACAGTTAGTGTCTGAGACAGGATTTGAATTCAGGTCTTTTAGATTCCAAATTCAGTTGCCTATTGCTACAGTACAAAATGAAAATCTGCCAAATAGATTATAAAATCTGTCTGTTTCTCACAAACTCCTTCCATCAAATAGCCCCTAACTTTTACCTTTTAGAGTATCCTCATTTTTAGGTACTCATTTGATTTCTGTTGTTCAGTTGTTCTAGTTGTGTCCAACTCTTCATGACCTCATTTGGGATTTTTTTTGGCAAAGATATTGGAGGGGTTTGCCATTTCCTTCCCTGGTGCATTTTGTAGATGAGGAACTGAGGTAAGTGACTTGCCTAGGGTCACACAGATAGTAAGTGTCTGAAGCTGAATTTGAACTCAGGAAGATGAGTCTTCTTGATTCCAAGCTCAGTGCTCTATCCATTGTACCACCTATTTCTATTCTTCCTTAAATCAAATTATTCCTACTGGATAGGACAACAGTAGGTTACTTGCCAGGTAATGTGATGGCTTACAAATGTCAGTGTAACTTTTGCCACTGTAAGGGCTATGAAGTAATGATCCAATGTATTAGGGAATCAATGTGATATAAGAGAAAGTACTCTGGGATTTAGAGTTAGAGGACAGTTAAATGTCATCAGACAAGTTTCTTAACCTCTCTGGGCCTCAGTTTCCTTATCAGTAAAATGAAAGGGCTAGAGTAGATGAGATCTGAGGTCTCTCCTCTAAATCTATGATCAGTAAGTCAGCTGAGAGCCAAATTAAAGAAAACAGTTCCTCTTACTCTTTACCACAAACATGTAGAAGATATAATTAGAGGACCAGACATTCCACTCTTTTCTAGATTAGGTACAGTTCAGCATGGTTAACCAACCAGGTAATACTTTATGGAGAGAAAGTGAATCACTAGTTCTGAGCTCTGTAGAATGAATGGCTCCAACCATTCTGTATCTGTTCCATGTGGCTCTTGACAATTCTCTTCAAGACTTAGATCAGCTGCCTTCTAATGAAGTTTTGCTGGTCTCACCTTCCCCAGTTAGTACCTTCCATCCCTAAACTACCTTGTATTTATTTTGTATATATTATATGTGTAATTATATATGTACATATTGTCTCCACTATAGAATGTAAACATCTTGAGGGCAGGAACTATTTTACTTTTTTCTTTGTATTTCTAGCATTTAGCACATAGCAGGGGCTTAATGAATTTTTGATTTATTGTATTTATATATCCTTTTACATGTTATCACCCAGGAAATTTAAACTTCTTGAGGGCAGACACTAATTTTTTTTTTTCATTTTGTCTTTGTGCCCCCAATGCCTAGTTTTGGGCTTTGTATATTTCTTTCTGTGTGTGTGTTTGGGGATGGGAAGAGTCAGGTAGTTCTAGAACTTTGTTTTCTTCAGAATAGGGAAGTTTCAATCTTAGAAACTCCTTGTACAGAGTAAATGCTTAATAAAAGTTTGTTAAAATGAGTTATATTTGTAATATTCTGCAGCCTGTATCCTTATACCACATATTTTTCCACTGAAGTTTGGTCCACCTGAAATTTTGATTCTTCTAAGATTGGGGCATTCCATGACCCACAGTAATATGGTGCAACCAAAAGAGCACTGGTATTATAAAGAAGTTATTTGGTAGTGGGACGTAGCTTGGGATCACTACAAACACTACATAATTTTCCAAATCTGATCTAGCCTATCCTCTTCTTTGTTCATCTGTAGTGCCTATCTAATTATGTATACTGACGGATTAATTCAATAGACTGTTCAATTGTATGTCACAGTCTTGGCAATATTCATTCTTTAATCAGTTGGCTTTTCTCGTAGAGATTGCTGGGGCAGCCTCTTTTGGGTGATCATGAAGCTCATTCAATAGTATTTATTAAAATTTAAAACAAATGTTGGAAAAATGAGCAAAGACATTTGTAGCTCAAAACCTAATCATTTGTTTCTGAGGATAGTTTTATTTTTGTACACTTTCTCATAGCATTTGGTTTGCTTCCTTTCATGTAAGTCATGTGAATTCTAAATGTGTTTGGCAACTAAGAAATTTACAAGAGGTCATCCTCAATAAGAAATTTCTAGTCTGTCAATTCTTCCATGTAGCAAAATTGCACTTGAATCATTACATTTAAATTATTTCATAATCTGTCTTATTCTGAATTGTTTAAGCTTTTAGCCAAAACAATGAAAGTTCTTCCCTCCCTGTTCCTGTCACCCCCCCTACATGTTTATAGCATTCTATTAAAATCCCAGGGGCTGCACTATGGCTTCAAGCTGATAGTAACTTGGCTGCTAGGATATTTAAGACTCCAGTCATGCTTCATTTAAAATTCTGTGCTTCTTTGAAAGGTTTTTATTCTCTTTTAAAAACCATACCAAAAGGGGGATGATAATTGTTTAATTCAGCAATGTCACTTGCTATAAACACCAACTGCTATGATTATAGGTATGCTCGCATGGGGGATTTTTACACACAGTTAGAAGAAAGATTCAAAATGAACACAAAGCAATCTGGAAATATGAAATAAAAACACACAATGCTTGTGAAAAAAAAACAGGGAGTTTGGGCCATCTGGAAATTGTTGCTACACTTGTTTCTGTTAGATAACTTTGGTTTGACAACTCCTCATTTATTACATCTTAAGAGCATTTTCAAGTCAGAAAGCATGTAGAAGTCAAGGCATTTAAAAGGTATGTGAGTGCCCAGCGAGGAAGTGAAGATTTTTTAAGATTATGCCAGTTTATTTCAAAGGCATTTTTACAAAATAACTGCACTCTAGTGGGTTTAATACATGCACAAGTTTCTCTAAAAAGCCTATGTTCTTTTAAAGTCAACAACAAAATGATTTTGAGGCAACCATGACAAAAACACTGTATTTGGAGTAAGAGGACCTTGAGCTCAAATCCTGATTCTGTTACTACCTATTTGACCTTAGGACTTAGGTGACTCTGGGCAAGTCACTTTACCTCCATCTGGTTCAGTTTCTTCAACTATGATATGAGGATAATAATAGATCAAATGAATTAATATGTATAAATTTTGCAAACTTGAAGTGTTATATAAATTTATTATTATTATTCCAACCAGTCACTTCTGTAAATGTGCTTTGTTGACCATAAGAAAGACCAAGTATTACACCAATAACAATAAATCTAACAGTACTACTGATAAAGCCCTGAGAAACATCCTGAAATTATTTTTTATTCTGCTGTATCTCTCCAGGAAATTTATTTGCCTCCAATACCAGGAGGCATTTCTTTTCTTGTATTTGTATTTTCCAGTGCTTGGTTCAGAAGCTTGCCCTTTTGTTTGCTTATTGAGGGGAAGAGGGATGGACCTGTGGTCTCATTCATGTAAAGATTGATTTCTCCAAACAAAAATATTCTTTCAACTCATCCTGATTGGTAATTTTTTTTGCAAACTTCTAGCCTTAGAAAGTTGCCTGGGAGGAAGGAGAATTTGAATGACACAGGTAATATGTTTCAGAGGCAAGGACTTGAACCCAGATCTTCTTGACTCAGAGATTAGTTTTCTATTTACTATACAACAGCTGCCTCTATCTTGTACATGGTAAGCAGTTAATAAATTCTTGCTTTTTAATTGAACTGACTGAAAGAAAAAATCATTCTATTACCTAAATACAGAAAGAAAATGCAAGGCCAAGTAGGGATCGCTAAATATATTACCTGCTGTTCAATCGTGTCCAACTCTTCATGACCCTGTGGTCCGTAGCATATCAACACTGTCCATGGGGTTTTCTTGGCAAAGACACTGGAGTGGTTTGCTATTTCCTTCTACAGTGGATCAAGGCAAACAGGTTAAGTGACTTGCTCAAGATCACACAACTGGTAAGTGTCTTAAGGCCAGACTTGAACTTAGATCTTCCTGAATTTAGGCCCAGGGTTCTATCCACTGAGCCATCCGATCCATTATTTTGTGACTGTCTGAGAAAACCAAAGAAGCCATTTGGATATTCCACAAGAGAATATGGTGGGCCAGGACTCCCAAGGATGAAAATCAAGCCAAATTAAGAACCATCTTTAAAGGATGATAAATTAGAAATGATTCCCTCATGATTTTGGATCTGCCCACTCACTTGCTTTGGAAATCAGATAAATGACGTAGCATAGGGAGATACCTATGCAATGGAGGTGGGGATGGAAATGGGGGAAATGGCAGGTAATTCAGTGAAAATGGGTCCTAATGGATTGTACTTAAAACAACTTCCTGATCAATAGGGCATGTTGTTTTGCTTGGCTATACATGTTTGAAAGTGGAAATTTTGTTTTTCCTTGCTTTCTCAATGGGTGAATGGAGAGAAGTGGGAGGAAGACAAGATGGATCTTCATTTGAAAAATACTGTAAAAAATACATGTAAAAATACCGTAAAACTCACTTTTAAAAATTTCCAAGGCTCATATACTTACTGTTAGACCTTCACCATTTCACTTAGACTGTGGGCTGGCCTTTTATGATGATTGTTTTCCTTTCAAGGCTGTGTTTGATTTCATCTTTATCTTGTTTCATCTGTATAAAAATGTTGCCTTCCTTGTCCTTCCCCTACCATTGAGAATTATTTGCCAACTTGAAACCTAATATAGACAGCTAGTGTTAGCTCATGCAAAATATTATACATTGTTAAACATGACACAAACTTTCTATGAAGGAAAGATTTCTTTAGATTTGAAAATGACTCTGAAAGCTTCAAAATCAATTGTTACTGTGCCAAACTTGGTCTTGGATGAATCTTTCCTATGCTTCATGCCTGCCAAACTTCAATCAGTCGAATCTGTTTTCATTGCAGTTTTTTCTTTACTAGTTGATTATTTTTCTGAGATGAATTAATGGCAGACCAGGGAACCTCTCCTCTGAATGCTTTACATCTAAAACCAGGAGCTGTTTAGTGTCAGCAAAGAAAACTCAAGACAAGAGAATAAATGAAAAAATTCTTCTAAATGTATAAGCGAGTGCAAAGAATAGAAATACCAACAGAACATCAACAGAAATAGAAATTAAAAGAAAGGATTTTACATGCAGTTCATATTTCTGGGTATAATAAGATTCCAATTCATCATTGAACATTGATAAGATGCCAGGAAGAGCAAAATGCCTGAACTGTACAGCATATTAGAAATTACTGATGGCCAAATTGAATATTTTTCTATCCCTAGCCAGGTAAATAAGAAAATGTCTATCTTGGCTGTTTGGGTATTCTGAATTATTTGAAACTGATTCATTAGTGCCTGTTTGCACTGTACTGTATTTGACCTGCTTAGTAAAAGTCAAGTGATGTAAGAACCTATATGGTCTTTACCATTGGGAAGTTACACTGGTTATAAGAAGTATCTGATTGGAGGGGCTATATCAGTGTAGACCATTGTAAATATATTTGCTTTGGCCATTGGTCTTGGGGTTACTTCATCAATGTTTAATCCACGGTGAAATTTTAAAACACACATCGTAAATGTGTTCATTGTAAATCTCAGCTATTTTCACAGGTGCTTAAGGACAATGGAGTAATATATAGACATTCAGTAGAATGTAAAGCACTAAAATACACAGTTAGTCTGGTTAGCAGAGCTAAAGTAAAGAGAGGATTGAGGTTTATTTTGTGAATTTAATTAAGTAATTCATATTAAAAGTATGTTTACTCAGGGTTTGGAAGCACTGAGACCAGTGACCATCTAGCATTCCAATGATCAGATACCCAGAGGAGGGAAAGGTCAGAAGTTTAAAAATATTTACAAATCTACATGAACAGTTAAAATAATGCACTTGATGATAACCTTTAGCAAGGAATACATTTATACATTATTCATTGTCATCTCAGGCATCCCACACCTCTTATGTGGGGGGCAGGGCATAGGGTGATGGGTCAAAAGACTCCAAGATATTGTCCAGGCTCCACACTTTCTGTCTGACTTTTAGCAAATCACTTCTCCTCATCCATAAAATGATTGTGAGGATAGTTGTACTACATTCCTCACAGAACTGTTGCAAGGATCCTAACTAGTATCTCTACTTCCAATCTGACCCCAATACATCTTTCACAAGACTGCCAAAATAATCTTTCTAAAGCACGTCTGATACTCTTACTCATGCTCAAAAGATTTCAGTGATTCACTACAGCTTCTAGGATAAAACAGTTTCCTATTCCTGTCATTTAAATCCCTCCAAAATTTGACTCTAACCACCTTTTCTCTCTTATTTTACACTTCTCCCCACTACAAACTCAGATTCCTGTCAAAGTCAATTATTAAGTGTTACTTGAATTCAGCATACTGTCTCATACCTCAGTGTAGTATGCATTCCTGTATGTTATCCACCCAGACTGAAAGATGATGAGGATTTCCTCACCCCTGCCTTTCAGAATCTCCTCGTTCCTTAAGGCTTAGTCTCACATGTCACTTGTTCCATATGGCCTTCCTACCTCAACTAAAAGTTTTCTCTCCTATCTCACATTTTCCTGGAGAGACCTTTGTCTGGCTTTCTCCTTTGCCCCTTTTACTCCCTATGTTTATTTTGGTCCGTGTTCTGTCCAGAGTCACCCCTCCACCCTGGAAGGTAGTATATAATCTCTTTGAGGACAGGAGATATCTCATGTTGTATGTCTGTATCCCCAAGTACAGTATTTTGTATAGCACACCACACTAATAAATGTTTGTTGAATTGCATTGAATTGAATTAAATTGAACTGAATTCAGGGCCACACAATTGTTTGAGATGTATACAAAATTCTATGTCGGCACTGTTTATTGATTATATTCTAAATATAGCAATTTTTTTTTGCTGGAGAGAAGTAAAAGAAAAATCCAAATAAGGTCTGGGGATGGGGATAGCATGGTGGAAATAAGGCAAAGGTAGTCAGCCATACCAAATGCCCCCCAGCCCCTGTTAGTCTTAGTCTCATGGTGATTTGTATGGACTCAAGCTTGTGATGAGGGTCCTGATGGAAATTAAAAGGAATTTTTTGATCAAAATCCTAAAAAAGAGTTTAAGCTTAGCAACAGCCAAGGTGGTAAATCAAAAAGCAGACTTAATGCCTGAAGGCTCTGACTGGTGTGAGTCTGAATCACAAAAAGCTGACATAGCTCTGGCTCAAAGAATCTGATAACCATCAGATTGGAGCAGAGCACCATACAGTAGATGCACGATAGAAAATAACTCATCTGGGTTTCCAATACTTTCTCAATAGAAACACTCTAGCTAGGGAGATATAAGAACTTACATCAACAGATTACATCAACAGAAGACATCTCTCACCCTTCAGGGAAGTAAGAAGTAGCATAATAGACTGCAGAGAGGTGCTACAACTGAGGTACTGACCCAGGGGTGAGTTACAGTAGTCATAAAACATTCCCTTTATCTCTTGCCCTCCTGGTAGTATGGCAAACTGTGGACATATATTCCAATGAACAAGGAATGACTGGTGACCAATATGTGAGTCATTTCCAAATTATTTGTGCATACTCACACCATCATATTGTTAGAACAAGTTTTGTTTGGGCAAGTAAAATAAACATCAGTGCGGGGTTGCAAGCTGGGCATTTTGAATAGATGCCTTCAACTTGAGCTGGCTTTCACAGGCCCAGGCTTGAAGGATGCCTGAACTACAATTGCAAAAATGTATTTGATTTTGTAAAGAAAGAGGTGGACTGAAGCATACTTCTCCAATAAGGTGCCTCCCATGTAGAAGTTAACGTTCTAACACATTCCACAAAAAAATGGATACTTTCATAGTAAACCAGGAAGACCTCTCTAGCCTAATGTGGAATAAAGTGAACAGAACTAGGAGAACAATTTATATGATGACAACATTACAAAGAAAAACAATTTTGTTTTTGCTTGTTTGTTTTTGGTGAGGCAGTTGGGGTTAAGTGACTTGCCCAGAGTCACATAACTAGTGAGTGTTATGTGTCTGAGGCCAGATTTGAATTCAGGTCCTCCTGATTCCAGGGCCAGTGCTCTATTCACTGTGCCACTTAGCTGCCCCCCCAAAAAAATTTTGAAAGACTGATCAATGCAATGATAAGCCACAGGATTTCAATCCAGGGAACTGAAGATGAAACATGCCACCAACCTCCTACTAGAGAGATGACAATGAACTTAAAATGAAGAATGAGACATATATTTTGGGGTATGGCTAATGTGAGCATTTGTTTTGTTACACTACTAATATTTGTTAAGAGTTTTCTTTTTTCTTTTTAATTGTTCAGTGGAGAGGGAGACAGTGGGAGGAAGAGATAATAAATGTTCATAAAATGAATATACAAATAAATAAGTAAATGGATTAAAAAGAAAAAAATATATACAAGATTCCTTGGTGGATGTAATTACAGAAGTAATTTATCCATCTTCTTGATTTTCCATATTAAAAAAAGATATATAACATGAGAACATCTGTTTGCCAAAGTTGTTCATCACTGCCATGGAAAACATCCTTTCCAGAGTTCAAATGAAAGAGAGATCCCTTATAGTTGTGCAGGTCCCACATGGGAAGTTTATGGAAGACCATTGACAAAAATTCTCCCACATGAAGAATTATTCATATTTTGTACCAGCAAATAACTTGGGAAAGTGAGTGCTTGCTGATTAGGGAACAGCTGAAAAAATTGTGGTATATAAATGTAATGGAATACTATTGCACCATAAGAACTAATAAGTATAAAGAATTCAAAGACACTTGCAAAGGTTTGTGAGAACTTAAGAAGAGTGAAGTAAGCCAAACTGGGAGAACAATGTGTATGATGAACACAGTAATGTAAAGGAAAGAAACATTGAAAGACTTTAGATCTCTGATCAATGAAATGTATAATTGTGATCAGAGGAGTCATGGAAAAGGATGCCTTCATTCTCTGCAGAGAGGTGGTGAACTATAGTTGCAGAAAGAGTTGTACATTTTCAGATATGGCCAATATCTGAATAGTTTGATTTGTTCAATGGTCAATAGTTTGATTTGTTCAGATTGACTGTACTTATTTGTTACAAGGAAGGATTCTGTTGATGGCAGAGGGAAGGGGGATTCATTTGAAGGGATAATTATGTATATACACATATATTTATGAAAAGAGCATTAACAAAACTTTTTAAAAAAAGAATTAAAAATCTTGACTATGACAATCTATTGTATGCCTTTGCTTCTAATTTTGTGTTCCCTTTTCTGTTCCATTGATCTATTAAAATTTTTTTGCATAGTTTCTAATTGATTTATTAATTACCATTTAATAATATGATTTGAAATATGGGATTGAAAATCACCTTCCCTCAATTAATTTTCCATCATTACTATATCTCATTGATATTCTTGTGTTTGTTCTTCCATTTAAATTTTGAGGTCACTATGTAATTTTATGAACAAGCTCACAAGTACTTTGATTGGCATTATATTAAATTAATACAGTAGTACTGCCATTTTTACTTCATTAACTTACCTTAGCCATGAATATTATTAAACAGAAAAAGAAGTAGATTTGGAGAAAGAAAACCTAGGTTCGAATTCTAGGTCTGGTACATAATTCCTGTATGATCTTGGCAAAATTACTTAACCTTCTTTGAGCTTCAGTTTTCCCACCTGTAAAATAAGGAAATTGGACTAGATGGTCTCTAAGGCCTAAGTCTGTGATCTTATCATCTTGGCAACTGTTTAATACATTTTCAATTTCTCTTAAATTGTCTTTTAGTTGTATTTATATAGGTTTTCTGCATGTCTTGCTAGGTTAGGGTCCAAATATTTGATGTATTTTGTCTCTTCTGTAAATTATATTTTTCCTTTCTGTCCATTTTTTTGCTTTCTGTTTGTGACAAATAGAAATGCTCATTTCTTTTTAGTTTATCTTTTAAGTCTGATAATTTTCTTCATGACTTTTTTGTTGAGTCTCTTGAACCATCATATAGATTGAAAGTAGAGATATTTTAACTTCTATTAGACCATGGGAAGATGTGTGTCTGTGACTTGGAAAGTCTTGTGAGGGATGCTCACTGGAGAGTGTATGCATATCCAGACACAGGTCCCTTAAACAGACTGTATCTTTTTCATATTTTTATTCTTTCTTTTAATCAGTTATTGATTTTTATCTTTGATGTAACAATGTCGTGGCATGACTGTATACAGACTACTTGCAGACGATGCCCATGTTGGTTACTTATGTCCTGTTGGATATTATGAATTCCAGTTTTGGGATGTTATTTCATGTTCAGTATGTCCAGTACCTTCTATGATGTGGAAATAATGTAGGAGTGGCTGGGGACTGATGTCAAGAAATGTGAAAGACTAATGGGATTTTTTTTTTGAACTATGTATGTTCTTTAGAAAAGCACCAAGCTGAAATCACTATGCCTGAGTGCTTTCAGAAGCATGATGGACAATTTTTTAACAGTTATGTAAGCCTAGTTTATGAATACCAATTAACATGAGGGAGAGGCTAACAACAACAACAACAACAACAACAACAATAACAATAGTTAACATTTATATAGCACTTACTATGTGCCAGACACTGTCCTAAGTGCTTTACAATTGTTATCTCATTTAATCCTCATGACAACCCTGTGAGGTAAGTGCTATTCTTATCTCTGTTTTACAGATGAGGAAACTGAGGCAAACAAAGGTTAAGAGTCTTGCCTGGGGTCATACAACCAATAAATATCAGAAGCTGATTTGAACTCAGGTCTTCTTGACTCCAGGTCCAGCACTCCATCCACTGTGCAATCTAAGAGGCGTCTGATTTCATTCTACATATGGAAAAACTGCTTGAGAATTCTCTGGTTAACTAAGATGGGTGGAGATAGACTGAGCCAAGTGGACCAAGAATTCATACATGATAAATTCTTCTGGTTGCTCACATCAGTGAGAAAAGAACAAAGGACAGCATCTTGGATATGTAGAGTTACAAATGAGAGGAATCTGGGATAGAAGTTCAATTGAGGCAACTCTAGTATGATATAATTAAACAAGCTGTTGATATCAACAAGTGGAAAAAGGATTTCAAAGCACAAGACAAATTTTGGTGTGTATTATCACTATTTCCTAAGGGAGTTTAGTCAACATAAATAAGTCACCACAAAGAGGGAACCAGAAAAGCCCAGAAGCCATTTTATCTAATGCACATTTATTATAAAGGTTTTGTTATTCCTCTTTTGTTTGGAGGGGGAGTGGGGAGAAAGTGGGAAGGAGAAAAATGCTTTATAGTTGAAAAAATAAAATTTAATTTTAGAAAGTTAGCTAGCAAACATTTGATCTCCTTGTTTCCTAATAGCATTTATATAGCATTTAAAGTTTTATAAAGCACTTTATATTTGTAACTGGTGTTACACATTATCTTGTTTGATTTTCAAAACAATATATGACAGCAAAAGCTAATGCTGGTTTATGGTATAAGATGCCTTGTAAAATCTCATGGGGAAGATGGTGTAAGATTATGAGCAATGTCATCTTAAAAAATAATACCTAGTAGTGTAGAGGGAAACAAGCTAACCAAAAGCAAGGCAAGAGATTCAGCTTGTCCAGATCATCCTAAATGTGTTAAAGGATGAAACTTGAAGGAAGACAGTGAACAGATGAAAAAGTCTCAAGATTCCCATAAAAACTCCCTTCTCAATCAATGACAGTGGAATCAACACATATGGACTCGTATCGTAGTCTTGGATATGCTACACAAGGAAGGAAAAATGGTATTAATGGTGAATGTTGGAAAAAGAAGATAGATCGAGCCAAGGATACACAAAGTAAGCACATGGTATTTTGAAGTCATTCCTCAATTCTCAATTGAGAATTCTCATCAATTCTCAAAATATCTGAATGAGTATGAGATACTCGTACTCCACTCATGTGGAAGGAAAAAAAATCATGGCCCTTCTCGTTATACCCCCACCCTCAAAAGATAACCAAGACAATGCTAATAACTATCAACCCATGTAGCTCTTTTTCCCATTTCCACAAAATCTGTATAGAAATACACACAGGTATTGAAGGGATATTTGAAGGGAACAGGGAACATTTTCAAATAATATTAAATAACTAACTGCAGCTTCATTATCATATAAATGAAAGTTGCAGAGAATTTAAGATTCTACTTTTTAAGTTGTTCATTGACTTAAAAAACACTTGTTTTGGTGACACAAAATGCCACATTAAAGGTTTTTCTTCAACACGAGAGATATCGCATGCATGATTCCTTGAAAAATATAAAAGAGAGCTTTGTTCAGTGATCTTCTTATTGATAATATCAGTGTGACTGAAAACAAGGGACATGTATGTCTTTGTCAAAGGTTATCACTCCATGGATGCTGTCTAGTGGAAGAGGAACTCCCTGTAGATAGTGAGGTCTTCTAAATGCTCCTGTTTGGGGATGACATCTCACTCATTGTATCAACCTCTAGAATATTGCACTTCCTCTTAAAATAGATTTTATAATAATCCAAAATAGTTTGACCTTGTTATTCATTCAGGATGTAACAAATGGGTGAAGAATGCCTATTGTCCAGACTTTGCAATAAAAGGGATGGACAGCCCATAAAGCTGGTTCATAAATATTCATGTCTAAGGCAGACTTTACAGACACATAATAAACCAAACCCAAAATTGTATATAAGGAGAATTGGCTGGATTTTAGTTTTCTTTGGGGAATTAGGTAGTACTCTTAATGATTTCAAGTTTTTCCCTAACAAAAAAAAAAACCAAAACCCTTTTTTTCTTTTAGTATCAATATTCTTTTGATGTTGGCTATAACTTTTGGAATATAACAATTTTCAAAGATTTAAAATTGTGGGTCAGTTGAAGGGCAGTGGAGAGAAGCATTGAAGGAGTGAATAATTGAAATGTATTACCAAAAAGAAATTACACAAGAGAGTTAAGTCAAGTGAAGACACATTTATTAAGCACTTATTATGTGCCAGGCATTCTGCTAAATGTTGGGAATACAAGTACAAGCAAAAAGAAAGACAATCCCTGCCCTCAATGAGCTTACATTCTAATGAGGGTGAGGAAAGAAGCTGAAGTGGGGTGGTGTCCCTATGTGTGAGTCATGATGGTAAGGTTCAGAGAGACAGGCAGTGACATCATCACATTCACATTAGATGAAAAGGAGCTAGGGCAATAATGTAGCAAGAATAAGAGAAAATCAATGTATAATCTCTATGTCTCATTGGTATCCATATACTGCAAAGATATCTAAGGGAAGGCTCCCAGCATGATGGGAGAACCCTTGCAGAGGACAAAAGGCAAACAAGATAAGGTACATGTGTATGTCTGTGTGTGTGTGTGTGTGTGTGTGTGTGTGTATGTTCTGGGCAGCAAGGTGGCACAGTGGGTAGAGTGATAGGTCTGGAGTCAGGTCAAACTGAGTTCAAATCTGGCCTCAGACACTTAACTAGCTGTGTGACCCTGGGCAAGTCACTTAACCCTGTTTGCCTCAGTTTCCTCATCTGCAAAATGGCCTGAAGAAGGAAATGTAAAACCACTCTAATATCTTTGCCAAGAAAACCCCAAATGGGGTCACAAAGAGTCAGACACAACTAAATGACAACAACAAAAATATATATGTTGTGATTTCTCTAGAATGATTACTCTCATTGATGAGATCACAGATCCATTGAAGTATATTTCAATACTAACTTTATTTATTTATTTATTTTTAGCAAATAGTAATCTACTTAGGTTATTTCAGCTTCATTGGCATATAACTATACATAATTTCTAATAGTTTTTGAAATTGTGATCTTTCTCATTTTAAATTTTGGTTATTGATTATTCTATCTCCTTTTTAAAATTAAAATTTCTAAATTTTTTGGTCTTTAAAATAATTCTTTGCAAAGTTACTTGATTCCATTTTTTAAAAAAGTTTCTATCTTTAAAGAATTTAATTCTTTTGACTCATTTTTGGCATATTTGTTCATTTTCTAATTTCTTTCATTGGAACATCTATTCATTAAATTTCCCTTTTTCTCTTCTGTTGATTAACATTTAAGGAAAAGGTTTGCCTCCTCACTTTGACTACATCCTATGCATTTTATATGCTATATTTAAATGGCCATTTTAAAGTAGTCTGCTATTGTTTCTATAGTTTGTTTTTTAACACAAGAAAGCTTAAATAACCATTTTTTAAAGTTTCTTTATATAGGCTTGCACATTTTTATTATTGTTTATATTTATATTTATTTCATAATGAAGATACTAGATGCAAAAAGGAGGAGAAGCTTATTAAAGTATCTTTTTTAGAAAAATGCTGAGAAGATATAAGAAGGAAGGCCAGAAAGAAACACAAACAGGACAGCTCTGCAAGCTATAGGTTGAATTTATTATATAGAGTATATATACATATACACATGTGGATATATGAAGTATATAAAAATACAATATAGTGTATAAATATAAAATATATATTCAAAAAGAGATACAAGCTGTACATCTTAGAAATCTGCAGTTTCATGTATAATCCTCTTTTTCTGTTCTACTATGTAAATGACAATTTTTACCCTTAAATTAATTTTTTGCCTTTAAATTCAGAATAAAATTAAATAAGTAAATAGACAAATAAATAAATAATTTGTCCAATCATTCTACTCACCATCACTGTGATTTCCCAGACTAAAGCATCCTTCTTTTTCTACCTTTCCCCTATTGTGGACTCCTTACTTTAGAATGGAAGCAATACTATTTACTTCTCCAGATAAGCACCTGACTTACAGCTTTGGTGTCATCTTCCACCCCTCACTCTCATCTGCCCCTACATAATGAATCCATTGCAAAATCTTGTCATTTCTACTTTCATGTCTCTTGTGCATATTCCCTTCTCTCTACTCATACAGCAACAATGCTCATCACCTCTCCCCTAGATTATAGTCTTCATCTTGGGCCTCTCCTCATACTAATCCTTTCCCCACTAAACTGCCAATGAGATTTTTCTAAAATGTATATCTGAGGGGGCAGTTAGGTGGCACAGTGGATAGAGCACTGGCCCTGGAGTCAGGAGGACCTGAGTTCAAATATCATCTCAGACACATAATACTTACTAGCTCTGTTACTCTGCACAGGTCACTTAACTCCATTGCCTAACAAAAACCAAAAAAAAAAGTAAAATGTATATCTGACTATATCTGACTGTCACTCCCCTGTTCAATAAGCTCCAGTGGCTTTCTATTATTGCTAGGATCAAATATAAAGTTTTCACTTTGGCATTTGAAGTTCTTTATGACCTTCCTACCTTTCCAGCCTTTTTACACATTGATCCCTTTCATGCACTCTGTGATCCAGCTACACTGGCCTACTTGCAATGTTTTGGACACAGCACCTGACTCCATGTATTTATACTGACTGTTCCCTATGTCTGGAATGCTCTTCTTTCTCACCTCCACTTCTTAGTTTGAGGGAGCTATTGGTGCAGTGTGTAAATAGCCAGCCCTGATATCAGGAAAGCTTGAGTTTAAATTTGGTCTCAGACACTTACTAGCTGCATGACTCTGGCAAGTCTCAACCTCTTTTTATGTCAGTTTACTCAATTGTAAAAGGGGATAATAGCAGCACCTGTCTTGTAGTATTTTTGTGAGGATCAGATGAGATCATATTTGTGAAAAAGAGCTCAGCACAGTGCCTAACACATAGTAGGCTCTATATATGCTTATTCCCTTTTCCTTCCCCTTAGTTTTCCTGGCTTTCTTTAAAACTCAGATCAAATATTACCTTCAGCTGGAAGTCTTTCCTGATGCCCCCAGCTACTAATGCTTTCCTCTTTCAGATTACCTCCATGTATTCTCTATATATTTGGTACAAGTCTAGTTATTTATATATTGTCTCCCACATTAGAACCTGTGCTTCTTAAGGACTGGGACTGTTTTTGGTCTTTATATCTTCAGTACTTATCACAATGTCTGGCACATGCTAAATGCTTGTTGACTGACTGACTGACTGACTTGTTTCCATTTGTATCAGCTCCATACAATATAAGTTCCATGTGGGCAGGAATTGTTTTTCATGTTATCTTTCTATCTTAGGGCCTAGGACAGTGTTTCACATTATAAACACTTAATCACACTTGGATTAGACTTAATTAGGAAAGTCATTAGATAAACAGATTTTCCCAGAGCCACCTTTCTCACAAAGAGATTTTACCTGACTTCTTGATATCCCTTTTTCTAAAAAAAAGATACCTACTACCATGTTATATTTGACCAATATAAACACTAGAGGTGCAGACCTACTCTTATTGGGAGACATATTGGTGTCCTTGATATGGCTGTTGGCAATAACTGATTCCTTCTTGTCCCACAGATCAACTGCTCTGCTATCCCAATTATAATAAATCAACATCAAGACAAAGTCTTCAACTATTTCTGAACCCCAAAATTGAGCTTAAATAGTAAAATTCTCTCTTTAGCAATATACACATTCCCAAGGATACATGTAATATGAGTTTGTCTTTCCAACCATTTGCACAAAACCTGATTCCAAAAGTGTAGTTGGAAATTAGGAACACTTCCAGAGATTTTGAGCTGTGAATTCTCTTATAGATCCATCATCCAATCTGACTCAGCTGAAAACTAGTGAAGAGCAAAAGAGTACTTAAAAAAATTTCAAATTTGGAATTCTTGGCAAGATTGCCAACAATTTTGTTGTAACAGTGGATTTATAGACATTTGAGCAAGGGAAGCTACATCTAAAACCTTTCTGTAAGTGCTCTAATTAGAAGCAAATTTTGCCATAATCTTTGAAACTGCTATTTTTCTTCAACTTAGTTATTATATCTAAATCCAACCCAGGATCTGTTAGTTACATTTGCAGTTTTCATCTGGAATTAATTCAGATTTCCTGAATTTAATTCCAAAGGAAGGAGATGACTATGCATTAGAGGCTTAATTTTCCAAGAGACTTTCACACAGAGGCAAATGTAAAATCAGGAACCATTTACAGGCATAGTATTCTTCTCTATCCTGTTGTGTAAGATACATATTTGAGTCAGAATTTTATGATGTTGTGGGTATTAGACTTGGGGTTAGGAAGGCTCACCTTGGGTATGAGTCATACCTCTGATATCTGTTAGCCATGTGACTATAGGCAGTATGCTTTACTCTCAAAGCCTCCATTTCCTCATGTGTGAAATGAGGATTATAATGCTTTTGGTTAAGTATTTACTTCACAAAAAGCAGCATGGCATAGTGGATAGGGAGTCAGTTTTAGAAAAAGGAATATTTGTGCTCAGGTCTCACCACTGATGCACAAGGGTTGTATGACCCTGGGCAAGTCACTTAGTCTTTTAAGACTCTATACAATTCTCTAAGATTACAAATTGTGGAGGAAGGTGCCAACCTGCATTGGTAAAGGGACGTTCCTCACTTGAAAGTTCTCAATATTAGTGAAATCAGTCTAATTCTTATCCCTTTCCCTACCTACCTCCCAGGATTGTATGAGTAGATGGGTGAAAAGTGACGACTATCTGTTAGATCACTACTGGATTGCCAGGTGGGTTACATTAATAATAAAAATAGCTAGAATTTATATAATAATTTAAAGAATGCAAAACACTTCACAAATACTACCTGTTTTCATCTTCACATCAAATCTGTGAGATAGGTGCTGTTATCACTATTTTACAGATGAAGAAACTGAGTGTCAGAGAAAGGTTAAGTGATTTACCCAGGATCACATGGTCAATAAGTGTCTGAGGCTTCATTTGAACTCAGGTTTTTTTGACTCAAAGTCTAATACTCTATCCCCTGCACCATCTAGTTACTATAACCCTTTAAACTCACAGATGATAGCATATTCTTAGGAACTGACAGATAGACATATTCTTGTCAGAGAAAGACAGAGACAGAGAGAGACAGGCAGAGAGAGACAGAGAGAGAAAGAGACAGAGAGAGAAAAAGAGACAGAGACAGAGAGAGAGAGGGAGACAGAGAGAGAGAGACAGAAGGAAAGTGATGGGGAAGAAAAGAGGGGAGAAAGTTTTACTATGTATTGGGCATTAAGCTAAGCACTAGGGAAAAAGTACAAGCAAGACAGCCCCTATCCAGAAGGAGCTTATATTCTGATGAGAGAAGACTATATACAAAGGATAGCTGGAAAGCAGGAGGGGTCAAGGAGGAGAAAAAGTTCCAGAATGAGTCATTATGAATAGGGTGAAACGTAGTTGAGGCCCCGCCCAAAATAGTGGTACAGTGAGGGAGCCACCTACCAAGACAGCAGAGCCTCAGGGTGGAGGCTTCCATTAAGTATAGATATTCTCAATAAACAGTAATGGTCCAAGAGAGGGAAAAAAATTACAAACATGTGTAAAAAAGGCAGACAGGATGTATGTGTATTCTATGTAAAGTGATCTATATAAACTTTAAATTTACTTTCCTGAGTATCTAAGATTAATTCCCCAAAGATTTTTCAGATTTTCTAAGGTTAGCAAATCATTAACTCTCTCCCATCCTCAACCTCCTTTCCTCCCTCTTGTGTTTTTCTGTCTGTCCAGTTAGCTCATAAGAATATGCTGCCATATTGTTGTACACACAACCACAATCGCCACCACCCCAACAGCAATACATAAAATGAACTCAGGCTAATAGCCATTTTAGCAGGCAAAATACTCAGTTACCCTCATGAATTCTTAAAGCAAGGATTCTTAGCCTGGGGTTTATGAACTCATTTTAAAAAATATTTTGATTTATTTTAATATAATTGTTTTTTTCTACATTCCATTTTACGCATTCAAAAGCATTCTGAGAAAGTGTCAATAGGCCTTATCAGAATTTTTAAGGGGGCAATGACACAAAAAAAAGGTTAAGGGCCCCTGTCCTAGATGTTCCTTTTAAGACTTAACCGCTGAGGGGAAATATAAACAATTTGGAAGATACTTCTTCCTAAATAGCCACACTGGTTTCTGAACACAGAGTGATTTCAGTCCATAACAGATTGAAAGGAAGAAGCAGCCCTGGAACAGGAATGGACCATCAGAAAGCATAGCTAAAGTCAGCATAAAAGAACCAAACCGAGGCAGCAGGGATGAGCTGTGGCAAAGGAGTCAGTTACTATATCACATACATTGATTTATAGATTCAGATTACCTTTACCTAAATGTCTAGCTATTTAACAGCTTATTCATAAAACAACAGCTGTTATGAATCAGACAGATAAAGGATTAAGGAAGGGAAAAAGTGAGATGAAAAAAAGCTTTAATTTTTTGCTACAACAAAGGAACAAGTTGAGTCAGGTCACATCTAGTAGTTTTGGCAACCCAGTACTTCTGCAAAGGGTATCATTGTTCAGACAAGAGGTGGAAAGACTTCACATAGTTTACTGGCCTACATTCATATAATCCCTGTGGGGAGATAGATGAGGTTGGCTTGGAAGTAACATAGTAAGTATCCAAAGGGATGGCTCATTACAAACCTCTAAGCTGCACTAGAGATTCAAGTGATCTCAAAGAGCTCAGCCATCACAGCTAAACAGCACTCCCATTTGTCTCTGAGAATGACTTCCAATCATATTCACTTCTACCACATTCTCGCTCTTCAGGTGACCTTGTCTGAGGATTTGAGGACCTGAGGATTCGAGAAAATGATTTTGATTTTGCTAGTAAAGATGGCCACTTTCACCAGCAAGTTCAAGATCATTTCCTCAAATTCTTTACCATTTTTGTTGTTGTTATTCAGTTGTTTTTCAGTTGTTTTTCAGTTGTTTCCAACTCTTTGTGACACCATTTAGAATTTTCTTGGCAACGATACTGGAGTGGTTTGCCACTTCCTTCTCCAGTTCATTTTTTCAGATGAGGAAAATAAGACAAATAGGATTAAATGACTTGCCCAGGGTTGCACAGTTAGTATATGTCTGAGGCCAGATTTGAATTCAGGAAGACAAGTCTTCCTGACTCCGGGCCCAGGACTATCTACTATTCTAAATGTACTTATAATCTTGTTCTCCTCTTTCTGTTCAAGCTCCTAGAAAGAGGTGACACTCCTCCTTACCAAAGCTAACCATCGCACGTGGGTCCTCAATCTTATCCTGTCTCCCACCCCCCCCCCCCCAACAAGACTGTCCATTGCATCTTGAAAATATCTCCATTTCTAATCACTCTTACTCTTTGGCCTACAAACATACTCAGGAATTACTATTAAAATTACTGTTGCAGAAAAAGCCCCTTTGACTCTGTTATTTCCTAGAATCAGTGTCTTAAACTGCACTGGAAAATTTCCAGACAAAAAGCAATTTGCACTCCCAGCCCCCACTTCCGCAACTCCCACTCACTCTTTGACCCCTAGCAAAATTGTTTCCATCTTCACAAACTATTGAAATCGCCCACAAATGACTTCCTAATTGACAAATCCAGGGGTCTTTTTTTTTGTCTTTAGCTTCATTTTTTCTGCTTCATTCTACACAATTGGTGATGCCCTCCTTAATATTCTCTCCTTTATCTTCTATCATACTGTTCTATTTTGGTTAAAACATTCAGTGCTGACCTTCTCTGTTTCTTTTTTTTTCCCACCACCTTCTAAAGGTGGGCATTCAAAAAAGCTTTGTCCTCAGGTCTCCAATATTATTCTATTGACTCTGTCTATTAGCAAATCTCATCCATTCTTATCACTTTAATTACTATCTCTTTTTATTTATGTTTCTACCAGTGCCTCTCCCCTAAGATTCAGTCCCTCAATTTTCCACTGCTACCTCAATATCTCATAAGTATCTCAAACTCAACATGCCTATAATTAAACTCATCATCTTCCCCTGACTCCACTAAACCTGTTCCTCTTAGCCTACCCATCCACCTCTATCAATGGAATCACCTTCCTCCAAGTCACCTATGCTTGACTTTGTGGAGTCATGGGATCATAGATTTAGAGATGGAAGGGACTTCCATGGTCATTTAATCATAGGATCATGGATTCAGAGGTAGAAGGGGACTCAGATGCCATCTAAGCCCAAACTTTTTATATCACGGATGAGGAAACTGAGGCTAAAGGAGCTTAAGTGACTTTCTCAAAGTCACAGTGGTAGTAAATGGCAGAGCTGTTATTTGAACCAAGGTCCTCTGACTTCAAATCCACACTGCCTCATGTTCAACTGGTCCCTGTCTCATCAATTGCCAAGTCACACTGATTGTACTTTTGCAATGCAATCTGTCGCCTATACGTTAACTCCTTTCCACTTTTTTACTGCCACCATCACCCCACCTCAGGCCTTCATTACAGTCTCACTCATACTATTATAATAACTTATTAACTATTGTCCAGACTCCAGTGCTTCTCACCAACTATCTTTTATATTGCCACCAAAATGACCTTTTGAATGAGCAGGTTTGATAATGATATACTTGTGTAAAGAGGCTTCAGTGAGTCCCTTACGGTTTATAACAAAACATATAAACTTCCTATCCCAGGAATGAAGAGCCTTCACAACCCACCTTTCCAGCTGTGTTTTATGTTTATTTTCTTTATTCACATTAAATTACATTCTGATTCACTTTCTGACTCCATCTTGTTCTATTCTTTACCGACCCAATACAATGCTACAAATCGATCTTTTTGTCTCTAGAGAGACAGCTTTGCATAGTGCAGAGCTGGCTTTATGGTCAAGAATATCTGGGTTGAAGTCCTACTTGTGATACCTACTGGATGAATGACTTTGGGCAAATCACTTCACCTCTCACTATCTAGAAATGTGGGAGAAGATGCCCACCTGAATTGGTAGAGGGAGATCCTCACCAACTGCTTCCTCTACCAATGCAATCACAGGTCCAGTCATTATCCCTTTCTTATTCCCTCTCAGTGTCTAAGGCAACTCTAATACTATATAAATTATTGATGTCTAGCAGATCTACATTAACAGAGAAATTTTCCATACTGGGAGTCCCCACACTGATGAAATCACCAAACAACTTATGTGTATATATATATATATATATATATACACACATATATATACATATATATACACACACATACACACACACATATAACATGAATCATATGTATGTATATAAAAACTTATATATGTAAACATATATGTATGTATATGTATATTAGTTACACATACACACATATGTTAGTGATCTATCACACCACCTCTATATTAATACAAATGCACATGTATGTGTACATATACACATGCATATATTATGTATGTGTCACACAGTGTGACATAGTGTACAGAGGGCTGATTTCAAAGCCAAGAAGACCTAGGTTCAAGTCTCATCTCTGATCCATATTGGCTATGTGACCCTAGAGATGTAACTTAACCTTTTAGTCTTCTAGGTAACTCTCTAAAACCTTAAGTTATAAAGAAGATGTGGGCCTGCATTGGTGAAGGGAGTTTTGTCATCCAGGATTTTCCTTTATCATTGAAATCACAGATCTGGTCCTTATCCCTACAAATATGTGTGTATGAATGCATACATATATATCTATATGTATATTAGGCACTTAACATTAGTTAAATGAATTTCACTTCAGCGTTTTAAAGGACCTTTATTGTTAAAGACATCACCTGCAGAAGCTTGTATTGAAATACTTATTCACAGAATACTTAATACATGAGTCAGGTTAAAGTTAGGCATTCTTGGAAATCAAATATCAAAAAAAAAAAAAAGAATAGTGGAAGAAAGACAGGAAGACTTCTTGAAAATATATCCAGCAATTTGGTTTATTGTCTATGTTTATTAGGCAGTCCTGACAAATACAGAGAGATGTCCAGATTATTCTTCAGCCTCATGTTTCTATGAGAAATCTCCCATAGGCACCAATCTCTCCATTATTTTCTGAGTCCATCTGGGTACAACCTACCTTTCCAGACTCATACTACTTCTCTTCTTGTAGTCTTTCATTTTAAATGGATCCTTGAATTATTTTAATTGCCTGCAGACAATTTTTAAAAATTTTATTTTTTTATTATAAACTTTACAAATCAGCAAACATGAACATTTTAGTATGCAAAGAAAAACCAAGAAGACTGTATATAACTGAGTGTTATGTCTCATAACATATGATATCTTTATGACATGAGTCTCAGTGTTATGAGTCTGAGGGACAATTTAGAGTCTTTTCAGAGGAGGTAGGACTCACCAGAGATGCCAGAGGACTATATGGATTGTTTATTTTTACTGTGACTCCTTAATTTTTCCTCCTTTTTATGTGTGATGAAATAAAGATTGTCCTTTATTGGGAAAAAAGTTTACATAAAACTGAATTTATTTTTAAAGTGTACATTAAATTTAACACAATAACAATAAGACTTCCCTGTTTGTCTTTGCTCTCTTTTGAACCTCTCTGTGTTCTCTCCTGTGTATTTTTTTTAACGTTTCATTCTCTTTTCTTCTTTTTTTGGTTGCATCCTACTTTTCAGATAAGCTGGATTACTAACTCTTCCCTAAACACAACATTAAATATCCTGCCTCATCACATTTGCCCAGGTCATGTACCTGGAATGCACTCCTTCCACACTGCTGCCTCTCAGAATTCTTATCTGCATTCAAAGTTCTGTTAAAATCCCACCTTCTCCATGAAGCCTTTCCTGACCCTTATTTAGTAATGGCACTACCCAATTCAAATTATTTTTTATATTGCAGTATTGTGAAATGGAGAAGTAGAAAGGACCTCAAAGTTCATCTCATCCAATTCATTTGGAGGTGGGGGGGCATTGGATCTCTGATTTCATTGATAAAAGGAATTCCTGAGGAGGAAACTCCACCTACCAGTGGTGTTCAGGGCCTTCTCTGCCACTACAAAACTGTTCAACCCATCTCTGACCAATCATCCCTTATACAGTATCACAAACAAGTGTTTGCCCAATCTTGAAGAACTCCAATGAGCAGGCACCCAATATCTTCTGAAGTAACCCAAATTATTTTTGAATAACTTTGCTAGGAAGTTTTTTCTTAAGTCAAGCCTAAATGCCTCTCTGAAATTTGCAACTATTGCTCCGAGTTCAACCCTCTGGGTCAAGCAAAACAAGTCTAATCTCTCTTTCACAGGACAGTTTATCAAATATTTGATAACAGCTAAATCTTTCGTTTATGAGGCTAACCACGTCGAATTCTTTTAACTGATTTTTGTACCTCATATTTTCTAGTCCTTCTGCTCTCCTAGTTGCACTTTTCTTGATATGATCCAGTTTTTCTAAATCTTTCCTAACAAATGGTACCTAGAACCAAATGAACACAGTATTCCACATGTGATCTAACTAGGCCAGAAAATAATGGAGCTTATTATCTTCCTTTATCTGGGCCTCTCCTATCAGGCCCAAGACATCATTAGCTTTTTCAGTTGTCATGTCACACTATTGACTCATACAAAACTTTTTGACTCCTAAGACTACCAGATCTGTTGTCTTGCCACTCCGCCCTATCCCATATTTATGAATTTACTCATTACTGGAAACACACATATACATTTGTGTGTGTATGTTAGTGCATATACACATATATACATAGGTTTTTATGTATAAATTTCACAATAGAATATCCCATAGATCTTTTACAAACTGTAAAACCTGGAGGAAATCATACAAATGATCTTTTTTTTTAAATAGTATTTTTTTTCCTCCCAATTACATATCAAGACTATTTTTAGCATTCATTTTTACAAGATTTTGAGTTCTAAACTTTTCTCCCTCCCTCCCTCCCCTCCCCTCTTCCTAAAATGGTAGGCAATTTGATATAGATTATACACATGCTATCATGTAAAACATTTCCATATTAGTCACAATTGTGAAAGAAACAGATCAAAAGGAAAAAAAAACTCAAAAAAGAATAAAGTGAAAAAATTATGCTTTGAACTACATTCAGAATCCCTCATTTCTTTATCTGGATGTGGAAAGCATTTTTCTTTGTGAGTCCTTTGTACTTGTCTTGGACCATTGTGTTGCTAAGAAGAGCTGAGTTAATTATAGTTGATAATCGCACAATGTTGCTGATACTGTGTACAGTGTTTTCCTGGTTCTTCTCATTTCATTTTGTATCAGTTTATGTAAGTCTTTCCGGGTTTTTCTGAAATGTGCCTGTTCATCATTTCTTATTGCACAAAAATGTTCCATCATATTCATGTACCACAGCTTGTTCAGCCATTCCCCAAATAATGGACTCAATTTCCAATATTTTGTCACCATGAAAAGGGCTGCTATAAATATTTTTGCACGTGCAGGTCCTTACCTTCTTTTCTATGATCTCTTTGGGAAACAGATCTAGAAATGGTATTGTTGGATCAAAGGGTATGCAGAGTTTCATTGCCCTTTGGGCATAGTTCTAAATTGTTCTCCAGAACGGTTGTATCAGTTCTCAACTTCACCAAGAGTGCATTAGTGTTCCAATTTTCCCACATCCTCTCCAACATTTATCATTTTCCTTTTCCATCACATTAGCCAATCTGATAGGTGGAAGATGGTGACTCAGAATTGTTTTAATTTGCATTTCTCTAATCAAAAGTGATTTAAATCACTTCATATGCCTAAAGATAGCTTTAATTTCTTCATCTGAAAACTGCCTGTTCACATCCTTTGACCATTTATCAATTAAGGAATGGCTTGTATTCTTATAAATTCAGGTTGTTTTTTTTTTAAGACATAAGGACTTTATCAGAGACACTTGCTGTAAAGATTGTTTCCCAGCTTTCCTTCTAATCTTGGTTGCATGTTTGTGAAAAAGCTTTTTAATTTAATATAATCAAAATTATCTATTTTATATTTCATAATGCTCTCTATCACTTATTTGGTCATGAAACTGTAACTCATTTAACTTCTTTAAGAATTTGGATGTTATACCACTTGTTGCATATAGATTTAAAACTAATATTACTTCATTGTCTATGGTACCTTTTAGCAAGATATAGTTTCATTCCTTCTCTCTTTTAATTTGGTCTATTTTTGCTTTTGCTTTGTCTGAGATCAGGATTGCTACTCCTAATTTTTTTCTTTTTCTTTTTTCTTTACTTCAGCTGAGGCATAATAAATTCTGTTCCAGCCCCTTACCTTTACTCTATGTAAGTCTTTCTGCTTCAAGTGTGTTTCTTGTAAACAACATATTGTAGGATTTTGATTTTTGATCCACTCTGCTTTTCATTTCTTTTTTCTACGGGAGATTTCATCCCATTCACATTCATAGTTATGATTATTAGCTGCGTATTTCGCTCCATCCAATTTTTCTCCTGTTTATCCTCTCTCTCCTTTTATCCTTTCCCTCATCACTAATGTTTCACTTCTGTCTACTGTCTCCCCTATCTGTCCTCATTTCTGTCAGTCCCACCCCCCTTTACTTAATCTTCTCCCATCCTACTTTCCTGTCAGGTAAGATAGATTTCTATATTCAACTGATTTGTATATTATTCCCTCTTTGAGCCAATACTGATGAGAGTAAGGTTCAAGCAATGTGCATAGCCCACCCTCCCATCTTTCCCTCCATTATAATAGGCTTTTTATACTTCTTCATGTGAAGTAATTTACCCAATTCCATCTCTCACTTCCTTCTGTACCCAGTGTATTCCTCTTTTTCATCCTTTTTTTTAAAATATCATCTCCTCAAATTCACCTTATACCTGTACACTCTATTTATGTATGTTCCTTCTACCTATACTATTAGTAGTACAATTTATAAGAATTACAACTATCACCTTCCCATGTAGGAATGTAAACAGTTCAGTTCCATTGAATCCCTTATATTTTCTTTTCCTTTTTTAGACTTCTCTTGGGTCTTGATATTGGAAATCAAATTTTTTGTTCAATTCTGGTCTTCTCCTCATGAAATTTTGAAATGCTTCTACGTAATTGAATGATCATTTTTTCCCCTTGTAGTATTATGCTTAATTTCACTGGGTAGGTGATTCTTGGTTGTAGTCCTAGCTCCTTTGCCTTTCACAATTTCACACTCTATGACCTCCGATCCTTTAATATTGCAGCTGCTAACTCCTGTGTAATCATGATTGTGGTTCCTTGATATTTTAATTGTTTCTTTCTGGCCACCTGCAGTATTTTTTTCCTTGGCCTGATAGTTCTGAAATTCGTTCCTTAGAGTTTTTATTTTGGAATCTCTTTCCTGAGGTAATCGGGGGATTCTTTCAATGCCTATTTTGCTCTCTGGTTCCAGGATAGCAGGACAGTTTTCCTTGATAATTTCTTGAAAGATGTTGTCCAGGTCTTCTGTTTGATTACAGCTTTCAGGTAATCCAATGATTCTGACATTGTCTCTCCTGGATCTGTTTTCCAGATCAGTTTTTTTTTCAATAAGGCATTTCACATTTTCTTCTATTTTTTCATTCTTTTGAATTTGTTTGATTAATTCTTGATGTCTCACAAAGTCATTAGCTTCCACTTGCCCAGTTCTAACTTTTAAGGGCTTGTTTCCCTCAGCTAGCTTTTGTACTTCCTTTTCCATTTGGCCAGTTTTACTTTTCAAGGAGTTGTTTTCTTTTTCCAAGCTGTTGACTCTTTTTTCATAATTCTCTTGCATGACTCTCTTTCCCCCATTTTTTCTTCTCCCTCTCTCAGATGATTTTTAAGCTCCTTTTTGAGCTCTTCAATGAGTTCTTTCTGGGGCTTGAGACCACTTCCTATTTTTGTTCGAGGTTTTGCCCATAGGTGTTTTGACATTGTTGTCTTCTTCTAAGTTTGTATCTTGATCTTCCCTGTCTTCATAATAAATTTTTTATGGTCAGACTCTTTTTTTTTTACTCATCTTTTTAGGCCTTTGTCCTTTCTTTTATATTTGAGCTCTGCTCCTAGGGTGGAATGTGCCACTGTCTCAGGCTTCCTGTGCCTCTCAGGGGCTACCCTATAATCTCCTTCTGATCAGTTGTTCAATCCCCTTACCACCTGTGGACTGAGATCTCCAGAAGCAGCTGCTGCCACCACCACCACACTAAGGATGTGTTAGGGCTTAGGTGGCCTGTGCTCTCTCTCACCCAGATCTGACAGACCTTTCTAACTGACCTTCTAAGTTGTCTTTGGTGTTTGTGGGTTGAGAAGTCTGGAAACTGCCACAACTGCCCATGATTCAGTCCCATGAGGCCTGCTCCAGGTTCACTGGGGCTCAGTCTGTGTTTGTGGGGTCCACTAGACTGTGCTCCTCTCCCAGCCCGGCACAACAGGCCTTTTCCATTGACCATCCAGGTTTTCTTGGATTGGAAATTTGTTTTTCTCTTTTTGTGGGTTCTGCTGCTCTAGAATTTGTTTAGAGTTATTTTTTAACAGGTATATGAAGGGATTTGGGGGAGAACTCAAGCAAGTCCCTGCTTTTACTCTGCCATCTTGGCTCTGCCTCCCAAACCACGTTAGTTTGGAAAGGAGATCAGAAGTTTTCTAGTTCAAATAGCAAATACTTGTGATCTACAATCTGTACAATAATATACACCAAATCTTCTCATGAATTGTTATGTAGATAAAACATTTATTAATCATTTGTTATGTGCCTGGCATTGTGCTAAATGTTGGAAATACAAATACAAGCAAAAAGAAAGTTCCTGTCATCATGATGATGCATCCTATGGGAGATGACAACATAAACAGGAGCTGAAAAGTAAGTAATAAGAAAGGGAACATGGTGTAACAGTCTATAGAGTCAGGAGCAGAACCAAGAGAGAAGCGAACATGACTGGATGGACTCTTCCTCAAATGGAGGTTACAAGTAAGAAGACATTAATTGGAAGAGAGGGCCAAAAAGGTGGAGGTATCTACAGGGTGAGAAGGCTGTTGTATAAGGTAGAAAAGTTCAGAGAGTTGGGACTATATCTATCTCTTTAGCTTTAACTTTATTTTTCCAATCATCATGTAACAAATATAAAATACATGAGAGAAACATGTAAATAAACTAAATATAAAACAGTAAGGAAATAGTTAAATTGGGATATATTATTATGTAAGAGTGACAAGTTGTAATTTTTGATTCTTCCTTCTTGAGTTCTCCCAAACATCTGACAATGATAACCACCCTTTCTTCCCAGATATCTTCTCTTCTAGGTTTTCATGGTGCCTCTCTTTTTTAGTTTTTTTTTCCAATCTGCTTGAGCATCCTTTTTATCTCCTTTGCTGTATGATCTTGTTGTACCCCTAACTCTCTTTTACTTCTGCAATGGTTTGCCATTTCCTTCTCCAGCTCATTTTACAGATGAGGAACTGAAACAAAAGGGGTAACTGACTTGACCGGAGTCACACAGCTAGTATGTATCTGAGACCAATTTTGAACTCAGGAAGATGAGTCTTCCTGACTCTAGGACTGACATTTTATCTACTATGGCACCTAGTTGCCATTTTTTTTCCTGCTTGACTTCATTTAATATACCATTTTCAATTCATCTTGTTCATCTACTTCTTTTTTTATTTGTTTTTGTTCCTTTAATTTTGAAAAGAAAAAATCATGCACATCATAACTTGGCAATGGGACTAAATACTATAAAAATAAAAAACTCATAATTATTTGTTTGATAGCTTCTGTGGTCCAAAGGTATCCACAACATGAGGAAGGACCCATTTCATCAAATAGACCCCTGTGGTGAATGTATATGAAGACATGGCATGAATGACAGTCACACAGGATAGTCAAGAATGGATGGGTTATGAGCTATATTTTTGGAGCAAATACCCCCATCAGTGGAATCACAGATCCATTGTAGCATTTGACCTTATTTTCCCACAAACTTTAATTTTTTGCAAACTGTTCTCCTCACAACAATCCAAGACATAATACTAAGTATTATTATTGCCATTTCAGACAAGAGGAATCTGAGGCTCCAAGAATTTAAAGGTTTGTCTGTGGCCAAAGAATTAGTAAGTGATAAAAATGGGATTTAAACCCATATATTTTGACTCCAGGTCAAGTGTTTCTCCTGATTACCCAAATTAATCATCTTTAATGTCTGAATTGAGTAAATGCCTAATTGACTCCATTTTCCTTTGATTGCAGACCTGCCATCACCTTCATTTATATCAAAGGCCACCAACATAGCATTGGATCACAAAGTCTTTGGTGACAGAATGAGCCCTGAATCAGAATAACCATTGCTTCCTATCAAAGTCATTAGTCACCATTGGACAACTCAAGTCAAGCTAACAAGCATCTATTGAACTTCTACTAGGTGCTATGCACTGGGCTAAGTGCCAATAATACAAAAAAAAAGATGCAAAAAAATCATCCCTGCTTTCAAGGATCTTGCAGTCTAATGGGGAGAAAATGTAATTAATTCTGTACAAACAAGATGTGTACAGGATGCCTAAGGAGGACAGGAAAAGACTTCTTGTAGAAGGTGGGATTTTAGCTGAGATTTAAAGAAAGCTAGGGAAACCAGAAGGCAGAGATGACAAGGGAGAGAGTTCCAGGTACAAGGAATTGCTAGCAAAAAGGAATAGAGTTGGGAGATAGAGTGTCTTGTGTGAGGAACAGCAAGGAGGCCAGCATCATTGGATCACAGAGTATGTGGCATAGCCATAGAATGAAATCCTGTTATTGGGAAATATTTTCCTTGTGATAAAGTAAAGCTTTATAAAAGCTGTCTCTTTAGGTTGGAATTACCATTATCTCCTACATCATTTTAAAAACAAAAGGAAAGTCAATGAGCATTTTTGTCTCCTTTTCATTTCAAAGTGTTTTGAAGTTAGATAAAATATTATCTGTCCTTTCATCTTTAATTTTCTAACATGCCACTTGAATGACCAATTTTCAAACATCAAAATATATGTATAGTATGGTATAATTTCAGCCCAAATTTTATAATAAGGTACTGTAAACACCCTATAAAAGAAAAAGGAAAAAATCAGACTTCTCTGGTATGAAGAGAGGGACAAAAAATTTTACATGGATTTTGGGAGCACCATGCCCTTAACTCCCGAAATGTGGAAAGAATAACTGTAGTAAAAACAAAAGTCAGTGCCTTGTGGCAAGAAATCCATTTCTTTGGTAAACAGTCACAAGAGAGCAAAATGGTCTCTCACTTTTTTTCATGGTTTTGAAGTAACTATACCATATCAAAGGGGTGATTCAACCTACACATTTGCCAGTCATAAGCTTCTCAATGACCCTTGTTGGCTGGTGGTACTGTTCTTGGCCAGAGGGGCTCTCCATCGGCAAGTACAGGTTTGTGGAATCTGGCATGCTCACTTACCAGGATGATGAGGCTTTACAAGGTAGGGTTGCTATGCAGGTTGGAACCTGAAGGTGTCCACCAATTTGCCCGACCTGTGGTTCATGGGTGTGATTCACTGTCAAGAAACTGGGCTTTCAACCATCCTTTTGATTTGGCAAAGGTAGATGAACTCTTCCTGCCTCCTCCCCCATTTAATGAAACAATAACTGAAAAAGCTTTTAGTGCCAAATTTTCACTTAGTTTTTAGGGAATTGAAGAAACATCAAGGACCTTCAGAGGTTACATGGTTCATTTTGACAAACTTTCAGTACTGTGCTGAGCCCGCAATAATTGCTTAATAAATACTTGTAATTGATTGATCTCCGTGTCTCTTGGGAAATTGGCAATCACTGGAGAAAAGGGATATCTAACTTAGACCAAGAAATTCCTAGGGAAGGAGAATGCATAACCTACCACAATGGGCTATTCTAATGTTGCCAGGTTTGCAATCAAAAAGTTCTTCAAGTGAAACTTGGCTCTCTTCTTTGTGTGAGTCTTTCTTTGGTTACTTTTCAGAATTATTATGGCATTTTGCTGCTTGGTTTAGTAGAATGGGTTGTCTATTCTATTAGTGGTGAAGGAACCAAGTGGCATATATGCACAAGTAATATGAATTAGAGATGAAGGAAGTGTTCTTGTTGGAAGTTTTCTATTAGCTTCATGGGTTTTGAAGGGCATTCAAGCTCACCAGCTGCACATATGTTTCAAGGATAGGATGAGAAGGTTACTAATTCTTCTTGGAATACACTTATCATGTAGAACAAGTATTTTCAGAGAAAAGTTGCTCTCAGGAACTGTGTTTTGTTTGTCAGGCAAGCTTGTGTATTCTGCCTGGTGAAATAAGAATGTTCTTGGGTATCCTGGAGATGAGATGGTGTTAATTGGTTTATAAACCACCCAGATTGCTTCATAGCTGCTCACAAATTTCCAACTTGTTCTACCTGTTGAGCCTTATCAGTCCTGTGAAAATTAAAACTCTCTTTTCCCTCCACTGCTTATCTCATCCCCCCAAAAGAAAAGTTGATTTAAATATTGGGTCTCTCAAAGCAAATGTGGAAGAAGGTACCATGAATTATCCTTCAGATGCTCTGAAATCTTCTAATAAAAGTGAATCTTTAGAAAAGAATTTTTAATTCTATTTATCTATTCCACTAAGAAGAAAAGTTCTTAGAACCCAAGGAAAATTGGAGTATCACAATATAATGTGATATCTTGACTCCTTCACTCCATTTCCCCTAAGTTTTGTCAGTTAGGAAATAAAAATGAAAGACGGCAGTAAATTGGTTCAAAGCCTCTCTTCACAGAGTAGAAATAGTTTTATCCTCCTGTGGTATGTATTGTAAGAATTCTCAAACAGTAATCTTAGTAGTTTGATTTTGTTTTTCTTTTTGCAATTATTATTTGAATAACTTTTTCCTCCCCAATTCTATTGATTCTTAAAGAGGGATTTGGATGTAAAAAAGTGAGAGAATGGTGTGAGGAAGTTTAAAAGTTAATAACTTACTGGGAGATAGAATAATTGGCCAAAACAACAGAGCTAATAAAGCTAGGTACATCTTAACATTGTTCTCTCCTTAAATTTACACATTAACTAAAAACGCTGTAGCCTAAAAAAAAAATTTCATATACATACATTATTAATACCAACTGTTCCTTATCTATGGGTAATGAGTAACCTTTTCAAAAACTAAATTTCTCCAGGAATCTACAAAAGCCCAGCCATTTGAAGGGAATTTATGCCAGGTGTGCTGTCCCAATTTAAATACCCACACTTAAAATTATGCTGTGTCAGCATGAGCGGTGTGAAGACAAAAATTGATCGATGCAAATAGCTTGTTCTGGTAGCTCAGGGCCATAGGCTGTTTCTCAAGTAGCAGGCTGTTTTTGTTTGGATTGCCTGAATAATTACCTCAGTACTCCACTTTGCTTAGCTGTACAGATCCAGCTAAGTCTTTGAGTTTTTGCGTACATCAGGTCTGAAATTTCTTAATTAGTATCTCACTTTTAGATATCCATCCATGAACTTCTCTCATGAGATGTCTGGACTTGTTTTTTGAGGTTTTTAAAATGGACTGCTGGTTGCTCTTCTCTGACTATGGTTACACAGTGAATTTCCTTAGAAATGTGTATCCTCTTTGTTTATATTGTGATTTACTTAATTTTATGTTTATAACATTAACCACTTTGGGAACAGTAGGAAGGAGATAAACATTTATTAATGTTTATGTGCCAGGTTTTGTGCTTATACACTTTACAAATAATCTCCACTTTACAAATAATCACATTTGATCCTCACTACAGTCCTGGGAGGCAGATACTATTATTATTTCCATTTTACAGATGGGGATACCAAGGCAGACAGTTATGTGAGATGTCCAGGGTCACACAGCTAGTAAGTGTTTGAGGTCATATTTGAACTTAGATCTCGCTGACTTCAGGATCAAAATTCTATCTGCTTCTGAACAATACAAACAAATGCTAGTTTAAATATATAGGCAAACCATGAGTCAGAGACTCTCATGACCGAAAGGCTTGAATATATTTTGAATGTTTTTCACTTATTCTCTTGGTTCATCACTATCCCTACCCTCCACCCTCACAGAAACCAGGGAAAATGGAAGCATTGTATTCTCAATATAAGCTTGATTCCCCACTTGCTAGCACTCAGTTCATAATATTTCGTTGGAAAGTATTATTTTTAAATTAATTTATTTTAAACTTAAATACACAATAAGAAAAGAAAAAAGAAACATCATAAACTTAAACACAAAATAAGAAAAGAAAAAAAAGCAACACCATGTGCACAGCAGAACATAAGAGAGGATTCAAAATATACAACAATAAATTTCCATTTCAAGAAAGCCTATAAAGAAATACTACTCATTGGGGCAGCTAGGTGGTACAGTGGATAGATCACTGGCCCTGAAGTCAGGAGGACCTGAGTTCAAATCCGGCCTCAGACCAAACACTTGACATGTAGTAGCTGTGTCACCTTGGGCAAGTCACTTGACCCTGATTGCATCACTAAAAAAAAAAAAAGAAAAAGAAATACTACTCATTGTATTTAGAGCAATACATTGTTTCTTTGTAAGTTTTCTTTTGTGTTTTGCTGTGCACTTTTTACTTTGTTCTTTTCCCCTTCCTTCTTCTCCCTCAAAAAGGCTAAAATTAAATGCAGATACACACACACTTACATACAAATATACATATATATACATATACACTAAAAGATATATGTACATACATATACACACCCATACACATACATATACTTAAGTATCTATAATCGTACTCATACATAGATGTATACATTCATATGTATCTATGTAAGACCATACTATCCTTATCTGTCTTCTGTTTCTCTAAGGGTGGATAACCTCTTGCTTCATAAGTCCAAGTCTTTCCATATTTTTCTAAGTCCACCAACTTGTCATTTCCTATACCACAGCAATATTTCACCCTTATATTGTCTAGTTATTGTAAATAGTCTTAAACAATATTGATTAATATGGCTGACATACAGTGTAGTTTCCCTCTTTTCCTCTTTCAATTAAATCTATATTTAGCTTTGTCTGAGATCATGATTATCATCCCTGCATTTTTTCCCTAATAAATTCTACTCCTGGTCTTTATGTGTGTGTTTCTCCTATTTCCTATCCCTCCTGACTCCTCTACTTTACTTCTACCCACTACCTTGCCTCCTATTACTTAACCTACTCCCACCCCAGGATCCCTCCCTTATCCTCCTATTAATCCAAACACATTTCTATACACCCCTTTATCCTATTCTTGCACCTTCCCCTCTAAAAATCCCTCCCTTATCCTCTCCCCCATCCCTATCCCCTTAGCATTTCATTTCTTTCTGAATTTAGACTTTAATACATACATACGTGTGTGTGTGTGTGTGTGTGTGTGTGTGTGTGTGTGTATCGTTCCCTGTTTAACACATTGCCGATGAGAGTGTGGTTCCAGAACTACCAGACCTCCTCCCACATCAAATTTTTCTGAGTTAGCTCTTCTTCTTGTTCCTCATTTGTATAATTACTCTTTTTACTTTTTCCTAAACAGTTTTACTTTTTAGAATCATATCATATTTAAGTCTACTCCAATCTTTCTTTTGAACTACTCAATTACTGATAACAATCTTAGACATGCATTTTACATTTCCTTGTTTAAAAGTAAAGTTTGTCCTTGTTGAGTCACTTGTAATTAGTTTTGATATTTACCTTATATTTCTCTTGGATCTTATATGTCAAATCTATTAAGTTCAGGGTGGGGTTTTTTGTTTATTTGTTTGTTTTTGTTTTAACAAAATCCTGAAAATCTGTCAATTCATTGAATGTACATTTTTCTTTTTCATTCAGGATTATGCCTAACTTTGTTGGGTTTGATATTGCAACCCCAGTTCTTTTATTCTTCAATATATAGTGTTTCAAGACCTGTGGTCTTTTAGAATTACTGTTGCTAGGTCTTGTGTGATTCTAATTGTGGCACCACCATATTTAAATTGTTTTTTTTCTTGTTGTTCATAATATTTTCTCCTTGAGCTGGGGGTTTTGGAATTTGACTGTGATATTCCTGTAGGTTTTCTTCAAAGGATCTCCTTCAGGTGGTGATCAGTGGATTTTTTTCTATTTCTACTTTTTCTTCCTGTTCTAACACTTTAATTATTTCTTGTATTATTGTAGCAAGATTCTTTTTTTGGTTGTAGCTTTTAGGTAGTCTGATTATTCTTGTTTTCTCTTCTTGATCTGTTCTCCAGATAAGTTGTTTTTCTCATGAGGTATTTCACATTCTCTTCTATTTTTTTATTCTTTATATTTTGCTTTTTTATTTCTTGGTCTCTTATAACTTCATTGGCTTCCCCTTGCCTGGTTCTAATTTTCAAGGAGTCATTTTCTTCCTTAAAATTCTGGATCTCCTTTTCTAATTGGTTAACTTTCTTTTCACAATCTTTTTGTTTTTCTAGGAATGTTTTTTTTTTAATTTTTCCTCAATTTCTTTCATTTAATTTTTAAAGCCTTTTTAAAGTTCTTCTATAAATTCTTCTTGGGCAGGTGACCATTTGATGGGGGTAGGAGAGGCTCTTTTTGCTTCAGTATTCTTCTCTGAAGATGAACCCTGGTCTTCTCTATTCCCATAGTAACTCTCTATGAATTCTTTCTCCTTTGCCTGCTCATTTATTTTTATTTGTAGCAGCTTATTTTTGTAATCACCTCTAGTCCTGGAATATGGGGGATGGTGCCTTTGGCCTCAAATCCTCCTTCAGTTCTCTCCTCTGGCCTGGAACCAAAACCAAGAACTCTGCCCTCCTGTAAGTGACTACAGCCAGCTGCATCCCCACCCTACTGCTTCTGCACTCACTGGGTGTGTGCTGGTTTCTTCTTACCAGGGCGACTTCTCAGCAGCATAGCTGGGTCTGGCATTTCTTATCAACAGAGATTACCTCAATCTTCCCTGGCTCAGTTGCCCAACTCCCCACACTATCCAGGAGGCGAAAGTTCCTGTGGCTGGGGCAAAGCTAGTTCCCAACCCAGGTAGCCTCGGGTTTGCCTCTTGTTGTTTCAGTGAAATGTCAGGAGGTATTTACTCTTCACAGGGACCAAATCTTGGTGCTGGGATTTTTCTTCAGATCTTCTCTGATTTTTCTAGGAGGGCCATTCTTCTGCTCCAGCTCTTGTTTATTTTTAGGGCTCTACATTCCCCCAAAGGTATTATTTTATCTTATTTGTGGGGGGAATCTGGAGAGCTTGGAATTTTTAACCCACTCAGCCGTCTTCCCAGAATCCTCTCTCAGAAAGTATCATTTAAAAAAAGGAAAATAATAAATCAGAAAGTGGGATAACTAGCAATTCGTCCCAAAGATATAAATCCCTAGATTCGTTTCCAGTTCTGAGTATGAAGGTTCATTTGGTAGAAGTTCCACTGACCCCATAAGTGCTGCCTTGCTCCCATTGTCAAGGTGGGGGGAAGAATAACATCTTTTTCTCTCTTCTCCTTCCTTCTGTCTGCGTGTCTCTGTTACGTATTAATTTGCAAAGTATATAAATGAAGATAAAATCAGTAAATATACATATACACCAATGCTTCAAAAGATCACTTTCCCTTGCATCATGGTTATTTGTGTATTTTTTCCTCAAATTAGTTTTTTTTTTTGTTTTAGGTAATTAGGGTTAAGTGACTTGCCCAGGGCCACTTAACTAGTAAGTGTCAAGTGTCTAAGGCCATATTTGAACTCAGGTCCTCCTGACTCCAGGGCCAGCACTCTATCTACTACACCACCTAGCTTCCCCTCCTCTAATTAGATTTTAAGCTTCTTGAAAGCAGTCTTTATCTATGTATTCTCAGCACCAAGCACAGCACCTTGCTTAACTAATGTTTGCTGAGTTTAATTGAATTGATTGGTGTGGATGTTCAATGATATGGATAAAAAGCTCTCCCTCTCAGTAGATGATCTTTATTGGTTGCTATGAAAAAACAAACCAAGCCATTGTAGCCAACCTTTCAAAATTGAGCCTCTTCAGACTTTTCTAGAGCTGGTCAATGGACATCAGACATACAATTCATCACCAGATTTTTACTTGAAACTTGTCCAGCTTGGAAAAACTTGCCAAAACCTGTGTTCTGCTGGCATAGCCTGCAAGAACCAAAATGTATCTGCACATTATAATAAGGACTTTATTGGAGCACATACACACATCATTGTTGAAGTACAGTAAACTCATAAGTTTGGTTATTATTGAACTTAAAATTGAATTTGGTAATGAAGACTTCACTAAAGCTCTGTGTCCAGTCTTTTAGAAAGATTAATTCATAACTCTGGTCTCGAAGAAGTGAGAAAATGTACCTTCCTCCCTATTAGATTTAGTTGATGTTTTGAATTATTTTGCTGAACAGCTTGCTTACCCCCCCTTTTTTTTTAATCTTTGTTACAAAGCATTGCTCTCTGGAAAGAGAAGTGGAAAGCAATGTATTTAGAAATGAAAGTTATGTTAAAACAAAATATATCAATAATTTAAAAAAAGAATAAATGAACAGGAAGGGAAAAAAAGTGAATTCAGCTTATACTACCTGTTTGTTCCTTAGTGGACTTGTAAGGTAGATGAATAGGATTTATATTTAGCCTTGGAAAGTAAACACAAATGAGTCCTGCTCTATCACAGCATCATTATATTTTATAACTCCTTAAGATCTTAAATTGTGATGTAGCCCACATCCTTGACATTGGTCCTTGCAAATAGTTTCCAGGTTTGAGACTTTTTTTGGGGCAAGGGACAGTCTTTATAAAAAACCATAACTTCCATTGTTTTTCTATTTTTATTAAACCTGGCCTAACCAGGGGACACATTGAAGCAAAGGCACTTAACAAACAGAACAGGAAGATAAATAACAAGTAAAAAAAAACCCTCCCATATGTACCTTTTCCCCACAGATGTTACATTACTTGTAGGAGAGACATCATGCCTAATCTGAGTGATTCACACTCCCAACCTTATCCTAGTAGAATACTGAAATTTACTTTTGCAGATTATCTGTAGAGAGGCTGAAAGCTACTGGTCTGCTTTTTATACTAAGAAGCCATCTAACTTTTCTCCCTTGAAATGCAAATGGTGGGCCATTTTATCTCCATCTGAAGCCTTAGTTACCTTGTGAGATAGTCCCTAGCTTCAGGACTATTTCAGCTCTTTTGTTTGTCAAACCCACAGGCATACTCAGTCATTGTGGCAAAAGTCTACCAGGTCAAATCTGTCTTTTGACTAGATATTTCTTTCTCAGTGTGAATTCCTAATACCTGTTTGATATATATAAATTGAGTTAAATAAATTCCTTCCCATTTTTATCATGTCTCTGGCCAGGACTATGGTAATTATCCTGAAGCTTCATTGAAAGGATGGAACTACTGACTTTTATCCTTCATTCCTCCATGTTTCCTCAAATTTTTCATCCTTACAATGAGAAAAATATTTATCTTCCTTTTTATTTATTGCTCTCTTATTATTACTGTTAGAATAGCTCAAATCCATGTATAAATACAATAAAACATAAAAATAACTCTAAAAGAGAAGGGTCTGACTTCTTCCCTTTTTCACATATTAAATGGATTTAAGATGATTGTGCCCTGGCACAATCAGAAAATGTATAAAAATGGCCTGAAAGGAAAGATGACCAAGTTAATTTTATTCTAGAAGCTTGAAACCTATTAAAATATTTGAACTTTATGGAAAACCAAGATTCTAGCATAACCAAATCAGAGTTTATTCAAATAATTATTCTTTTCTTATTTAGTTATCTTTATACCTTACTATTCACTTTTTACAGATGTCACTAAAATATGTAAAATATCACAATCTGTAGCCAAATACCCACATAGATGTTTATATAATGAAGTAAGATCAGAATTTGAATTTAAATTCCTTGAGGACAGCAACTGTTGCTTTTTTTTTTTATCTCTAGCACTCAGCATAGTGCCTTGCACATAGTGAGTTCTTAATAAATGTTTATTGAAGACAAAATTGAAGGAAAATATTTGGGTAGAGAAAAGATTTCAATGGTAAAATTGTAAGAGATTACTATAAAAATTACTCTACAAATTCAAGGGGAAATAATTGAAGAAGTACAGATTACCACAAGTAATTGAGCAAGGAAAGAATCAGAACATGGGAAATCTAGTCAGTTTAGCACACTAGGGACAATAGCTAAAGTTCTCATCTGTAAAATGGGGACATTAATAATACCAGCTTCACAGAGGTGTGTGGATAAAATGAGATAATTGTGAAGTACTTTGCAAACCTTTAATTACTATATAAATGCTAGCTATTATTAGCTATAAATAATAATATTGGGGTAGCCACATTGCACAATGGCAATGGAGTCAAGAAGACCTAAATTTAAATTCAGCCTCAGACACTCAGTGGTTATGTGATCTTGGGCAAGTCACTTACATTTTATTTGCCTCAGTTTCTTCAACTGCAAAATGAGAATAATAATAATAGTGCCTAACTCCTAGGATTTTGAGGAACAAATGAAATAATATTTGTAAAGTACAGTTCCTGGCACATAGCAAGCTGTATATAAATGCTAGTTATTATCACTGTTTATATATGTGTGTGTATACATACATACATACATACATATATATTTATATACACATATATAATATTTGCCAAGTGTTAATTTAAAAAAAATCAACCTATCTACCAGTTCTTTCACTTAGATATTGTCACTAGGTAACTCTTGTTCATGGAATGTACTTATTTTTCATATAAATATACATTAAAGAACTTTTAAAATCCATTATTAACTGATCTGTATGATAAGTAATTTTAAAAGGACTACACAATTCCCTAAAACATTCCTTCAACAGGAAGAATGTCATGAAAGCCAAGTTGCATATTACCTGCTTGGATATTTCACAAGCCTAAATGTGAATCTAAATTAGTATCTCCCTCTAACATACTTAAATACAGATTTAGACAAGAATGAAGTAAAATGTTTATTTTGGGGGTAATTTGGGAATATGATATCAACTCTAAAATAGAGCAGAGTCATGGGGCAGGAAACACTACTCATTCTCAAGGAAATGAGCCTATGACCTAGTCTTTCTTCACAATATTTATTTTTTCTCCTCAGTTTCATTCATTTGAGAGTTAACTTCACTACTTTTAAGACAGCTGATTTTCAGCCCTGGGTGACAGCTGCCTGATTCTATTCAAGGTCAAGTGCCTTCACAGTGAGCCAGCAACACTAACCACTTGTCCTCCTGTCTTTGAAAATCAGTGAGCTGCTCACTTTGACATTTAAAAGAATTTTTTTTTTCAAATAGTTTTGCTATTTTCTAAGTAAGGAAAAACTAAAGGAGATGTGGGAGTGAGAGGCAAACAGTAAAAAGCAAAGCAGAGAAAGGACAAATCCAAAGGTTCAGATAATCTATATGTGTTCTAAACTGCTCATGGATATAGTTTTTTTTTTTCAAGGCTGTTAAATAGTAGCAATGAAAAAAAGCCAGACAAGCTGAGAGAAAGAAGACAAACATTACTTCATATCCATTCTTCTCTTTCCCTCCCCCTGACTGGCCTTTTCTGCTGCTAGTATTTATTATTACTTCTTTTTTTTTTTGTGACTGTAGCTCTCCACCTGAGAAATACTCTCAGAAATTTAACATTCTCATCTCTCTTCCCTCTTTGACTTAATTGCAGATGCTTGGACTATAGAGAAGGTGTGGTGGGGGCCCAGTGGAGATGGTAGGAGCTAGAACATATGATAGTGATGTGGGCTTCTAGTCATTTTGACTGAAATAGAAAATGTGGCTGGCAGTCAATGTATCTAAGTCCTCAAATGAAGTCCCAGCAGGTATTTAGGTTGAACATTTTTGAAAGTTTTAGACTATTTTTGGAGTTCTTATTGGCAAGAACCCCCAAAACATGAACTACCTTTTACACTTTGCTTTTTAAACTTAGGTTATATTTACTACATAAACATGAGAACTCTGTATAGTATTTCTATATGTCATATATACATTGGACAAAAACCTTATTAATAACAAGAGGCAGCTCGGTGACAGTAGATAGAATGTTGGACTTGGAGTCAGGAAGACCCAAGTTTGAATCCTACGTCAAACATTTACTAGCTGTGTGACCTTGGACAAGTGACTTAATTCCTCTCAGCCTCAGTTTCCTCATCTATAGGATATCACTTAGATTTCATGGGGTGTTCAAGGAAGACTAATACCTCTTGTGTGAGGGTTTGCCAAGCTCTTTTCAGGGCTGCACCTTTGATGTCTACCCAGCACTCAACTCTCACCTGTGGCTCCAAGAAGTTGTAGTGTGTCCAGTAGCCACACCCCAGTAAACCATCTTGGCAGATAGGCTAAACCAGGTTGAGGGTAACCTACAGGCTTCAAATCTATCAATGAGTTAGGAGGGTGTCTACTCAAAGTATGTGAAGACTTCTCCCAGTGGAATGAGCAGATGAAAATAATTTGTTCAAATGACCATGAAGGTAGCTGAAACAGGTGCTGTGGAGCACTTAGAACTTGGTCAGACATTGAAGGTGCCAAGGCCATCCACTGCATCCTGGGCCATCACCAGTCAGCTTGACTTTTGTCTTGCTACTTGACTCCAATGTCTGGAAGAGAGAGTGAGGCTGACGACTTTGTGCTACTCTGCCTTACTCAAATCCAATTCACACACACGTCAAGACATCACCCATATCATGATGTCATTGTTTCTCTTCAAAAATTGACAAACAATAACAACAAGATGTCACTTACCTTACAAGGTGGTTATAATGACCAAATGAGAAAGCTCAGGTAAAGGTGCTTTGCTTTGCAAAGTGCTACCTAAATAAATGTTAACTATTATTATGAACTGTTATTAACAGTCTCTGTCCCTTTTTCTGCCCTTGCTACTTTCACTGCAGAAGTAAAAGGAGACTACACAGAACTGAGGAGCATTTTGTAATTTTCTTTGTTCTCTGGGTTGCCATGACAAAAGCATTCATCCCCAAGTGGCCAATCTAATGGTTATGAGCCTCAGTGTACTTAGCTAAGCTGATCTTCAGAAAGGACACATAGTCTGTTGCTGAGCCCATTCTCACAGCATCTTTCTAGCACATAGAATTTGCCAGAGATTTCTTTTTGGTGACATAACTTTTTAAACCCCAGGGTCACTGCTATGCCATGATGAGACACCAAAACAGAGCATTCTACCTGCTCCATTGGCATCTCCAAAATGTAAGGAGATACAGAGAAAGGCCCCTAGAATATCAAGCAGATCCTTCTGTAGAAGGTCTACATTAAGACATGGACCAGAGTCATACAGGATGAAAAGGTATGGTGGTGGGTTGTGACTTGCATCATTGGAGGGAATCCTTCTATCAATGAGGTAATAAGTCAACTAAAGTATTTAACTCTATATTGTGGAGCACGGATTCTTAACCTTTCTTGTTTCATCAGCCACTTTGGTAGTCTGGGGAAGTCTAAGGACCCCTTCTCTTATTGCCTATATTCATAATGGAAGGAAATGTTACATTTTAGGTAGAGACTAGTGAAAATGAATATATAATTTTTTTCTCCTCCAAGTTTATTGATTTCACATTAAGAACCTTTATTTTATTTTTATTTTCTTAGGCAATTGGGGTTAAGTGACTTGCCCAGGGGCACACAGCTAGTAAGTGTCAAGTGTTTAGTCTGAAGCCAGATTTGAATTCAGGGCTGGTGCCACCTAGCTGCCCCAAGAACCCTTGTTTTAAAGCTTCATTATCACATGATTTGCTTCAGAATAATCAATAATTTAACAGAGGCTCACCATGGGCTCTGTCTAAAGGGAATGAATTCTTGGAAGTGCCAAAAGATCCTTGTTATAACCTGGACTCAGAGGCTTTAGAGTCCCATGACATGATTGCCTAGGTCAGCTTATAGAAAGAGTCTCACATATTGTACCATGCATATTTATTAAATCATGATTGTGAGGTTTATTTTTAGTTCTTATCTTTCTCCCAACAAGCAAGCCTTAATGTTATGATAACATTGTTTCTTCATCTTTCCATGGAAGGGTTTGGGATTGGTGACCTATTTCCATGTCAAGAAAGAAGTTGAGGAAAAGCAAATTATATCAAATCTTGTTTGAGGAAGGGGCAGCTTTCTCATCAGTTTGTTTTCCTTCCATGCACACAGAACATTGCAATTTAGCAAGGCCAAAGCCTTAGGCAGTAAGTGCCCTTGTAAAAAGAAACATACTATAATGGAAAGAATATTGGGTTAGGAGTCAGACATGGGTTCAAGTTCCAGCACCAATAGATACTTAGAAGTTTGGCCTTATGCACATATAACATTTATGTACCTAAATGTACAATATGTACACAAAAATATACATATATGTGTATATATATATACACATACACCTATAATACACATATGTGAGGGGAGGAAGCAAGGAAGAGAGTGAGAGAAAGAGAGAGAGAGAGAGAGAGAGAGAGAGAGAGAGATTTAAGATGAGATAAATGGAAGAGATTTTGATTCACATTTTTAAAGCTTCTCAAAAGCAGAGAAAGAACATGTAAATCCAGACCTATCCTTGACAAATTAATTTAACAGCAGCCTTAGTTGTGGAAACATTAAAAGTGGAGCTAAATTAGATAATTCTCATCTAATTTTAATGGTCCATCAAAGAATCCCACATTATCATTTTCTTTCACAGACCTTTCTGGTCTTCATATTCATTAAATTCAACAAATATTTATTGAAAATCTACTATATGTCAGGCACTAGGTGCAATCATCTCTCCTCTCAGGGAGATTTGTTGAGGAAAAACAGTATATAAACAAAATATATTCAGAGATTCACTAACAGCTGGGGGAGGTAGTACCTGAACTGTGCTTTAAATGAATCTAGGGATTCTATGAGTGTGGACAGTGCTCCACACATGAAGGTAGGAGATGAAATATAATACACAGGGAATATCAATGAGGCCAACAAATCTAGAACACCAAACATAAAGTATGTGAGGAGGAGTGTGATAGTTTAAAGCCAGATTGTAAAGGGCTCTAAATGCTAACTTGCATTTTGAGTCTATAAAGGACCACAGGTAGTGGTGCACTTGCTTTAACTTCTTTGGTCATATGATTTAGGAAGGATCAATTTCCCAATCTAAGGCAGCTCAGGGAAATTCTATGAGAGAAGTAAATTTTACATAGCATGCCATACCCTAACTAGCACATGCAAATATCCTATGTTACAAATCCATCAACAAGCAGGAAAAACTCAAATGAGGCAGCAAGCAGACCACTAGCTAAGTGCTGCTGCTGGGTTGCTGAGTGAGCATGCACTAGATTGAAAAGCAGCATTTCTGTGCCAGCTGGCATCCCCTAATGTTGGCAACAGTAGTCTGGGCACAGGGACTCTCACAGAGAGAGCCTTATTTGTATATCTGCCAGCCCCTCCCTCTCACATCAGCACTAGGGACTCAAGCTATCTCTTTCATCCCCCCCCCCGACTCTGTTTCTTTCCCTGGCCCAGTGATTTGGTGTCTATCCAAGATGATTACATTTCAGTCAGGGTAGGGGTGGGGAAACAGTTTGATGTTCTGATTTGGCTTCCTGGGGAGAAAATTATTTACTTGCATCAGTGGTACAGGTGGTTTCAGAAAAGAGGAGCAAACTGCATGGACAGGAATCTTGAGAGGTGATTAGCAAACCGCCCCCACCTCTAACTAGGATGAGTTGAGATTTGAATGGGGAATGGAACAGTTGTGTAGGCTGTGTTGCTGGGATTTACAAGTGCAGCCTGGGGTACTTGGGAGAAGCCTGGAGAAGCGCCCAGTCCCTGTACCACCATCAGCCCACACGCAGGCCTCAGTGTTTAGGACCCAATTGTTTACTTCTTAACAGCTTAGAAACAAGCATATTAAACTCACTGAGCCTGGACTTCATGTTCCTCAAACGCATGCCCTCAATTTATCTTTATTCTTTAAATACTTTCATCCTTTTTCATGGACCAAAACAGATGATAGCATGTGGGGGTGAGGAGGTGGCAGTTGGGGGGAATGGTTACAACCTCCCGGAAAGTTTTGTAAACAGATGCTCAGGCGTAGAAAAGTACAGAATGAATACTGATTTCCTGGCCGTAATGATTTAATGTATCTTAAATACAGGCATTTAAATAATTATTTCACTGAAATAATCCAAACTATTTAAGGGGCTGGGGGAAGAGACACATATTTGTGAATAAAAAGTTCATAAGCAGCTAAAAAGGCAAAGTAGTTGATGTGATGACTTTCTATATAGAAACTTAGATAAGAATATAAATGTATGTCTAATATTTGCATTTAGATTAATTTATATGCATAAAATATAAAAACTTTTTAGTCTCTTCCGTTACTCTTTATCCAGTCATGTTCATTATCTTTTTCACTTATGTAATCTGAGGTTGTGTGTATTCTAATCTTCTGATTTTTTTTAAACTTTATTTAAGAAAATAAAGTGGTTGCTTTATTTTCCTTACATTTTTCATGAAATACTATGTTCTTTATATGACTACAGAAATTTGCTTTCCATTTGTCATATTTTTGAAAGACAAGAGTATTTAATATTTTCCATGTTGTACCCTAAACAAGCATTTAGAAGGCCTATACTACCCCAAAATACATTTTAATCCATCTTGGTGAAGAATTTAAAGGACTGAGTTTTTTTTTTGGAAGAACATTAAACTATCCTTTAAGACAGATTCATTTCAAAACAAGCATTTCTTATATTGGATTAAATTCAAATAACTATATCTGTGTGGCCACTGTTTTTTTCTCATCTTCAAAAAAATATTCTTTCACTCTATCTTCTAGGAGTAGAACTAAATCAGATAATTCTCATCTAGTTTTAATAGTTCATCAGAGAATCTCCATTATCATATTTTTTTATGAACCATTATTCTATAAAGGTTTTTTTCCCCTACTCTACCCTTTCATTTTCTAATTGTATCTTATAGATTCAATAGTCTAACCACTTCACTTGACAGATGAGGGAACCGAGCACCAAAAAGATGAAATGGTTTGCCTGCAATCACATAAAGAATAGATAACAAAGCCCAGATTTAACTCCAAGGTTTCTTTCTACTTATTACTCTTCCCTAAACCAAGGAACCTGAAATGATTTAAGTATTATTTTGTCTCACATATATAGTTTTGCAGTAATTTCAGTGCTACTCCTCCACTCATCAAAAATGAATCTAGGTAATTTTTTTTCTAGACTAGATCAAGTCCTATCTGCTTACAGTCTGGTAGGATTTAAACACAAACAAGATGCTTTGGCTTTTCTTCTTATTTGTAGGAATACATATTTAGGAAGAGTAATGTAAAAGAACCCAGAGACTGATAATAACGAGGGAACTATGAATGTAAGGAAGAACCGAGATTCCCAATTTGAGGTTTCCCTCTCCAAACTTTTAAGTTTGAACTGTTACCAGTACTTGAGGTGTCACATACAAGAGATGGCAAGAGCATTAGTATAAAATATGTATGTGCTTGATGTTTAAACATCTATAATAGCTAAAAGAATGTGTATTTCTGAAAGTTTTTTTTAAAAGTCCCACTCTTGACAAGAAGCAGAAATGAATTTTAAATGAATCATGTGTTCAAGCAAGTTCAGATTGAAAATAAACTTGGATAAATGACCTATTATGATAAGAATCTGGCTCTAGTTGCAACTCTTAGAAAATGTCACTCTTCTTTCAACATAAGCTTCACTTAGGAGAAGGATACATACAATCCCTCCCTTATGCGGCAAATCAGCTTTTCTCTCAACCAATGCCATTTTGTAATTTGCAGGTTTGAGATGGATCCAGTTGTTATAACATTGAGGGAAGTCCTTAGGTGATTTTCAAAGTAAAAAAAGAGTAGGAAAATTTGTTTCATACCCTTAACCTACTAAGAATTTCTGATTTTTAAAAATTCTTAGAATGAGTATTTGTGAGAGCTCTCTACTGTTTCAAAAGGGGGTATTTTGCACTGGTGTTTTATTATGTCTTTTTATCATTTCTACATCTTGGGTTAAAAATCACCCAATACTGATTAATGACACCTAATATAAATTAATAGCACCCAACCTATGAGAACCAAGTATAGGGAAAAAGAATTCTTTATACTCATAACCCTTTCTTTACGAATATTCCTTTAATATAATTTTGCTGTTATATAGACAGGACAAGAGTTAGCATGTCATAGAGGATATAGAATTGGCCTGGAATCAGGAGAACCTGGGTTCAACCCCCAACTCTGACACATACATACTAACTATATGGCCTTGGGTAATGTCTCCATGTTCTAGGCAACTCTCTAAGATGATTAGTTGCAGACAATGTGCTGACCTGCACTGATAGAGGGAGTTTCCTCACTTGGGAGTTCCTTGTACCATAAAATTACAGGTCTATCCCTAGATTTCAGCATAGTACAGAAGTTAGATCGTATATTTAGGGCTGGAATCATGAATCTAGAACTGGAAGGGACCCTAGAGACTGTCTAATTCAATGCCTTTCATCTTACAAGAACTTAAAGATCAAATAGTCTGACTACTTTATTTTACAGATGAGGAAATTGAGGAGTAAAGACTTGCCTGCATTCACATAAAGAATAAATAGCAAAGTCCAGATTTGACTTCAAATCTCTTTCTTTTTTTCCCCAGAGGAAACATTGTTTCTTTATTGTTGTTTGTTTGTTTGTTTTTTGAAGTGCCTTTTTTTTAAATTTTGGAATAGGTATGACTTTATTATTATTATTTTTTTTTAGTTTTCAACATTTACTTCCACAAGATTTTGAGTTCCAAATTTTCACCCCATCTCATCCCTCTCCCCACCCCAAGATGACATGCATTCTGAATATCCTTTCCCCTAGTCTGCCCTCCCTTCTATCTCTCCCCCCCTTCTCTTATCCCCTTCCCCTTATACTTCCCTGTAGGGCAGGATAGATTTCTGTACCCCATTTCCTGTATTTCTTATTTCCAAGTTGCATGTGAAAATATTTTTTTAAACATGTGTTTTTAAAATTTTGGGTTCCAAATTTTCTCCCTTTCTCCCTCCCCACTCACCCTCATTGAAAAGGCAAGCAACTCAATATAGGTTATACATGTGCAGCTATGCAAAATGCTTCCATAATAGTCATGCTGTGAAAAACTAACTCTATTTCCCTTAATCCTATTCTGCCCCCCATTTATTCTATTCTTTCTTTTGACCCTGTCCCTCCTCAGAAGTATTTGCTTCTGATTACCCCCTTTCCCAATCTGCCTTCCTCTCTGTTATTCCCCTGCTCTCTTGTCCCCTTCTACCCCTATTTTCCTATAGGGTGAGACAGATTTCCATACCCCAAAATTGAGTGTGTATGATATTCCCTCCTTAAGCCAAATCCTATGAGAATAAGATTCACTCATTCCTTCTCACCTTCCCCTGTTTCCCCTCCACTGTAAGAGCCTTTTTTTCTGTGTTTTTTTTGGTGAGATAATTTACCCCATTCTACCTCTCCCTTTCTCCTTCTCCCAGTATAATCCTCTCTCACTCCTTAACTTTATTCTCCAGATACAGCCCCTTCATCTTCAACTCACCCTGTGCCCTCTATCTATCTATCTATATCTATTGATCTATCTATCTATCTATGTATATACACGCATATAATTTTTTCCCTCCAACTACCCTAATACTGACAAAGGTCTCATGAGTTATAAATATCATCTTTCCATGCAGGAATGTAAACAGTTCAACCTTAGTAAGTCTCTTATGATTTCTCTTTCCTGTTTATCCCTTCATGTTCCACTTGAATTTTGTATTTGAAAGTCAAATTTTCTATTCAGTTCTGGTCTTTTCATCCAGAATGCTTGAAAGTACTCTATTTCACTGGATGACCATTTTTTTCCCCTGAAGGATTATACTCAGTTTTGCTGGGTAGGTGATTCTAGGTTGTAATCTTATCTCCTTTGCCCTCCGGAATATTATATTCCATGCCCTGCGGTCCCTTAATGTAGAAGCTGTTAAATCTTGTGTTATCCTGATTGTGTTTCCACAATACTTGAATTGTTTCTTTCTGGCTATTGTAATATTTTCTCCTTGACCTAGGAAGTCTAGAATTTGGCTACAATATTCCTAGGAGTTTTCCTTTGGGAACCTCTTTCAGGAGGAGATCAGTGGATTCTTTCAATTTCTATTTTGCCCACTGGTTCTAAAATATCAGGGCAGTTTTCCTTTATAACTTCTTGAAAGATGATGTCTAGGCTCTTTTTTTTGATCATGGCTTTCAGATAGTCCGACAATTTTAAAATTCTCTCTCCTGGATCTATTTTCCAGGTCAGTTGTTTTTCCAATGAGATATTTCACATTGTTTTCTACGTTTTCATTCTTTTGGATTTGTTTTACAGTGTCTTGATTTTTCATAAAGTCACTAGCTTCCAATTGCTCTATTCTAATTTTTAAGGAAATATTTTCTTCAGTAAGCTTTTGGACTTCCTTTTCCATTTGGCCAATTTTGCTTTTTAGGGCATTCTTCTCCTCATTGGCTTTTTGGACCTCTTTTGCCATTTGGGTTAGTCTATTTTTTAAGGTGTTATTTTCTTCAGTATTTTTTTGGGTCTCCTTTAGCAAACTTTTGACTAGTTTTTCATGATTTTCTTGCATCACTCTCATTTCTCTTCCCAGTTTTTCCTCTGCTTCTCTTACTTGCTTCTCAAAATCCCTTTTGAGTTCTTCCAAGGCCTGGGACTGATTCACATTTTTCTTGGAGGCTTTGGATGTAGGAGCTTTAACTTTGTTGTCTTCTTCTGGTTGTATGTTTTGATCTTTTTTGTCACCAAAGTAAGATAATACAGTCTGACTCTTTTTGCACTGCTTACTCATGATCTCGGCCAATTACTTGAGTTTTAAACTCTTTGTTAAGTTAAGAGTCTGCTTCCAATGTGGAGAATGTACTGTCCTGAGCTTTGGGGTTTATACAGCTGTTTTCAGAGCTACTTCCAGGGACCTGTAAATTTTCAGTTTTTCCAAGGTGGTACGATAAGGAGCGAGGTGTTTACTCCTTTCCTGGCCTGTACTCTGGTCTATGAGTGACCACAAGCACTCTTTTCTGTCTTGGAACTGTGAGGAAGATTTCCTGTCCACCACCATTATAAGGTCCACCACACCAGTGCTCCTCCTTGCCCCAGGACTGCCACCCAGAACTGTGACCTAAATCCAAGCACAGGCAAAGAAAGAGATTCCTGCCTCAGCACTGGCAAAGAGTTCCCTGCAATACCCCTCTGATCAGGCACCTGATTCCCCTTCATTCTGTGGTCCAGAAGCTCAGGAGGCAGCTGCCGCCCCGGGGCCGCGCTTGGGAACTGGGACTGAAACCTAGCTTTTCTCTCACCGCCGAAACAGACTTTTCCCACTGACCTTCTAAGTTGTCTTTGGTGTTCCTGGGTTGAGAGGTCTGGAAACTGCCACAGCTGCCCGCGATTCAGTCCTCTGAGGCCTGCTTCAGGTTTGCTGCAACCTGCGTACCCGTGCCGCACTGCGCTCCTCTCCCGTGCGATATACCTTTCTGATCAACCATCCAGGTGGTTTTGGGCTGGAAATTTGTTTCACTCTGTCTTTTTGTGGGTTCTGCTGCTTTAGAATTTGTTTAAAGCCATTTTTTATAGATATTTGGAGAGGTTTGGGGGAGAGCTCAAGCAAGTCACTGCTTTCACTCCACCATCTTGGCTCCCTTTAAATCTCTTTCTACCTATACCATATCATTCCTTCCTAAACTGAGGAAATTGAATTGATTAAAATACTATTTTGTTTCATGTATGCAGTTTTTCATTTAAAATGACTTTATTGATGTCTTTGTCCTTTTGAAAAAAATATTCTCAATCCCAATGTTACAAGTATCAAAATGTCTAAATGCATCACATTGAAAATAAGATTGTATACATAATTTAGAGATAAAACAAAACATTACTGAAATTTCACATTTTAGACAGTTCATTATAAGCTGGTTGAGATTCTCAGGTTGTCTCGCCATCAGCTTCTTATAACTATATTTCATTAGTGGAAAGAGAGTAAATGAATAGATGAATGAATGAAAAAAGCATTTACTAAGCACTTATCATATTCAAAATATTTTGCTAAGCATTGAGGATATGCCTAGAGAAGAAAGACAGTCCATGTTCTTAAGGAGGTAACATTTTAATGGGGGAAACAACATACATGGGAGGCTTTAGCAGCTGGTAAGTTGAAAAGGTCTCATGGTCCATGGGATGCAGTGGCAAAGCAGATGGTAATCCATTGTCACAATAGATCAATTTATTCTACCCAGGAATGGAGAAGATCACAGAAAATAACGTGTCATTGGGAAAAATATTTACAACAAGTTTCTCTAAGTCTCGTGTACAAGATATGCAAAGAACTGATTCAAATTTATAAGAATTAATCCCCAATTAAATTCTCCAGTTAAATAAATGATCAAATGATATGAACAGGAAGAAATACAAGCTATCAACAAATGTGAACATTTTTTTTCCAAATTACTGGTAATTAGAGAAATGCAAATTAAAGTAGCCCTGAGGCCCCCTATCACATGCAATAGATTGATAAAGAGACAACAAAAAGAAAAATGACAAATGCTGACTGGGTACAAGAAAAGAGGCACATTAGCACATGATGCAATTAATATAATATAGCTAATATTCTCAGTGGAGCTGTGAATTGAAAACCACTTTGGAACTAAACTGTGCATACTCTTTAACCTGGTAATATCACTACTAGATCTGTACCTCAAAGATATTAAAGAAGAAAAACATCATATGAACAAAAATATTATAGCAGTTCTTTTTGCAGTATCAAAAAAATTAAGGGGGGATCATCTCTTATTGTGGAATAGCCTAATGAAATTATGGCATATGAATATAATTGGATTATTATTGCACCATAAAAATTATGACATGGAAAGTTTCAGAGAAACCTGAGAAGATACGTTTGTACTGATGCAGAGTGAAGTGGGAAGAACCAGGAGAACAATTTATACAATAAAAACAATATTATAAAGAAAACAAAACTTTAAAAGATTTTAGAACTTTTATCAGTGTAATGATAGAACACTATTCCAGAAGGAGAAAGATGAAGCATGCTATCTACTTCCTGACTGAAAAGTGATGGATTCAAAATATAGACTGAGATATACATTTTTGGAAATGATCAATGAAGGAAATTGCTATGTTTGTTTGTTAAAAGGATTTTCTTTTTTGTTATTGTTCAATTAGGGTGGGGGGGTAGGAATAGAATGGAGAGAAAATGCTTGAAGGAAAAAAAATCTCATTCCCCAATAACCCCCCCACTCTACAAAAGAAGAACTTTCACTTATGACAAAAAAGTTTAGTTAAGTACCACCTTTACCATGTCTGAAAACTTATGCTTCATTCCACACATTTGACCTGCTACCTCTCTACTTATAGGAGGACTGTATATTCCTTCATGGTGCAGTTGAAAGAGAACTAGATTTTCAAATCTAAATCTTGTAGAATCAAGATTGGTCACAATGCATTGATCTGAACTTTGATACCTTTTAGCATAGTTTTCTTTTATGTTATTTTAGTCACTGTATATTTTTTTTATTCTGTTTCCTTTGCTCTTATGCAATTTTTCATGGCCACCCTCTTGGATTTTCAAAAGACTAGGCTACAGAGATAACCTGTGCTTGCTTGCTTTTAGAGGATCCCCAAGGACCAAAACCAAATAAGTAAATAAAATCAATGAACTTCTAAACCCCTTGCAAGGTTAACTCTTATCAACATAAATAATTACTTAAACTGAAAACAAGGAGTTGACTAGAAGTCCTCTGATCAAAAAGATAATACCAGTTTTATTAAGCATATTTCAAATCACTCTAGTATAGAACTTTATTCTATTAATACTAATATTGTTGGCATTTGAGTTCTGTCTGAAAGGAGAACTTCTTATGTTTCTTCCAGTTAGTAAATTCTTGTGGATGACTTCTGGAGCTTGCTTACATGAAACTAATTAAACTTCCCAGTTCTTTAGAATGAAAACTCTCAAGGAAATGGGGATACTTAATACATATGTGTTTTAAAACAAGCATACCAAGATCATATGAAATTGGAAGTCTATTTAATTAAATTTTTCTAAAGGCCATGTGCATGTATGTATGTAGGGGTGGGAGTGGATGTGAGTGAATATATGTGGGGGGGGTGGGGGGAGTATTATATACACATTGGCAAAAGCAAAAAGTACCTTGAAGAGATCATTAAATATTTTTCAGTGGGAACATACCTCTAAAATTATAAAAGAAGATAATGGACCTTGTGATTTTATATTCAAATTTCCAGAATATGTACAACTTATTAGGAATATATGAGGGAAAGTCAAGATGAATTTGAGGAGAGCCTATATAATCACTAAATCCACATATTCTGCATATTTGAGCTTTTGAAAAGGAATGGATAGTCTCAATGTCTCATATCTTCTAACTGTTCTTAAAAGGATTATCAAAAATATTTTTTTGTGATGGGTGTACAAGTTCCCATTCCATCACCACCATCACCACCTCCACCCAGCTCTTTTATCTGCTACCATCACTATCCCCCAGTCCACTGCAGGTCAGATTAGGAAGTGTGGGAAAGGAGGTGAAAACTGGAAGTGGAGGTGGGCAATGCCTTTTGAATTATTGGATATCTTTAATATAGCATAAATTTTATGGTCCAAGACCCCTTAGGCTGATAAATTAGACATACTGGTATAGGCATACTAGTAGGTACTAAGACCATTTTGTAAGAATTATAAAAAGGCAGACTTTGGTTCAACATAAGAAACATTTTCCCAAACCAGACTTGTCCAAAATTAGGATGATCTGCCTTAAAGAGGAGAGATTTCCTATTACTAAAAGTTTTTAATGCTGGATGATCACTTATTGGAGACCTAAAGGGCATTCATCATTTTGTGGGTTTGTATTCCCTGATGTTCTATCCAGCTTGAAAGCACAATAATTGTTAATATTTCAAAGCTATTATTTAAGAATCCTCTTTGCACACAGTATTATACAATGGAAAGAGAACCAGGTTTGGTATAAGAAGACCTAGATTTGAGTTTCAGATGTACCACTTTTTTTTTGTAATGAAAACCATTTAACTTCTCTGAACTTCAGTTTTCCCATCCATCAAATGGGAAAAATGAGAGATGATATTTTTACAACATTTGAAGGTTTACAAGTCATTTTACATAACAGTATTCCATTTAATTATCACAACCACTCTGTGAGGTAGTACAACAGATGAAGAAATTGAGACTCAGGGTATTTGACTTGCTCGTGGTCATACTGATAAAGGTCAGAGATGGGATTTGAACCCAGGTATCTCCTAACTATAAAACTGGAACCCTGAATTATGCTAAACTGTCTGTCATCTAACTCACCAGGTTTCTGTATTAAGTGAGCTCTAGTGTACATGAAGCACTTTGTTAACATAAAGCACTATGTATATTAAGACCCTATATCTGGTTAATAATTGTCTTCATGTTAAAATAATTGGCAAGATTGGTTTCCTACCAGGGTACAGTTTAAACAAATAAAAGACTTCAAGTGATACCAGAAGTGTGAACATGACAATAATTAATGAATGTGCTAATAAATAATATTCTGAGGCTGAACTCTAGTCTTTTACTGGATGAATGTATCAATTATAAAAGAGAAACAATATGATACAGTGGAAAGAAATACTGGCTTTGGTGTCAAAGGACTTGGGTTTAAATACTACCTTTGATGTAATATGTATACTATATATATATATATATATATATACATAAATATGCATATATATATATATCCTCATACGCTCAATACGTGAATTTAGGGAGGAAGCTAGGTAAATCAAACCACATTTTGACTGTACTAAGAAAGACTGATATTTAAAGTTCAACCTTGAGTTGAAATCTTTTTAGAAGTAAATAACCACCCCTATGAAATAATTTTGGCAAATCTGGAAAAAGCACTTGGGAGTCAAAAGACCTGATTTTGAATACTAGTTTTGCCACTTAACAGCTGCATAACCTTGGCCAAATCACTGAAAATCTCTGAACCTTAGTTTTCTCATGTGTAAGATGGAGATAATGACACATTCAATCTACCACAAAGGGCTACTGTGAGGAAAGCACTTTGTAAACCTTAAAATAACAAATATCAACTGTTATGATTATTTTAAGTAACAAAGTTTGCCACCTGCATATTGGATACTTACATGCTCTGATTGTATGCATATATGTACAGTTTAGATACATTGGGGGATTCCTCAAAATGAGTAATGTTACATTCTATGATAAATAAAAGCTTACATGGAATTTCATTTTTAATAAGCAAATTTACAATTTTCACTTAGCACACAAATGATTCAAAATGGTAGTGTTAGAGATAAGATGTAGATTTGTGATTTTGTTGGCATAGCAAACTTCCAGGGGAGGAAAGTCTCTCTCCCAAGAAAAGCAGCACCTTCTCATGTTAGTTGCCTAGAGACTAGAGCACTGAGAGGTCAAGCCCAAGGTCACATACCCAGCATGTATCACAGGGAGGATTTGAGTCCAGGTTTTCCTGGCTTCAAGGGCAGTTCTCAATCCACTATGCTACAAATGTCTCTCACTTAAAAAAAAAAATCAAAGGATAACTAATTTAATTGAGTTATAACTAAAGTTTTAAAAAATAAATGAAGTAGTTAAATTCATAAAATAGCTCTTTTGACAGAAAAGTGAACTTTTATCCACAGGGAGGGAAGGATGATTCCACAAAACAGAAATATAACTATAGCTGTGAGCATTATATATCATCAAATTAATAAAAGACTTCTCTTTAGTTATCAAAGAATGGTAAGTTCAGTGCTACTGGCTTTCATTTCATGGAAACTGGCAGAACATCACTAGGCCTAATCCTACAAATTTAGATGTTTAAAACAGGTTCAGGCAACAGCATTTTATAGACAGGCATGAAAAGAAAAGCAATCAGAGGAATGGTATAATTACAGGGTAATAAAAGCATAAACACCATTAAACATTCATTTTCTACTTGGGGGTTTTTCGTTGTTGCTCATGACTGGCTCGCCAACCTACAAGTTCAGGATTTTTATTCCAAAATTATTCATCATTTGTCATCTCATGCTCCCATTGGCTTTGATTCATTTCATGGGAGAATAACTCATAATATTATAGTATAATGTAACAGTTAACATTTCTGTAGTGCTTGAAGGCTTACAAAGTACTATCTTAGCAAAAACCCTATGGGGCACATAGAGCAGGGATCGTGATCTTCATGTTATGGTCTCGGAGAGGTAAAAGGACTTACCCACAGTTACATAGCTGCAAAGGATTTTCCAAGCTCTTTCCAGTATAGTCTACCCAATGGGTAAAGGACTGGAATGGAACTCTGCTAAATATAAGATTACAGAGAGACCTGCCACTTCTGCTATCATTGAATGACTGGGTTTTCAGGACACTTCCACATTAATTCAGGTCAGGAATGAGAGAAGTAGCCCTCTGCAATTATTTCTGCTGTAAATGTTCCAGTAGATGATATCTTCTTGCTTGTATGCTATAGAAGAGGAAGATGCCAGCTACTTTTTGAAATCTCACAAGGTCCTGTACCAAAGGAAAGAAAACTCAAACAGGAGGTAGCCTCATTCCAGACATAGGCTTTTCAAGAGGCCATGAGCTCATAGCATTTCCCCCAGTGACCCTCCAGAACTCAGTCATCTTTACCTTTTGAAGACAGCAGGAAGAAGAGTCTTGCTCTTTTAGTATGTCCGCAACGTTCTGACTCAGCAGCCAATTGAAACTCATCCTAGCCTATAGGAAGTAGTCAGAGGGTATCTGTGCTTGCTCTGAAGAGAAGAGTCCTTCTGTTATGCATCTCTAAAGAGATGCTACATAGGTCAAGAAAGCTGTAATATTTTCTCCTTTAATTTCTTTTTAAACTGTAAAGCTTATAAAAAAAGATTACATTCATTTAAAAATTGTTAATATTAAACAAGGGTGGAAAAGAGAGCTATTTGACTTTGATTGGGCCCAAAGGTAAAACATAAAATAACTAATAAGTAGTGCCATTACAAATATCCCAAAGAAGCTTGAATACTATTAGCTTCTCAACTGGACAGCAAGGTGGCACAATGACTAGTGTGCCAGGCCTGGAGTCAGGAAGACTCTTCTCCCTGAATTCAAATCTGGCCTTAGATACTTACTAGCTATGTAACCCCGGGTAAATCACTCAACTCTGTTTGCCTCAGTTTCTTCATTCATAAAATGCTGGAGAAGGAAATGGCAAACTACTTCAGTATCTTTGCCAAGAAATCCTAAATGGGGTCGGGAATGGTTGGACATGACTGAACAACAACAAGTAATCATTCTTCTTCTTCTTCTCTTAGCATTCCCTTTTCTGTGGGTTTGAATAAAATTGTCTGTTCTACACCTGAATTATATTTGTACTATGAGTACCTTTTATTTTTCTAATCCCCTGCTTGGGGTGGGGGGTAGTGTCCCTTAGACTAGAGCCGAGAATAGATTTTTTCTTCAACAATCTGAGGCGGGGGGGTGGGGAGGGGGAGCGGCTACGTGGATGGAACACTGGCCCTGGAGTCAGGAGGACCTGAGTTCAAATCTGGTCTCAGACCAAACACTTGACACTTACTAGCTGTGTGACCCTGGGCAAGTCACTTAACCCCAATTGCCTAAAAAAAAAAAAAAGAATCTGAGGCAGGTGTAGAATTGAAGTATTGGAGCAATTAAGGACACAGAGAACTGCAGAACAATGAACTCAAGATCAAAAATGAGAGCTGGTATAGAACTGGTATTGGAGAAGGTCACCAGCTGCTATGTCCTCAGTCTAATAATGTCCAGCTGGCTACTGTACTAGATGTGTGGAACCTCATCCACTTTAAAGGACTGACTAGTCAATTCTGAGTTCTTGATCCCTTTTAGGAGCTCTGCATATGGCTGGGGCTTACCCAGGGATGTGCTGGCAAATGTTTAGTATATCTCTGGGGGTAAAAAAAAAAATTATGCATAACATACTTTTAAGTTTAACCTTAATTATCAACATTCTCTCTATAATTTTCTTGCCTAGACATGCAACAAAATAATAAATAAAACCCTGATTTATAGCTTCTGCCCATTTCTGAGGTATAAATGCTCACACTGAAAATTTGGCAATCACCTCCAGTTCAAGCTGGCTCCAGCACACCTCTTGTACCTGACCCTTTCTTCTTTCCCAACTGTGCATGATGGTTCAATTATTGGGTGAAATTGGAATTCCATTAGGATTGTCCTCACATGGTCAGGAATCTTTTGGGGAAATTTTATGTGTCTTTTGGTAAAGAGATCCAGAGGAAATTTTCCTGGACCTCCTAAGGTTGATACAAAGACTAATGGGGAAACTTTGGGGTGTATAGTGTGGAAAGGAACATCTAGAGATTTTTATTTGTATTCTAGTTGGATGGCTCTCTATACTGAGGAAATCATGGAAGAGTTTTATTTATTTTATTTTTTTAATATAATCCAGAATACTGATTTCTTACATGAAGGTGAGGGGCTGACTTCCAGTCCACTTGGGTCCTGTAGGGGAGCACTATGAGAGCTAAAACAGGATTAGAGTTTCTCCATGATGGGAAATGTAGCTTTTCATTTCCTCTATTTTTCCTTTAGTTGTTGCTTATGGTTATTTTTTCTTCCATATTTTTAAAAAATTTCCAAAACAATAAAAAAATTCAAGGTTGGTGAAAGACATCATTAAAGTCACAGTATTTTGGCCTACTGATGTAAGTTATTAATGGCAATTAGTAAGTTGCAATGACAGGATACAGGCCCAAGGCAAGACCTTTACCCATTACCCCAAAAAAGAATTTGGGTCTCATTTGTCTATGGGCCCTAGAAAACCCTTGGACTGTCCTTGAATTCTCTTACTTGATCAAGGAAGTCTCTAGTGTTTGCCTGAGGTTATAATCCTATCAACTGGCCTTTCTTTTCTTTTCTTTTTTTTTTTTGCAATTGGGGTTAAGTGACTTGCCCAGGGTCACACAGCTAGTGTCAAGTGTTTGATCTGAGGTCGGATTTGAACTCAGGTCCTCCTGACTTCAGGGCCAGTACTCTATCCACTGTGCCACCTAGGTGCCCTCAACTGGCCTTTCACTATCACCTAACCCCAATTTCCCAATTCTCTGTTACCCTCAACCTAAACCAGCCCTCCATGGTCTATTACCTCCTGATGGCCTGGCCACTTCCCACCCTTGATCCTATCTAGACCCCATTCTACCTCCCAGTCACTCCCATCAAGATTCTCCCTAGACCCCTCCTCCAATCACCCCAAACTTCTTGGCTACTCCTAGATCCCTCCCACAGTCTTTCTATATATAAGGTTCATTTTGTCTACATTAAGGTGCTCAGATTCATTAAGCATCTTAGCCAAGGGCTCAGATTCTTATAATCTAGCTAACAGCTCACAATGTTCAGATTCTTTAAGATTCTGGCCAATATGGTGGATCTTTAATAAACCTTGTCTTTGACTGAAAGAAGACTTAGGTCAAATTCATTCAGGCAGGATCTGTGGGTCATGATTTTGGGGCCCCGCACCCCTAAACCTCTAAACCTCAACAGCAATACATGCATTTGTCTATTTAAAAGTAAAAAACAAAATTTTTATCTTCCTGGTGGGGGAGAGACATCTTTTATTAATGCAAAATTCTGTATGTGAAAGATCTAATTATAGATGGAATCAATGGACATCAGCTGTGCTTTAATTTTTTTTAAAACAAATTTTATTGCTATTTCTTGTTTTTATACCACCTACATTTACCAATATTTCCCTTTCCTCTCCCAGAGAATCATTGCTTACAAAACAATTTTTTTTAAAAGAAGAGAAAACAAGTCAGCAAAACTAACCAACATATACAACAATTACATACAGTGTCCCACATCTTGCTTCTTCTATGGGACAAAGCTTAGTCATAATTTCATAGCACATAGTTTTGATTGCTTTGTGGTCACTCTTTTCATTTACATTGTTGTAATAACTGTATATTGTTTTCCTGGTTCTGACACCTCTGAACCCCCTTCTGGGGACAGTACTTCTGTTAGAGAACCTCTGTGTTAAGATCTATCACTATTTCTTCTCTGAAGATGTTTCTCCCTCATTTGACTTCACTCAACTGTATTTCCAGTAAATATACCATGATTGGCAAATGCTGGTGGGTAATATTCTTCATAAAGACAGAATAAGCATTTAAAACAAAGGAAAGTTAACAGACTTTCCCCCCCAGAAAAAGTCTACAGGACCCTATAAAGGAGAAAGGAGATATAGAACTACTCTTTTGAGCTCTGTAGTGAGAAGAGACTTGGCAACTGTCCCAATGATGGGGTACTGGCCCAAGCCAAGACCTTTGCCTCTTATCCCAAAAGAATTTGGGTCCCATTTGTTTGAGGAGGGAAGGATGGGGTACTGGCTCTGGAAACCCCCACCTCAAACTCCTTGAATTTTCCCACTTGATCAACTAAGTCTCTAGCATTTGCCTATCAACTGGCCTTTCATTATTGTTTCCACCAAATCTCCCAATTCTGTTACCCTTAACCTAATCCAGCCCTACATTGTTTGTTTGGGATGGCCCTCTGCTACTTCCCACCCTTGATCCTATCTAGACTCCATTCTACCTCCTAGTCACTTCCATCAAGATCCTCCCTCCACCCCTCTTCAAGTCACCCAGCCTGCTAACCACTCCCATCAAGATCCTCTCTAGACCCCTTCTCCCAGATCCCAAACTACTCGGCCACTTCTAGATCCCTCCCACAGTCTTTCTGTATATAAGATCCATCTTGTCTCCATTAAGGGGCTTATATTCCATCTGGCCAATGGCTGAGATTCTTAAAATCTAGCCTATAGTGAAGACTCACTAGGAATTTTACTCATCCTGATCAGTGTTCTAATAAACTTTGTCTTTGGCTGAAAGAAGACTTGGGTTGAATTCATTTGGGCAGGATCTGTGTCTCTTGCTCTTGCTATTTTGGGGTCCCAATACCCCTAAACCCCTAAACCTTAATATGTGGTTCTCTGAGACTGGGAAAGCTGCCTAACCTTGCTCTTCCCTAGCCAAGACAGGAAAGTATGTAAGTCTCCTCTCTTTCCCTATCCCTTTCTTCCCTGCAGTTGGGGTTGCTTTCCAAGCACCTAGAAAGGCTTGGCTTGGAATTGCTTTTAAGCCTAACCTCTCAGGTCCCATTAGGTCAGACAGCTATGAGGCTGTTTCAAATTCAGCCTGATGCTCTCAAGTTCGGGATTCAGTGGTTCTATTCAAGGCCATGGACCTGGGCACACCTTCTACAGCACAGAGGACCAGGACAGATGACCTATACGGAAGCTCATGTCCAATTCACTCAATTCTCTCAGTGCTGAGGATTTGGGGAAACTTCAGGTACTTTTTGGTTTTTGTTTTCATTCATTTGTTTCCTGAAGCTTACTCCCAGAACTTCCCTTTTGGAAGGAAGGACTTCCAACCCCTATACCCATAATGGATCAATTATTTTCAATTCCCCTAAGGCAAGCAATATAACATAGGTTATACATGTGTAGTGATACAAAACACATTTCTATGTAGGTCATGCCATGAAAGAAAACAAGCAAAAGAAAAAAACAAAAAAATGTAAAGAAAATAAAGAAAAAGTATCTTCAATCTGCATTCAGGTTCCCTTCAGTTCTTTCTCTGGAGGTAGACAGCACCTTTCATCACAAGTCCATCAGAATTGTCTTGGATCATTGTATTGCTGAGAATAGCTAAGCTATTCACAGTAGATCATAATAAAATCTTGCTGTTACTGTGTACAATGTTCTCCTTTTTCACTTTGCATCAGTTCATGTAAGTCTTTCCAAGTTTTTCTGGGAGCATCTTGCTCATCATTTCAATAGTATTACATCACAATCATATATGACTTGTTCAGTGATTCCCCAATTGATGGACATCCTCTCAATTTTCAATTCTTTGCCACCACTAAAAGAACTACTATAAATAAATAAAAGATATATAGGTCCTTTTCCCTTTTGTTTTTATCTCTTTGAGATAAGGACCTAGTAGTGGTATTACTTGGTTGAATGGTATGCATGGTTTTATAGTCTTTTGGGCATAGTTCCAAATTGTTCTCCAGAATGGTTGAATCAGTATACAACTTCATCAACAATGCATTAGTGTTTTAATTTTCCCACATCCCACAACATGACATTTGTTGTTTTCCTTTTCTGTCATATTAGCCAATCTGATAGGTGTGTGGTGGTAGCTTGGAGTTGTTTTAATTTGCATTTCTCTAATCAATAATGATTTGGAACATTTTTTTTCCATATGACTATAGATAGCTTTGATTACTGTGTTGAAAAAATGCCTGTTCATATCTTTTGACCATTTATCAATTGAGGAATAGCTCTTATTTCTAGAAATTGACTTAATTTTCTATACATGTGAGAGATGAGGTCTTTATTGAGAAACTTGCTGTCAATTTTTTTTCCACAGTAATGATTACTGACTATGTATTTCCCTCCATCCTATTTTCTCCCTGTTTACCCTGCTCTCTCCTTTCACCCTGTCCATTCTCAAAAGTGTTTTGCTTCTGCTTTTTATCTCCTCCAATTCACCAACCCTTCTATGGGCACCCTTTCCCTCTTATTCTCTTCCCCTCGTACTTTCCTATATGGTAAGATAGATTTCTGCATCCAACTGAGTATGTGTGTTATTCTCTCTTTGAACCAATTTTGATGAGAGCAAGGTTCAAGCACTCCTCTCCCCCTTCCCCCATTTCCCCCTCCAATGTAGTGTCTTTTGAGCCTCTTTTATGTCAGATAATTTACCCTACTCTACCTCTCCCTTTCCCCTTCTACCAGTGCATTCTTTTTTCTCACTCCTTAATTTTATTTCTTTTAGATAATCATCCCATCATATTCAACTCACACCTGTACTTTCTGTCTATGTGTATTCCTTCTAACTGCCGTAATAATGAGAAAGTTTTTAAAAGTTACAAGTATCATTTCCTCATGTAGGAATTTATGATTTCTCTTTCCTGTTTACCTTTTAATGCATCTTTTGAGTTTTGTATTTGAAAGTCAAATTTTCAATTCAGCTCTGGCATTTTCATCAAGAATGCTTGAAAGTCCTCTATCTCATTGAATATTCATTTTTCCCTCTGAAGTATTATACTCAGTTTTGTTGGGGAGGTGATTCTTGGTTGTAATTTTAGCTTTTTTGCCCTTCAGAGAATCATATTCTAAGCCCTTTGATCCTTTAGTGTAGAAATTGCTAAATTTTATGTTATCCTGACTTTGGTTCCATAATATCTGAATTTTTGGCTGCTTGCAATATTTTCTCCTTGACCTGGAAGCTCTGGAATTTGGCTATAATATTCCTATGAGTTTTTATTTTGGGATTGCTTTCAGGAAGTGATTGGTGGATTCTTTCAATTTCTATTTTATGCTCTGGTTCTAGAATAGCAGGGCAGTTTTTCTTGATAATTTTTTGAAAGATATTGTCTAGGCTCTTTTTTTGATCATGGCTTTCAGGTAGTCAAATAATTCTTAAATAATCTCTCCTGGATCTGTTTTTCAGGTCAGTTTTTTTTTCCAATGAGATATTTTATATTTTCTTTTATTTTTTCATTCTTTTGGTTTTGTTTGATTGCTTCTTGATGTCTCATAGATTCATTAGCTTACACTTGTCCAATTCTAATTTTTAAGGAATTATTTTCTTCAGAGAGTTTTTGTACCTCCTTTTCCATTTGGCCAATTCTACTTTTTAAAGAGCTGTTCTCTTCAATGGATTTTTGTACCTCTTTTTCCATATGGCCAATTTTGCTTTTTAAAGAGTTCTCTTCAGATAATTTTTGTATATCTTTTTCAATTTGGCCAATTCTGTTTTTCAGGGCATTCTTCTCTTCATTGGACTTTTGTACCTCTTTTACCATTTGACCTGTTCTGTTTTTTAAGGTATTGTTTTCTTCAGTATTTTTTTTGCACCTCCTTTATGAATCTATTGACTTTTTTTTTTATGATTTTCTTGCATCGCTCTCAATTTTCCCTTTACCTCTCTTACTTGACTTTTAAAATCCTTTTTGAGCTCTTCTATGTCCTGGGACCAATTCATATTTTTCTGAGAGGCTTTGGATATAGGAGTTTTCACTTTGTTGTCTTCTTCTGAGTGTGAGTTTTGAGCTTCCCTGTCACCATAGTAACTCTCTATGGTCAGAATCTTTTTCTGCTGTTTGCTTTTTTCCCAGTCTATTTCTTGACTTTTAACTGTGCTAAAGTGGGACTCTGCTTCCAGAGTGGAAAAGGCACCATCTCAAGCTTTAGTTTTTTTGTGCAGCTGTTGTCAGAGCTAATTGTGGAGATCTGTAGGTTTCTGATTCTTCTTAGATTGCACGATTTAGTGAGAAATGTGTTTACTACTGTCCTTGCTTGTGCCCTTGTCTGTGAGTGACCACAAGCACTGTTTTCCACTGTGGAACTGTGACTAGGGTCCTTACTCCTCTGTGGCCATAAGGTCTGGTGTGCTAGTGCTCCTCCTCACCTGGAAACTGAGACCCAGGACTGCAACCCAGATCTAAGTATGGGCAGTGCAAGAGAGTCCTGCCTGTGGTGCCACCAAAGGAACCCCTGTAATCTCTTTCTGACTGGTTGTCTGACTCCCTTACTGTCTGTGGGCTGAAAGGTCTGGAAACCACCACTGCAGCCGTAGATTCAGTTACCCTCAAGGCCTGCTATTGGTTTGTTGGGTCTGGGTCTATGCTAGCATGGCCTGCACTGGATTGTGCTTCACTCTTTCCCTGGTGTAACAGATCTTTTTTGCTAACCTTCTAAGTCTTGGGCTAGAAAATTGTTGCATTCCATCTTCCTGTGAGTTCTGCCACTCTAGAATTTTTTTGAGCCATTATTTAAACGTATTTGGAAGGGTTTGGGGGAGAGCTCGGACAAGTCCCTGACTTTTCTCCACCATCTTGGCTTTGCCCCATAGTTGCATGATTTAAAGCCAATTCCCTTCTTGGCTGTGCTTCTGAATTTGTGGATGTCTTTACCATGACCTTAGTTGTCTTCTCATTCTAGAACTTTTCTTAGTGCTTATAGCCTTCGTACTCTGGAACATACCTCTGCCATGCTGACCATCTTCTCCCATTAGTGAGTTCCTTCCAGGTCTTCCATTTTGGGGACAGTTTCATGCTAGCTATGCTTCATTCCCTTCCCTGCTTTGCTTGTGAGTCTCTGGATTTCACCACCATGCCCCTGCAGACTTTGCCACCATGCCCTTCCCACCCCCTGTACAGGTATCTTCCCTCTCTCCTCCACTTTTCAGTTACTTTTTATATCTTGCTTTCTCCTCTTAGGATGTAAAGTCCCTGAGGGCAGGGACTGTCTTTTTGCTTATATTTGTTTCTCCAGCTCTTAGTACAGTGCCTGGCACATAAGTCCTTAATAAATGCTTTCTGCCTGCTGCTCACTTGCCAATTATTTTCCTTGAAATTGTCATATGTTCTTATAAAGTGGCATTTACCCAGTACCAAAGAACATTTGAAATTATTTACAAGTCTAGACTCACCAGGTGGATTTCTCCAGTAACATTTTCATACTTTTTATATATGTATCATCTTGGGTTATTCTTAGCTTGCTTTTTCATACCTATTCTAGTTCTCAGATAAATACAGTTTATGAACATGTATGCATAGCTCATGACTCCTTATGATTCCATGAGACTGGACCAGCCCACAGCATTTCAGAATCCAAAGGATTCAATGTTGCAACTCCATGAGGGGGCCAGGTGAGTGAGAGCACAAGAGTGATACAAACAGAGTACCAGAGTGCATATGAGGACATGTGAATGCATATGTGCAAGAGTGTGTATGTGAGAGCAGTAAAGGTATTCTATTCTGTCTTCCTGGGGATAAGTCTGAGCCACCTGTGTGACCTCTGAGGATCTGGGATGAAATCCAAATTACTACAAGAGCTCTATCTATGCTGTGTGAGCGTAGCCCTAGGCACTGGAGAAGCGTCTTTTTTGCTATGGTCTCAGCATAATCAACTTGAACATCAACTCCTCCATGGAATGGCTTTTCATAATTCAAAAATTTCAAGACATTCTGTGGGTTCATACCCCTTAAGCCACACTTAATGAGCCCCTATCTATGTATTTACCTTTAATAGTCAAAGAGGACACAGCTAGTTTAAAGCAATAGCATTCAATGAAATAGCAAATAATAAAAGTAGCGACAAAACATTTCCCTCCTAAAGTTTGGGTACACTCTCCTGCAAATGCCCATAGCTTCGGGGAAAGAATGGATATACCCAGGGAAGATGTGCAAAGAGACATTCATGTAGGGAACACATGTAGCCAATGTACATGTATGGCATTATTTTGGGAACACACACAGCCAGAACATAGGCAAAGAAGGTCAACTAATGGATCTGACACTGCAGGGCTGTTGATATCTTTGAGTTGTGACATCACACTGCTCTTATCAGTCCTAGTATCTGTTGATCTTGTAGTCTCCAACTGACATGTAATCTCCATGAAAAATTGTTCTGTTGTACAAGTATTATTTTATTAGATCCTGCTTGGCTGCTATTGACATCTCTACCAGATATTATTCTGCCACATGCTGCTATACTGGGCGTCCAATATCTAGATTCTGGCTAAGTTGAAACCCTTGACTATCTCTTCAAGGGAAGAACAAGTATCACTATGCTTTTTAAAGGTAACAGTTTTTTTTTTCCTTCCAGATTTTTTGGAAAAGACAAAAACCCTTGCCTCAAAACTAGTAAAAATTAAAATAAATAAATAAAAATGCTTCTTTTCAGGGCTTTCACATATTATTTTCTCAGTCTTGGCTATTGAGGCTTCTTAGCATAACAAATTCTCAGTCTCAGGTGCCAACCTCTACAATATAAACAGCAGGGTTCTCCAGTTTAGCTATTAGCCTCTGGCTTAGTCTTTTCTTTGAACTTCTCTTACTCGTCTAGGGACTCGAGTTCTCCTTGTCAGAGACAAGGAGCTTATGGTATATATTCCATATAATTCTCAATTTTTAGTCTCTGAAGGAGAAATTATAAATTAAGTAAAGGCCATTTGCCTTATAATCCTCAAAATTGTGGGGTTCAGAGTTTCCCAGTTTTCAAATTCTCAACCTCTTCCATTTTCCTATTCAGATAAGTGGCTGGAAAAAAAGCATAAAACTAAGTCCAAAGTCTTAGACAAGTTTCCAGTCATACTTTCATATCAATTATGCTAAATAAGGGAGGGAAAAGGATATGGAGTATCAGTGGAAGGATTGGGGCTCAACCCCAAACCCAAGGTAGTATTAGGACGGAGCATCTAAGGGGGAGACAGGGAAATTAGGAGAGAAGATGGAAGCTTCATCTCTTGTCAAATCCCTATGGCTCTCCCTTCTTTACCTCTTAGTTAAGAAACTTGCCTCATATTTTTTGTGAAAAAATTAAGACAATTTGCTAATAGCCCCCTTTTCCCCCCTCTTCCTTATTTCAAATTACTCAGACGTCTTCTCTCATGATCTCCTCCTTCATCCCTATATTACATGAAGAAGTAGTTCCTTACCAAAGCATACCCTTCTATATGCATCCCATTCCATTCCATTTTGTTCAGCAGATTGCCCTCTCCCTCATCCTCACTCTCTCACTTATCTTCAATCTCTCCCTGTTTACTGGCTGGAGAGAGAGAGAGAGAGAGAGAGAGAGAGAGAGAGAGAGAGAGAGAGAGAGATTATTTTATGGAAGATAGATCCACAATAGGGTGGCTAGATGGCACAGTGGATAGAGTGTTGGGGCTGGAGTCAGGAAGACTCATCCTGAGTTCATATCTGGCCTCAGACACTTACTAGCTGTGTGACCCTGGATAAGTCACTTAACTATATTTGCTTCAGTTTCCTCATCTATAAAATTAACTTGAGAGGAAATGGAAAACCACTTCAGTATCTTTTCCAAGAAAACCCCACATCGGGTCATGAAGGGTCAGATATGACCCCATTTGAGTGGGAAGGACAGTACAGCCTTCTAAAAACTGGTTATCATGGAAAATATAGAAGAGGAAGAAGAGGCAAAAAGTGTGTGGAGATCACATTCAGCTAGAAACACTCCCATTTACATCTGTTCAGCCACTGTTTGCACTAACCTTTTGTCAGAAAGCTTCTACTTTCCAGAAGATTGTTTAATGCCAATCAGAGGCAATTGATCAAGTTAGCATCAACTCCCAAGAAACCCCAGGGAAGTGACTAGACATGGCAAGGAGTCAGTTGAGAGTTGGATACAATACCTAAAGATTTCAATTTCTGTTAAGTATAGAGAGCAAGGGGGATCAACAGCTAATAATTTCTTGACTTGACTTAGAATAGAGGTTCTTAACTTTTTTTGTATATCATAGCCTTTTTGGAAGTATGGTGAAGCTTATGGACCCATTCTTAGAATAATGATTTTAAATACATGAAGTAAAAATATATGAGATTACAAAGGAAACAAATTATATTAAAATAGGAATATAAAAATATTTTTTGAAAAACAAGTTCACAGACCTTAGTTGTTAAGAACTATTGACTTAGAAGAACTCTTAAGAGAAAATTCTTTTCTGTATATGATTCTTACTAACGAGAAGAGATTGGGTTCTAAATGGAAATGATTGGAACATTAGCAGGAAGTGACCACTCTATTCAAGAATTTGTGTTTGAAAAGGAGAGAAAAGCCAGGCATAGTTTGATGTACATGATAAATTTTTGGAGAGTAGACCTCAAATAGGTCAGAGAAAGAAATATTTCCATGGAAATGTTTTTCAACCATTTAAAAAAAATTAACAAGCATTTATTTTGTCTCCCTTCTACCCTCTCTCTGAAAAAAAAAGAAAAAGAACATGCATAGGAATTTGAAACCCAAGATAAACAAAGTAATAGTAAGAGAGCAACTAGCTCCTGCAATGACTTCAAATCATAGATCTGGGGTAAACTACATATAATCCATTGTACCAAAGAACTCACTATTTGACAAAAACTGCTGGGAAAACTGGAAAATAGTATGGCAGAAACTAAGCATATACCAACATCTCTTGTTACAAATATGCATAGTGAAGCAAAACAAATTGCTAAAATGACAACATCTAAAAATGTGTGATTTATTTTGTATATGGAGTCCAACACCCCTTTGTCAATAAATGGCAACACGCTTTCTCACTTGTCCTCTGGAATACCAATGCATTGATTGCACTGAATTGCATTGATCAGAGATAAATGAATCTTTTGGAGTTGTACTTTTTATTATATAAATTGTTTTTTTTTTTTTTGGTTCTCAACCTAAGAGGAATGGGAAATTCTCAAGAGCGAAATTCAAGAACTGAAAATAAACATTTAAAAAAAATTTTGCACTTAATAGCATTTTATTTTTTCCAATTACATATATAGCTTTCAACATTCATTTTTGTTGGATTTTGAGTTCCAAATTTTTCTCTCTCCCCCCTCCCCAAGACAGCAAAGCAATCTGATATGTTATAAATGTACAATCATGTCAAACATATTTCCACATTAGTCATGTTGTGAAAGAAGAATCAGAACAAAAGGGGAAAACCACAAGAAAGAAAAACAAAAAACAACAAAAAAGTAAAAATAGTATGCTTTAATCAGCATTCAGACTCCATAGTTCTTTCTCTAGATGTGGATAGCATTTTCCATCATGAGTCCTTTGTATTTGTCTTGGATCATTGTATTGCTGAGAAGAGCTAAGTCTATCATAGCTGATCATTGCACAGTGTTGCTGTTACTATGTAAAATGTTCTCTGGTTCTGCTCACCTCACTCAGCATCACTTCAAGAAAGTCTTTCCAGGTTTTTCTGAAATCCACATGCTCACAATTTCTTATAGCACAATAGTATTCCATTACATTCATATACCACAACTTGTTCATCCATTCCTTAATTGATAAGCATCCCTCTATTTCCAATTCTTTGCCACCATTAAAAGAGCTGCTATAAGTATTTTTGTACATGTGGGTCCTATTCCCTCTGTTATGATCTCCTTGAGATACAGACCAAGTAGTGCTATTGCTGGATCAAAGAGTATGTAAAGTTTGATTGCCCTTTGGTAATACTTCCAGATTGCTCTCCAGAATGATTAGATCAGTCCACAACCCCACCAACAAGGTATTAGTGTTCCAATTTTCCCACATCTTCTCCAAATTTATCACTTTCCTTTTCTGTCATAATAGCCAATCTGATAGGTATAAGGTAGTACCTCAGAGTTGTTTTAACTTGCATTTCTCTAATCAATAGTGATTTAGCACATTTTTTCCATATGACTAAGGATAACTTTAATTTACTTATCTGAAAACTACTTGTTCATATCCTTTGACTATTTATTAATTGGGGAATGACTTGTATTCTTATAAATTTGGGTCAGTTCTCTAGATAATTGAGAAATGAGGACTTTATCAGAAAAACTGTTTGTAAAAATTGATTCCCAGCTTTCTGCTTTCCTTCTAATTTTTTTTTTGGGGGGTGAGGCAATTAGGTTAAGTCACTTGCCCAGAGTCACACAGCCACTGACTGTTATTTGTCTGAGGCCAGATTTGAACTCAGGTCCTCCTGACTCCAAGGCTGGTGCTCTGTCCACTGTGCAAACTAGCCTCCCCCTTTCCTTCTAATCTTGGTTGCATTGTTTTTGTTTGTGCAAAAACTTATTAATTCAATGTAAACATATTTATCAATTTTGCATTTTGTAATACTCTCTAACTCTTGTTTGGTCTTAAATTCTTCCCTTCTCCACAGACCTGATGGGTAAACCATTCTTTGCTTTCCTAATTTGCTTATGGTATCACCCTTTATGCATAAATGATGTGCCCATTTTGACCTTATCTCAGTATAAAGTATGAGATGTTGGTCTATGCCTAGTTTCTGCCATACTATTTTCCAATTTTCCCAGCAGTTTTTGTCAAACAGTGAGTTCTTTGGTACAATGGATTGTATGTAGTTTACCCCAAATCTGTGATTTGAACTCACTGCAGCAGTTAGTTGCTCTCTTACTACTACCTTGTTTATCTTGGGTTTCAACTTCCTATTCACTATTTTTGTTCTGACCTTTCCTATCCAAAGATTATTCTCCTTGGCAGAGAAGTGAAGGGTTGAATAGTTCTCAATCTCTGCATCATATGTAATCATCTTCCCATTTTCAAAGCACTTACCATGTGGTAAGTATTATGCTAAGAGTTAGGACTATTAAGACAAAAATGAAACAATTCCTGCCTTCTAGAAACTTACAACTCAGGGGAAATGACACATATACAGATAGATAAATGCAAAATATGTACAAAGTAAACATAAGGTAATTTTAGCCAGGGGAAATAAGGAAAGTAGTGTAAGAATTAGTGCTTGATCTGAGCTTTGAAGAAAGTTAGAGGATCTACAAATGTAGGGGTGAGGAGGCTGTGCACTCTCAGTATTTGAGTTACATTGTGCAAAGGCATGGAATTGACTGTTATGTGTGAGGAACATTGAGGAGGATAGTTTGACTAAGCCTTAGAGTGTGTGTAAGGGAGTAATAACAAATTTGGAAACCTAGACTGCAGCCAGATTGTGGATAACTTTAAACATCCTCTGTCTTTCTGTCATCTTTAATCTGTCCTCATCTACCAGCTCCTCCCCCACTGCCTACAAACATGCCTGACTCTCTATCCTATTAAAAAAAAATTCTTTACTTAATACTGCTATCCCTTCAAACTGTAGGACTATGTGTCATGTCTCTTTCCTAACCAAACTCTTAGAAATGGTCATTTAAACTCGTCTTCATTTATTCATCTCCCACTGACTTCTCCACCTCTGGCAATCAAAATTTTGCCTCTATCAGTAGACTGAAACCTCTCTCCAGGGTTATAACATTTCTTGTGCTAAACCCCAAGGTATTTTCTCAAATTTTTTATTCTGCAATAATTTTGTGCCTCTTTTGACATTATCAACCATCCCCTACTCCAGAATATTTTTTCTTCCCTTCAATTTTGGCACATTATTATATCTTAATTCTCATAGTCCCTCTCTCTCACCACTCCTTTTTAGTATCATTTAGCATCATCATTCATTTTCTCCCCATTAAATGTGAGTGTTTCCCCAGGGCTCTATCCTGGATCTTATTTCCCTCTGCACTCTCCTTTTTATTAATCTTATCAGTTTCCCAGGATTCAATTACTATTTCTTCATAGAACATTTCTTAATTTGTTATACAACTCTCATCACTCTTTAGGACTCCATGTCTATATCCCTAACCACCTGCTATACTTTGACATCAGGATGTACCATTGGTATTTCAAATTCAACTTGTCCAAAATGAAACTCATATTTTCTCTGAAAATCTTATTCCTCCCCCAAATTTTCCTTTTTTCTGGCTACCAGTAGCCTTTCAGCAACTTAACTTTGTCATTGCAGAATCATCCTTGATTCTTCCCTCTTCCTCATCTTGTGTATCCAATCAATTCCTAAGCCTTGTTGATTCTACCTCCATGATAACTCTCGCATGTCTGCCTTCTCTTCACTCCCATGGCCTTGCCCTAGTTAATCATCACCTCTTACCTCAACTATTGAAATAACCTCATAGTAGGTCTTCCTGCTGCTAGTCACTTCCCTCTCCATTTCATCCTCAACTCACCTGCCCAATTTAATATTCATGAGATATTGCTCCAATCGTGTGGGTCCATTACCGAAAAATATTTGGTTTTTCTCCTTACTTCTAAGACAAAATACAAACTTTTCAGCCTTGCATTTAAAGGTCACTTCAGTCTGATTCCTGCTTAGTTTTTCAGCCTTTCATAATAAATTACTCTTTCCTATAGATGTCTTTTTATGAGCATGTTCTGCTCATACTAGCTTACAAGCTGTTACTCAAATTCAACATACCATCTCTTCTCTCCATGCTTTTGCACAAATTGTACCCCATTCCTGGATGCACTCTCTCCTCACATCCACCTCTTAGAATCCCTGACTCTCTTAAAGGTTTAGTTTAAGGGTCACCTCCTATATGATAGCTTTCCTAATCTCTCCCAACTCCTCTGTTAATGTTCTTTCTTTTCTCCATAAAACTGCTTATTACTAACTTATCTGTGTACATGTTGTATCTTCCAGTAGAATATAAACACCTTAAGGACTGTGACTGATTAATTTTTGCCTTTATGTCCTCATGTTTTGCAGTGCTTTGCACATAGTAGGTGCTTGAGATAGCTTTGTTAAATTTAAGGAAAATGCTATTCTTATGGACAAGATGAAAAGATGACTTTAGATCATATTAAAGTTAGTTGGCTTCAAAATTACTGAATGGTATGATCCAAAGAGTAGTCATTAAAAAGTTGATGTCAGCTTGTTGACAATTATCCACTGTAATGTCTCAGAGACTGATCCTGCACTGGTCAATATTTTATCAATGACATGGTAAAGCTATAGAGAGTAAGCTTGTAAAATGACAACACAAAACTTGGAAGTATTGCTAATACATTGGAAGACAGAGTCAGGTTCTAAAAATATCTCCATTGCCTAAAGTGATGGATTTATTCTTTTTTTTAAATCTTTTTTAAAAATTTTTTTATTTTTAACAAATGTTTTTAAAACTTTAGGTTACAAATTTTCTCCCTTCCTCCCTTCCCACCCACCCTCATTGAAAAGGCAAGCATCTCAATATAGGTTATAGATGTGTAGTCATGCAAAACACTTCCATAGTAGTCCTGTTGTGAAAAATTAAGTATATTTCCCTTCATCCTATCCTACCCCCCCATTTATTCTATTCTCTCTTTTGACCCTGTCCCACCTCAGAAGTGTTTGCTTTTGATTATCCCCTCCCTCAATCTGCCCTCCTCTCTATCAACCCCCTGTTCTCTTGTCCCCTTCCCCCCTTATTTTCCTGTAGACTAAGATAGATTTCCATACCCCATTGTGGATGTTATTCCCTCCTTAAGCCAAATCCTATGTGAATAAGATTCACTCATTCCCTCTCACCTTCCCCCATTTCCCCTCCACTGTAAAAGCCTTTTGTCTGTTTCATGTGAGATATTTTACCTCATTCCACTTCTCCCTTTCTCCTTCTCCCAGGATAATCTTCTCCCACCCCTTAATTTTATTTTCCAGATATCCCTTCATCTTGAACTCACCCTGTCTCCTCTATCTATCTACCTATACAAACATATAATTTTTCCCTTCCCACTACCCTAATACTGACAAAGGACTCATGAGTTACAAATATCATCTTTCCCTGCAAGAATGTAAACAGTTGGATTTATTCTAATAAGATGAAATTTAATAGTAATAAATGTAAATTGGTTGGCCCCCAACTAAAAGAAGTCCCCCAGTATACTTGGTGGGCACCCTGTGGAGGATTTATGAGATGATGTAGACAAAAGTTGCACAGGATAGGCATGCATGAATGAGTTTTGATCTTCAAAGACCAGATTACAGATCCATTGGAGTAATATAACAAAGGTAAAGTCTTACACTTAGGTTCAAAAAGAATTAAATTTATGTGATGATTAGGAAAGAGTTCATGTGAGAAAGTACTGAAGATTAAGTGAATTCCAAACTCAATATGAGTCAACAGTATAATATGGCAACCAAAAAAAAAAAAAAGGAATTCAATCAGGCTGCATTAAGAAAGAAATAGAACATAGGAGGTAATAGCCCTGAAGTACTTGGTCCTAGTCTGATAACCTCTGGAATATTTGGTTCTATCTTGGGTACTACATTGAAGATGCTAAGTCTCAAGCCAATGCCATATGAAGATCAGGTAAGGACCCAAGGATGTTTAGTCTAGAAAAGGGAAGATTTGGTGGGACGTGCTAACTGCTTGTAAATATTTTAAAGTTATATAGAAAAGGAGTCAAATTTGTGTTGATTGACCCAGAAGGTAGAACTTGGAACAATGGTTAGAAGTTGTAGAGAAACAGAAGGAAAATTTGCCAATGATTAAAGCTACCCAGAAATGTAGGAGCTAGTGGTCTATCACTATAAGTCTTCATGTGGAGGCTGGGTGACTGTTAGGAAATATTATAGTAGGCATTCTTGAACAGATAGGGGTCGGATTTGATAAGTGGTGCCAAATTCAAATAGAAATGGGGCCCACCAATCTGTATGTAAGGATAGTGAACTGAATTTTGACTTAGTTTTAAAAAAGAATACTATTGGTTTTATTATTTATTATAGTTTACTTATTTTGTAAAATATTAACCAATTACATTTTAATCTGATTTGGGCCTCACAGGCCATGTGTTTGACAACTATGGGTTAAATGATTTTTGAGGTCATTTTCAAGCCTGAATTTTTTGTGATTCTCTGAACAGGAGCCTAGATTGACCATAGACCTGGAATGTCTGTTTGTATCCTCCTAAAGGTGGTTATTGTTGATTGATGATCTTTGAACAATGTCGCTGTCTGGGGCTGTTAAGCCATATTACGTTAAGCAACATCACTTCAATATTTTTTCAGTTAAACCTTATTGAGTTTGCCACCATAATTATCTATGTTAAATTCTCTTAGATCAAGGAATTAGTAAAAGACCAATATACCTAGGGAAGTATTAGGCTGGGAGCACAGGTGAAGCCAGGGTATTCTCAGGAGAATTCTTCGTGGTATGCATGGTCCAAATGACTACTGTCCCAAGTCAGGCTGTTTAGAATGGGTAATTGAGAACAGAGAAACCCACTTGTGTAGGAATTAAGATGGAGCTGGGAATTCTCTCCCTGAACATGAAAATGCATGGCAAATATCCAGGGAAGATTTACATGAATCTACTTTCCAACCAGTGGGTTGGAAACTGGGTTCATTAACTCCTATCCTAACTACCACTGTGAGATTCTTCACTTGGTAATTTATTTCTCAGAGGAGAAAAAACAAAGTAGGAAAATAAATTTCCCTCAGCTTCAGTGTCTCTTATCAAAGTGACAAATAGAGCTCAAATATCTACCATTCAGCAAGTTTGTAAATGACTCATTCTCATTTCCCGGGCTAGAATCCAAAACCTTCTCATCGCTCTAAAATGAGCAGTGTGTCAAGTGACAATTTATCACAGTCCATACTTCCAATTCAGTGAACTTCACATGGGTTGAGCCTGTTGACTCTTTGAACTAGCTGGATGATTTGATGACAACTAGAGATTTCTCAACTCTAGGTGAGAGGCCATTAACTCTGTGATACAATTTTAAGGCTTTGCTATTTGTAATATTTTTCAACAGTAGACATAAGATAGCATGAACAGTCTTATCATACAATATTTCATCCATGGTGACTTATTTAGGCAATTTCCAATCCTTGCGTGGTCCAGTGTATATGTAAATGCAAGCTCACCATACCTTTAGGTGACAATTTTCCTCCAGATAGAGGAGGGGTTCTTAAGTTGGGATCCATGAACTTGTTTTTCAAAATATTTTGATAACTCTATTTGATGTAATTGATTTCTGTCATAATCCTATTATTTTATTTCACACATTTAAAAAACATTATTTTGAGAAAGGATCCATAGACTTCACCAGACTACTAAAAGAGTCCATGACACAAAAAAAGTTAAGGACTCTTGATCTATAGTGTGGATTTGTTGTGGTATTCCTCAGGTGTTCCGAAGTGGAGTGGCAACTGAAACCAGAGCTGCTCAAAGAATCTGTTGCTTTGGATATTACCAAATCTGAAAACTCTGTGGCAGAAGTGGCCTCTCCTTATTGAGAGAAGTGAGTTTTCCTGATTGTTATTAACTCATTAAAGTGCTTAAAAGAGGCAGCTGAGCCTCAAGACTGGAGAGCAGGATTTCTCAATCCCAATAACAGCTCTGGAATTGTGCCAGCCTGCTGAGAGTTTTCTGGACCAAGACCAGACCCAGACTTCCTGAAGTGATAGAAGTCCTGAAATGATTCTGTGTTTCTACAGGATTTTGGAGGTCATAGAGATCATCTATAGCTCCTTCCCTTTCTCCATTTTATAGATGAGAAAACTGAGGCCCAGAGAGGTCAAATGATTTGGTCTAAGTCACACAGTTAGTTCAGTGACAAAACAAGGATAAGAACTTAGTTTTTCCTGATTTCCTGGCATCACACTTGTCTCTGAATGACTCCAAATGGCACCAAACTCTATCAGGGTCATCTCATCCTGTATCTACATGTAACCTGGGCTTGTCTTGCATGTCCAGTTCAGGTAACATGAAAGTGTCCTGGAGGTCCTTTTGAAGCATGTTTCTCTTTTCTACTACTCTTTGCTGTCCCTTTTTGATAACTCTTATCTGTTGGGTCTAGAGGATGAGGATACCAGTTCACCTCATCCAAAGTGAGGACACCATGATCTGAACACCAGGGAGAGGGAAAGGATTTTTCTTTTCCTGCTTTCTCTCTTGCCTCAGTCCCAAGAAATATGCCTGAGTGGTGGCAGTGTGTGTGTGTGTGTGTGTGTGTGTGTGTGTGTGTGTGGCGTGTGTGTGTGTTTCTGTTTTGTGTTGTCTTCAATTTCAGGTGCTGTAAGTGGTCCTCATGAAATTGAAAGTTCAGACTACGATGACCTTGGAGCCAGGATTGTAAGTGAGATGGTGCAGTTAATCAACCTGGCCTGGAAGCCCTGAGAAGACAATGCCTGAGGCTTGAGCCCAAGGTGGGTTTTGGATTTAGAATTGGGATTGTGCTCTATAGGAATAGAACTAAGCTATGAATCTGCTTTTCAGCCATCTTGAACTGGATGTCCAGTAGACAACATAAACTCAATATGCCCAAAACTGAACTCATCTTTTCCTCTAAACCCTCTCCCCTTCCTACTCTCCCTATTCCTGTAGAAGGTATATAGGTTTTCAAGGAGACTAGCACCTCTGGTGTGAGGGCTTGTTGAGCCCTTTTCAGGGCTGTTTTGGTGTTCACTTGGCACTCAACTCTCACCTGTGGCTTCAAGAAGCTATTGCATACTCAGTGGCAGAGGGGCTAAACCAGGTTAAGGGTAACTGATGGGCCACAAACCCATTGGTGAGTTAGTGGGGTGTCTACCCCAAACATGTGAAGACTTTCCCCCAGTGGAATGGGCAGATGAGAACAATTTGTTTCAATGGCCATTAAGGCAGCTGAAGCAGGCCCTGTAGAGTGCTTCAAGCTTAGTCAGACATGGAAGATGCTAAGGTCATCCACTGTATCCAAGGCCATTGCCAGTCATTCTGACTTGTCTTGCCAATGGACTTGATGAGTCTGGAAGAGAGCAAGGCTGATGACTTTTTGCAACTCTGCCTCATTTAAATCCAATTCACACATGAGTCAAGACATCACCCTGTGATGTCATTGGTCTGCTTTGAAAACAAAAGACAAACAACAACAGAGGGCAATACCATCATCCCAGTCCTTTTGGCTCATAGCCTAGGAAGCATCCTGGATTCCTCACTATCCCTCATCTCCCATATACTAGCTGTTGCCAGAACCTGCCAATTTCACTTTTGCAACCTTTCCCAAATACTTACCTTCTCTGACATTGCCACCTTTCTAGTGTAGGCTATTATCCCCTCACACCTTGATTATTGCAATAGCCTGCTTAGTGGGTCTGACTGACTCAAGTCTCTCTCTACTCTAATCCATTCTCCATTGAGCCACTAAAATAAATTTCCTAAAATGCAGGTCTTATTATGTCACCTCCTGCCCCAATCAATAAACTCCATTGGCTTTTTATTGGCTCCAGAAGCAAATACAAAATGCTCTATTTGGTATTCAAAGTCCTTAATAACCTACCCCTCTCCTACTTTTCCAGTTTTCTTATACTTGACTGCCCAAGTGTATACTCTTTGATCCAGTGACACTGGCCTACTGGCTATTTCACAAACAAGACACTCCCATCTCTCAGTTCTGGGCATTTTCTCTGGCTTTCACCCGTGCCTTGAATGCTTTTCCTCCTTGAGTCTGACTACTGAACTCCCTGGCTTTCTATAAGTAAAAACTAAAATCTCACCTCCTACAAGAAGCCTTCCTGCCCCCCCCCCTTAATTCTAGTGTCTTCCCTCTGTTAATTATTTCCTATTTATCCTATACATAGTTTGTTTTGCATATGTTTGTTTGTATGTTATCACTCTCATTAGAATGTAAGCTCCTGGAAGGCAGAGACAGTTATTTGCCTTTTTTTATATCCCTAATGCTTAGCATAGTGCCTAGCACATAGTAGGGACTTAAAACATGTTTATTGAATGAAATTGAATCTAATCCCTTCCCCTCCCCAGGGACTGAAGCATAAAGGGAGGAGGAGGATTATGTCTTCGCCATGTTTTGGGGGAGTAAATTTATATATGGGTGATTATGCCTTGTGAAATAAAAATTTCTATATAGAAGCTAATGTAAATATTAGTTGCTAGTGCAGGGGGTGGGGAACCTGTGCCCTCGAGGCCTCACGTGGGCTTCTAGGTCCTCAAGCGTGGCCCTTTGACTGAATTCAAATCTTTTTGTTCTGTGAAGTATGGATTCAGTCAAAGAGCCACGCTTGAGGACCTAGAGGGCCGCATGTGACCTGGGGGTCCACAAGCTCCCAACTCCTGGGGTAGTAGAACTGGTGTATGGGGTCCACCCTCTACAATTAAAGAAATACAATTGGCGGGACTTGAGCCAATGGCAGATAGCCTGGACACCTCCTGATCACCTTAAGAGTTGGGAGAACCCTGGGGGAGGGGTGAAATCTAACACAACTGACCTTTAGGCTTTGAGAGTCATGGTTGTTTTAAGTTGTACATTTTGGGGTTTACAGACTACCCTGACATCTACCATCTGAAGGCCATATAAGCTATATTTTCATCCTTTCCCCAGGATTATCTGGTACCCTCAAGGGGATTGGGAAGTATCTAGATTCTTTGAAAATAGTTCCAGACCGCACTGATGGTGTTCCCTCTGTTTGAAAATTTGCTGTCTCTGGCAAATAGGCAGGGCTGCATTTTTTTTTTTTTAACATAGTGCTCTTCCCAATTTCAGAGCAGTTCTTTCTGGTCTCTGAGGAGGCATAAGCAATGTCCTTTCACTTGCTTCTCTGCTGCCATACAGTAAAGTTTCCTAATAGCTAATGCTACCTTATCATCTGCACTCTCACATATACAGAAGAAGATCACAATTATCTCGGAATACAAAATTTTGCAGATTCATAGAACAAGGAGAATTTCACAAAGTTCCTCAATAAGCCAAGAAAATAAGAAGCATTTAAAAAAATTACCAAGTATCTTTGCTTGCTTAGCCTTATTAGCCTTATAGGCCTCATAGGCCTTTCTTCATTCCATCAGTAGAAGAAAGAGCCGGAGAAAGGAAACTGGTTTTCATCTTGAACAGAAACTTAGTCCACACTGAGCTTCTCAATCTAAAGGGCAGCTGAAACTCATCCATGGATCCTTGAAACTGCCAGAGCAAACCTGTAATTGCAAACTTGCCCATCAGATCAAGAAGTCAAGTAGACTCAGAGAAAGAAAAGAATATGAACTGTCTGTAAATTTAAGGCACGTGTTCTCACTCTAAAAAGTTGTTGAATATTTTACTTTCATAAAAGACAAGCAATCTAGATCTATTTATATAGAAAGAATAATATGAACATTTCTACTAGATAATAACCATCTAGTGATTCCAAATTTTTCACGCTGAATTTAACATCCATACACATGCAGGATTTAGGAATACAGAACATATCAGTATGTCAATCATTACACAGAATTCAGTAATATAAAAAGTATCAATACTTGAACATTCAAGCAATAAACAAACAAAAAGTTAGCAAAATTTAACAATGAAGCAATCAACAAATAAAAAGTTTGCAGAATTATATCAGTGGAACTAACTTGTGAGGTGAAAAAATTTTCAACAGAAAAAAATTTTTAACAAAAAAATAAATTAATAGAATATTTACAGCCTAAAAAATGCTAAATTTCTCAATGATCTCACAGTCTAGGGTTATATAAAAAAACCAAAAGTCCTAGAGAATCTCTCTAGGGTCACTGAAAAAAGCAGAGGGCTCAATTTTATCCCAGATAAGGCCCCATATATAACATAGACCATCATGGCCTCTACTACCTGAAAGTCAGGTAAGTTAGATTTCACTCCTCCTCTAAGGTTCTCTGTCACCTTTTAGGATATTCAGGGTGTCAAGACTCTTTGAAAATTACTCCAGTTCTTACAGATAGTGTTCCCCTAAATGTATAGGGTGGTTCCCCGTACTCCAGTTTCATTAGCTACTTAATGGTCAAATTTAGGTTTTACACAGAAATATTTCCTTCAGAAGGCATAATCACAAATATACAAGTTTACTCCGTCAACATGTAGGAGGTATAATACTCTTTCCCCCTTTGCATCACCTCAGTCTCTGAGGAAAAGGGGATTAGGTTCATAGCTTAGCTCAATTCCCAGAGTATAGTCCCAGTTCTAAGTCCAAAAACCACCTTTAACTTGAGTGTCAGGTACTTTGTCTTCCCATGACTTTTATGCCAGGCAAGCTGGCTACCCTACCTTGCCTGTAATCTTGGCTCCAATATCATTATGGCTCAAAGTTCCAGGTTCCATGGGGATTACATGACCACAGGTATGTAAGTATATAAAATAGATATACAAATCAAACATTTACTGATAATAAATCACAAAGAAATTTATTTTAAGACAATTCTTTGGTATACATATAATTATACCATTTATTGAAGATGAAAGCAAATTTGCATACTAACGAGATGGATGTGCTTGTTTATTTTTACATAAAGAATTAAATCTTGGTGGAATATTTGAAACTGCAGTACACAGAGCATCTTCAATGTTTTTCAGAGTTGATTGGTATTTTTATTTTGTAATCATCAATGTTGAGGATGCTGCTTCACATAAATACATAGTACAAAATGGCAGAAGTATGTTTAGGGCCATTTCAGAAATTGTTGGAAATTCTGTCCTGATCCCAAGCCAAAATTCATTTAATGATTTTTTTAGGAAACTCAAGTTATAAAACTATGTTGCTTGATAACTCAGCAAATTCTTCTTGAACTTTTAATGACAGATAACTGCGTTTTTTTTTCTTTCATTTGAGTGTGGTTTATGAACCCAATTTATTTGGGTTAGTTGATCAAAATTTGAAGGGAAGTATTTCTGAAACTGTGTCTCCAGGCACTAAGATGATCAATTATAACTCTTACAATTAAATCTTTGGGAAGATAATTTTCAATTATAAAATCATCTGTAGCTGTAAACATTTCTAAAGAACCATTTTCCACCCTATTCTTCCATATGCTAACTTTTTTAGGAAAACTTTCAATTTTATCTTTTAACATAAATATGTCACAATTTTTTTCCTTGAAGAAACATGTTGAAATCATTGTTTTTCAAAAATATCTGACAAATAACAGTTTTGAAAGCCATAAGTCATTATGAAAAAAATGAACAAAATCAGATTTCTGCTCAGTCAAAAATATAAGAACTTCATCTTTCAATTTCAATAATCTGTTTAAACTTCACCCTCTTGAGAGCCACCTCACCTCTGCATGTAGTAATAAGCTTTTGTAATCAGAATCCATGTTTTTCCAAAGGTTTGAAAACAAATGACTGCCAAAGGAACAGCTTTTAATGAAGTCAATGATTTTGATAGTATCAGGAAGCACAACATCTAATTCTGGTGATTATTTTTTGGCTACAAGTGCCTCCTGATGGATCATGCAGTGAGTAAAAGTGACATGTTCATTGCCACCAGCTTTAAGTTTTGTTATAAATCCAACATTTTCACCCATCATGGCTCCAGCACTGTCTATACAGACTCCAGTGCAATTTTTCCACTGTAAATCTTAATTTGTGAAAAATTCATAAACTTTAAGTTATATATTTCCCCCCTTGTGTGCCCTTCCAAAGGGTGACAAAACAATAATTTCTCATGTATGCTTCCTTCATAAACATATCTTACATAAAGTAACAACTGCGCCATGGTACCAATATCAGTTGTTTCATCTAACTGAATTGCAAACTTTGGACTGCCCTAAAGCCTGGTAATAAGCTGCTGGAATTGGTCATTACTAATTTCAGAAATTATTTTGTAAATAGTATCATTCAATAAAAGAATTTTATGAATTTCATTCCCATACTTTTTACCGTGAACTATTTTTTTTTTTTGCTTATTTTGGTGAGGCAATCAGGGTTAAGTGAATTGCCCAGGGTCACACAGCTAGTAAGTGTGAAGTATCTAAGGTCAGATTTGAAACTCAGGCCCTCCTGACTCCAAGACTGGAGCTTTATCTACTGTGTCACCTAGCTGCCCCTCTCATGAACTATTTTTGACATTTTAATAGCAGCAGGTAACATAAGATCTCCTATTGCATATGGTTTTTTAGTTTTTGCAATTAAATAAGAAGTTTCATAAGCTTCAAGTAAATAATTTTTGTTGACAGTAACAAATTTATCAAAACATTGTTTTTCTTTATTTGAAGACTTTAAAAATCATTCAAAATTTTCCTTTGGTTTATTGCAGTATACTGCATGCTTGGTATTAAGATATCTTTTAGTTTGGCTTGTTTCATACTCTCCACAGCCAAAACTTTATTGCAAATTAATCAAAGAGGTTTTTCCACACCACCATCATTATTAGAAATAAATCCATATTGCAAAAATGATTTGACATATTTTCTTTTTCTTCTCAGTTTAGGTGTACTGCAACCTGGTGGCAAAGACTCTGCTGCATTGTCATTAGTATTTTTACCTCTTCTGTCTAAATTTAGCCACTTATCCATAACTGAAAAATATTTTTGTCCTAAAATATAAATAAATATTGCTAATAATTTCTCAAATAAATACTAGCTTCAGTGTATGAACTTACATTTGTTTGTGCTTAATTTAAAAAATTGGTGTTCACACTTCTGTACAAAGACAGTGGTGATGGTGGAGAAATATTATTAAAAGGCTTTTGTCTTTACTTGCTGAAATTAAGCACTTATGTTTCTGTAAAGAAGAAAATAACAGCAATTTTTAAAATCAAACATTCTAACACAATACAATTCAAAGATATATTAATTTGATACTTGCTTGCTGAGGAATGACAGCATTAAAATATTAAAAGTTTTTATTTTCCACAATTAAACTATTATGTTTCTGTAAGAGCAGAAAACTTTGTATTTACAGTAAAAGCACTGTAATTCATAACATACAATAGTCGATTCTGAGCTGAGGTGTTTCTGGCAGCATTCATTGGTGTTGTATGGCATGATGGCATATGCCTTTAACTGAACCTTTTACTGTTGCCAAATTTTTCCTGACCCCCACATTCAGTTACGCAATCCATATGGGGATGCAACCTATATGGGGTTGCAACTCACAATTCAAGAAGCCCTGACCTACAGCACCTAAAACTGAGGACAAACAACACAGATCAGAAACAAACATCCCCAGGTCCTTTCTTGGAACCAGTGTAAAACAGGGAGCAGGAGAAGGAAAGTCTTTTCTCACCAGTTGAGTTTATTATGTCCAGTTTTTGGGTCAATTGAGATCTTCACTTTCTTTGGAAGTATTCTCTACCTCTATGGCCTCCACTTTCTGTTGGCTAGTTCTTCCCAGAACCTCTATTTAAAGGAGGTACAGCACCCAACCCAGCCATGTTTTTATTCCTCTCCAGACTGTACTTCTGACTCTCCAGGCATTTCTCTGCAATCCCCCCAATTAGGTACCTTCATCTTTCCCACCTCCATCTTATATACCACTCCCCTCCACTTTCCTATTATGTGTTATTTTCCACCATTAGATTATAAGTTCCTTGAGGGCATGATCATCTTTTGCTTCTTTTTGTATCCCTAACTTTTAGCACAATGCCTGATATAATAGTAAGCCATAATAAAATGTTTGTTAACTTGACTTATTGACCGACTACTTCACAGTATTGATGTGGGGAAAAGTGATATGAAAGTCTAAAAAAGCTGTGAAAATTCGTTATTATTTTGTATTTCAGTCTTTTTCATTTTTTGGGAGACAATCAGGGTTAAATGACTTGCCCAGGGTCACACAGCTGGTAAGTGTCTGAGACTGGATTTAAATTCAGGTCCTACTGATTGTAGGGCCAGTGCTCTATCTACCGTGCTGCTTAGTTGCCCCAATTCATTATTATTTTGAATCCATTCTCCTGCATTTGCCTCAGCTGTCCAATGTTATTTCTAAAATGTGGTACCTCTAACATAACACAGTATCTTAGATGTGGCCTGACCAGGACAAAGTACAAAAAAACCTACCCCAAACCTATCATCTCCACATTAATGTAAACATGGATCTATTTTAGGTAATAGGAAGTAAAAGAAGGTTTTTTGAGTATACAGTCAGTCCTATCCTTTAGGAAAATTATTTCGGTTACTATGGAAAATGGAAGACTGAGAAACCGTTTAAAACCATTTACTTTTTGGTGATAATAGACTGAAGTAAATTGGCAATTGTGTGAGTAGAGAGAAGGATATGGATGCTGAAAATGTGAAGATAGAACAACAGGACTTTCATCTGACTGGATGTGAAGAGTTAGGAAGAGAAAAGAGTGAAAAATGATTGAGTCGTCAACTTGAGTGACTAGGAGCATGGTGGTGTCATCAAATAAAAACAGAGAAGCTTGGAGAAAGGACATAAGGGTCAAAGATGATGAATTCACTATCATAGAGTAAATTTATCCAGATACTTAATAAGGATTTTTACCCATTTAGATCATTATTCATTACTTACACATGTGTACGCTGTAGATTTTTTTCCCTCACTTTTAAGTTTCCTTTAATGTTCAAACAGATACATCCACAGCAAGCCATTAGTCTTCTTTCTCTGGGCGTCCCTCTGCTATATAACTTAATTCTTTGGTCTTGGTTCTGTTTTTTTTACTACATTCCTCTAGCAAAGAAAAAATCTAACTGTGTAAGTTCTCTCCTAACTCTTATTGTTTGCTTGGACTTCACTCTTTTTTCCCCAATAAACACATTTTTATCAAGTGTCTAGTATGTGCAAGCTATTGTGCATAGAGTATCCCTGGGGATACAAAGGTGAAACATCATCTTACCCTCCATCCTTATTGCACAGAACATGAGTTGTTAGATGGGATGCTCACAATTTTTTTTGTCTTTGTATTAGTAGCACCTAGTCATATAGTACTTTAATAATTGCCCATTGAACTAATGAATGAATGCTAGCAACTGGACATCCTTCAGTTAAAGAAAAAGTAAAATCTTACCCACATTCAATCCACATATTCACAATGTGAGGTTTTTCTCCAACTCAGCTGTTCCATGATTCCTTGGAAGATTGCTAAGTGTATCCACTTAGGGATTTGGTTAATTTGCATTCAGTTCAAGTGTTATAACTAAATATCCCTTCAACTGAACTAAACTATTTTTTCCTACTGCGAACTTCACTATGGATTCATTCATCATATGCCTTTAAATAGGGGTGGGTAGAGGTCACTGTGTGTTCTACTTGAGGAATCCTGAAAAGCCATTTACTACAGTCTACTACCTGAAATGAAAGCCTGTATGCTAAATAATTTGCACCATTTTATCAAAGAACCTTTGACTGGAAATTGAACCATGCTTTCAGATATTGACCTTTGGTCAAAACATCTATTTAAGCTCTAAATGATAGTGAAATCACATTAGCAGTAGATCAGAACCAATGAAGTAAACAGCTCGTTTTTAGTATCCCCCCACCTTCCCTTTGCTCTCTTCTTCATTCCTTTCTTCCTTTGTTCCTTTGTTTGTTTCTTTCTTCCCTCCATCCTTCCCTCCCTTCCTCTTTTCCGTCTTCCTCCATTCTCTCCTCCTGTCTCCTTCCTTTCCTCATTCCCTTCTTCCTTCCTTGCTTCCTTCATTTCCTCCTTTTTTCCTCCTCTTTTTCTTTCCTTCATCCCCTCCTCCTTTCTTTCCTTCCTTCTTTCCCTCCTTTTCTCCCTCCCTCCCTTCTTACTATAACATTCAAGACTCCCTACAGTCTGACTTGAATTTGCCCTACAATTTGCTCTCCTCCAAATGTACAATGCCAACCAACAACACTGGCCTTCTTGCTATTTCTCATACATGCTATACCATCTTGAGACAGCAAGGTGCACAGCAAATAGAGCACTGAGACTGGAATCAAGAAGACCTGAATTCAAATTTAACCTCATACTTACATGCGTTGTGACTCTGGGCAAATCATTTAACTTTTGCTTGCCTCGGTTTATTCATCTATAAAATGAGGATAATAATAGTACTTACCTCACAGGGTGTTTGTAAAGTGCTTAGTATAATGTCTGACACATAGTAGGTGCTTCATAAATGTTTATTTCCTTCCTTCCATTTCCTGAATCTATGCCTGGATGGCTCTTACTTTCACCTCTTCTTGTTGGCTGCCTTCAAGACTCAGTTGAAATCTTATCTTCTGCAAGAGACCTTTTCCAATCTCCCTCAATGCTAATGCCTTCCCTCTGAGATTACCTCAGATTTACACTGTATATGTTTTACATGTACATTGTAGCTTGCGTGTCATCTCTCCATTAGAATATGAACTCCTTGAGGGTAAGATATATGTTTTTGCTTTTTTTTTGTAAATATCTCTAGCACTTAGCACAGTGTCTGTTGAGAAATTAGAAGCTAAGCAAAAACCAAAGGCAATTGATGGACAGAGATATATGTAGATTACTGTTTCCTATGTCCTAAGCTGAACAGTGCCTGGCTAGCTATTGTTCTAGATATGTATCAGGAACCAGGCCCAGAGAGGTTAGGTAATTTGCAGAAAATCACTTAGGTAATTAGTGAAATATCAGAATTCAAACCCAGGTTGTTTGATTCCAAATCAAGCACTCTTTCAACTACTGTCTGCTGCCTTCTTAATAAATATTTGTTCATTGATTTTCCTACTAATATTAGACTTTTGCTTTCATTATATGTATGTATCAGTTACTGTTTGGAGTAGCAGATGGCTTACTGGATATTAAGTTATATAATAATCTCTAATAAAGCATAATTTTTCTGCTTACTGTAACTCTTTTTACATAACTTCCTCTGAAGATTTTCTGTAGTGTTTTCAGCATTCATTCATTGTTTCAGCATCAAATATTCATTAAGCTCCCACTGTATATAAGGTGCTATGTTTGGTACTAGGGTACAAAATAAAATAAGGTACAATTTTGCCCTCAAAGACCTTGATGCAGGGAAGAAGATCTGCACAAATAACTATACCACAAGACAGAATGTGATAAATGCAAAGGAAAGATACAAAGTACTGTGAGAAATGTAAATAGCAATAGAACATTACCAACTGGTGTGGTCAGAATCTACCCATCCTGCCCCAAACTCTGCTGACTTCCAGGCTCAAATCAATCTCCAATTGCCTTTTCAGACATCTTGAACTGGATGTTCAGTAGACATCTTAAACTCAATATGTCCCAAACTGAACTCATTATCTTTCCCCTTAAACCCTCCCTACCTCTTACCTTTCTTATTATTATCAAGGATATCACCATCCTTCTGGTCCCTCAGGCTCCCAACCTAGGTTTCATTCTCAACTCCTCAGTATTTTCACACACACACACACACACATTGATGCTGTTGCCAAGGGCTGTCAGTTTCACCTTTGCAGCTTCTCTTGAACATGCCCTCTTCTCTCCTCTGCCATTGCCATTACTCTAGTGCAAGCCCATATCACTTCAAAGCTAGATTGTTGCAATAGCCTGCTGGAAGGTCTGCCCACCTCAAATCTCTCCCCATTCCAATTCATCTTCCATTCAGTTACCAAAATGATTTTCCTAAAGTGCAAGTCCAACTGTGTCACCTCCCTACTAAATAATCTCCAATGGCTCCCTGTCACCCCCAGGATCAAATATGAAATCTGTTTGATGTTTAAAGCCCTTTTAAACTTACTGTCCCCCATCTTTCCATTCTTTTTACACTTTATTCCTTTCTTCATACTTTTTGATTTAGGGACACTGGACTCCTGGTTACTCTATACACAATACACTCTATCTCTCAGTTCCAGGCATTTTCTTTCATTGTTCCCTATGCCTAGAATGCTCTCTCTTTTTTGCTTCAGCTACTGACTTACCTGGCTTCCTTTAAGTGCCAATTAAAATCCATCTTTTGCAAGAAGCCTTTCCTAACCCCTTTTTAATTCTAGTGCGTTCCCTCTGTTAATTATTTTCTATTTTTCTTGTATGTAGATTGTTTGTGTATATATCTATCTATCTATAGATATATACATATATATATATATATATATAGTTTGCATATTGTGTCCTCTCTTAGAATTTGAGTTCCTTGAGGACAAGGATTATCTGCTGCCTCCCCAGTGCTTAGCACAGTGTTTGGTACATAGTAGGTGCTTAATAAATGCTTATTGACTGACTGATCAATAGTTTCTAATTATTGCTATTTAGGTAGTATAAGAATTATCACCCACATTTTACATATAGGTAAACTAAGGCTCATAGTGGTTCATTGACTTGCCCATGGCCACATAGCTAATGAGTTTCAGAGACAAGATTTGAACCAAGATCCCCTTTCTCTAAGTCCAGGGCACTTTTCATTACACCATGCTCACAGGATACATATAAAGCATAAGAACTGGTGTGTGGTTTTATACACACACACACACACACACACACGTATATTGTACATATATATGTATGTATATGCATATATATAACATATTAAAAATACAAATATATAAAAATATTTCTCATGGGTTAGAGCTTTGGAAAATTTGTACATGATTCTGTTAACAACTGCTTTGCTTACTATCTCATCTAGCCTTTTTTTTAAAATAATGGTGGGGAAAAGGACTGATTTTTCTTTCTTCTCTTTCTTCTCCTTTTGGCCCTCTTTAGAATCTCTAATAATCAAAGAAATGATCAAAGAGCAAACAACCAGAAAGGAAAGGAGAAAAATAAACCTACAAATGAGTTCCAGTGTTCCTAACAATTAAGATTTGATTGACCATGCTTCATCCAAGGACATATGTAGTATTTTCTGTCTATGTTTTGATATCTCAGCAGTTTTCTTTTTTTCTTTTTTCTTTCTCATTGAGTTAGGTATGCATTTAAATTATATGACTGGCAAGTGATGATTTTAAGCTAAGGCCAAAACCCATACTTGACCCCAGACTCCACATAGGTTCAACCTCACAGCAATCTGAGAGAATTTAAAGCATACCTAGGATACTGTAGGCCATTTCCAGAAACCCAAAATACCCAGGGGGATAGTGATAAGGACTGAATCTGGTTTACTGATTTATTGATTTAAGGAACTCCCGGGTAAGGAAACAGTCTCTAGGAATATCAGAACTGTCTCTACAACTTATAGTCTTAGAGAGTTTCCTAGACCCCAGAGTCACAAAGCCGAATGTGTTAGAGGGATGTATTGAATCTAGGTCTTTCTAGCTTTGAGGTCAGATAGTAATTCCCCCTTACTGTTTCTTAGTATAAGTAATTTATAGCCCAGTACAGAATGCAGCACAATCTAGTAATTCTGTGCACCTGAGAGCCAGAGGATAGCATAGAGCATACCAAAATCTACGTGGAGAAATGGAGAGATAAATACTATATTTAATTTCTGCATGGGAAATTGAATTTTGAGCACTTAAAACTTACACTAATTAGCTCCTGAGGAGAAAGACAGGTCAAAGAGTACTACAGTAGTCTGTGAAAGGAGCAAGTACTAGTTTCCATTTGCAGTGTTTGGGCAGACTTTATTTTTCATCTGTAAATAGTAAAGTGGCATATTTGGGTGTTTCACTATGGGTCTATGTATGGTTGCTCCCTTCCCACATCCTAGGGTGTGCAAACTGAACCCAATCAGCTATCCCAATCTCAAATCGAGACCTTCTTATTCTGCCTTTTGGAGATGACAGTAGGTCGTCTTTGGGAAGCTGTTTAGCTGATAACTTTGATTAGTTTGATCCTTGAAGTGGAAGCAGTATTTAGATACACAAAATATATTAGATCAGCACTGGCCTTCAGAGATAATCTCCATGTCATCTGCCTTGCTACAAAATCTCTTCTTTTAAGGCAAGTAAATCTGAAAAAGGAAGCAGGGAGATTTAGTGCAAACCATTCATTTTAATCAAACTAAAAGATCCCTTAACCTGGTACATCATCATCAGTAAAAATAATCTCTGTTCAGAGAAAGCTACTAAAAAAGGGGAAGCTTTTATTTTTAAAAATAAATCAATGCGTGCTAAAAGAAAGCCTGGAAACTAAGTGACTTGGCCTACTTCCTCCTCTTCCTCTCCTCATCTCACATTTACTATTTCTCTTCCAAATACTCCCTCCTTTGGGGGATTATAGTGGCATAGATTTAGAGCTAGAAGGGATCTTAGAGGCCATCGAGATCAACCTCCTAATTTTTCATATTTGGAAACTGAGGCACAAGGAAAAAGTGGCTTTCCCAGGGTTATACAACTATGAAGTATCTGAGGCAGTTTTTGGAGTTAAGTCTTTCTGACTCCAAGTGCAATGTCCTATTAACTATGGTACTCTACCTCTTACAGAGAGACTGTACTGTGCTATTTTAAGATCACTGTCATTGGCTTCATGATGTTGGCATCTTTCTCAAAATGGAATTCCCATAATTTCCCATGTTTATCCAAGTAAAGCAATGATTTTAACAAGCAGGGGCATGTCACATAACATTACTGGTATTTGGGAATACTTTGTTAATATTAACAATAGCTATAATATGATGCTCTGTGGTATAGAAAAAAGCAAAATCTCCTAGGGCTACCAGAACCAGATGACCACATCAAAGTCCAAAATTCAGCATTTTCAAAAGCAAGGAAAACAATGTATTTACACAGTACTATTGCATCAATACTCAAAACTCTAGAGCTGGCAGAGGGTGGAAACCTCAATAACAATGAACTCAAATGGGATGAGGTGTGGCACAGGGGTAAACCCTTGACTCCAGAGCCATTCCATTCTCCATCTTCTTCACATTTCATGCTTATCTTTTTGTAGCCCTATACTGGAAGCAGGGCTTCTGGGAAGTGTAGTTTTCCTAGATGGATTTATATACTTTACTATTTATATTTATATACTATTATATGCTGTATTCATTAGATACTAAGGGACTGCAAGAAATGGGGGCTATGTAGGACAGAGGGATTCATTGCAAGTAAAGGATGTGATCTGTTTGAGAATAGGGCCATTTTTGCCTTTATTTGTTTCTCCAACCCTTAGCATAATGCCTGAAATAAAATAAGTACTTAATAAATATTGACTACTACCCTAGATATATTATGTAAGAGATATGTGTGTGTATGATTGCTATCTAAATGTAAAGACAGCTCATCTCAAATGTGGCATGGATAGTTAGATATCTGATCTGGGATCTAACTTACTCCTCTCAAAGGGAGACTGAAATTGCTACCTTTAGAGGAAGTTCCAGGAAGAAGGTTGAAGTGGCATTGCCAGTAGTCTAACAGAAGATCAACATGCCAGATCTAGGCCTACCTTAATATCTCTTCTACTCTCCTATCTTCAAGAAGGGTATTGAGCTAGAATCATATTTACCCCTTTCAAATGTTTATAGTCTAGGGGGAAAATAATAGGTTCAGATTAAAAGGCACTTTCTTCGATTGCCATAAAGGAGAAGATAGTACTTAGCTTATAGTGGTCAGCTTTGCCTCCTCCTAGGTAAGACACATAAAAGACCATCATGAATAGCTGGTAAGTATCTTTATCAAAATAAACCCTAACTAGAAACCAGGAAAGTTAAACAGATTAAAGTAGAACAAAGAATAGTAAACAGTAAATGGGTTCTTCAGCTGGGAGTGAGATAGGATCCCAGCTCAAACCAGGAGAGATGGAATCATCCCACCAAGAGGAATATGCTTTTAGCATTCTATAAGATTGCAAATATTTGATGTTAAGAAATATGGTGGTGCAGGCTTTCCATGTATCTATTGCCTCAAAGACTCCTAGTAGCCGTTCAAAAGTCAACACCTCTACCTTTCTCTCTCTAACTCCTTTTCCCAAGTATTATCCAAAAATCTCAAGAAATCTCTTCTCTCTTCAGGCAGGTATATAGTGTCATGACTCAGAATCCTCTCAGCCACTCAGGAGTTTTGTTCCATATGTCAAGAGCTATATACATAGCATAGTACAGTCACAGTGCTCTCTTTCAGGATGCTGGTCATTGAGTGCAGTAGATAATCATAAGGATGAAAATCTTGTCTGTTTCGCTGATCTGTGTCCAGAGTGACTCTCCTGAATGGAATTAGCTGTTTGACTTAAATGCACCTGCCTTTATTGCATTATGAGTAAGAGTAATAAATGGATGAGAAGGGAAAACAGTGGTTAGAGGAAATTTTTTCAGAAGGTACTACAGAGCAGAGGCCAGTCTTTTCTTAGTGGCTAGAGAAGGGAAAACATTTTTTCCCTATTCTGGAGGTTCTGAACTTACTGAATTCCAAGAATATTCAGCATAACTAGCTCCCAGAAACTACCTTTTCTAACTTCTAACTACTTTTTCTAACCTGTTGAATGACTATGAGTGTCTTGTTCTGTTCTAACACTGAACCTAAACTAACAAAGTACTGAACTGACCGGGTTACTGTTTTCTAAGACATGACACCATCATCAGGTGAGAACTCAGTAGCATTCTCTATAATAATAAGAACTAAAAGTTTATAGAGTTGCCAAATAGAAGCCTTATCTTAACCAATTTGAAAGAATAATTTAGAATGACATATTATTTATATTTACTCATTCATTCAACAAACATTGAGTGTCTTCTATGTGCAAGATTTGTGTTGCTAAAATGTTTAAAGAATATGTGAAAATGTTTTACTTTTTATGAGTAAATAATTCCTATGGAACCTTTCATTGCTAACTTACTAGTCATTTTCACAGAAAAAAATATATATTTTGGTGTCTCTTGAATATGAATTTAAAAAAAAATTTATAGCATCTATGCTACTGATAGTATTATTACAACTTGAGGTATATCCTTAGGAGTTAGACCTCTGGATCAGAGTAAAAATGTTTTAGTCACTTTCTTAGAATAATTTTAAATTGCTTTCAGAATGTCTAGATCAATTCACAGCTATATCAACAAGTGGTTCTCCAATTCACAGTAACATAATGTGTACCAATCAGGAGTTGCTATGATCATCAAGGGTAGCAAGGTGGTGCAGTGGATAGAGTGCCAAGAGTCTCAAAGACTCTTCCTGAGTTCAAATGTGGCCTGACATTTACGAGTTGTGTGGCCCTGGTAAAGTCACTTAACACTTTGCCTCAGTTTCCTCATCTATAAAATGAGCTGGAGAAAGAAATGGCAAACCACTCTAGTATCTTTACCAAGAAAAGCCCAAATGGGGTTATGAAGAGTCAGACAAGACTGAAATGACTGAACAACGACAACAACAGGTCATAAAACTTTATGTTAAGCCAGAATTCATTAATAATCAAATAAAAACATAAAATAACTTTAAAGAACAAAGATAAGGTTTACTCATCATTTTTTGGCAAATGCAAACAGCAACTCTCTCTCCCTCTCTTCTTCTTCTTCTTCTTCTTCTTCTTCTTCTTCTTCTTCTTCTTCTTCTTCTTCTCCTCTCTCTCCTTCTCTCTCCTCATTCCCAAATGTCATCTGCATAATGTAACCTTACCCTCACAATGTGGTAATGGCAGTGGTGACTATAATCCCCAGATATTCCCCCAATTTACTTGTTGACTCTCTTAAGTTCTGGACCCAGTGCCTTTGCTTATTCCCATGTTCTTGTGCCCATCTCCCTTTCCACAGACTTATCCTTCAGCATAAGGGAAAGACAGCACTGTCACTTTATATGCAATTATTACTTTTCTCAAAGTCTTGAATAGCCAGGGGTGGGGATTTTACTTATCCCAGAAGAAACTGGTTTCTAGTACTCTGCTATAGTATTATTAAACATAGGGTTAGTGAATATCTTTTTTCTTCAGTCATGTTTGACTCTCTATAATTCCATTTGTAGTTTTTTTGCCAAAGATACTGGAGTGATTTGTCATTTCCTCCAGCACATTTTACAGATGAGGAAACTGAGGCAAACAGGGTCAGGTGAATTGCCCAAGGTCACACAGCTAGTAAGTGTCTGAGGCCAGATTTGAACTCAGGAAGATGAGTCTTCCTGACTTTAGGCCTGGCACTCTATCCCCTGCACCACATAGTTGTCCAGTGAACATCAAGAAAAGGAAAAAAAAAATGATTACGAAGAGCCAGTATGGCTTCATTAAGAACAAGTTATATCAAATTGATCTTATTTTCTATTTTGGCTGGGTTACTGAACTCATACACCAGGAGAATATACTTTATCTAGGTTTTAGCAAAACATTTGACAAAGTATCTCATGCTATTCTTGGAGGAAAAAAGATAGAGAACTGTGAACTAGACAATAATAGTTAGATAAACTCAAAATTGATTGGGTCGTTGGACTTAATGAGTATTTGTTAATGGTTCAACATCAACTTGGCAGGAAATCTCTAATGAAGGGTCCCAGGGATTGGTGCTTACAATTGGCGCTTTGACCTTGCACTGTTTAAGTCTTATCAGTGACTAGGATAATTTACTCATCAGATGACATAAATCTTCAGCATATACAAATATTCAATTTCATATGTGCAAGATAGGGGAGATGTAGGCATGACTCGATGGGAAATTGTCTGAAAAGGATCCAAAGCTTAACACAAAAGTTTCATTGCTGCTTCAAGATTACAGCTATATATAACCATAGGTAAACCATTTAACATCTATGAATCTTAGTTTCCTCATTTATACTTTAATTCATCTGTAATCTCATTGTTATAGGTATTCCCTCCACTAGCACAGGTTTCAGCCTATTTCAGTTCTTATCCATGTCCTCCCATAAATTCAACACAAAGATCTACCCAACATGTACATGGGTACACAGCCCACAAACTTTCCATTGGTTATTGCCTTGCCTTGCTATATGACTCTATTTCATCCTTTTTAGGTCATACATCATCCTGAGGATATGGCTTACATATGATCATATATTTCTCCTTTCCCATTTGGCTGAGCCAAAACTTAAATTGTTTGGAGACTGGTATTTCATGATTTGCCACCATGTAGCATTGTATTTGTGTGTCAGCAGGGACTGGGACTGTCAATGATCTTCTTAATATAGGGATATCATAGATGAGGAAACTCCCTTTACCAAAGTAGGTAAGCTGTACAATTTTTAATCTTAGGTGGTTGCCTAGGGCACTAAGAGGTTAAGTGGTTTTCCCAAAGTCACACACAGCCAGTATGCATCCAAAGTAGGACTTAAATCTAGGTCTTCATAGATTTAAGGGGAGCTTCCTAGCCACTATGTTGATAGAAGAATATGAATGTTAAAAAGATATTTCAGGGAGAAACTTACGGTCATTAAAAATCCTATACAATTTCTTAAATACAATTTACACTCTACTCTTTCTTCTATTTAATTCTGGGCCCAATACATTTTTCATCTGCAGTGTCTATTCAAGACATAGGTACTGACAAATTAAGCTTTATGGGCTGTTTATCCAATGGTATATCATTTTCCTGGAGGCTGGACATTTGTCAACCACTGTATTTCCCTTGCATACAGAGTTAGGCAGAACTCTTGTGAGAGTTTATAGATTTAATTTAGAAGGATGTGAAAGTTCTATAACTTTATGTAATCAACACAACATTATCCACAAAGGGGAACATCTGGAGGACCTCCCCATCTAGATAGATGGAGCATTTATTAAGTATTTAATATGTGGCTGGCATTATTTTAAGCATTAGGGATACAAATATAAGAAAATATGGCATTCCCTCCTCTGAAGTAGCTTCACTCTAATAGGAGAAGCCAAAATAAAGGATTACAGGGAAGAGAGGGAAAGGAGGAACTAGATCAGTCCTGAGAATGAATTGAACTTCAAGGGAAGTGAACAGCATGGCTCCGGCCTCTCAAGAAATGGCAATCCCAGCAGAGATTCACCAATTAGGAGAGCAGGCCCAGGGTAGGCATTCTATAGTGGGTAAGGAAACTGGCAGAGAGGTGAGCTAAACTGAGAAAATATAGGAAACACCTCTTCCATTTGGACTCTACCACAAATGGTCTCTATGACAGTGGCAAACATCATTGGTGGGGATGTCTCTCTGTTTTATGTCTCCTTCCTAATAATCAAAGGATCTCTGTTTCACCTTTCAAGCAATTTTGCATGATTTTAACACTTATAGGAGACACTTTGTTGGAGAACCTTAAAGATGTTATTTTTATTTACCAAATCAAGGGTTATTTTTTTTTAGTCACACAAAAGTATGGTATGATTTTGTATTCTATTCATTTTTTAGGTAGTGTAAAATTGTGATTTCCTATGGATTATTTGAAGAAACCTACCTATTCTCTTCTCTTTCATGAAGGACAACCTCAATACATGTATTGATTTTTTTCACAAAACTTTTGTAAAAATGTAAAACTAGGTAGATGAGTAATTAGTTATTCATCTCTCTATTGCTTTTTTTTTCTTGTTGTTAGTATTTTTTCCCAAATCTTTGGTATCACCCCCTTCCTGCAAAAAACTTGAGAAGCATTAGAAAATTCCCTCAGCATTTTGTTACATCCAACATGAAATTACTCTGTGAGTTCATGTCCTGCTGCTGTTTCTATTTATGTTTTCTTTAGTGTCATTTCTACTTTGCAGTATGTTTACAATACATTAGAGACTAGATGATAGGGTCCAAACATGGAAGTTCCACTTTCATTGATGGTGGAAAAAAGTTTGTTATACAAATTTTAACAAATTCATTTTCCACACATTTGTTTTCCTTCTAGGTTTGTCCTTAAATCTTCTTGGAATGGTCTGACTTAATTGGATCTCTCATCAAACCTTCTATAAGTTAGTCTTTCTCTCCACCTCTATTCAGGGTTTTATGAGCCCATGATACTTATCTATCAAATAGGATGAAGAGTACTAGTACTTCTTACATTACAGCATTCTTATAAGAGCAGTGCATTGTAAAACATCACATGAATGTGAGCTCAAGTTTATTAAATTGTTCCATCTGGGTCCTTCAGAACTGGTTAGTTAATCTTAACCTTGGGAATTTTGAAAAAATTGAAAAAATGCAATGTTAAGACTAATTAATACTAAGAGATAACATTTATATAGCTCTTTAAGGTTTGCAAAGTGCTTTATATATACTATCTCATTTGATCCTCAAAGGAACCCTATGAGATAGGTGCTATTATCATTACCAGGAAATTGAGATTGAGAGAGGCTAGGACACTTGCCCAAGGTCACATATGGCTGATTAGCATTAGAAGCAGGATTTGAACTCAGGTCTTCCTAATTCTAAGTCCAGTAGTTTATACAAACTGATACTCATTCCATTAAACAAAAATGTATTAAGCACTTATGATGTGCAAGGCACTATACCAGAGAGATTGGGGATACAAAAAAGAAAAAAAATAAAAGGAGAGAGAGAGAGAAGGAGAGAGAGAGAGAGAGAGAGAGAGAGAGAGAGAGAGAGAGAGAGAGAGAAAGAGACTGTAATATCTATATCTGTACTTAATTTTATTTCTTTCTCCAGTAGAAAGATGATAAGGACATTTTTTATTAGAGTTGACAAGTTAGGTGTGTTCCTTTGAGTCACCTGATAGTCATAGCAACATTGGTTGAGGATGAAATAATTATGTAAGTACGACTTTTGTGTCATCTCCCAAAACAGTAACAAAATGAAGACTTCCCAAAGAATAAGTCTTCAAAGAACTTCTGTGCCAGGTGGTGCAATGGATAGAGTGCTGGGCCTGGAGTCAGGAGGACTCATCTTCCTGGGTTCAAATATGGCCTTAGACACTCAATAGCTTAATACACACTAAGCAAGTTTCTTAATCCTGTTTACCTCAGTTCTGTAAAATGAGCTGGAAAAGGAAATGGCAAACCACTCTAATATCTCTGCCAAGAAAACTCCAAATGGGGTCATGGAGAGTAGGACACAACTGAAAAATGTCTTAACAACAAAAATAAAAAGGATGCTTATATTGCCTAGTCTCACTAACATCTTAAATTTCTGTGACATTTCCTATCAATTCAGCAGAAGCCAAATCTACAGTTCTAGTAAAGAAAGAGGAATTATTTGTTCATAGTTTTTGAATACTAATATATTGAGAAAGGGATTTTAATTTTATGCATTTCTATTAGTTGCCTAAATATAATGGATATCAGACCCCTGTTAGAAATATTTGACATAAAATTTTTTCCCTGTTAACTTCTTCCCTTCTTATCCAAGTTGCATTAATTTTGTTCCTGCTAATTTTTCAATTTCATGTAATCAAAATTATCTATTTTAACTTTTGTGATCACATCTATCACTCATTTTGTTAGCAATTCAACCCCCTAGTACTGTCAAAAGTACCTGATGTGGTTCTCTTCAAAAATGTTTATGGCATCATTTTTTATATTCAGTTCCTACATGATTTTGAGTTGTAAGATGTTGGTCTAAGCCCAATTTTTGATGGATCTTTCCCAGTTTTCCCAGCAATTCTTGTCAAATAGTGGGATTCTTCATTTTAGGAAGTATTGAATACTGGGTTAGTGTGTTTAATTATTTCTGATTCTCCCGTGTCTAGTGTGTTTTACTGATCTCTTTTTTAATCAGTACCAAATACTTTTTGTTATTTGAGTTCTAGAGGTATTGTTCTATCCTTTTCCAACTTTTTATTGTTTCACTTGATATTTTAGATCTTTTATTTCTTCAGACAAATTTTGTTATTTTGTTTAATTCTATAAAATATAATTTGATAGTCTAATTGGTATAACAATAAATCTACCATAAATTATTTTGGGGGGCAGCTAGGTGGTGCAGTGGAGAGAGTGTCAGGCCTGGAGTCAACAAGATTCCTCTTCCTGAGTTCAAATCTGACCTCAGATATCTTACTAGCTGTGTCCCTGGGCAAGTTACTTAACCCTGTTTACCTCAGTTTCCTCATCTGTAAAATGAGCTAGAAAAGGAAATGGCAAACCACTCCAGTATCTTGGCCAAGAAAACCCCAAATGGGGTCAAAGGATTAAGACACTGCTGAAAATGACTGAATCACCACAATAAATTAATTTAGGTAATATTGCCATTTCAATTATATTGTCATGGCCTAGTCATGAGTATTGAATGTATGTCTAGATGTTTAAGTATTCTTTATTTCCATTAAGACTGCTTTGTAATTTTATCTATGTAGGTCTTGAATGTGCTTTGGTTTGGTATATTGATCCCCAGATATTTTACATATTTTGTAGTTATTTTGAATGGTACTTCTTTATTATTTCCTCCTACATTTTATTATTGCTATGTAGAAATGTGATTGATTTTTATGGGTTTGTTTTCATCCTGCTACATTACAAAAGCAATTAATTGTTTCCATTATTGTCTCTACTGATTCTTTAGGATTTTCTAAGAAACTGTCATGTACTCAGAGAGTAGGAATAGTCTTGTTTCCTCTTTTCCTGTCTTTATATCTTTCATTTCTTTCTCCTGTCTTGTTTTGAAATTTTTTCTTTTTGAAAATTTTGAACTTAACAAAAATCAAGAAATAAGAGCATTTCATATATGAAGGATGGTAATCAAGGATTGTCTATGAAAATGTGAATCTATTATATATATATAACTTCGTTTCCTTCTGCTTCCTTTTGTACATTTTAAAATGTTTCATTAATGCTTTTTTCCTTGTTTTTTTGTGTCATAATCACTACACCCCATTCTATTCCACTCTCCCCCTCCTCTCTACCTAAAGAAAAACCCTTACTTGTGCCTGACATATAGTGAATACTTAATATACTCTCTCCATCTCTCTGTCTCTTTCTTTCCCCTCCTATTCTATCTTCCCCTCTGTCTTTGTCTCTCTGTCTCTCTATCTCTCTGCAGCTGTCTGCCTCTCTGTCTCTGTTTCTCAGAGTTTCTGCATGTCTATTTCTCATATCTGTTTCCCTTACCTCTATCTCTCTGTCTCTGTCTGCCTTTCTGTATCTGTCTCTGTCTCTCTCCTCCCTGTATCCCTCTTCCTGTCCTTCTGTCTTTGTCTTCCAGTCTCTCTCTCTCTGTATCTGTTTCTGTCTCTCTCTGTCTCTACATCTCTCTGTCTTGGTCTCTCTCTCTCCTGTATTATTTTTTTCATTTTTCTATCCCTAACACCCTTTTCATAGCACCTTACATGTGATAAATGCTTCTAGGCCTCCATCATTCCTACTTTTATTCATTATTCATTTTGAGATTCTTAACCTTTTTTTTTAAACTTCAAGTGAATTTTCTAGTACTCTATAACATATCCTTTTGGTAGTTTGATTGGTATGGCATTGAATCTGTAAATTAATTTAGGCACTAATGGTACTTCTATTATATTGTCACAATCCAGCCATGAGCAGTGTGCATCTTGAATTAATTTTCATTATATCTCTGCAAAGAGTGTTTGTTGTACCTTTTTTTATTCACATAATTCCTGTATATCTTGATAAGTGGACTACCAGAATCTTTATACATTCTATAGCTCTTTTGAATGGACTTTCTTTTTCTATCCTTTCTGTTGGGTTTGTGTTGGCAGTACACAAAAAGGCTGAGAATTTTTATGAGTTCATTTAGTATCTTGATACTTTGCTAAAATTACTGTTTCAATTCTTTGTTAAATTTCTAGGGTTCTCTAAATAAACCATGATATCATCTACAAAATGTTATAATTTTGTTTCTTCTTTGCTATATTTAATCCCGCAATCTCTCTTTTCTTATTACAATATCTAAATTTCCAGAACCATATTAAACAGTAGTGTTGTCATGAATATCCTTGCTTCACCTTTGGAAAGGCATCTTACATTTAACTAGTTTTTAGGTAGACACTATTCAGTATTAAAGAAAAATCCACTTGTTCCTATGCTTTTAATGTTTTTACAGAAATTGGTATTATATTTTGTCAAAAGCTTTTTCTGCATCAAGTGATATAATTTTACTTTTTAAAAATTAATATCCTATATTATATTTATAATTTGTTTTTTCTAATGTGACTCAACACTGTATTCCTGTATGAATCCAACCTTGTTTGACACAGTATATAACTTTTTTAATATATAGCCAAATCCCTTTGCTAGTATTTTATTTAATAAATACATTTTCATTAATGTTATTTATGTATATTATCTATAATATTCTTTCTTTTTCTCTCCCTACTTTAGATATCAGGACTACATTTATCTTATAGAAGAAATCAGATGAGATGTATTCTTTCTCTGTCTTTACAAACAATTTACATATTAGGATTAAATGTTCACTTAATGTTTGACCGAATATACTTGTAAATCCATCTGGTCCTGTTTTTTTTTTTCCTTTGGGATTTCGTTTGTGGCTTGTTCAAATTTCTTCTTCTAGGATGGAGTTATTTAAATCCTATTTTTTTTGTTCTGGTAATTTTGGCATTTCCTATTTTTGCAAATATTCATCCATTTAAAAATGATCAATTTTGTTGACTTTTTTAGGCAAAATTGTTTTTAGCAATCTACTCTATTTTCTCTTTGTCTCTTTTCTTTTTTTCTTTCTTTCTTTTTTTTTTGATGTGGTTAATTTGGTTTTATGCCAGGAATTTTTGGATAGTAAAATCATGAAAACAAAGTGAATGCCCATTGAAAAATTCTGAACAAATGACAAACATGAAATTCAGGGAAATGAGAGAGGGAGGCCTGATACAGTGCAAAATAAGCAGAATGAGGAAAACAATACTGTGTACAGAATGGCAATGATGTAAAGGAAAGTAACATTCACATACATCACAATATTAATGCAGTTATCATTCTTGGTGGTGAGATGGAGCTTCAATCTCTTGGCAGAAAAGTGGTAGACTATGGGTGCAGAATGAGGCAAAATATTTTCTGACATGACCAGTATGTTGGTTTCTTTTGTTTAGTTGTTTTAATCTGTTAGAAGGAAAGTTGTTTATTAGTTGGCAGGGGGTGGAGGAAGATATTGTGAAGTGACAGCAATGTATAATGGTAATTTTTTTAAAAAGTCATGGTCCCTGTACTACTGGAAATTATGATCTAATAATGAGAATAAAAACATACAAATAACTTTGGAACAATAACAACCAAAAACTACCATAAATGTTCAGAAAATACAAAGTACTATACAACTTCCTTTTTTTTTTAAATTTTGGAGGCAATGTGAGTTAAGTGACTTGCCCAGGGTCACACAGCTAGCTAGTAAGTGTCTGAGGCTGGATTTGAACTCAGGTCCTCCTGACTGCAGGGTCGGTGCTCTATCAACTGTGCCACCTTGTTGCCCCTACTACGCAAGTTCTGAAAGAGGATCATTTATAGCATTAGTTGCTGATATTACAATACTTTAAAGTTGCTTCTTCAAACAAACCATACATTACAGGAGTTCCCAGTTTCTTATACAAGTCTCTTTCTTCTTCTTTGTATATGGAAATGTTTGTGTTTGTTGATGGTGAAGTTCAAAATAATAAAAGTAAATATAATTTTAAAAAAAGAAAGTGTATTTCCTACACTAAATCTGTAAAGTTATTTATTAGCATTATTACTCTTATTTTATAATTAGTGAAACTGAGGCTCAAAGAGGTTTGTCCATGATTGTCCATATCCACGATTGTCCATGGTCACAGAGCTAATAAATGTCAGAGCTAGGATTTGGACTGGTTCCCTGTCTCTCAGTTCTGAATGCTTTCCAATACAGCCTATGTAATGGCAAAGTGGGGATGGAGAATGTGGCTAGGCTTCTTGGAGGAGGTAGAAATTAATCTGGGTCTTGAATTCATAAAACTGTGAACTTTTGACTGGAAGGGACCTCTCAGATCATTATTCTCTCCAGTCTAATCTGTTCCTTCCTTTTCCCATTTCAGTTGACCCATCATGCTTGCAGACTCACAGATAGCCCTCTCCTGTAGCTTGTGCATCCTTGACACTGATGACTATTCTTTCTGTGCTCTTTATTTTGTTTGAGCTTTGCTTTTGAAACAACTTAGGGAATGCTGTGTCCACCCTTTTTCATGCTTGAGATTAGTTTGAAACTAAGCAGTCTGTGAGCATGTCAACTAAGTAGTGAGTATTGTTTTTTTATTCCTTTCTTTTAAAAATATATTTATTTAATATTTTTTCTGCAAAAAATGTAAAACAATGTTTAACATTTGTTTTTGTATTTCAAATTCCAAAATCTCCCCCTTCCTTCCTTCCTTTCCACTTCATTAAGAAGGCAAGCAATTTGGCATATGTTATACATATACAGTCAATAGAAAACCTGTTTCCACATTAGTCATGTTGAGAAAGAAAAGAAACAGACCAAATAAAAAGAAAAATAAAGTTTTTAAAAAAGTATACTTTGATCTGCATTCAGATTCCATCAGTTCTTTCTCTGGACGTAAATAGCATTTTTCATCTTAAGTCCTTTGGAATTGTTTTGAATCACCATATTTGTTCAGCATAGTTGTTATTCACAGTTGATCACTGAACAATGTTCTCCTAGTTCTGTTCACTTCACTTTGCATCAGTTAATGTAAGTCTTTCCAGGTTTTTCTGAGAGCATCCTGCTCCTCATTTCTTATAGTATATTCCATCACAATCATATGCCACAGCTTGTTCAGCCCTTCCCCAGTTGATAGTCATCCCCTCAATTTTCAATTCTTTGTCACCACTAAAAGAGTTACTATAAATATTTGTGTGTGTATAGGTCCTTTTCCTTTTTGTCTTTTATGTGTTTGGGATACAGACAGTATTGCTAACTCCAAGCATGGTTTTATAGCCTTTTGGCATTGCTTCCAATATTTGTCATTTTCCTTTTCTGTTATATTAGCCAATCTGAGAAGTGTGGGATGGTACCTCAGAGTTGTTTTAGTTTGCATTTCTCTAATCAATAGTGATTTAGAGCATTTTTTTTCATATGACTATAGATAGCTTTGATTACTTTGTTGGAAAATTACCTATTCATATCCTTTGACTGTTTATCAACTCAGGAATGGCTCTTATTTGTATAAATTTAATTTTTCTTTATATACTTGAGAAATGAAGCCTTTATTAGTAAAATTTGCTATAACTTTTTTTCACAGTTATGATTACTGGTTATTTCCCTCCTTCCTATTTTCCTCCTCTGTTTATCCTACTCTCTCTCTCCTTTTACCCTGTCCAGCCTCAAAAGTGTTTTGCTTCTGACTACTACCTTGCCCAATCTGACTTCTCTTCTATCAGCCTTCCCCTGCCTCCTCTTCCATTTCCCCTCCTACTTTCCTATAGGGTAAGGTAGTTTTCTATACCTAACTGAGCAATTCTAATGAACCCAATGTTCAAGTGCTATCCTCCACCTCTCCCATCATTCCCTTCATTGTAAAAACTTTTTTGCCTCTTTGATGTGAGAAAACTTACCCCATTCTACCTCTCCTTTTTCCCTTCTCCCAGTTCATTTCTTTTTTCTCACACTTTAATTTTCATTTTTTAGATATCATCCCATAATATTCAACTCACACTCATGCCCTCTGTCTATGGATATTCCTTCTCACTGGCCTAATAATGATAAAGTTTTTAGGAGTTACAAGTATCATCTTCCCATGTATGCAATGTAAACAGGAATGCAAACAGTTTAACCTTATTAAACCCCTATGATTTCTCTTTCCTGTTTACCTTTTCATTCTTCTCTTGAGTCTTGTATTGGAATGTCAAATTTTCTATTCAGTTCTAGTCTTTTTCATTAAGAATGCTTGAGAGTTTTCTGTTTCATTTTTCCATTTCCTCTGCTAGAAGGATTATACTCAATTTTGTTGGGTAGGTGATTCTTGGTTGTAATCCTAGCTCCTTTGCCCTCCAGAATATCACACTCCAAGCCCTCTGATCCTTTAATGTAGAAGCTGCTAAATCTTGTATTATTCTGACTGTGGCTCCATAATATTTGAATTGTTTCTTTCTGGCTATTTACAACATTTTCTCCCTAATCTAGCTGCTCTGGAATTTGGTTATGATATTCCTGGGAATATTCTTTCTGATCTCTTATAAGAAGTGATCAGTGGATTCTTTCAATTTCTATTTTATACTCTGGTTCTAGAATATCATGGCAGCTCTCCTTAAAATTTCTTGAGATATGATGTGTAGGCTGTTTTTTTAAACATGGCTTCCAGATAGTTTAATAATTCTTAAATTATCTCTCCTAGATCTATTTTTCAGTTTAGTTGTTTTTCCAAGGAGATATTTTACATTTTCTTCTGTTTTTTTCAATCTTTTGATTTTGTTTTATTGTTTCTTGATGTCTCATGGATTCATTGGCTTCCACTTGCTCAAATCTAATTTTAAGGAATTATCTGCTTGAGTGAGCTTTTATATCTTCTTTTCCATTTGACCAATTCTAAAGATTTTTTTTCAGTGAAATTTTATACATCTTTTCCCATTTGGTCAGTTCTGTTTTTAAGGGAGTTCTCTTCGATACATTTTTGTGCCTCTTTCACCATTTGGCCTATTCCAATTTTTGCTATTTTCTTCAGTAATTTAATTTGTGCCTTTTTAACAAAGCTGTTCACTCTTTCTTTTTTTTTTTTTGATGATTTTCTTGCATCACTCTCATTTCTTTCTCCAATTTTTCCTCTACTTCTTTTATTTGACTTTGAAAATTCTTTCTTGGACTCTTCCAGAAATTCTTTTGTGAACTGAGACCAATTCACATTTTTCTTTGAGGCTTTGGATGTAGTAGTTTTGACTTTGCTGTTTTTTTCTGAGTTTGTGTTTTTATCTTCCCTGTCCCCATAATAGCATTTTACGGTCAGGTTCTTTTTTTGTTGTTGTTGTTTGATCATTTTTACAGACTTTTTTTTTTGCTTTTTTGGTGAGGCAATCAGGGTTAAGTGGCTTGCCCAGGGTCACACAGCTAGTAAGTTTCAAATGTCTGAGGCTGGTTTTGAAATCATGTCTTCCTGACTCCAGGGTCAGTGCTGTATCTGCTCCACCACCTAGCTGCCCCCAGACTATTTCTTAACTTTAAATTTTATGTTAAAGTTGTGCTCTGCTCCTGGGGTTCAGAGGGCACTGTTCCAAGCTTTAGGGTTTTTGTGCAGCTGTTTTCAGAGTTAATTCTGGGAGGTGGGTTTCTAAGTTTCCAGTTCTTCCAAGGTGGTATGATCTAAGGAGAGGTGTGTTTACTACTTTCCTGACCTGTACTCTGGTCAGTGAGTGACCATAAGTACTCTCTTTTATCCTGCAACTGTGACCAGGGTCTTTGCTCCCCTGTTGCCACAAGCTCTGGTGTGCTAGTTTTCCTCCTCAACCTGGGACTGTGACCCAGTACTGTGATACAGATCTGTGTATGGGCAATATAGGCAACGCAATGGAGTCCTGCACCTAGTGCCAGCAAATGAACTTGTTATCTCCTTCTGACCCCCTTGCCCTCTGTGTGCTCAAAGCTCAGGAAGATGCTGCTGCCAATTCAGCTTCCCCAGGCCTGCTTCTGGTTGGTATAATTGCAGCTTGCACTGGACTCTTCTCTACTCTTACCCCAGTCGAATGCACCTTTCCTGCCAACCTTTTAAGTTGTCTAGGGCTGGAAAATTGTCTAACCCTGTCCTTTTGTTGATTCTACTGATCCACAATTCATGTTGAGGCATTATTATGAAGTTATCAACATTAAGTTGGGTCTTTTCTCTGCCACCTTTGAGTGTTAGTCTTAATGTCATAGACCACAGAAGTTTGGCTTCTGCCTTCTTTCATAGAATAAGCAGCTATCTGTTGTGGAAAGAGCCCCAAATTTGGAGTTCTAGAACCCGGATCTGAGTCCTTCCTTTCCTGCCTACTAAATATGTGATTTTGGACCAGTTGTTTCCCCTTTTGGAGCCACAGTGAAATGAGGTAGTTATACTAGATGATATCTGGGATTCCTTCCAGCTCCAATAGCCCATAATCCTATTCCCTATGGATAAATTTAGCTGGAGTAACCCATGTAACTTCATCTGTTTAAGTCAGTCTAGTGAACCTGAAGACAGGAACAAAGAAACTAATTAGAAGCAAAACTTGCTATCAATTTATACTTGATGGTCTTGTGCAGATAAAGCTTGTGTCTACACAAGACAAGTTAAATAGTGGAATGCTTGCTAGATAGTCTTGAGTTCAAGTCCTTGGTCTATTGCATACTACCTATATGACTTTGGGAAATTACTTTATACCTTCTTGGCCTCTATTTTCTCTTATGTAAAATGAGAGAGACAGATAATAACTTCCAATGTCCTTTCCAGCTATAAATCCTATGATGCCAAGTTCAGACAATTATTTAGAAAATTAATTTTCCTTCTTCCTCTACTTTTGGAATTTCTAGATTATTTCCCCTCTACTAAGGAAATTCAGTGGCCAAATCACTTAAATTACTCTGATCATTGTTCATTTCTCCATTATGTTTACTCTGGGCAAACATAACCATGCATTTCCAAATTCAATTTATTTTCAGATTCTAAATAGCAACAGACAGCCTGAACATGAGGGAATTTCTAGTATTGAAAAAGTGAACATTCTCAGAGAGTTAAAGATAAATAAGCAAGCTGCTATTTCTGCAAGATGTAGTGTTACCATTTATTACATTATTGTGAACAGTTTGGCTTATTAAATCTTAGCTGAGCCAACATATTTGTCAGAAACAACAGATCTTGTCATTAGTGTTGTCTTGATAAAATAGAATTTTTCCTAGAGTCAGCATTAATTTGCTTATCCTTCATATAGCGACTCAATTAGTGTGGAGCATCTCTATCCATGAAGAAGAAATAAAGTTAAAATTTGTTTATAGAAAATATTACTGTTTGAAAAATTGTTCAGCACATTTGAACTGGAAAGTGAAGAATAATTCTTAGTGTGCTATAGTAGAAAGATATGAATATTCTTAAATGGTTACTATAGGTAGGTCCTCAAATAGTTTATCATGTATAAGTTTCCTTACCAAGGAAAATATATAGGTATTAAGGGTATGTTCTGAACTTTTCGAGGTTATCCCAGGTGATTTTGACTTTCCTCAACAAAATATCTCTTTTCAAATATCCACTTTTTAAAAAATATTTATTTTATTTATTTTTGTAACCTTTTGAGTTGTCTTTCTTCCTCCCTCCCTCCTAACCTCACATTAGGGATAATAGATAGATAGATAGATAAATAGATGGATAGATAGATAGATAGATAGATAGATAGATAGATAGATAGATAGAT
>NW_020954610.1:33488386-33595072 GCF_900497805.2 Vombatus ursinus
GATAGATAGATAGATAGATAGATAGATAGATAGATAGATAGATAGATACCCTTTCTCCATCCATACTTTTCAATCTATGCAATGGAACCTTCCTTCCTTCCTCCCTTCTTTCTTTCTCCATCTCTTCTTCCTTCCTTCCTCCTTCCCTCTTCTTCTTTCTCTCCTTTCTCTCTCTTTCTTCTCTCCTTCTTTTTTCTTCTTTCTTTCCTTCCTTTTTTCTTCCTTTTCTCCCTCCCATCCTCACTTCTTTCTTTTCTTTCTTTTTACTTTCTTCCTTCCTTACATCCCTCCTTATCTCCTTCCCGACTTCCTTCCTTCCATTAAGCAAGTAGTTATTTCCTAGATGACAAAGGAGACAAAAAGGCATTAAGCCAGCATACATCAACACCTCGATATCCTTTATACCTTAAAGAAATTCTAGGATCTCTGGTAGAAAGGGTTAAAAGTTTAGCAGTCAGAAATTAAAAGATCCTTTCCTCTTCCAGAACATCTCAGCTAATATCTGAATACCTGGGAGAGACATAAATCAAGATATATTATTTCTGAGTAGGAATTATTTCTAATAACTAAGTACATTATTTTATATAAAACAAAACAAATATACATCTGCTTCAAAGTATCACCTATAACTTTTATTTTTATTTATTCATTTAAATTATTGTATTGTCACTTTTAAATTTTAAATTTAAGTATTTTAAGTTCTTTGGGGAAAAAATGAATTACTTCCAAAGGAACAATCTCACTCATAGTACTTTCCTATAGAATTAAATAAAATCATCTAACATATTTATTACAATTTACAAGCAAATTTCCAACCTTATGGTTAAGATTTTTCCCCCAAATAAAACTTATACTTATAAAATATTAACATTATGACTATTTCTCAACATACCACTCCACCTCCATCTTTTACAACAAATATTTGTCCTGATTAAAATTTTTAATGAAAACCAGCATGGAGTAGTGGGTAAAAAGCTGACCTCAAAGTAACAGTGACCTGGGTTGAATGTCTACCTTTAACACATACTTGCTGGATGATCCTGGACTAGTCACTGAACATCCCTGTGTCCTCCAGCAACTCTCTAAGATTAAAAATTGCAAAAACTGTTGCTTATCTATATTGGTAAAAGGATTTCCCTACATCAATGAAATCATAGATCTAGGCAAAAAAAAACCTACTACTGTATCAAGAAATATATTATATGAAAAACATCAAGATATATTATTTCTGAGTAGGAATTATTCCTCAGAAATGATTAATATTATTTTTATTCTCCAAAAACCTAAGTTGAGTAAGCCATGACTATTTTACTACCCATCTATCTTTCCTTTAAACATAGAAATTAGTCCTTTTAAAATAATTTTCAAACTTGTCTATATTTTCCTAAAATAAAAATTTTAAACTCTATTTCTACAAATCAGAACCAAGATTATTGTTGAAGATATACAATGCAATAGATGTGAAAATTAAAATAATAATACTGATATTTAAAACAAAATTCAAGCCATGAGGACCTCTTTTGACTTGGATGATTTGGATTTTGGGGTTTTCTATGAAACTATACTGGGATCGGGGGGAGTACACATGATAAATGTAAAGGGGAAAGATTTTTTTTCAGGAGAAACATGTCTTTGCCATAGAAATTATACTGTATGGTTAATAAGTCCAGCTAGGCACAATGAATTATATATTGGTCACTTCTGAAAATGTCTGTCTCATTCTGCATCTCCAGTTCATTACCTCTCTGCCAAGAAGCAAGATACATGCTTCATAATCAGCCTTCCAAAATCATGATTGATTTTATTGATTAGTCTTTTGATATTTTGTGTGGGGGGGGGTTCATAAAGAGTTGTTGGGTTTTTTTGGTAAAGAAGAAGAAAATGTAGTGCTTGTGAATTGCAGATATCCTCTGGCATAGATAGAAGTAGAACTATTAACTTTCCATACTTAGCTCAAACTTTTTCTTATAGAGGTCATCAGTAAGGGTGAATCACCAATTCTATGTGCTCTTTCAGTGTTCACCATTTCACTCAGGTCCATCAATACTATATTTCTAATGGGATGTACCCTGCTCATTAGAAGTCATAATTTCATTTCATATATGAACCCTTTCATCACATGAAATTTCAACCTTGAGGTTCAACTCAACTTCACTTTTAAGGATTCAAAATGAAAACACAATAATGTCTTGTTGCTTTTCTCTTCTTTCCTAAAAATCCTCACTCTCAAGCTTGTAAGATATTTGAGGATAGGTACTGTATGGTAGCTCTTTTTGCACTTATTCACTCCTGTATTCCTTGAAGAGCCTAGCACATTGCCTTACCCAGAGTAGGTGCTTCATAAGTGTCTGTTGAATGAATGAATAAATGAACTGTTTCAGTTGTGGTAAATGTTCCCATCTCAATTTCTTAAGTTATAAAAAGTCCTAGATGCATTTGAAAATATATTATTTTGCCACTTATTACTTTTATGCTGGAGATTGTTTTATGTATATTAAGTGGCTAAAACTTCACTGTGCAAAAGACTAATATTTCTTTCTGCACTGCACACACACAAATAATATGTCCCAGTTAGTTCCCTATTTGTAGATAATATCATTCTTTGTGACCATCTCTGATATTTAGAGCTTCCCCTAATCCTTTGTCTATTCCAAGAGCCCTAGCAAGAAGCCATATTTGCTGCCAAACTCCAGTGAGAATTGCAAGGTTGTTGTTGTTGTGTTACCAGGGTTGTCCATTTAAATTTTAAGTACCCAAGGAATACTTTGTAAAGACAGCCCCTCCAAAGATCTGGCCTCAGAAATTTTTTTTATCATGAAATCATACTTCTTCCACCCCCAAATGCTTGGGAGACTGGCTTTCATCCATGAATCTTACTCTTCTCCTTAAAGACAAACATGGAGGGAAAAGAATTTCAATACAGTCTAAACATTTATTAAGTGACTCCTGTATGTAAAGTAAAAATAGTCTGAGCCTACAGGAAACTCACATTTTAGTAGGATCTGAAGGATAAAAGGCTTACCTCAGAAAACACTATACTAGAAATGCATCTCTAGGGCACAGCATAAAGAGCAAGCCCTCATCCCATCTTGCTACATCAGCATTAGTCAGATAGTAATCACCATCAATTTCCTTTGGGAAAAACTGAGAATAAGATCAGAATAACTTGTAAACTTAAAGCCACTTTTCCATGTGCTAAATAGTGCCTGATGCCAATTCTGAACATTTTTGCAGCTGTCTGCTGACATCTAGTCTATTCCATTGGATGTACTTGTGTGTCTCAAGATTATGTACAGATTCATGGTGCCTAGGGCACTTGGAGTTGGGGTTGGGAAGATAATGATAATGAATCATGAGTGGCAGGTGAATGCAAGGTTCTGTGTTTTAACATACTAGGGGGAAAACCCATATAAGTGCTCCAGGCACAGCTTGGCCAACCCCTTTTCACCAAGATATAAACCATGTGTGTCAGCAAAGGCTGAGGAGTTGTGAAAAACCACATCCTTTTTGCTGATATGCTGCAGACAGGTGAGAACATCTTACCTTTTGTCCTGCTTCAGTTCTTTTTTTTTCCTAACTTCCTGAGGTCCAAAGCTCAAACCTAACTAATTTGAGACTGGAGCAAAGAGAAGTTAATGACTCTTGTTTTACAGGGAGTAACCTCCATCCCCACCCCCAACCCTTGTGATTCATTTGCTTTTGAGATCTCCTTCATGCCAACATTAAAGCCAAAAACAACAATGGTATAATCATTACATTGCTTCAGGTCATTCCAAATTCTGTTAAGATGACCACACCTAATAAACATTAAAGTCTGAACACTTCTCTATTTATGATTCACAAAAGATCATCTGTATTAGAGATGCTTGTAGGATAGCTATGAACATTTTAAATATGAATTCATTTCAGATTGTAACAAAAGAACTTCAAATAGAGTTTCAAGCAGTGAAACTTGCAATTAGGAGAACAAAACAAAATGAATCAACTCTCTTTTTTTACTTAAGTCATTTGTCTTTCAATAGAATCACAGGATGTTAGAGTTAGAAACAGCCTTAGAAACCATCTAGTCTATTTCTCTCTCCCCCTCCCCTTTTTTTGTAGGTAAGGAAACTGAGAATCAATGAGATGAGATGAGGTGAGGCAACTTGATATTGTGACTCTAAAGTCAGAGTACTTGGGTTCACATCTCTCCTTTGTCACTTACTACCTGCGTGACTTTAGTCAACTTAAATTTTCTGGGACTCAGTTTCCTTATTTGCAAAATGAAGGTTTAGAACTAGGTAACCTCAGAGTTTCCTTCTAGTTCTGAACCTATGATTCTATATTTATGTCCAGCTAATAAGTGGCAGAAATGGGATTTTAACTCATGTCTTCTGGGTTCATTCTGCTATCCTTCATTATTTTGTTGATTTCTAGATGTATGAAAGTGACAGAGAAAAAATGTTAAACATGTAGAATAAACATAAAAATTTCTGAAAAAAAATGTTTCCCTAGAGAGCCAGTGCTGGATTATTGTTATTTGTCTTTTGTTCTAAAAGAAGGCCATGACATCAAGAAGGTGATGCCATGACTTGCAAGCGAATTGTATTTAAGTGAGGGAGGGCTATATAAAGTCACCAGCCTTCCTCTCTCCTCTGGAGCCATCTGGGCCCAGTGCCAAGATATAGACCATAAGGACTGCAGGTGGCAATGGAGACCTTGGCCTTTTTAAGCTAAGATCTTTCCCAGGTCTGTTTGACTGAGGCAATGCTCATTAAGTGATTAAATCTAGCTAAGAAATGAGGCAAAGAATGTCACCTTCTACCTAATTAAAAAAAAAATCTATCTGGAAGGGGGAGACTCTCAGGGTTTTTGGCCAAAATAGAAACAGTTGTTATTTACATTCACTCTGAGCCATCAGGGCCCAAATAATGACCAGGTGGGGCTTGGGCTGGGACCTATTGTTGGCCAATCAAGAGAGACTTGGTGATTTGGGTCACCTCTCCTCCGCTCTCCCCTCTCCTCCATCTGCATAGGGTATAATTCCCTTATCTGTGGATGCTCTTCTCAAAGGAATGTAAATTTTTGATCACTGAAACCTTGCTAGGTTACCTTGGGGTTTAACGGCTAGATTTCTTTCTTGAGGACCATGCCAGTACCAAAAGAGATCTAATGAAGGATATACCTTCTATCTCCTTAAGCATTCCATTTTAGGATAACTGTAATTGTTAGGAATGTTTCCTATACCAAGTTGGAATCTGCTTCTCTGCAATTTCTACCCGGCAATCTTAGTTCTGCCCTCTGTATCCAAGCAGAACAAGTCTAATCTCTTTTCCATATAATGGCCATTAAACCCTTGGAAATCACTGTTATTCCTACTCTGTCTTACCTTATCTAGGATAAACCACTTTAGTTGATCATGTATCCTGTCCTCCAGGTCTTTCACCATCCTGGTCATCTTCATCTAGATATTATTCTATTTTCCTAAAAATATGTTATTAACACTCATCCAGATGTGACTGATTAGGATGAGATACAGTAAACTAGAATCTCCTTTTTAAAGGAATCTCCTTGTAGAATGCAAATATAACGGGAAAAGATAACAAGTGGAATCATCATCAGATATATAACATTTTATTCTGAATTAGTTCATTACTAGTGAGCAAGCCAATTACCTAGCAAGGTCCTGTGGTAATAGAGCAAAAGTTAGCTACATCTGGGATAAACAGGAGCAGAGAAAAAACCTGGGTTTTTTGGTGCAGGTTAGGAGAGAGGATCTACAAAATAGAAGAAGAATGTAGAAAGGGGAATTGAGAGGCAAATATTTAATACTTCTCAATTTTTCACATAGCTGATGCTTGTAAGGTTGCATTTTTTAGTTTTTCTCTCAAGATCCCTGAGTTCAATAGAAATTATCTTCTCAATCAAAATTGCAGGCCATGCTCTTGGCATATTCCTCTTGGTGGTTACCTATGTCAATATAGACAAATACCTTAAATACCATCTATAAAAGAAAGAAGAAATGAAGAAGGAAGGAAAGAAAGAAAGGAAAGGAAAGGAAAAAAGGAAGAAAGAAAGAAAGAAAAAGAAAAGGACGGAAAGAAGGAGAGAGAGAAAGAAGGTGGGGGAAGGAAGGAGGAATAAAATGAGGGAAAGAGTTTATTAGTATGTGCTATTTACTAAGCATTATTTTAAACTCCAGGGACACAAACATCATTTCAAGACAATCCTGATACACTTTCCACAATGGTCAATTTATGAGAGAATTGATTCTAAGTGATCTATCCCTCCTTGGAATTCTTCTTGGGCCAGACCTCTCCACATCTCACTTATCACTATTGATTTGTATCTTCATTGTTTGAATAGCTGTCTTTTCTCCTTTATTAGATTGTCACCTTCTTGAGAATGAGATCTTTATCATACTTGATTTTCATATCCTTATCCTTAGCACAATGCCTTGCATAGAAAAATGCTTAATAAATGTTTATTGAATTGGCCATAAATACAACAGTGGTGCTGTTTTGTTGCCTCTCATTGCCTGACACACAAAAAAGAAAGAATCAGGAACATTATTTACCTACCTTTGTATCTAGTATCTATCTAGTATTATCTTCATGGTCTTGGAAAAACACCAAGAAACTTGGAAGAAGTGGGTAAGTTGGAATGAGTGAAAAGTCACTTGCTTCGCCTATTTATTTATTTTGTCTGAGATGATTCCCACATTCACTTACCATATGGCATTAAATCATTTTGGTCCTTGAGTTATTATTACAAGATTCAAAGAGTATAATTTACAGAATTGCCAGCCTGAAGCTACACTCTGTCCAGCACACACACACACACACACACACACACACACGACCACAAGGATGGGGAAAGAAAAATAACTTTCATGATAAGCCATATTTACGCAATTTTCTCCCACCACAGATTGTTTTGGCAGTCTAGACAGAGTCTTATAATCCCTCTTCCCTGATGTCATCTACATCTTTGCTTTATAAGTTCAGACTGAATCAAGAGTAAGTATTGCTTCTTTAAGTAATATCATACAAGTAATTAGTGTATTGCCACCCTAAAGGGTGCTTTGGCCTCTTTTATTTCCCACACGAGAAGGAAGGAAAGGATTGATGAGTCACACAACGGATTACTTGAAGGCCAATGCAGCTGATAAATGTCATAAATAGACATACATATGTGTAGCTTATTCTTTTTAAAAAAATGTTGTTGAAAGAGGAAGGAGTGGGCTGTATTCGGGGAAGGAAAGATTAAGGGACTAATTTTTTACTTTGAAGTCGTGGATGAGATCTAAAGCCAGGAGTTCTTAACCATTTGTAGGTCATGAACCCTTTCGGTAGTCTAGTTCCCTTTCTGAATCGTGTTCCCATGAACCCCTTCTAAGAATAATGTTTTTAAGTGCATAAAATGAAATAGAAAACCAATAATATTGGATAAAGTATGCAATCCCCCCCATCCAAGTTGGACTTATGTATCTCAGGCTAAGAACCCCTGATCTAAATCATGTTTTAAAGGTAATTTTAAAATTGGGGGGTAGAGAGTGAAAGTGTACCTGACTTTTATTTTCTGAAAAAACCTAACAGAAGGGGAATATTATCCAGTGTTTAAGAATAGGAATATAGACTTCCCCTCTAAATCAACAATTTTCTTCTTGGGTGTGATATGAGACATATTCATTTATCATTCTGGAAAAATACCCATTTTTCCAACTATGTGAGGAACAAAATTTAGTTATTTTCAATTAACAAAATTAACAATTAACAAAATAACATTGTGATTTCCTGTTATGCAAAGTAACAATAGAGTCAAACCATGATTTGTTTGGGGGCCCCATTTAAGCTCAATCTCCCTTCATTCTGATGGTGAGGGTGGGGAAGAAGTGACTCCTAATTATAATAAAATGATACATAGCTCAGTGCTGGCTTTTAAAAGTCCCTCCTTTGCCCCAATTTTTCATTTGCATATAATTATAGATTTCTTTTTTTTTCAAGTAGAAGTTAGAGCTCCAAAATAACAGAAAAAAATCCCTGCCATTTTAATAAGATTTCCAATCTGAGAATACTCACAAAGTATGAGGATAAAGAGATTTCTTTTCCATTTATGTGATTTAAGTAGTTGGTCACTAATAGATAAAAGTTTAGGAGACCATCTGTATATGTTTTGCAAACAATTCTCAGTTATCTAGGTTCATAATTATTCCTCTGGAGGTTTCTTTGTGGCATTTTGAGCATTTTGTTTTGCTCTAATACTATCAATTTTTGACTGTCATTAGCATCTATCTGAGGGAGGAATAGGAAAAGAGAAGGGAAAATGTTAAAAATTAATTTTCATATCTATTAGTTACTTTTTTGTTTGTTTTTGTTTTTAGATTTTTATCAGAGAAGAGGGTAAAATGAGTTACAATTTACTTTTGTATTTCAATAAACTATAACTTTCTCCCCAGTATGGATAATTGAGTTGGTTGCATGTTAAGTATGTTCACCTTTAATTCAAACTTTCTATCAGCTCATTTTGTGTTTGGGAGATGGTGGCAAAAGTTATACAAAAGAGTACTCTCAATGGCATTGGGATGATGGTGGAGGCAGTGTCTGGACTTATGATATCATTAGTATATGGAATTTCTGGTTTGGAAGCTTCCTCCATTCATGCAGCTAATAAAATAATCTCTAACTTAGTTTTTTATTGAGTTATTTTAAATATTAAGTGGTTAAGGGACTTGTCTAGGGTCACACAGTCAGTCAGAGGCATGACTTGAACCCAGTCAATCAACAAACATTATGAAATACTCACCATGTGCCAAGCATGATGCTAGGTGTTTGGGATACAAAGACAAAGAATGAAGCCCTCTCTATTTGATTTTTTCCTCTGATGCCACCTACCTAGCCACTAAACCATGTTATGGGGAAAAACGCTTATCTTTGGCTTAAAAAAAATCAGCTTTGAAAGTATAAGATAAGTGATGCTTAATTAGATTACAATTCTCCTGAAAAATATCTGAGATTTCAATATGACTCAACAGTTTGATGTGGCAACCAAAACATCTAGTGTTCTCTTAGGCTACATTGGTAAGTAAATAGTGTCCAGAGCAAAGGAGATGCCAGTATTCACTGTACTCTGCTCTTTTTTTGTTAAGTAGGATATGCCATTTAAGACTTAAAATGAGGGGCCACCTAGGTGGCAGCTAGGTGGCACAGTGGGTAGAGCACCAGCCCTGGAGTCTGGAGGACCTGAGTTCAAATCCAGCCTCAGACCAAACACTTGATGTTTACTAGCTGTGTGACCCTGGGCAAGTCATTTAAGTCCAATTGCCAAAAAAAAAAAAAAAGACTTAAAATGAAATCTTCCTGTCTTAAAGAGAAGTTCACTACACCATGTTTCCTTTCAGTAGGAAAAACAGAAGGGAGAGGAAAATATGTGTACAAGAAGCAACAAGCACCTTAAAGTCATTAGAAGAACTTTATCAGTTGCCCATCTCCTCCTATTTCCCAATTACATGTTTTGTCCAACAATAAAAAAAAGGCTTAATAAAAGATCTAGGTTTAATTTAGAAGACTAGGTTTTTTTTTCCAGCCAAACCTGTTGGTGATTATTGACATTTTCTGTATCTGATAAGAAGTATCCATATTGAATCTCTCTACCAATTTATTTCTGTTGCATTCTTCTGGCTTTCAAATGCTGTCTGAATTTTAACAATAAGAAAATCTAAATAAAGTCCTTCCTATTTTTCTTTAAATGCACTGGGTTGAAAAAGTGAGTTATATATTTTCTAGTTGTTACAGTAGATAAGGCACTAGAATTGATATTAGGAAAATGTAAGATCAAATTCTACTTTGTATATATATTGTGTGATCTGTGTAGAGCCTTCTTCAGACTCAGTTTCCTTGGGTAAATAAGGGTAATAATAGTACAATGCATACCTCATGGAATTGAGGATCAAATCAAATTTTATTTACAAACCTTAAAATTTCATATAACTGTTAGCTCTCATTATTATTGTTAATTAAATATGCTATTTGGCTAATAAGTACCTTAACAAAACAAAAACTATTAGCTGAATTTATGTTAACCAATTTTTAAAAATCTTAACCCAGTTTCCTTTTGTGACTAAGCTTTTAGCTGCAATCAAGAAATTTGAATAAATATAAGGTTAAGAAAAATGTAAAGATGAAGGTATTATATTTAGTAATATCACAGAAAGATGCCGCAAAATGTGTCATAAAGGCAAATCAAAATAAGTGTTATGTCATCTGCTATTTACCCATAGCACTGCTCCCTCTCATTAGTATTGACCATTAAGCACTGACTATAGCCATCTTGACAAGAGTGTAAAACAATTTTTCCCCCGAAGAAAATGTTAACACTAGTAGCATTAGCAACAATGGCAAACCTCCAGAAATCTAACATTGGAGAAAGTGATAAAAGAAACACTCTACCCTTAAATTTACATCAAATCCAAAGTAAATCCTCATTCACTTCAACAAATATTTGTTAAGCTACTACCATGGGTAAGGCCTTTGATTAGGCTGTCCCCTATGCCTGGAACGCACTCTCTCCTCACTTCAGCCTCTAAATGTCCCTAGCTGCATTTGAAATTCAAAGAGCCACCTCCAAGAAAAGGCCCTTCTTTACCCCAATAAAACCCTAAATCAACTAGCCAAACAATAAACATCTATAAAGCACCTACTACTTTGTAACAGGTACTGTGTTAGGCACTGAGAATATAGAGACACGGATAAAACAATCCTTTCCCTAAAGAAGCTCACATTGAATTGGTGTGGGGTTGGATCATACATACACATATAAATAAATACAAAAGAGATGAAAAGTAGATGCATTGAATGTGGGGAGCAGAGCAGCTTGCGGAATCAGAAAAGGTCTCATGCAGGAGATAGTGCTTGAGATGAGCATTTTAGGAAGTACAATTCCAGGCCTGTGAAAGACAATCTGTGAAAAGGCACAGAGATGAGAAATGGAATATTGTATGTGAGGTAATAGTAGTGAGCAACGCAGTTTGATTGGACCACAAACTGCTTGATGAAGAATAATGTACATGGGACATGGTCAGACCCATACTTTAGGAATTTCATTTTGACAGCTATAAGAGGAATAAATTGGAGAGGAGAAAGACTTGAGACCGGGAGATCATTTAGGAAGCTTTTCCAAATAGTCCCGGTAACAGATGATGAAAGCCTAAACTAGAATGTTGGATGGGGAAAGAAAACAGTATCAAGATGTTGTGAAGGCAAAATTGATAAGATTTGACAACAGTTTGTACATGGGTGTACTACAGAAGGGGCGTCTAACTCAAATAGAAACAGGGACCATTAAACTGCACATAAAGATCCCAACAGGCTACATATTGACTTAGTTTTAGGATGTTTTAAAACATATCCATGTTTTATTGTATTTTTATTTATTTTATTAAATAAATTTATTAAATAAATATTTTATTAATATTTTATTAACAATTAATAATTAATATTTTATTAAGTATTTCCCAATTACATTTTAATCTAGTTTGGGCTGCTCTTGGGGAATGCTGTGGGCCACCGTCAGCCACGTGTTTGACATGTCTTCTCTAGAGGAAGGAAACAAATATGACTGAGAAGAGAAGAATGATGGTGCCCTCTGCAAAAAACAGAGAAGTTAGGAAGTGGGGTGGGTATGGAGAGAAAGATAAGGAGTTCTCTTTTGGTCATGTTGAGTTTGAGTTGTTTTTGCACACTAGAATGTAAATTCCTTGAAGGGAGAAACTATTTGATTTTGGGTTTTGTACCCTATGTCCCTAGACCAGTTCCTGGAAGAGAGTAAGTTTAGTTTAGTAAATGTTTATTTATTGATTGATGTTAAGCACTGGGGATGCAAAAGCATAAATTAAGTATTTCCTGACCTCAAGAGGCATGGTTTTGTTTTGTTTTGTCTTACAGAAAGATTTGGACATGTACACAATAAAGTGACTTTAAATTATATATTATTTTCAGATCTGCATTGTCTCTCCTTCTCCTCCCCTACCAATTGAAAAAGGAAGACAAAACACATGTAGTCAAATAGAAGAAATTTCTTCAATGGCTGTATGCAAAAACCAAAACAAAACAGCTCAATCCGTACTTTGAGTCTATCACTTCACTATTAGGAGGTGAGTAACAAGTTTTACCTTGAGTCGTCTAGAATTGTGGTTAGTCATTGCATTAATCAGAGTTCCTAAGTTTTTCAAAGATATTTGTCTTAATAGTATTGCTGTAATTGTGTAAGTGGTTCTGGTTCTTCTTATTTCACTCTGCATCTGTTCATATTAGTCTTCCCATATTTCCAACTCCCTTCATCATTTCTTATAGCACAATAATATTCCATCACATATGTGGGCATGTATGTGCATGTATAACTTGTTCAGCCATTCCCCAATTGATGGGTACCCCTTCAATTTCTAATTCTTTGCCACTGCAAAAAGATGCCATAAATATTTTTATATATCAGTCCACTTCCTTTTTCTTTGATCTCTTTCTGTAAATACAATAGTAGCGGTCAAAGAGTATACACAGTTTAACAGCTTTTTGGGCATAGTTATGCCCAGAATGGCTGGACTAGTTCACAGCTCCACCAATAAACAGTTCATGAATATATCTGTTTGCCCATAATCTAACTAGCATGTTTTCCTTTTTGTCTATAATTTCCATTTTTGTCAACTTTGTTAATCTGATGGGTGTGAGGTGTAACCTCAGTGATGTTTTAATATGCATTTCTTTAATTATAGTCTTTTAGAGCATTTCTTTATATGGCTCTTAATAACTTGGATTTCTTCCTCTAAAAATTTCTTGTTTATATCATTTGACCATTAATCAATTGGGTGCGACTCTTATTCTTACAAATTTGAATCACTTCCTAAATATCTTAGAAATTAGATCTTTATCAGAGAAACTTGCTGCAAAGATTCTTCTCTACCCCAATTTCCTGCTTCTCCTCTAATTTGAGCTGCATTGGTTTTATTTGTACAAAAACTTTTACTTTTTATGTGAGCAAAATTGTCCATTTTACCTTCTGTGATCCTCTGTATCTCTCGTTTGGTCACTAACTCTTCCCTTATCCATAGTTCTGACAGATGATTTCTTCTTAGCTCTTCTAATTTGTTTATGATATCACCCTGTATGTCTAAGTCATGTACTCATTTGGAGTCTGTTTTGGCATACAGTGTGAGATATTGATCTCTGCTTAGCTTCTGCCAGACTTTTTGTTCTGTTTTCCATTTTTCCTGATAGTGTTTGTTGATTAGTGAGCTCTTCCCCAGTATTTGTGATCTTGTTATCAAATTCTGTATATTGTATACCTAATCTGTCCCACTGATCAACCTCTCTATTTCTTAACCAGTGTCAAACTGTTTTGGTGATTACTGTTTTGGAGTATAATTTCAGATATGGTACTGCTAGGCCCTCTTTCTTCTTACTGCCCCCCTCCACACACAGATACTACTTCCTTTGATATTTTTGACCTTTTGTTCTTCCAGATAAACTTTTTTCTAGCTTTAAAAGTAATTTTTCCCTAGTTCTACAAAGTAAACCTTTGGTAGTTTTATTGTTATGCACAAAATAGGTAAATTAATTTAGGTAGTATTGTCGTTTTTATCATATTGGCTCAGCTTACCCATAAGCAATTGTTATCTCCAATTATTTAGATCTGTCTTAATTTGCATAAAGAGTAGTTTGTAATTGTGTTCATATTGTTCCTATGTGTCTTGACAGGTAGACTCTCAAGCAGTTTATAATTTCTATAATAATTTATAATGGAATATCCCTTTCCATCTTTTCCTTCCACTTATACTATAAAAATCTTGTGTATACATGATTGTTCACATGTTATTTTCCCATTAGAATGTTAGCTTTTTGAGGACAGGGATTGTGTGTTTTTCCTTTCTTTATATCACTAGCACTAAGCATAGTGCCTCGTACATAATATGCATTTAATAAATGCTAGCCAACTTACTGATGTGATGAACTTTTTAATTTTTAAAAAGAAAATTTCAAATAAAGAAGGGAAAAAATCACATTGTTAACTATTTTTAAAAAATCAAAAGTAGAAAGGAAATGAACACTCAAACAGAAAATGAGAAAAGGTACCTCCAAGGAGAAAAATTTTCTGCCTTTCTAAAATCACAATGGCAGTGAAGGAGAAATTAGGGTACAATTACTATGCATACCTCCAAAGGAAATGAAAATCCTTTTGGAACTAAGGTAACCAACAGAAAACTTTGAAAATTCAGAAAACAGAGCTGTTTACTTTTTTTAAAAGGACTCATTCATAATCCAAGAACCTTTGTCTGGGGGTCAGAAAACCTAGGTTCTTATCCTGGCTTTGCCATTAACTACCTATGTGACCTTGGGCAAGTCACTTTACCTCATAAGACTAAAGGATCATGGGATAGTCAATGTAAAGCTGGAAGTGACCTTAGAGATTATTTTATCCAGGTCCCTTGCTTGCAGATAAGGAAACTAAGGGTCAGAGATATAAAGTATCTTGTGTGAGGTAACACAGCAAGTAATGAGTTGGCTCTGAGTCTCAGTTTCCAAAACTATGAAATGTGGTGAGTGACTAGATGATGCCTATGGTCACTTTTAGCTCGAGCTATATGACTCTAGCTGGGGAGAAAAAGCCTCTTAAAAAGATTCAAAATGCGGCCTCAGACCGAACACTTGTCACGTACTAGCTATGTGACCTTGGGCAAGTCACTTAACCCCGATTGCCTCACCAAAAGAAAAAAAAAGATTCAAAATGATTCAACATTATGTTCCCTACTGATCCTTGAATGTGAATGAATAATTAAATGCTATGAAATAGTCTAATGCTATATGTGAATGATTTGTTAAGGAATAGCAAAGAAATATTCAAGATATATGAGATATATTTAATGCTTCTCCCATAAACCAGCACTATAGTTGCAGGTAAGCACTTATAATTGATATGGAAAGTCAGCACAATCTTCTCTACTCCACTTTAGCTCCCTTCCTTTAACAATTCAAATCTAAAGGAATCCTCTAGAGAGTTATAGTGTCCCAAAAGTCTTAGTGCAGTTTTAAGCCTTAATAACTTTAAACTACACTAAGAATTTAGGGTCAGCATGTATTTGAAGAAGACTATTTTTTCAAATGAGCTAGCACTCAGTAAACTAGATAAAAGATTTTTGTAAGCATGATATAGACCAGAGGTTCCTAATCTTTTTTTTTTTTTTTGTATCATGGACCCCTTTGGTAGTCTGGTGAAATTTCAGAATGTTTTTAAATGCATAAAATATTACAAAAGAAACCAGTTATTTTGAAATACAATTAAAGTAAAGTTCATAGATCCCAGGTTAAGAACTCCTAACCTACACAGAAATTAATTACCAAGTTTCCAATTTTGGTACTCATACTTGGCCAATCATTTTGTCTGTGTATCAAACCAAAAGCAAACAGGTTGATTTAATGGAATTTGTTTACTTTTTTGCTTTCTCTACCTGAGCTGTCAGTGAATTCTAGCCAAATAAGGGCAGAGAATTGTTCAGATTTTAGACTAAGGCAGAACTTACACAAGATGATGACAATAAGGTAGGTTCATATAATCCAGTCTGCTCACTATAACTGGAAGGGCTATGCATAGGAAGATGAGATAGCTAAGCTTTGCAAGGGGATAGTCAGATTCAATTTAACTGCAGTATTCAGAAGGGGCTAGGCAAGACTCTAGCTCAGGGCCCAAGATTAGCAATTTGGCAGACAAATAGGCAGAGCTATAACTAGGGAGGAATAACAAGTAGTTTTCCCCTGGTTGGAAAATTTAGGAGGCACAAAAACTGAATGCCTGCACTCCTTCAGCAGAGTAAAAAAAGGTGAGGAGAGGAAAGAGAGGAAATTGAGAATCAAGTCGACAAGTATTTATTAATGTGCCAAACATAATCCTAAGCACTGGGGTTACAAAGAAAGGCAAATGCCAATCCCTGCTCTTAAGGAGTTCAAATCTAATGGGGAAGACAATATGGAAACTATTATGCATGAAAAAAAGATATATTCTGGATAAACTGAAAATAATCTTAGAGGGAAAATTTAATAGCATTAAAGGGGACTGGGAGATGCTTCTTACAGAAGATGAGATTTTAGGTGGGACCTGAAGGAAGCCAGGAAAGCCAGGAGATAGAAGTGAGGAAGGAGGACATTCCAGGCATGGGTGAAAGCTAGTGGAAATGCCTAGGAGTTAGGAGACGGAATATCATGCATATCAACAACAGCAAAGAGATCAGTGTCACTGGGTTGTAGAGTAAGTAGAAGAGAGTAAGATGTAAAAAGACTGGAGAGTGGGAAGAGACTAGATTATGAAGGTCCTTAAAAGTCAGAGGATCTTATATTTGATCCTGGAGGTAATAGGGAATGACTGGAGTTTATTGAATAGATGTGATATAGTCTGATCTGTACTTAAGTAAGGTCATTCTGGCAGTTTAGTGGATGATGGATTGGACTGGGGAGGGATTTGAGTAAGGAAGACCAACCAGCAGGGCTGTTGAAATAATTCAAGTGTGAGGTGATGAGGGCCTACACCAAGATGGTGACTGTGTCAAAGAAGAGAAGGAGGATATATGAGAAATGTTGTGGGGATAGAATTGACAGGACTTGGCAAGAGATTAGATATGGGGGGAGTGACAGGAGTTGAGGATGACAACTAGTTTGTGAGCTGGAATGATTGGAGGAAGGTCCTGTCTTCTGCATCTTTAGCAAAGTTAGGAAGAAAAGAGGACTTGAGGAGAAAGATGAATTCAGTTTCATACATGTTGAATTTAAGATGTCTACTGGAAATCCAGTTCAAAATGCTCATTAGGTAGTTGAAGGTACAAGACTGGAGGTCAGGAGAGAAGTTAGAGTTTGTTAAATTGGTCTTAGAATTACCAGCATAAAGATGATAGTTGAATCCTGCCAAGCTGATGAGATCACTAAGTGAAATATTATAGAGGAAGAAGAGAAGAGGGCCCAGGATATACTCTTGGGGGATATCCATGGTTAGTGAGTGCAAGTTGGGTGAAGATTTAATAAAGGAGACTAAGAATGAGTAGTCAGACTGATAAAACAGCCAAGATAGAGAAATATCATAGAAACCAAGATAGAAGACAGTGTCAAGAAGAAGCAGGTGATTGACAGTGAAGATGCAGAGACATCAAGGATAAAGAATGAAAAAAGCCCACTAGATTTGTTAATTAAGAGATCATTAGTATCTCTGGAGAGACCAATTTCAGTTGAATACTGAGATGTGAAGCCAGACTACATAGTTAAGCAAAGAATGAAAGGAAAGGAAATGAGGGTCAATGATTTTAAATAGGCTTCTCAAGGAGTTTTATAACTATGAATATTTTTTAGCTGTGAAAGAGAGGAGATGTAAGGATGGCTAGATCAAGTGAGGTTGTTTTTATTTTGTTGTTGTTTGTTTTGCTTTCTGTTTTCTTTCTTTCTTCCTTTCTTTCTCTCTTTCTTAAGATAGAAGAGGGAGTGGAGCCAAAATGTAAGAGAAAAGACAGAAACTCCTCTGAGCTTTCCCCCAAACTCCCTCTGAACACCTTTTAAAAGTGCCATAAAACAATTCCTGAAGCAGCCGAACCCACAAAGGGACAAGATGAAATAATCTTCCAACTAAAGACAACTTAGAAGGTAGGTGGGAAAGGTCTGTCTCACTTGGGTGAGAGTGGAGCACAGTCCAGTTCAGGTTATGCCAGCACAGCCCCAGCCCCAGCAAACCAGAGCAGGTCTTGGGAACCACCGAATCAGTAGCTGCTTCCAGAACTCTCAACCCACAGGTGATAAGGGGGTTGAACAACTGGACATAAGGAGATTACGGGGATCTCGTTGCTGACACTGGGAGCAGAACTCTATTGCTTTGCCAATATTCAGATCGGAGTTGCAGAACTGGGTGGCAGTTGCAAGGTGAAAAGGAGCACTAGTACAGCAGACCTTGTAGCCACAGTGGAGGAAGGACCCTTGTCACAGTCCCAGGGCAAAAAAGAGTGCTTGTGGTCACTCACAGATAAGAGTACAGACCAGGAGGGTAGTAAATGCACCTCTCATTAGATCATACCATCTTAGAAGCACTAAAAACTTACAGGTCCCTAGAAGTATCTCTGAAAACAGCTGCACAACCCCCATGAAGCTTGGGACAATGTGCCCTCAGCCCTGGAAGCAGAACCCCACTTTAAAACTTTTAAAGAGTTGAAAGTCAGGAAATAGACTGGAAAAATGAGCAAACTACAGAAAAAATTCCAACCAAAGAAAAATACTGTGGTGACAAGGAAAATCAAAACACACTCAAAAGAAGAAACAAAGTCAAAGTTCCCACATCCAAAGCCTCCAAGAAAATAATGAATTTGTTTCAGGCCATGAAGGAGTTCAAAAAGAATTTTGAAAATCAAGTAAGAGAGGTAGAGGAAAAATTTGGAAGAGAAATGAGAAAGATGCAAGAAAATAATGAAAAAAGAGTCAACAGCTTGGTAAAGGAGACACAAAAAATACTGAAGAAAATAACGCCTTAAAAAACAGAATAGGCTCAATGGCAAAAGATATTCAAAAAGCCAACAAAGTGAAGAATGCCTTGAAAAGCAGAATCGGCCAAATGGAAAAAGAAGCACAAAAATTCACTGAAGAAAAAAAAAGTAGAATTGGTCAAGTGGAAGAGGAAGTACAAAAGCTCACTGAAGACAATAATTCCTTAAAAATTAGAATTGAGCAAATGGAAACTAATGACTTTATAAGAAATCAAAAAAACAATAAAACAAAATCAAGAGAATTTAAAAATAGAAGACAACGTGAAATATCTCATTGGAAAAATCAATGAGATCAGTTCCAGGTCAGTTGACCTGGAAAATAGATCTGGGAGAGATCATTTAAAAATTGTTGGAATACTTGAAAGCCATGATAAAAAAAAAATATAGCCTAGACATCATCTTTCAAGAAATTATCAAGGAAAATTGCCCTGATATTCTAGAACCAGAGGGTAAAATAGAAATTGAAAGAATCTACCAATCACCTTCTGAGAGAGAAACCAAAATGAAAACCCCCAGGAATATCATAGCCAAATTCCAGAGCTTCTAGGTCAAGGAGAGAATTTTCTCACAAGCTGTGAGAAAGAAACAATTCAAGTATTGAGGAACCACAGTCAAGATAACACAAGATTTAGCAGCTTCTACATTAAAAGATCAGAGGGCTTGGAATATCATATTCCAAAGGGCAAAGGAGCTAGGACTACAGCCAAGAATCACCTTCCCAGGAAAACTGAGTATAATCCTTTAGAGGAAAAATGAATATTAAATGAAATAGAGGACTTTCAAGCATTCTTGGTGAAAAGACCAGAGCTGAATAGAAAATTTGACGTTCAAATACAAAACTCAAGAGAAGCATAAAAAGGTAAACAGGAAAGGGAAATCATAAAGGACTTAATAAGATTAAACTGCTTACATTCTTACATGGGAAGATGATATTTGTAACTCATAAAAATATTCTCATAAATAGGGCAATTAGGAATATATATAGACAGAAGGCACAAATGCAAGTTGAACATGAAGGGATGATATAGAAAAAATAAAATTAAGGGGTGAGGAAGAGGAATGTACTGGGACAAAGGGAAAGGGAGGGGTAGAATGAGGGAAATTATCTTACATAAAAGAGGCAAGAAAAAGCTTTTACAGTGTAAGGGAAGATGGGAGAGGTGGATGGAGGAAGTGAGTGAACCTTACTCTCATCAGAATTGTCTCAAAGAGGGAATAATATACACATTTAATTGGGTATAGAAGTCTATCCTACCCTACATGAAAGTAAGAGGGGAAGGAGATAAGAGAAGGGGAGGCATGATAGGAAGGAGTGTAGATTGGTGGTGGTGGTAGTAATAAGAAAAATACTTTTGAGGAAGGACAGGATGAAAGGGAAGCAAGAGAATAGAATAAACAGGGGTGGTGGGGAAATAGGATGAGGGAAATAAATTTAGCAATCTTAACAGTGAAAAAATTTTGGAGCCAGTTTCTCTGATAAAGGCTTCATTTCTCAAATATATAGAGAACTGAGTCAAATTTATAAAAGTAGGAGCCATTCTCCAATTGATAAATGATCAAGAGATATGAACAGTTTTCAGATGAAGTGATCAAAGTTATTTATACCTATATGAGAAGGTGCTCTAAATCACTATTGAGTGGAAAATTGAAACAATTGAAAATTGAAACAATTCTGAGGTAGAACATCATACCTGTTAGATTGGCTAATAGAACAGAAAAGGAGAATGACAAATGTTTGAGGGGATGTGGGAAAAATGAGATGTTAATGCAGTGTTGGTGGAGTTGTGAAGTGATTCAACCATTCTTTAGAGTAATTCGTAACTATGTCCAAAAGGCATACCTTTTTCTGTATCCAAAAAGAGATTAAAACAAACAAACAAACAAGGAAAGAACCTATATGTAAGGAAATATTCATAACAGCCCTATTCTGGTGGCAGAGACTTAGAAATTGGGAGGATGCCCCTCAATTGGGGAATGGTTGAACAAACTATACTATGTGATTGTGATGGAATATTACTGTGCTATAAGAAATGATGAGCAGGATGATCTCAGAAAAACTTGGAAAACTTACATGAGTTGATGCAAAGTGAAATATACTATGTAAAAAGCAACAGCACTATTGTAAGCTGTGGATGATGATGATCCAAGACAACTCTAAAGGACTTATGATGAAAAATACTATCCATCCCCAGACAAAGAACCAATGGAGTCTAAATACAAATGGAAGCATACATTTTTTTTTACTTTCTTTATTTTTCTTGAGGGGTTTTTTTTTGGTCTATGTTTTCTTTCACAACATGACTAATATGGAAATATGTTTTGCATGACTACACATGTATAACCTATATAAAATTGCTTGCCTTCTCATTAAGGGGAGGAGAAGGGAGGAAGAGAGAGAATTTGGAACTCAAAGTTTTAAAAAATGAATGTTAAAATTGCTTTTACACATAACTGGGGAAAATAAAATACTCAATAAATTTTTAAAAATAAATAGATCAGTCTGTATTTAAAAAAAAAGATTGAAGAGATATGGACATGTTTGTAGCCAATAGACAGTGCAAGGTTAAAGATTAATTAAGTGAATGGGATTCAGGTCTGGTGTGACTGCAAGGAAATCAAACTGCATAGTATTCACTCCTTCCTTCTCTTCTCGCATCCATAGAAGTTATCACTAAACTATCCGTCCCAAGACTTCTTTGCCTTCCCTGATGGGCAAGATTTTCTCCTATTCTCCTACCTAATCACCTTCTGCAGGCTGTTTTGGTTCCCTCAAGCTGGGGTGAACATCTCTGTGCTATTTGTTCTCCTGTACACTATGTGGGAAGCACCTTCACCAAGGTCTCTCTTGTGGACAAGAAAGAATGCTTAACTCCAAATTCCATGGGTTGAACTAGATGACACCTGAGGTCTTGTCCAATGTGGACCTTCCATGTCAAATCAACTGTAGTAACTAATTTTCTCTCTCATTTAACTGAATTTGTCTAAATTCTTTAATTATTTCCCCATGAGACAGATAGGTGATGCAATAGACAGAGCACTGGGCCAGGAGACATGAGTTCAAATGTGGCCTCAGACACTAGCTGTATGATCCTAAGTCACTTAACCTCTCTTTGTATCAGTTTCCTCAACTGCAAAATTGGGATAATAACAAAACCTACCTTACAAGATTGTTGTGAGGATCAAATGAGAGTATTTGTAAAGCCTTTAGCATACTGCCTGGCACATAGTAGGTGCTATACAAATGCTTATTGACTCACCATTCCCTTCCCCCATTATGTATTACAAAGTTGATTTGAGGGCACTTGCAGCAGCTGGTGCTGCTTACCTCAGCAGCAGATGCCTGGGGCATTGAAATTGCCAGTTCCAGCCCTGCAAGGAAAACTTTAGCAAGCCTAGGGACGCTCTGAGACAGCAGTTGCTTCAAAGAGCAATGTCTGCTTTTATCTTGGGCAACTCAGAACTACTCAAGCCAGGCTTGCTTTACCAGACAGAAATTTCTGGTTCTTAAAAGGCTGGAGTCAGCTAAGGCAGATCCTTTTTCCCTCAAGGGGAAAGATCTCCCACATCTAGTCAGGTTTTTTTTTTTTGTTTTATTTTGTTTATTTTTATTTTTGTTTTGTTTTTGGGTTTTTTTTTTTAAAGCTATTACCTCTGGTTAGATTTTATGCTCTGCTGTAATCAGTCAGTCAAGTCACCAAGCATTTATTAAGAACTGATCAAGGTTGTGCTGGAGATAGCTTGACTTATTGTTTTGTTGATTGGATGAAGACTCTAATACCAACAGAGAATCAAGTCAGAGATCATCATTTGCCCACTGGGCAAACCAGGAGACTGAACCAGCCATGCCAGTAATGAATACTAACACCAATATGATCTAGTGACATTGATCTTTTTGTTCTTTTCACATAACACTCCATCCCCTGACTCCATGCCTTTCATTAGCTGTCCCTCATGCCTGGAATGTTCTCCCTCCTCACCTCTACCTTTGTTCAGTTCAAATCCCACTTTATTCAAAAGGCCCTTCCTTTCCCAGTTCCTTATTCCCACTCCTCACAACTACCACCACCTTCCCTCTGAAGTTGCCTTCCACTTATACATCTTGTATGTACTGTATGTGAATGTGTGTATGTGTGTGTGTGTGTGTGTGTGTGTGTGTGTGTGTGTGTGTGCATGAGCAATCTCCCCTTTAGAATGTGAGCTCCTTAAGAGCAGGGACCATATTTTTGCCTTTCAATATATTCCCAGTGCCTGGCCCATAGTCAATTCCAGTGAATATTTTGTATGTGTGAATTTCCCACCCCCCCCCTAGAATTTCAGGACACTATCACATATCTCACTAAAGTCTCTCCTCATAATTGATCATACAGTGTTCATCCAAAAGACTGCAGGCTAATCAGGATCTGTCTCTGCTTTAGGTGGTGTGTCAATGAAATCGAAACACCTTTTCTTTCTGCTTTTTTTCCCCTTCCTTTTTTTTCTCTTTCAAAAACTGGAATGGAGTTTCACAACTAATTTGTAAACTGTTTAGGGAGTGATGTGATTAGTGATTGGTGAGCTTTTTCATTCCTTTTTAAAATCAAATTCTCAGGAAATAAAAGGATTTTTTAATTATTTGAACTGTTCCTCCCTCCCCTTCATGAATTCTGTCTTCTTTCATGAAGATTCATATTGATTGGGGTAGCATCCCATGAGCAGGATCTAATACAGTTATCTCTCACTTAATAAAAGGTGACTGTAATCTGAATTTTCCCATTCATTTCCAATTTTAAAATTGGAAATGCATTTTTTTCTTTTAAAAATGCATTCTCTGATTCTTGGATATAATAATATCACACTTAAGATTACAGTGAACCTTTTTTCAAACAGCCAAAATTTGTGACTACTCATCAACAATACATTGTTATCAGTCACAATCAGCCATGCTGATTATTCTAATAATTATAATTATTCTGAAAATGAGTCACAAAATTTATAAAATTAATGAAATTTAAAATGTAATAAAGTATCAGTATCAGTATCTGGAATCAGTATCTTTGTTTCTGAATTCATTCTTTTTGCAAAGATAGACATAACAATTTAGAAATTGTGACCAGCCTCAAACCCATTTATTGTCTTAAATTTGACATCCAAGGTAATTCATCTTGATTCACATTTCTCACCTTCATGTAGTCTGTGTTCCAGCCAAACTGCACAACTACCTGTTCCACCAAGTTAACCTGTACTTCTATGCTTTTGCACAGGCTATTTCCATTTCTGAGAATGAATTCCCTCCTTGTTTCCATCTTTTGAAATCTTTTTCTTTCTTTCAGGTGCTTTCCCTTCTATGGAGTCTGCCTTGATGCCCACCTGGAAGTGAACTCTCCTTGATATTTTTCAGCACCCATTTTTCTGGATCTCTACTATGCCTCTACCTCATTCAAATATGTCATACATCCCCTTGTACATTAAAAGCTCTTTAAAGGTGGAGCTAGTGTTTTTTTTTTTTAATCTTTGTGTTCTCAGCTCCAGCACAGTTCGTTGCACATAGAAGGCAAACCCAAGGTATGAGTCATTCCAGCTAACACTCTGGACCAGACATTTCCTCTTAGCTACTGAATGGGAGAAAGAAAAACAGAGGAGCAACATAGATGCCCTATGGCTTGTACTTTCCCCAGGTCCAGGACTTCAGCAGTTATCTTGATCTCATTGATTAATGTAAAGTCATTGAAAAGGGATTAGCATGAAAGGCAATAGGAACTAAGCCATGAATAATAAAAGAGGGACTTTTAAGAAAAAAATAAAAAACATTTCTCAGAGTGACTTGCAAGAAAAGCTCTCAATGAATTGCCATTCAAGGCAGCTTTAGCAGGTAAGAAAATTCAAGGAGCAGAATGGTCTATTTGTGTGATAGATGCTTCTATATTCACTTATGGGCTCCTGTAACTCCCTGACATCTTATACATTTTTCTATAATGGGTACAATAAAGGTTGTCCTTTACCTGATACCTATGTCACACATTGAGTATCTGTGAAGGAGTTGGGAACCCTGTTACACACTTTAAGGGAAAACAAGACATGAATTTTACTGTGATTGTAATTAAAAATTATCCTGGAAAACTCCAAATGGAGATAAGAAGCCAAAAAAAGAAGCAAACCTCTTGGGGTGGAGGTGGGGGTGGGAGATCAAACTCTTACGATCAGACAGTCTGTATGAACTCAGAGGCCCTGTGAACCCAGGGTACACATTTTTAATTTCTTTCCCATCTGAGTGATGAGAAATAGTTGAAAAGGACAATTCTTAAAGAGGGAAGCCGTATAGAGTAGTGTACTATAGAGAAATAGAGGGTAGCAGGTGGCACAGTGGATAGTGTTACAGTCAGGAAGATATGATTTCAAATTCTGTCTCAGACGCTTACTAGCTATGCATCCCTGGACAAGTCACTTAAGTGCTCTACATCTCAGTTTCCTCATCTATAAAATAGGAATAAGAATAGCACCTACCTCACAGGGCTGTTTTATGGATCAAATGGGATATTTGTAAAGCACTTTGCAAATCTTAAATTTATTAAGATTTATAAGTCTTAAATCTATTAAGCTAACTAGCTAGCTAGCAGCAGGAACAGCAGCAGCAGTAGTAGTAGCAGCAGCAGCAGCCTGAGGTAGCAGGTCAGAATTTAAACTTAGGTCCTCTGATACGAAATCCATGACCTGTGGATTAAAATGAAAGTAGCATAGACTGGTAAAATATTGAAGCATGAGACATAGGGACATTGGTATCTGGACCACAGCCAAAAAGATACTTCTGTAAACCAAGATGTCAGCAGCTTGGAACAAAATCCTTGTTGTCCCACTCTATGATTGCTGTACAAACACACATATCTGTGTAATATATTTTTTATGATTTAGGTGTTCATATCTGCTGAACAGGAGTTGGGGGAGAAGTGGAATGGGGTGTAGGTAGAGTAAATGAAGTTTTTCTACTCAGAGTATCCAATCTGCCAACTACAAGGTTTTACCTGGATCCCTTGTTGCAGCTAACAAAGTGCATAACTGATCATAATGATCAGGCATAAGGTACACTAGAATTACAGGACCAGAAGGGAGATGAGTGACATTGAAGGGTCCCCTATTTCAAAGACCTTTCTTTATGTAAACCATGACAGCCAAGAGAAGACCCAAACCCCCTTTAAAATTCTCCATTGAAGAGACTCACAGGTCAACAGCCCTTATTGGCTGAATCCTTTGTTATCTCTTACCTAATTTTTTTCATAATGAAGCCTTATATTATTTCTTCTTGTTCTGTGCTCAATGGAAATGAAAAACATCTGACCACTATTGTTTGTATAATAATTTTGACAACTTACTAAGTTGCCTCTCATTTTTTGGCTTTAGAGATTTTAAAAAAAAAGAAATTAAAATTCCAAAGTATTTAGGCCTCCTTTTCATTTTCTGACTCTGATATCTGTGTTTGTATTTTTCCTGAGTTACTTGATAAGTGTCTCCATTGTCTATTCTGCTTTTCCTGTGAAGGTCTGGCCTATGGAGAACCACTGAAAGCATGTCTTAAGCACTTTTTCACCCGTTCTGGCAATATGGGGTATTTGGCTCCAATGAATCAGTAAGTATTGTGTGTGTGTGTGTGTGTGTGTGTGTGTGTGTGTGTGTGTGTGTTTTCCCCTTAAATTTCAGGACACTATCGCATTTCTCACTTAAGTCTCCTCTCATGATTACTCATATAGTGTTCACTCAAAAGGCTGCAGGCTAATCAGGATTCATTTCTGTTTTGGTGATATGTCCATAAAACTGAACCACCTTTTCTTCCTGTCCTTTTTTTCTTCCTTTTTTTCCACTTTCAGAAACACTAGAAATAGGTTTTACAAGTCATTTGTAAATTGCTTAGGGAGTGATATGATTAGTGATTGGTGAGTATTTCCATTCCTTTTCAAAAATCAAATTCCCAGGAAATAGTTTTGTTACTTGAACTAGCATGTGTTTGAATGACAGCAATGAAATCTAAATTTCAGTATTAGAACAGGGATTCTTAACTTATTTTTTGTTTGTTTCATGAATCCATGATCTAGTGTAGCCCGTGGACCCTTTCTCAGAATTGTGTTTTAAATAATCAATGGAAAACATAAATTTTGGTAAAGTAAAGACATATTTTTTCGCATCCAAGTTCACAGTCCCTAAGTTAAGAACTCCTGAGTTAGAAAGAGTATGGCAATTTTGCTTGTGTGAGGTCATTTTTAAATTAATTAAAAAAAGTTCTAGTCTCATATCTGTTGAAGGTCGGATTCTTTCCCTCAGGAACTGGGTCTGAAAGCCAAGTTTTCTTGTCTCAAACCTTTTGGCAGTGTTGACTGAAACTGGGGTGATCTGAGTTAGAATCTCAACTACTGAGTCATTCTTTCACAAGAGTATGAAAACTTGAATCTTTGTTAAAACTCAGAAGAGGTCCTCAGAGGTCCTCACGGTTTTTTTTTTTCCTTTTTCTTCCCCATTTCAATTCCCTCTCTTTCATTCTCGGCTATGGGAGCTCATTTCCACAAGGCTGTCAAAGTTAATGAACCAGTATTTGGGGCACTTTCAAATGAAGATTAAAACATTGCATTTTTCCTAACTGTTAAAAAGATAGAAGGAATCATAGCGATTCAAGCAACCTCTAGACATAACTAAAACATACAAAATGGGTAGTTGTTTGTTTTACTGTTTGAAGCTCTAGTAAAAGGAGATTCCACGAGCCAGTTCTTTAATTACAATCAGAATCTCTTTAGCTACAATTTTAATCCATTTTTTTAATTCTATGATTTCTCAGAATAATAGTATCTTCTTTTTATTGAGATCCTTGCATGCCCTTGAATGATGATAATGATAATGACAATAATAATAACTAGGTTCAAATCTGGACTTAGACACATGATACTCACTAGCTATGTGACCCTGTCATGTCACTTAATCTCAATTGCTCTGCCAAAAAAAAATAATAATAATAACTAGGATTTATATAGCACTTTAAAATTTGAAAAATGCTTTACAAGTATCTCATTTTATCCTGGTATCCCTGGGAAGTAGATGCTACTATTATCTCCATTTTACAGATGAAGAAACTGAGACAGACAAAAGTTAAGTAACTTGCCTAAGATCACACAACCACTAAGTGTCTGAGGTCAAATTGGAACTCAAGTCATCTTGATTCCAGATCCAGCTCATTATCTACTATGCCACTTAAAGCAATCATTTAGCCTTGTTTCCCATGAAGGAAAAAAAAACTAACTTCTTTCATCTTTTCATTTTTCTTATATCTGTTCAACTCTCTTCCTGCCTCCAAATTTTAGTTATTTTGGGTAGTTCTTTAAATTGAGAATTGCCTACACAACCAAAAGCACATGGTAATATCAGCTATTATATCTCTTGTTGCATCTCATTATGATGACTTGAAATCTCTTTGTGTCTCACTCATTTACCTACTCAGAAATTATCTGTTATGTGAAAAGGACTGGACTAGGTCCTCAGAAGTATAAAATATGATCTCTGATTCCAGGAATTTACACTTCATTTGGGGAAACAAGACTTACACCTATGAAAAAGTTAAGCAGTCGTATAACCTTTGCTGCAAGATTACATAATAGTTTATCATTCTTCTTGGGATCATACACTATTTTTTTCCCTTTTTTTTTTTTTGGAGGTGATTGGGGTTATGTGACTTGCCCAGGGTCACACAGCTGCAGAGTTGAACTTGGGTCCTCCTGACTCAGTGCTCTATCCACTGCATTACCTAGTTGCCCTGATCATACACTATTCAAAGAATCATATTATTTGTGGAATTTTTAGAACTGGAAAGGGCCTCATCTTTCTTATTCTAAATTCTAATTTAATACTAAGAAGGAACAATGGAACAGATAAGAGAAGAACAGGTGAGAACAGTGTCAAGAAAACCTGGAAAGGAGGGAGGGTCCAGAAAGATAAGCCAATCAACAGTGTCAAATGCAGCAAAGGTCAGAGATCAAGCAACGCCCATTTGATTTGGCCACTAAAGATCACTGATAACTTGGAGAGAGCAGTTTCAGTTGAATTATGAGGTCAGAATAGTGATAAATGTCTATTAGATAACTCTGAAGGCTGAGTCTGTGTGTTAAGGTAGTGCAGAAACAATAGTTAAAGTGGTACTAGAAGCTTCAACTAAACAATTTAATATTCTTTCGTCAGGGCTGAAGGACCTCAGACAAGCCATTTAACCTCTGTAAACCCTTAGTTTTCTCATTGTAGGTTCTTCATCCATGTAGCACTCTCTGACTGTATATATCCCCCCCCATGCCCATCCTGGGCATTCTTTCCTTTTATCTCTATACTCTCTTCACTTGGCAATTTCACAAGTTCCTATAAGTTTAATTATCATCTCAATGCCAATGATTCCCAGATCTATTTATCCAAGCCTAGTTTTATCCTTATTTCCGGTCTCAAATCGCCACTGCCTATTGAACATTTCTAAGTGGAAAGTCCCATAGACATTCTCAAATTCAACATGCCTAAAACAGAATTCAGTTTTGGTCCACATCTTACTAACTCTAAGTCTAGGGCTCTAGAGATCTACTACCATATCACCTTGAATAGCCTCATAAGAGTAAAATAGATACCAATTCCAAATGCAAATTTCAGGCATTGTGAAATGAGGCAAGGCAATCCTCCAATTTTTGTTGAATATCAAAGGGACTTTCCAGATAATAAAATGACCTACATTTCTTAATGTGATGGATGTTGATTCAAGAGACTGTCATCAACTTGATGAGTTCTCCAAACAACCAGATAAAATGACAGGGCATGACCCTGTATTTAAAGGCATCTAAAGGGTACATTCTACATATAATCTGAGCATTCCCACCAGCTCCATAATGAGTGGGATTCAAAGTCTTAGGTTGCCTCCTGGTGACTGTCGGATTGAGAATCAGTCACCCCTTCCCAAGTTCTATCAAAGTGAGCTGGTCTCTCTTATGATCTTCAGGATTTTGTCTTTGCCTTTTTCCATTGTGTCTTCTTCCAAGACACAGTAAATTGGGGTGGGGGAGGAAGAGATTCATTCCTTCCTCAACCTGCCAAGAGGCAGTTAATGGCAACTTGTTCCGTAATCGTGATAAACACTCAGCCTGATAGGAATAATCATAAGAGTAGACCTTGTCATCTTAAAAGATTACAACAACTAGGGCATTGAGAAATTGTTCCCAGTAGCACATGGCAAGCACAGAAATATAAATATCCAATGAGCCCAAGAGGGGCATCCTGGATTGGGAATTGCTTTATGGGTAGCCCCAAGTTCAAAAGTTCACGACTTCAACATTTTAAGAGTACCATACTAGAATGCTACTGAGAGATTTCCTATTGTAATCTGTTCCTTGGAAAAAGAGGAAGGTCCACATAGTTCCAATCCAGGGTGTTACTTAGAGGGCAAAACTAAGTGGTTTGTTCAGAGATACTACACCTGACAGCAAAGGGGTAGTTTGTACAAAAGTTCCCAAAATATGCTCACCTTTTTTGGTGGTGGCAGCCTAAATGATGTGGGCAGCTAGGTGGCACAGTGGATAGAACATTGGGCTTGGAATCAGGAAGACTCATATTCATGAGTTCAAATCCAGCCTCAGATACTTACTAGCTATGTGACCCTGGGGAAGTCAATTAACCACGTCTGCTTTAGTTTCCTCATCTGTGAAATGAGCAGGAGAAGGAAATGACAATCCATTCCCGTATCCTTGCTCAGAAAATCCTAAATGGGGTCATGAAGAATCAGACACAACTGAAACAACTGAACAACAACAACAAAAGTCTAAATGATAGAATGGCACTATATGTCTAGAAGGGACCTTGTATGAACCTGTGGGAGAGAGGGATATCATTGGAAGGATAGGGTGTTGCCCTGATAAGAAAACCAATTTCATATCTTGGGGTGGGGGTGGGGGGTAAAGATGATTGGGTAGTCTGAGGACTCTTTATGTTTTTATATCTGTTTATGGACTTCTGCAGGTCTTTTAGATCTTTTGAATTTTCTGTTGTTTTTTACTGGACACTCATATTATGCCATGAATACTTATATAGAAGCAGGCAAACCCTTTTATCTACATTTGGGGAATTCTGTATTATGAGTGTATATTTCCTAGAGCAAGTTCAGCTGGGGCAATAAACCAAAGAGAAAAAATGACCCTCGGAGTCAGCCTCTAAGATTAGTCTTCAGTCTAGGTGAGCCCAAAGCCTTGAGGGGTCGTGGGCTATGACGTTATGGTACATAACTTACCTCCTAACCATGAAAATAACAAAGACCAAATTTCAATTTTGCCCCATAACAATGGATCAGAGGGTGATAGTAACCATTCCCTTGTCTTATTCTATCTGGACTCTTGCCTGTCACTCTGAGACATAGCATCTGCTATTTTCTATGTATAGTGTCGACTCTGAGCCTATGAGCAGAAAAGTGGTGCAGTGGTTAGAGCTCTCAGCCTGGAGTCAAGAAGACCTTAGTTCAAATCCAGCCTCAGAAACTTACAAGTTGTGTGATCCTAGGCAAGTCACTTAATCCCTATAGACCTCAGTTTCCTCAACTGTAAAATGAGGATAATAATAGCATCCACCTCCAAGGGTTATTATAAGGATCAAATGCACTAATATTTGCAGTGCTTGGCACATGGAGGTCCTTAAAAAATACTTTTTTTTTTCTTTTATGGAAGGACAAAAAAACCCACAATTCTATAATTAAGATGAGCTTCACAGTTTTGATTTAACAACAGAAGTAAATTTACAGAAGTAAACCAATCCTTAAATTTTCAGACTTCACTATTTAATTAGTAGAATTTGGCAGCTTTTCCAAGGCCATGGATGAAGAGAGCTAGTAGAGTTAGAGTGGGAGTCAAGGAGATTTAGGTACAAATCCTGCATCTGATACTAACTGTGTGCCTCTCTCCAAGTCATATAACCTCTCTGAAACACAGTTTTATCATCTGTAGAACAACAGGGGTACATCAGTTGGAGAATGGCTAACCAAGTTGTGGTATATGATTGTGATGGAGTACTACTGTGCTATAAGAAATGATGAGTTTGATGATCTTATAAAAACACGGATAGACTTGCAATGAAGTGTGAAATGAGCATAACCAAGAGAACATTGTATACAGTATCAACAGTATTGTTTTAAGAACAACTTTGAGTGACTAAGTCATTTTGACTATTATAAATACCCAAATTAACTACAAAGGACATATGAAGGAAGACACTATCTGTATCCAGAGAAAGAACTGATAGATAGAAGTATGTATAGAATGATTTTACATATTATATATATGTATACATACATGTATACATACATACTTTTTTGGTTTAATGATACCCATCTCTAGGGTGGGGGAGGGGAAATTAATAAAAGAAATTTACATGATAACTATTATATATTTAAAAGGAGTCAAGTTGTACACAATAGATTTGTAGTTTCATGTGGAATCATCCTTTTTTTTATTATACTATGTTATAGAAATGCTTGTTTTATTCCATAAATTAAAAATAAAATAAATACAAATTTAAAAAAAAACCAAGGAGCTAGAATAAATAGCCTCTAAGTTCCCTTCCAGGCCCAATTCTATGACACTATGATGATATTTTCTATAAAGCAGGGAAGAAACCAAGAAAGTGCTTTGTGTGCCTTAGGATTAAGTAAAGAGTAGGTGCCCATTCTTTGATCCTACAAATATCACCCTGAAGTCTAATACAGCAAAGTTGAAACTGTAGGCCTAGGTAGGGCTAATTTCACTTCCTTTAGTCATCTTTAATATGATACAACTGCCTTAAAGCATATAATGAATCATAAAGAGTTTGGAAAGAGGGCTCCCATGCACTTGTTATGCCAAAATGGTTGATGCCAGGAATCATAGGTTTAGAGTTGGAAGGGACCTTAGAAGTCACTGAATCAATTCCAACCTCTCCTTCATTTTACAGATGAAGAAACTGAGGAGCACAGTGATTAAGTGACTTGCCAAAGGTCACATAACTAGCAAGTATTTGAGGTAGGATTTAAACTCAGTTGTTCTTTACTCCAAGTCTAGTTCCCTAGCCACAATGCCTCTAGAAAGAAAGAAAAACCTAGAAGGGCTGATTTCATTACTGTCTTTGCAGTTTAATCTCTTGTGGAATGTTTATCCACATAGGAACTTTTAGGAACAGCTAGATTGGCAAAAATCAGGCAACAGGCTGGGGTCTAAATCTCTTCTAGGGAAGATCAACTTTGGCAGGGTTGCAGAGGTGACATACTCAGCTCTATGGGAAGGTGGAACCCTGGAATTATTCAACCGCTTGATAGATGCAGAGAGATATTAACTTTGCTTGGTTAAGAAAGCTCTACTATTCCTCGGCTAGCCTCTGGCTTGAGGTTAGTTGTGGTGACGTGAGATTTGAACACAAGCATGTGGATATGTAAACACATGAAGAGAAAAGAGAAGGCTATGAAAGGTTGACTCCAAAGCTGAAGCTCAAAAAGACTTCTCTTTTTCTCCCAAATCATGGAACTGAGTTTCCACTACTTGAATGGGAGCCAAAGAACATTGAGTTAATATGTTGAAAATGTAGGCCTCCTAACAATTTGGGTAGGAATAAAATTTGATAAATATAAAACCCACTGTAGGTGCAAGGAGTTAAGATTTATGGAAAGTTCTCTGACTCTTGGAAGACAATGGTATCTCCACAAAATATAGTAACCCTTTTTAAATGGAATTAATTGACCCAGAATCAGAACATTGCCCAGGCTTGCAGAAACCAAAAATAAATCTAGAAGTAATATTAATGCTGTAGACTTTGAATACTGTGGCAACATATCCAGTGGGTATAGCATCAGTGAAATCTAATATTAGTCCACACTAGACCATAATTACTCTAGAAATAATAGAATGAGTCACACTGTGCTTCAAGACATTATGAAATTAGTAATGCTTGCCAAATTTTGCGAAATTCCCCACCCTCGTTTACCTTCCTCCCTCTTTCCACCGTGCTGCTCTTCATGCTAGAACTTGGTCATCAGCATATCAGGTGGTGGGCAGAACCATAGAATTGAATTAAAGACATGAAATGGAAAATAGTGAATGTCAGAACAAAGAATGAGTCCAAATCCATATACATAGGCAAAAAAACCCAGGAGGCTACAATAACTAGATACGTGATCAAAAGACACAGTTGTAAATGTTCAAGTGAACAGATAGGAACTAGGACTGATGTAGAACCTTAAAAGATCCACTTAGCAGAAAAACAGATTTAAGGTGCCAGCAACCTAAAGGATGTTGTTAACTGAAGCAAGCATTTGTATCAGGTTTATGTATGCTTCCAATATTGGCAAAATTCTGTCCATTCAGCAAATGTTCATTTTCTTCTATACGTAAGGTATACCGCAATCAAAACTAGCATAGTGATTGCTTATAAGTGAAATTGAAATTGCCCAAATGGCAATTTGAGTGGAAATGGACAGAGAGCAACTATCTTTAGTCCTGACCTATCCTATACTCGGCCAAATATTTTCCTCTTTATTTTCCTCAAGAACCTCAAGAATTACTTTTGAGGCATTTGTGCCTATTGATCTGGCATGGAAACCAGTGTCTCTATTGGAATAAGAACTGGTTTTCCTGCTATTGTAATATATGTAAAATTAGAGATAGAAAAGGTGTTAATAGTAGGTTGGAGGTTCTTCATATATTATTTATTCCATCATCAATGCTCAAAATGTACCCATATGTTTTAGATACAGCAGCTAGTATGTAGCTTCAAAAATATTAAATGTATTTTTTCAAAATTACCATATCATAATTTCCAGGGAAACGTCTGTAAGATGACTTCAAAATTTTTAATGACCCAATATCTCCCCAGAGTTCTAGTTACCTATTTCCAACCTCCTCCATCTGAATGTATAGCTAGCACCTCAAATGCAAGAAGTCTAAAACTGAAATGGCATCATTCCTGGCACATAGGCAAGAAGGCAAAGCAAAAAGCGTTTAATTACCTTTACACTATATGCCAGTTGGGGCAGCAGTGGATAGTGCGCTGGGTCTGGAGTCAGGAAGACTCATCGTCCTGAGTTCAAATCTGGCTTCTGACACTGAGTAGCTGTGTGACCCTGGGCAAGTTACCTCAGTTTCCTCATCTGTCAAATGAGCTAGAAAATGAAATGACAAACCACTCCAGTATCTTTGCCAAGAAAATCCTAAATGGAGTCACAAAGAGTTGAACATTACTGAAATGATTGAACAACAAAAAAATGTGCCAGGCACTTTGCTAAGCAAAGGGATGCAGACATATGAAAAGAAAACAAAAAACAAAAACAGTTTTGCCTTCAATCAACACTAGCATGTAACTAGTATGTACTAATATAGTAAGCACTAAATAAATGCTTATTGACTGATGGACTGAAATCAGCATCTTGCTCCCAAATCTATCTCTCTCCCTAACTTTTCTATTCCTTTTAATGATGCCATCAACTTCTCACTCATCCAAGATTTTAACTCGAGTTTTCTATTTTTCTTATCCCTTACATCCGATAAGTTGTCATGTCCTATCATTTCTACCTCTGAAATGTTTCATGCATCCTGCTACTACTCTCCATTGTCACTGTAGCCACTCTAGTTTGGACCCTAATCTTTTCTTGATGAGACTATGGTAATAACTTCTTAAAAGGTGTTCCAGCTTCTAGATTATCCCTTCACCAAGCCATTCCACCTGACTTCTCAAGCAGTCTTTTTGTTCCATTTATTTTCTTTTCATTCTAAACTTAACAAATGCCAAGTAAAATTATTTCTATATACAACGTGGAACAGAAAAAGAGAATTACAAAAGAAATTAAATATCTCAAATAAAGCTTGCTTTTTAAAAAAGTACATAATATATTCAACACAACTTTAAAACCTGTCCTGTTTGTTTGTGATTCCTGCTAGATTTGCTTCTTTCTTTCTTTTTTAATGTTGCTATAAACTCTTTGTCATTTAAAAATGGGTGTTGATATTCATTAGGAATATTGATCTAGAGATTTTTTCTGTTTTATCTCTTCTTGGTTTAGGTATCAAGACCATATTTGTATCATAAAAGGAATTTGGTAGGCTCTCTTTTTTTCTATTTTTTCAAATAGTTTATGTAATATTGGAATCACTCATCTTTCGAATATTTAATGTAAGCAGCTAATAAATCCATACGATCCTGGAGTCTTTTTTCTTGGGAAATTAATTTACGGATTTTTCAATTTTTTTTTCTGCTGCTCAAAAAATCTTCTGAATGTTCCACAATATTCCTGTCACTCCATTTCTCAAAATCTTTCAGGACTTCTCATTGTCTACTAAATATAACATAAAGTCCTGTACTTACCATTTAAGACCTTCTATAATCTGGCTCCAAACCACCTGTCTAGCTTTATGTCATACTATATAGTCTACATTTCATTCAAACTATACTACACTCAATTCACCATACCAAATTGCCCTGTTCCATCTTTTTGCTTTTGTTCACAAAGTGCCTTATACCTACAATCATAGCTCCAGCCACTGTATCAAACTGAGGATGTGGCTACATTCAAGAGCCAATTCAGCTACTATATCCTCCATAATGTCTTTCCTGGCCTTTCTTCCTTGGATGGAAGTGGGGTTGACTTTCTTTAAAATCTCTTAATAATTTTTTCCTGGACTTCTGCCTTGTTCTTATTTATCTCACTTTCCCTTGTATTCCAGGTATTTATATACTTGTCCTCAACCTCAACAGATTGAAGACTTCTTGAGCGAAGGGCCTATACGTGTCAAATTTATTTTTACATCCCCAGTATCTAGAGCATAATGGATTCTTAATAGATGATTGTTTAATTGCTTTAAACAAAAGAGGAACACCCAGGTATTTACTTACTAATATATTAATACACCAAGAAGAAGGGCCCATAATCCTATGGTATATGAGTTCTTTTCTTTTTTTGGCTCTGACTTTGAAGAATTGCTCTAATTTTTAAAAATGTATTTGTGATTATACAGAGAAGAATCTATTTTATTGTCTAACTTCTCTCAGGTTTGTCTTTGTGCTCAAGATACTACAACAATAGTCAGAAGATGAAGGTGGAGGGAGAAAGTAAAATTAGGACAAGGGAGACTAAGCAATGTAATAAGAAAACCTTATAGTTAAAAAAAAAAACAGAGCCAGGTTCAGCCTCAGACTGAATGGAATATTGTTATTGAACATTTTCTAATTATTTCATTATGTGTCTGTGGCCTTCACAGTTTGGTTTACATTTTTATTTCCATTTTTTTCTATTTAATATCCAACCTTCAAAGATATAACCCTATAAATGTCATACTCCTGTTCAAGGCTGAGCCCTTTAGAACTCCTTAGCAATTGTTGGTTGCTATTTTATAAACATAAGCAAAACTGCCTTAATTTCACACTCTTCATCAAAAGCCATTTTATATAGGAGTAAATGTTTATAACTACATACACACGTGAGTGTGTGCATGTCTACTGCCATTTGCCTCCAGGTATTTTATTTTGCTTCAATACTTTCTTTTGGCAGGCAACACAAAGACTTAAGGCTAGGACTCACTCTAAGACTAGCTAAAAACAGCAATAAATGAATGAACGAAAAGTATTAAATGCTAACTATTTTTCAAGTGCTGTGGACACAAGTAGAAAAGCAAGACAATCTCTTCAATGATCTTATATTTTTAGTAAAGGGGGGCAGACAGATAAAAGAGTGACGATTAAGGAAGTATGTTTTGGTTTGGGAAGTCAAAGATGGTGATTGTAGGCATAGGGAAGTCAATAAACATGCTTCTTGCAGAAGTAATAGCAGTACTGATTTGATTACTATTCTCAGAGCAAGAAGTGGAGGTGGTAGGTTAAATATATGTGCAGAAGCAGGGCAGATAGCAAGATGACCAGGGTGGATGATCAGATGAGATATGAAGCATGATCTAGGTCCTGGGACTGGCTTTATGTAATGGGCCATGCGCATTTGCACTGGCTGACTCACAAATCAGGACAACATTTCCCCAAGGGGCAGGTTTCCAAAGCTGAATGCATCGTCAAGTATTCATTTTTTGTTGTTTGGTCATTTTCAGTGATTTCTGACTCTTCATGACCCTATTTGGGGTTTTCTTATCAGAGATACTGGAGCAGTTTGTCATTTCCTTTTCCAGTTCATTTGATAGATGAAGAATGAGTCAAACAGGGTTAAGTGAGTTGCCTATGGTCACACAGCTAGTAAGTGTCTGGGGCCCAAATTGAACTCAGGAAGATGTTAATCTTCCTGATTCCAGGCCTGGCACTCATCCACTGTGCCACTTAGCTGCCCATGATTGGTAACACTTTATTAAACTTGGTTTAAGCTGTTACTTAGGAGTGTTGAGCATGTTTGACACCTCTGATCTAGAGGACACAATTAGCTAAAAGCAGAGGCATTTGATTAAATGAGATAGTAAGAAAAGTTGCAATAAAACATCTCTCCCATAAACTTGAGGTGGATTCTCTCACAAATGCACATGATCAATGGGAAAAGTAGATGCTTATAGAGCTCACAAGTAGACAGAGAACATATATGGCTGAGGTATATGTGATATCTTCATGCTCTTCCTGCTGACTTCCATTGAATGTTGGTCTGCTGATCTTGATGGATTGATGCTTGACTATAGTTGTCTCCCTTGTTTCCAGCCAAGACACATAAAAGATGGTAAAATAAAAAGAAATATCTCAATATTTCAAGGATCTGCAATTATATTTCAATGAACACACCTTCTATCAATGTAGGTCATAAGTACTACCAGCCATTACTGAAACATTTTACCATTTGATAACCAATCAACTGATGATGAGCTTTTCCAAACTTAGTCAGACTGATCCTCATGGATAAATACACATTCTATTACCCAGCCCTTGCTCAAAGTCTTTCCAGATTGGTAGAAACTGATTCAACTTGTGCTCTCCTATCATAACCTTCAAGAACTTTGGGTGACCTTCATAGCACAATGAAGCATCAGAGTAAGACTTAGGTGGAGGAAATAGAAAATAAGTACAATAAACTTTCAGGATAAACTAAAAGATGTCAATAAACCAAAAAAAAGTGCAAAACTTTGTTTTTTTACAAATCTGTCAATGATCCTTTCTTTTTCTTTCAAGGAAACTATTAAGTACCCTCAAAAAAGCTGTTTCAGCAGCTAAAAAGATAAATAATACTAAAGTACAATTTCTAATATCTCTACTCATCCAAAACCTTCAACTGCAATCTTTTAATACTGATTTTTTTGTCACATGCACACTTCAACTAAAAAAATTATAGCTTATTTGTTGAATTAGACAAATTGAGAGAGAATGTAAAATATGTATGTATATGTACATATATGTAAGCATTTGTATGTATACATGTGAATATGTACATATATGTATATGTACAGTCTAAGTTGTCAGATTTTCTAGTATTTCTTGTCTTATGCACAATTAAAAACAACACATATCACTGTTCTGAACAATAACTAACATATCCTCTAAGAACATAGTATGGTGGAAAGAGTACTAATGGAATTAGAGTTAGAAAACGTGGGTTTGATTCCTGAGTCTGCCACTTTCAATTTGCAGGAAGGAAGAAGGGAAGAAAGAGAGGAAGAAAAGAAGAATGGAAGGGAGGGAGGACAAGAAACAAGAGCTTATTAAGTACCTATAGCCAGGCACTGTGTTAAGCATTTCTTACAAATACTATCTCATTGGGTTCTCACAACAGCTGCTGTAGTAGATAGATGCTATTATTATCTCCATTTTAGAGGTGAGCAACTAAATCAGACAGTTCAAGTTATTTGCCCAAGGTCATACAGTTATTAAGTGTCTGAGGACATATTTGAACTTTGGTCCTCCTGACTCCAGACCCAATGCTCTATTGACTATTCCACCTAGCTTCCCCTGGGGAGAGTCACTTCACTTTCCTCATCTGTAAAATGAAGAAGTTAGGCTCTCTAAGGTTCCTTCCAGGTCTAATATTCTTTTAATTCTCTGTACCAGGAAACAGTGGTGGAACCAATTATATGCTGCATAGAATGAACATGTATCTTTCAGAAACCAAATGTTGCTCTTAGCTATCTCCAGAATGTTGTATATCTTTTCCAATTGGTATGAACCCCAATGAGAGTTAGGGTGACCCACTTAGTGTTAATTGGATGTAATAAATTAAACTAGAAAATATGGTTAAGAAAAACTCAAAATCAGTTACTCAACTACGGTAATAGAAACATCAAAGAGAAGCAAAACTACCAGAATCCTCAAAAGGATGAGCAAACCAAAGAACAGCACCAACAAAATGAAAAATAAATGCTGAGGCAGAAACAACAAAATCAACCTAAATAGCATCAAACTAAATGACATCAACAAGCATTTATTAAGTACCTAGTATATATACCAGACATTGTGTTAAGCACTGGCAAAACAGAGAAAGACAAAAAACATTTTCTGCCTTCAAGGAGCTCACAATCTACTAGGAAAGGCATCATGCAAACAACTATGTACAAACAAGATAGATAGATAGATAGATAGATAGATAGATAGATAGATAGATAGATAGATAGATAGATAGATAGATAGATAGATGGATGGATGGGTAGATAGATAGATGGATAGATAGGTAGATAGATAGACAGACAAACAGACAGATGATAAATTGGAAATAATGTCAGATGGAAACCACTAAAATTAAGGAGAACCAAGAAATCTTCATGCAGAAGGTGGTATTTTAGCTGAGACTTGAGGTCAGGGAAGCAGAGGCAGAAATGAGGCAGGGAATAAGCATTTATATAGTGCCTATTATGTGCCAAGCACTGTTCTAAGCATTTCTTACAAATATTATGCCATTTGATCCTCACAGTAAAGCTGCAAGGCAGGTGCTATTATTATACTTATTTTGTGGTTGAGGAGACTGAAGCAAATAGAGGTTAAGTGATTTGTCCAAGATCACATAGCTATTGTTGTTATTGTTTAGTCATGTCCAATTCTTCGTCACTCTATTTGGGGTTTTCTTGGAAAAGGTAGTGGAGTGGTTTGCCATTTGTTCACCAGCTCATTTTACAAATGAGGAAACTGAAGTAAATAGGGTTAAGTGACTCATCCAAAGTCATACAGCTAGTAAGTGTCTTGGGCTGGATTTGGTCTCAGGTCTCCCTTTCCCTAAGTCCAGTACTCTATCCACTGTACCACTAGCTACCTCCAGGCAGAGAATTGCAGGTATAGAGACAGCTAGTAAAAATTTATTTGGTCAGGAGTTGGAATACTTTGTTCAAGGGACAAAAGGAGGCCAGAGTTGCTGGACTACAGAGTACTTGGAGGACAGTAAAGTAGAATAAGACTGGGAAGGTAGAAAGAGGTCAGTTTTGAAGGGCTTTGAAAGTCAAATCAGTAGCATAAGAAATAAAGTTAGAATTTTCTCAGGATGTGATAAAATGGAAAATAAAAACATGAAAGGGATTAAGGAAGAAATAGAATTAGCAAGGACCAGCTAGGTGGCTCAGTGGATAGAATGCTGGGCCTGGAGTCAGGAAGACTCATCTTCATGAGTTCAAATCTGGCTTCAGACACTTACTAGCTGTATGACCCTGAGGAAGTCATTTCACCCTGTTAGTCTCAGTTCCTCATCTATAAAATGAGTTGGAGAAGGAAACTTCAGTATCTTTGCCAAGAAAACCCCAAATGGGGTCACAAAGAGTCAGACATGACAGGAAAAAGACTGAATAACAACAGAAAGAGGAGGAGGAATTGGGCACAGCTAAGAAATTTTAGGTCAAATTAACAATGAAAGTAATTAGTTTAGAAATATGGGTGGGGATTATAAGGACGGTATTGACAATTGTGAGAAAAAAATAAATAAATTAATGGAGGTAAAGCACAAGTGGTAGAAGTTGAAAAACAACCCCAGATAACTCAACTGAAAGAGGATTTGGAAGCAATACATAGGAAATAGATCTGGATAACAGATCAATAAAAGAAAATTTAAGAATGATTAAGCTTCCTTAAAAACTGTTAATAGAAATAGAATCTTACTATTATTTTCAGGAAATCACAGTTGAATATTTCCTAGAAATACTGAAAATTAGAGAAAGACTGAAAATAGAGTTCATAGAATCCCAACAGCCAATCCTTTCCCCCACCAGCTCCCAGGAAAACATGAACAAAATTCAATTCCTCCAAACATTGAGCTTCACTGATACAGTGACAAAGAGATGATCTTAGCAACTAGGAAAAAAGTACTATATATCAAAAGTACCAAGCCAAATATCATGATAGTTTTCTACAATGAGAGATGATTTAAAAAAACTAATCTGACATTTAGAATATTCATCAGTATTGGATTAAATCCCATTAAGAACTTATACTTTGATTTGTTTCCTAGTTTTAGTAGAATGCAATGCCATGTGCTCTATTAAAAAAAAAAATAAGCATCTAAAACAACTAAGATAATTTAAGGTAATCCATGATGATAAGTTTAACCTCCAAGCAGCTTTTCCTGTGGAAAATAGCAGAGGTAACCAAGCTCTATGAATGACTCTCAAGTTAGAGAGAAGAAAATCAAAAGTCTCTGGAACAGATTGAGAGTTACCTGACAACTGTGGTGAATTTGTTTCCATCTAAAGGCAATTAACAGATGTAGGTAAAAAATATATATCAAAAAATATTTTTTAGGTTAACTATTGAATGAAGTAGTCAGATTTATAATAGGGAAGGGTAAGTAACAAAGTAGTGTGTAAAAGTAGTAACTGACTATACATACTCTACTTAAAGGAAGGTAAAGGTGTGAAAGTGCAGAGTGGAAGGTGGTCAGTCACTCTTGCAACTCCTATATTAAACAAAGGTAGTTTGAATTTTTTTCAAAACTTCTAGAGTTAATAGTATAAAACATAGGGACTTTTTTATTGGTTTTTTTTTGTAATGTATCAGGAAGTGAAAAAAGTAGATTGTTATCTCTCTTCACAAAATTAAAAAAATAATCAAGACTAATAGTGGATGTCAATTTTTTTTCAGCCAAAGACAAGGTTTTTATTAAAGATCCGCCATATTAGGCAGACTTTTAAGGAATCTAAGCATTTGTATCTCTAATGCAAGCAGGCTAGATCTTAAGAATCTGAGCATTTGGCTAGATTTTAAGAATCTGAGCACCTTAATGGAGACAACATGAATCTTTTATACAGAAAGACTGTGGGAGGGTTCCAGGGGAGGCCAAGTAGTCTGGGGTGAGGAGGAGGAGTCTAAGGAGGATATAAATGGGAGTGTCCAGTAAGCTAGGGTGAACAGAAAGGCAGGGACCTAGACCATGTGGGCAAGAGAGAATGGAGTCTAGATATGATTAAGGGTGGGAAGTGGCCAGGAGGAATCTGGAGGTAACAGAATTGGGAGATAGGGTGTAGACACACTGAAAAGCCAGTTGAGTGGATTAAAGGCTCAGGCAAATGCCAGAGACTTGGTCATGTGGGAAAGTCTAGGGTTTTTCCTCTTTTGGGGGTCTAGATCCAAAAGACATGATCTTTTCCTTTTAGGGGTTCAGATCCCATCCCATCATTCCCCCTTCAAACAAATGGGACCCAAATTCTTTTGGGGTAAGGGGTGAAGGTCTTGGCTTTTGAAACTGCTTCCTGCTTGCAAGGGGCACAGAGCTGTCACTCCCTCGAGGGAGTCCCAAAGAGAAGGTTGACTGGAACTGAGCATGGATTGTATGGGGGGACGTTGGCTGGTACCCGCTGTTTGCTAGCAAGTGTAGGTGAATGACCTGTAGTCTGGAAGACAGGAATCTTACAGAAAAGACTGCAGGGCCCAGATATAGGGAAAAGTAAAAGTATAAAAGCCCCGTTAAAATTATTTACATTTGACCTGAAGGATTATCTGATCTTGTTACTTTTTCAAAAGTTCAAGTAACTCTTTTACAAGTAGTTTTCCACCCCTGGGTTCAATAGTTACACAAATGAATTTGTCAGAGACTGACTTTCACTTTAGTATCTCTGAAAATTTCCTCCCCAAACCAAACTGAAGATGTTTCTGACTTAATTTCAGTTGTGTGGGAGTATTGAATGACTACACATTCAGGTCAAAACAGCAAGATCTCATACACTTGCATTCATCTTTTACTGACCACTTGCTCTGATTGTAGAAATTTACTATTAAAGGATAAAGCAAGGACTAAATTTGGGACCCAAATATGACAGGGTAAAACATCCTTAGCTCAGTTTGGATTCAGATAATTCAGTTTTCCAACCATTCAGTATCAAATCCACCTCATAGCCAGACTCAGGAATAGCCAGGTGGGTAACATTCCTTTCCAAAGCAACATAATGGGGAAACTGAGCCAGGTGGAGCCCATCTTTGAGGCTAAAATTGTCCTCTCATCTTTTCCCAATGCTGACTTCCCACCAGTATCACATTCTCTCTGAGTAGCTTATGGCATTTCTCTCAGATGGTGGATTATTGATTATCGATGGATTATTATGATCAATCAGACAACTCGAAATCCCATAAGCTTTTACCTCAAATAGCAAGTTTCACTAATAACATCTTAGGAAAAACTTTTCCAGGATTTACATCTCAAATTTAAATTTGTCTTGGTGTAAAAAGCCAATCATTAGAGATTATTTCTATATACTTGCAAATTCTCAGCAAGACAAAACCCAAACAAGACTTTTGGCAAGCTTACACATTAAAATAATCAAAAGCCAGATTATTTTAGCAATAACAAAATTATGAAAAAATTGCTTGACATAACTGATAAAAAAAGTTCACCAATTTGAAACTTGAAACGAACCCATTACCAATCAGGTGACTTCAATTTTGTTAAATGCATTTCCAAATTACTTTACACAGAGAATCAACATCTCATCATTAACAGTTAAAACTACAATTTTAACAGAGCCTGCTTATTTAAGTTCAGAGGCTAGCTTCCGATGTGCTGAAGCTGAGTGATGCTTCTAGGCAAAGATTGCCCCAGGTTGCCCCAGGGCCCAAGGCCATTGCCAGTGGGGCCCATGCTGTACAGGGTGAATTTGGGGGTGGGGGGAAGGGTGAAACTCTCTTCTCCTATGAGAGGGATTAACAGATACCCTCTTAACTCAAGGGAAGGGAGTGGGAGAAAGGAGTGACCAGGGTTGTAAGGAGGTGTTTCAAAACTCCTTAATGATTGATCACAAAACTTCCAGAATCTGCTAAGATGGTTTTAGCTGTTCTAACTTTTCCCTGTAACCTCCATGAAGGAGGATTCAGGAGTGTAGAGGGGAAGGGAGTAAGTAAGCCTCAGTGAACCAAAAAGCACCTGTAATGTTCCCAGTTCCCTAGCACCAAGAGAGTTGACAGAATTGGGCATACTCTTCTAGATAAGGCATCTCTCCTCATCCTCTATGCTGCGGAAGGTGGAACCAAATCCAAACCAGTGGACCAAGAGCCTGAGAGTGTCAGGCTGAGTGTGAGACAGCCTTGTAACTGCCTGCCTGAAAAACACCTCCAAGTCTTCCTAGGTGCTTGCAGAGTGACCCCAACTGCAGGGCAAGAAAGAAGTGGGGGGGCTTACATACTTTCCAGTCTTGGCTGGAGAAGAATTTGGGGTTAGGCAGCTTTCCTGTATGGGTCACCAAACATTGAGGTTTAGAGTTTTAGGGGTGCTGAGATCCCAAGATCACAACACATGGGTCCTGCCCAAATGAATTTGACCCAAGCCTTCTTTCAGCCAAAGACAAGGTTTATTACAGGTCCACCATATTGGGCAGACTCTTAAGAAATCTAAGCATTTGTATCACTAATGCAAGTGGGCCAGATCTTAAGAATCTGAGCATTTGGCTAGATTTTAAGAATCTGAGCTGAGGATGTCAAATTTAACAAATATAACTTTGAATATAAGTGCATTAAATTCCACAAGGGTCCTTAAACTGAGTCTGTGAACTTGCTTTAAAAATATTTTCATAACTACATTTCAATATAATTTGTTTCCCTTCTAATCTTAAGTATTTTTATCTTATGCATTTAAAAAAAATATTATTCTGAGAAGGTATCCATAGGTTTCTGGATCCATGGCACAAATAAAGCTAAGAATCCCATTTCTACAAAGAGAAAAAAGCTCTATAGAATACATTTAAAAACACAGCTAACTCCCTCCCTCTCTCTCTCTCTCTCTCCATATATATAAATATATAATACATAGATATATACTGCCTAAAGGAAACATATTTGACACCAAAAAATGAACATAGGTTTAGAATTATTGTGAAGACTAAAGTTGACCATGCTTCAGTAACCTTAATTTTATATCTACCAAATTCTCTAAAATGACAGAAGGAAAAAGAGACAAATGTTGGAGAGGTTGTGGAAAAATTGGGATGTTAACTCATTGTTGGTGAAGTTGTAAAATGATCTAACCATTTTGGTGAGCAATCTGGAATTATGCCCAAAGAGTTATTAAACTACCTATAGCCTTTGACCCAGCAATACCACTACTTGGTCTATTGCCAAAGATGATTAGGGTAAAAGGAGAAGAATCTATATGTTTTGAAATGTTTATAGCAGCTCTCTTTGTGGTGGCAAAGAACTAGAAATTTCAGAGATGCCCATCAATTGGGGAATGGTTGAACAAGTTGTGGTATATGATTGTGGTGGAATACTACTATGCTATAAGAAATGATGAGCTCAATGATTTTTAGAAAATATGGAAAGACTTGCATGAAATAATAAAGAATGAAATGAGTAGAACCAAGAGAATACTGTATATAGTAATAGCAATGTTGTTTTAAGAATGACTTTGAGAAGATAAGTTATTTTATCTATTATAAATACCAAAATTAACTATAAGTAATTAAATTACATATAAAGGACATGAAAAAAGACATTATCTGCATTCAGAGAAAGAACTGATAAATAGAAGTATGTATAGAATAATTTTACATATATGTATGTATATATATGTTTATGCGTATATACACATATATATATATAAATATATTTGTGTCCAATAGTAGTCATCTCTATGGTGGGGGGAGGGAAGAAAAAAAAAGAAATTTACATGATAATTTTGTTGTATATTTGAAAGTAATAGCAAGTTGTGCATAGAAGATTTGCAGTTTCTTGTACAATCATAAATTAAAAATAAAATAAAAAAAGAAATATGCATCTGTAGTGAGGATCACAAATTTAGATCTTGAGTCTGACTATGTTAAATGTAAATTTTTTAAAGAATTATTTATTTTTAGTTTTCAACATTCGCTTCCACAAGATTTTGAGTTCCAAATTTTCTCCTTATCTCACCCCTCCCCCCAACCCATTTATTCTATTCTCTCTTTTAACCCTGTCCCTCCTCAGAAGTGTTTGCTTGTTAAATCTAAGTTAAAAGTATTAGATAGATAAGAGAGAAAATTACATCTTGTTTAAGAATACCATTGATGGTGATATTTGCTCAATATTGAATATCTTGCATCTAACAACAGCAACTAAATTGATAAGGTAAAGGTAATCTATTTGCAAAGAAAAATACATAGAAAAAACAGTATTAGGATAATTTTCATACCCCACTAATGAAATATGGTGGAAAAATAAAAAGATAAATAAGAAAGAAGTTATAGATTTCAAGACAATGTTGCAGTATCTAGATTTGCTGGGTATATACAGAAAAATGAGTAGAAAAGTAGTGTGTGTGTGTGTGTGTGTGTGTGTGTGTCTTTGTGTGCAATGTCTAGAGAGTATAAAGACATTAGAGAAGAGGGCACAGAACAGAGCCCTGAAGTATACCCACATATAGTAAGCAAGGCATGGATGAAACTGAGAAAGAATAGTTAGGTAGGAAAGAAAACCATTCAAAAACAGCATCAAAATACAAAAACAAAAATTGGGGGAGGATGAGAAAAGTCCATTAGATTTGGCTATTAAGAAAGTATTTATAACCTTTGAGAGAGAGCAGTTTCATTCCAGTGGTGTAGTTGAAGCCACCTTTCAAAGGTTGAGAAGTGAATGGGTAAGTTGAGTGAGAAGTAGAGGCAATGAGTATATATAGCTTTTTCTAGAAGTTTGGCTATAAAAGAGAAGGGAAGTAGAGGATTATATTTGAAAGGGGTGGTAGTGACAAATAAAGTTTTTTTAGGGATGAGAGGGGTATCTAGGCATATTTGTAGGGTACTTGGAACAACCCAGTGGATAAAGCTAAATTGAAGATTCTAGAGAAAGACAGGAAATGATTGAAGAGGCAAGTTCCTAGACAAGAGGGGAGGGGATAGGATCAAGGGCACAAGATGAGGTGTTGGATTTGGTACAGAGAAGAGTCTCTTCTGTCTTAGAAACTGAAGCAAAGGAAGAAAGAATCTGAGATTATGTCGAGAGGATCATGACATACAAAAGAGTAAAGAAGAAGGAACTCATAAGAAATAGCCTTAAGTTCTCAGTAAAGTATGAGGAGTGATGTAGGGCTTGAGACCGTCGTAACACATGCTGTAGATCATATCACTGTAGAGAGTGAGACAGAGAATCTATCTGAAAGGAGTAAAGGAATTTCTGTGCATTGGTATGGGACAAATTGATACTTGATGACATAAATGTGTCATCACAATTATTTGACACCTTCTGCAACATTCAACAGGAGAGGAAAAGATGGATGTGAAAGTTAATAGAAAAGAAAATATTAGTCTATATAGAATAAATATAATAAGATATAAAAACAAAGTAGATAATAGTATTCAATTGACATGGTTAACAATAGAATTGATATTAGAGGAGGAAAATGAGACTAGGAAGGACTAATTATCTAAGGAAATATTAAGGTGCTGGAGGGGTTGACAGTCTCAATGATAGCAAAGAATATGTTTAGAGATCTGAGGCATAAGGACACATGAACAGATGGAAAGTTATGGTCAGATAAAGAGGAATGTTAGAATTTCTAAATAAGGAAGATAATGTTTGAAGACAATGAGGTAGGAACAATATGTGACAATCACCATGATTTGGTTTGAGTGGAAAAATTGACTGAGTGGACTTCAAGGGAGGAGAGGTTGTTGAATGAATGAGGTAAGGGGACAGTCAATAAATAGCAGTAGAAAACAAGAGTATTCACTCTTCTTTTGTCATGGACACATGTGGCAGTCCGGTGAAACTTAAGGATCATTTCTCAGGATGATGTTCTTAAAAGAATAAAATAAAATACATAGGATTACATAGGAACTAAAGTACATTAAAATACACTTGTTAAAATATTTTTAAAAGTTTATAGACAAGTCCCTAAATGAAGAAGACAGTGATAGTTAATAACTACCTGTAAAGTTGTTCAGTCATGCTAATCAAAGAAATACAAATTGTAGCATCACTTCATACCTATTAAATTACCAAAAATAGTAAATTCTTTAAAAAATTTACTGTAAAATTCAGCATTGGCAGGGCTATAAAGGAACATTGATGTTAGAATAGCACATTGATGAAAATTTTTTTGGAAAATAATATGGGTATACAATATATGATTATTCAGGTATCCCAATACAAGTACCATATACCCTTTTGGTGTTCATTCAATATTTCTATGAATCCCAGATAGCATCCCAATCTCTATAAGTGTTAATCTTGTGCAAGTTCTTCTACAAACTGCCCAGAGAATATCTCTCAAGTATTCTCTCAGTATTTTCAGAATACCAATGCAACATTCATGCTATATATGTGTTTAGCCTTCTTGTTCCTACATGATTAACCCACTTCCTATTTTAGGCATAAATGTGTTTCTTCTTGCAAGCAAGTCATTTCTGATAACATACTGCAAACTGCCATTATTCTTTGTGTCACATGCAATTTTTGTTGTAAGATTGTGACATTGGTGTTCAAAAAACATTCTTTGGTGGCAAGAAGCAGTTGGGGACTACTGATAGTTCTTCACAAATTTCCAAATTTGAGTCAATGCACTTTCTTTCTATTAAATTTTGAGCCCAACTCATCATCCATCTTTAATACCTGGACCTTATTAAATCCTTGGCTACCTCTTCTGTTTTATGTTTCCTTCCATGAGTCCAGTTGACCAAATAATGATCTTGAGAAAGGGACATTTTCAGCCCTGACAATAACCTTGTGGGTTCCAGAGAGGGACTTGCTGGTGAATGTTTAACTACTGTCTCTGAAAAATAAATGTACCCACAACACACCTTTTAGTTTAATCTACATTATTAACTTTTTCTCCATCACTTTCTTAAGTCTAGACTATTAACAAGACAATAAATCAAACCTGGATTGTAGGATTAACTGATTTCTAAGGTATAGAAGCTCACACTGAAAAATTAACAATCAGTTCTCACAAACCAGTTCAAGGTGGCTCCAGCCCACCTTAGTTCTAGAGGTTAGAAATTGGTTGCCTAACAGGAAATTGCAATGTCTCCACAGAGGAGATGGGTACCACTCCCTCGAGAGGATTGTCCAGTTGAAAAGATTAAAGAATCAAGCCTATCTGGCCAAAAGATCTGGTGAAATTGTCAACCCCAATCTTATTCTTTAGGCAACGAACAGCAATGTGACAAAGCATGAATAGAACTCATGGAATGGGCTCTGATATAGTCAGATACACACAGATCCAAATATATAGGATTCTTCTCTAACACACACACACACACACACACACAAGCACACACACACTCACACACTTAATCCATTATACCTAGCAGGCCCTCACAATCTACATTCCATTCAGTCATCCAGCTGACCATCATGCCACCTGCCCTTTTGCTCCACTTATTTTCAAGTGGACCAACATCCTCTTGCACTGGACCTCTAAAATCCATGTCTGTCTTGGGAAGAGATTCATTTATCAAATTTATAACTTCCACCTTACCTAATGCTGAGTTGTTTTGATTGGCAACTAAGTGAGTATAAACTATATAAATCCAATGACTAAAACACCTCTTTGCCACCACTTCATTATATCTATTGTGTCTCCCTATTAAAATGTAAGCTCATTGAGGGGAGTGACCATGTTATGTTATATATATATTGTTATTTCCAACACTTAGTGCAGTGCTTGGTGCATAGGATACGCTTCTTTTTTTCATTCATTCATGGAATAATTCAGTGATTCACTTAGTCAACTGAATGTTATAATAAGAGTAATATAAGCTTGATTTTTCTTTTGTGAATTTTGTTAGGCTTTTAAAAAAAGTTTAATGATGCCTTTAATATATTCCACTGGTCATTTTCCAGAATGACACTACCCACTAAACTCACCTTTATAACAAAAAGAAATATTTAAGCAGAAATGTCAGTGTCAATGTAAGTAACATTCCTCTACTGTGGTCTCTATTGAGAGAAGCGAAATATGTCTCATCATCTTTTGTCAGTGAACATACTAATGATCACAATTAATCTGAGTTGGGCTCAGCCTAATTTCTCTTTGGTGGATATGGAACTCACTAAGGAGGCTCTATATAATTCTGGGGCTTGATTTTATCAGCACAAAGTCATACACAAGCAGGAACATCCATAGAACTTCATAATCCATTGAGAATTTCTCTTCTATTTTAATTTTATTTAGGACACCCTAGATGATATTCAGAAACATCTTTAGTATACACATAACCCCAAGTGTCATGCCTTACTTGATAATGAACTTTTTTGATTACATGTATCAAAAAATTACGTATGGCCTGAACATATGCTTGGGAGACACCTGTTTCAAATGAGTCAGTATTTGAAAAGTGCTTAAAACAGTGCCTGGCATATAGTAGGTACTTGATAATTACTTGTTCCTTTCACTTTGCCCCTCCCCTATCTTTGAGTGAATCTTTAAAGCTGTACTTCACTTCGCTGAGTCAAATGTTTTTGATTCTACAGAGATGAGGAAGACATGTGGAATGGTAGTTATTGACATCTTGTGGTTCACTTTTCACTTGTTTCCCAAGTTTCCTAAAATTGTGTCACCTTCAGCATGAATTTCTTCTATGTGTATTAGATCATGTGCAGCTGACTTCATTTTTCTTTTCAAGTGCTTTCTGGATGTTATGAAATAAAAAAAGACATTCATTTTAGAAAAGTAAAATTACTTAATGTTTTTATTAGAAGATAGTTGTCCAGTATAGGAGATGTCACTTCTTTAAAATTCCTAGCTCTTAAAGAACCAGAGGTTCAATATTTTTCCGTTGTGTCCAACTCTTTGTGACCCCATTTGGGATTTTCTTGGCAAAGATACTGAAGTAGTTTGACATTTCCTTCTGCAGCTCATTTTACGATGAACAAACTGAGGCAAAGAGGGTCAAGTGACTTGTCCAGGGTCACACAGCTAACGTGTCTGAGGCCAGATTTGAACTAAGAAAGGTGAGGCCCAGCCCTCTATCCACTGCACCACCTATCTTGAATTAAAGAGTCAACTTGCCTTAAATACGTCAGTGAAGGAGAAAAAAAATCTGAGAGGCCTGTATATCTGTTGTGTTCAGACTTCTCTCACAATGTAGATTTGAGTGTTCATCAAGAAAAAATAAATTAAAAAAATTAAAAACCCACATGCAGTTACTGGGACAAGGTTATGAACTTAACAATTACTTATGGATCACTTAGATTATGGGTCACTTGGTATTGACAATCGCACTATGATTTTCTTGGCACTGAAGTATACAATTTGTGGGAAAGGATATAGTGCCTCGTTGCTTCAGGTAACAAGAAAAGGACATAAATGTACTGTAAGCAATGTGGCTTTTACATAGTTCTTATTTAGCACATTGGGAAATGAGGATGTGTAGTCTCAATCATCAAAACTATGAATAGCTAACTAAATAAACACAAGCAGACATGTTTCATTTGACATCTATTTGCTGTCCTCTTTCTAGATTCTTCCATAATTGTTCTCAGGACATTTTGGCTCAGTTGGGTCTTATACTAAAGCTATCTACATGCTGTTTTCCCACTCTGCAGTATTTGAGGTGCCTCTGATAAAAATCTTCTGTCATCCACCTCTACAATGTTTTGCAAAAAGGCTAAATAGGTTAAATATGTAGTGTCATACCTCTCCACTAGCAAATGTTATTGACTAATAGTTTCTGGGATGTATATCTTTTGTGGTAGTTTTTTTATATTGATCAAGCTTCTCTAAGAAATGGTGATGATCAGTCAGTGGCTTTACTTTGATCCATTTCCTAATTTTAAAATCAATAGCCTCTTAAAATTAGGAAAGGTTGGAGCTATCATAATTGTATGCAGTGTATTCTTATTTTTGTTTTTTTTCTCCAGATTTAGTGATGATTTTGATCATGTATTATCAGTCAATGAATATAAAAGATAGGCTTCAGAATTGCCCCTCACTGTAGTAACCAGTCATTTCTTGTATTATACTTGTAATACATATATATATATACATATCTATATTCTTGTATTATGTGTATAATCAATTTCAGAGGGTGTTTTAGGGTAATGATATTCTACATTTACAATGTCCAACACTTTCTAGTTCTCTTTTTACATTTATTTATGGTAACCATGTGTGATTCAACTGAATGTAGCTCAACAAAGTACCTATCATGTGTCAGGAACTAAGCTAGATGCTGGGGATACAAAGACAAAAATTAAATAGTCCTTGGAAGAATCTAGAAAGAGGACAGCAATAGTCCTTGAGGAGCTTACATTCTTCTGGGAAATTTTCAAGTAATCCACAAATATTTGACTTATTTTATATCCTAGTCTCTAATAATATTTCCCAATGTAGTTTTCACCATTCTCCCCCATTGCCCAACTTTGCACTGAAATCTTCAAGAATTGGTAAATAACATTGACTGGTTTGAGGAAATCTTGTCAAGTTCCTCATAGGTTTCTCCATTTATTCATCCTCTTGTTATACAACAGTGTACAAGATGTAACTATTACATGGTGATTGCCTTGTTTATACTTATCATGACAGCTACATAGTGGAATAACCCATGTAGAATGCACTGATATTTATCATTACAGTTGGGTATACAGTGAAAGTGTTCTGTCAACATTTGATTTGCCTCTCTGAGGAAAACCAGTGAAACTTCCCTCTTTTTATCTTCTTGTTTCATTTAGAGCAAGAATGGAAGTATGACACACTCTTTTGCAATTGTGTCACTGCAGAAGAGTAAAAGGGCCCCATATGACTGAAGGCATTTGTGTATCTTTATATCTTTTATGGCCAAAGAATTTACTTAGTGAACAATCTGCTGGTGCTGAGGCTCTCCGTACTTAACTAGACTGATCCTTGGACAATAGACATGATCTGATGCTAATACCTTAGTACCTATAGGGATGATGATGATGATGATGATAATGGAGGTGGTGGTGATGATGATCAGTATTAATAAAAAGGGAAAGACTTGATTGTGCAAAAAAGTCATAAAAGTTTAATTTTCAATAGCAAAAAATGGATATAACCCACATATATGGTTGGGAAATGATTGGATATATTGTGATAAGCCAATGTAATAGAATATTATTATATCACAAAAATGACAAGGAAGAATAAAAAGAAGTCGAGACATATAAAGTGATAAAAGTTGAGAAAAGTGAACAATATAGTAATGAAGTTGAAATAATAATTACATCACTAAAATCTGAAAAAAAAAACCCCACACCACTAAAAAGAGATATTAAATGGAAATAGAAGCAAATAGGATTCAATTCTTACATTGACAGTTAACTACCTGTTTTATATCTCAACCTGGATGTCCTGGAAGGTCCCCCACTTCCACCCCCTTCACCTATCCCTCTTTCAAATTTCCCTATATTTGTTGAGGGTATAATTCTTTTAATAGTAAATGAGAAATAGCTATATCAATAGGTACGAAAACACTCCCCACCACCATTCTGCCTCATCCTTGACTCTTCCCTTTCCCTGATCCTAAATATCCTAAATCAGTTGTCAAGTTTAATTCATTCTAGCTCCATAAAGGCTTTCACACCTTTCACCTATCCATTCATATGACCACTACCTTAGGTGAGGTTCTCATTGTCTCTCACCTGGACCTCTTTAATAACTTTCTAAATGGACTCTATTTCATCTTTGCTGTCCAATCCATTTTCCACGCAACTGCCAAGGCAATCTTCCTAAAGGCACAGATCTGTCCAAGTCACAATCCTTCTCAAAAATGTTTCATAGTTCTCTATTGTCTTTCAGGTCAAATAAAAACTCCTTAGCCTGACATTTGTCTTTCATTATTAAAATTGTTAATGTTATTATTGATTACTGGTTGTTATTATTACTGTTGTTGTTTTAAAACAAATCCCAAATTCAACAAGGTGAGCATCCTATTTTATTTTATTTTATTTTTTTACACACAGAAAAAGCCAAGAAGCCCTTTAGGGGAAGGATGAAAGGACTTTTATTTTATTTTATTTTGCTGCCTTTGATCTGGCTCTTCAACCTTTTACTTTCTTTGCTTGGAGAATAGCCTCATTCTTTACTCTCAAAGTATACCTGTCAGTCTCAGGAAAGGCAGAACAGGTTGTCAGAAAGAGAATATGTATTAAAGAGGTGAGTAGGTGGCTCCTTTTCCTCTTACACCAAATAAGGTTAAAAATTAAAAGAACCAAAGGATAAAGAATAGAATAAATTCTAACTCAAACAATGCAACAAAAAGTACAAGATGTGTGAATCAAATTACAGCCACAATTTAGAGCATGTTCAATTGTTTTCAATTTTCATTCTACTTGCTTTACATATCTTAATGCCTATATCCCCAAGTAAAAACTAAATAATGTTCGTATTACAATAAGCAATTTCTCTATTTGTACTATTTGTTCTAATTTATTTAAGATTCTGATGTTAAATAAATACACACATGCATTTATGTGTGTGTCTTTGCACATGCTGATGGAGGGTAGAGGGTTAATAAGAATGTGTAGAAGGTAAGGTTACTAATGGTCGAATTCTACAATCTTAGGAGTGGTTGCAGTTTTAAAGATGTAATCAGTATAATCAGTGATATTATTTATTTGATGGTTTGTTCTGGTTTTTACATGTAGCAATAGCTTTGGTTTGGAACTCTTGGTGGGTGTAGAGAACATGAGACTGGAAGATGCCGGGCTCTGGAGGCCTTCTAAACACTGGTCTACTTCTAGGATCCTTAGAGGCCTGCCCTGAGACAAACAGAATGTGCTGAGAATTTAAAGGGTACATTCCTAGGACATTTCTTTACAAAATCTTCAGCAATACTCTCAATGCCAAATGGAAAAACCACTGAAGTTAAGTCTCAATTCTGGCATTTACTATCTGCATAAGTTTGGATAAGTCACTTGACTTCTAAGAATCTATTTTCTATTCTGTGAGATAGGGATTATTAATATGTCTTGCCTACCTGAGAGCTGTCATGAGAATCAAAAGCAAAACTATTAGTGAAAATTAATTTCAATTTGTAAAGCACCATACAACATAAGGTGGCCCTGTTAATTAAATATGTCATTATTATAATATATAAATTCAAAAGCTTCCCTCCTTTCCCCAGGTTTCTTTTCCTATTCTTCTTAATCTTGCCCAAGATATGTGAAAATATGTCATTTACCAATATTACAAAATTTGGTAAATTGAGTAAACAGCTCCTAGAAATTTATAGACAGCTAAAACAAAGTGTTGGGGGAGAGATAAGGCTGTAATAATAATACATAATATATAAATATTATGTATTTATATATATATATATATGTATATATAAATACATAATAATAACTCCAATGTCAACTCCAAAAGTTGACAGGCCATGAAGGTAATATTTCATGTGTGTTTTGTGACCCATTTTGTAACTGACAGCTAATATTCATTGGAAGATCCAAATACTGCACAAAGTTGTTTACCTTTAAGAAATAAATTATTACTTGCCCAAAGTCATGCAGAAAATAAGTATCTCAAACCCTCATCTTTTAATTCCAAGTACAATGTTCTTTTCACTACACAATGATTATGCTTTTGAAAATTTTGCAATGAAATGTCCTTAGACTATAACCCCAAGCTTTGCAAATTCCTATTGTCACATATAGCAGCAGGATTAAGTTTGTTAGGCTTGATCCCAAATGGCAGAACATGAACTGCTAGGTTGAGTCTACAGGGAAACAAATTTTGCCTATAATGCTGTAAGGAAAATATCAAAGCCATACAATAGTGAAATGGACTACCTCAAAAAGGCAATGAGTACTCCATCACTGGAAGTCTTCCAGCAAAAACTTGAAGACCATTTGTCATAGATGTTGTGCAAAGTAAATTAGATGATCCTTGAGTTTTCTTGCATTTCTAAGATTTCATTATTTCCAAAAGGAAGAATTCAAATCTGAGCCTTCAACTTCAAAGTGCAGTGCTTTTTTCCATGACCTAATGCCGCTTCAGTTATATAATAAACTCAGTTGGCAATGAAACAAGCAAAAAATAGGAGGGTGGTGGAGGATCTTGGATATTTGTGGAGAAGAGATAATGCCTTTCTGTCTCTCAAATTCTATTCTTAAACTCCACTTTGACATAGTAATAATGATAAAAGCTCAAAATTAAAGAGTTTTATTGTTTACAAAGTTATTTTTCCCTTGCAATAGCCATGTGATATAAATAAATGCAAATATGATTCAAATAATTTTACAGATGAGGAAATTAGAACCCAGGTATCTGGAGTCAAAATCTAACATGCTTTCTACTCCCATTGTATTACTGTAATCAATGGCTTTCATGATTGGTAATGTTCAATCATTTCAGTCATATCTGACTCTTTGTGACCCCATTTGCAAATGGCAAAGATAGTAGAGTAGTTTGCCATTTCCTTCTTCAGTTCATTTTTATAGATGAGGAAACTGAGGCAAACAGGGTTAACTGACTTGTCTACGGTAAATGTCTGAGGCCAAATCTTAACTCAGTAAGGTGAATTTTTATGACTCCAGGCTGGCATTTGTCCACAGTGCCACCTAGTTGCATTGGTAATGCTTTGCTTAAAAAGCCTCATAATGAAATATCTTGTTCTAATGGATAAGAATAGAATCTAGGGTTGAGTGTGGTGGAGTGTGCCTGTTAATTAATCTTTGCTATCACAATAAATGAGGCTGGCAGATCCCTTGAGTTCTGCTCCACAGTTCTGAGCTGCAATGGATTAAATCAATTGTGTATCTCCATGCCCATACATTGAATTTCCCCCATGCCTGCAAAGTATTTCCCCCTTACTTCCACTTATTTTTTAGAGTCCTTAATTTCCCTCAAAGTTGAGATCAAGCACTACTTCTGCAGGAGACTTTTCCTGACACCCTCCCATTAGTTTCTAGTGCCTCCCCCTAAAAATTGCCTTGTATTTATTCTATATATATCTTATAAATACCGCTTTCTCTGTGTGTGTATATATATATATACACATATATGTACATAAGTGTATAAATATGTATGTGTATGTGTATATATATATATATACACACACACACTGCATATTTGTGATTTCAGTCATGTCCAACTCTTTGTGACCCAATTTGTTTTGTTTTGTTTTCTTTTGTTTTGGCGGAGATACTGGAATGGTTTGATATTTTTTTCTCCAGCTCATTTCACAGATGAGGAACTGAAGCAAACTGGGTTAAGTGACTTGCCCACAGTCACGCAGCTAGTACATGTCTGAAATCAGATTTGAACTAAGGTCTTCCTGACTTCCAGCCCCATGTTCTATCCATTGCACCAGCTAGCTACTCTATATATACATATACAAATACATATTTTAAAAGTACCCATGAAACACTTGTAAATTTAATCTACATTTTAACATGTGTAACATGTTAACATGTATAAATTTTATCTGCTTAAGTTAAACACTTAACACTTGTAAATTTAATTGGCATTTTAAATACACACATACACATATATGATGTAATACACAACAGACATACACATATACACATAAACCTATAATACAATCTACATATATGTGTACGTATATACTTATATTATACATACACAACACATACATGTATACCTATATACATGCACACATACACATATATACATACAGATAAACATATACATACACATATTGTCTCCTTTGATGGAATGTAAACTCTGTGAGGGCATAAATTTTCACTTTTGTCTTTGTATCAGTGACATCAAGCACAGTTCCTACACACAATAGGTGCTTAATAAATATATATTGAATAATATAATAAGCACTAGGGCGTACAAATACAAAAATAAAAGTCTTTGCTCTCAAGGACCTTATATTTTACTGATTCTAAACAGACACTTTGCTTTTTATTATTTATGTGACCTTGGGCAAGTCACTTAACCACCAGTTGCCTCAGTTTCACTGTCTGTAAAATGAAGATAATAATAGCACCCACCTTCCACAGTTGTTGTGAGGATTAAATGAAATTATAATTGTAAAGTGCTTAGCATAGTGCCTGGTACATAGTAATAGCTACAGAAATATTAGTTGCTGTGTGTTGTTATTGTTGCATTGTAAACAATTGGACTTGATTTCTAAGGTCTTGTTCAGTTTTGAGATTCCATGATTGTTCAGTATGCCGTAAGCAACAGATGATCCAAAGGAGGAAGAAAAAGGTTTAAAACCTTTCAGGGAATACAGAAGTAAACAAAAGAAAGATGGGGGGAAGGGGAAGAAAAGGAAATGTAACACTGCCCCAAAACATTTGATCTCAGCCATTTTAAACCAGCCTGAGGATCATATTGGCTGACCTCCCAGTAAAGCTAAAACAAAATGACTCAACAATGCCTCACAAAGCAAAAAGGGACCTCAGATGAGAGATGAGTAGATGAAAGCTCTCCATCCACATTAGCCGGTAGAAAAGAAAGTAAAAAGCAGAACTTTTTTTTTTCTTCACAGACCTTTTCAATTCACTTTTAAAGGAATATGTACTCTGAAATGAATGTCATGGTGTAGTAAGGATCATTCCATGAATTCACTGTGCCCAGTTCTTTAATTAATGAACATGCCTAAAAGAATGTGCAGGGCAACAGCTCTCTATCTCTCTTTACTATCCTGACAGTGATGTTGTTCCATTGGTCTGGAATGAGCAATGCCTGCTGAACAATCTAAGGGTTCATTCCCTTTGTGTTTGTTTATTCGAGGTTCAAAATGTGTTCAGTGACCTGTTTCCCAATTCATCAAAAGAATTAACTGCTATTTTGGAAAGAAGAAAATTTCAGCATGATCTCTGAGCAAGAAAAAGTAAAAAAAAAAAATTAAAAATAAAAATAACCAGAAGAATTTCTGCTTGAGAACTAAAAACTGAGAAGTAAGGCTTAGATAATTAAAAAGCTATTTTCAGTTTCCTTCATGGCTAAGTAGAGATGACATTTGGATGAATGTCCTCATAGTCCTGACTCTGACAGTGGTTTACTAAGTGAAGAAAAACATTCTGATATTCCCATTTTACCACCAAGGAAACTGAGTTAAAGAGAGGGTTAATATAGTGAGAATTTGAGAACATTATATTAAAGTACATAAAGACAGCAATAATAACAATTTAAATATATCCTGGGCTAGGAAAACCAATTTCCTTCTCAAATTACACCTATATGCCATATTACTTACCAAAAGTAGAAAAAAAATCATTGTATCATATTTACAGGAAGCTACAATAGAAAGCATTTTTATTGTTTTCTTTCTTTCTTTCTTCCTTTATTTTTCTTTTTTTGAAATGGTTGCTATTCCAGTTAAACTAAAGCAAGGAAAAAAATCAGCGTTCATTGTGTAGTAGATTATCCAGCCAAAATAAAAGACTAATGCTGACTTCTCAAATAAATTTATTTAAATTGGATGTGGTGACACATACTTTTAGTCTATGCTAAATGAAGAGTTTGAGGCCAGTGGGTCACTTGTGATTTGGAATTTTGGGCTACAGCAGGACTAAAACTTATTGGTTGTCTATACTGAATATGACATCTGTATGGTGAGGGCACCTGGCCACCTAAGGAAGGTCAAAAGGGTCCAGGTAGGAAACACACTGGGCCAAAACTTTCCTGCCAATCAACAGCCCTTGTATAGCAGCTATACTTCCAGTATAGCTACTTGGTGAGGTAGAGAGAAGAGTCCAAAATGAAAAAGATTTTTTTTTAAATAATAAAAATAATCTTATATCTGTCTGTAAGGAAGAGAGTCAATACTTCCTAATGCAGCCAGAAGATCAAATCCATAGAATTTTCTTAAGAGTCAATTATTCCCATTGCTTCCATCTACCTATTTCTATACTTCCTCTATTCAAATCTATTTTAAAGGCCTTGTGTCAATCGAAAGTGTGCAAACAAATAGTTAAATTGGCTTTAAAAAAAAAAAGTCAAGAAAAGAAAACTATGTATCAATTACCCAACCTCTCTGGATGTTCCTAGTAAGGGTAAACATTTAACAATTGGCTTTTTTTTGGGGGGGGGAGGGAGAGAAATCATGAAATGCTTATAAGTTTAATCTTCATTTTGAACATTTTCTCTATTATTTTGTTAAGTCTAGAAATCAACAAAACAAATCTAAAGTAGATTTGAGGCATTTGCTAATTTCTGAGGTGCAAATGCTTCTCATTTTAACAATTACCAATCAGCTCTCACTAGCCAAAAATAGGTCCCAGCCCAAGCCTAACTTGGTCATTGTTAGGGTATTGATGGCTCAGAGTGAGTGTAAATAGCACTTGTTTCTGTTTTGGCCAGAAATCCTGAGGGTCTTCTCCTCCCAGATTTATTTATTTTTTTGATTAGGTAAAAGATGTCACTGTGAAAGTGTGTGTGTATGTGTGTGTGTGCCTGTGGTATGCATTCTCACCTCATTTCTTACCTGGCCTTAATCATTGAATGGGCATTGCCTCAGACAAAATAAGACCTGGGAAAGACCTTAGCTTAAAAAAGCCAAGGTCTCTTACTGCATCCAGAGCCGCCTCTAGTCATCCTGATCTATATCTTGCCACTGGACCCAGATGGCTCTGGAGAAGAGAAAGAGGCTTGTGACTTTACACAGCTTGCCTCACTTAAATCCAATTCACTTCCAAGTCAAGACATCACCTTCCTGTTGTCTTTGGTTCTCTTCAAGAAAGAGGGACAAACAACAACATTGAGCAGGCTCCAGCCATCCCCTGCCCATGTTCCTTGCTGCCTTTGTCTCCCTTCAGAGGAGAAAAAGGGCTATGATAGCTCAGTTTAGACATAAGAGAATACTAGAGCTCAAAAGATTCTTAGTGACCAACTAATTTAATCTAATTTTCAAAGATTGAGAGGCCCAGAGAGGATAAATGGAGAGGCCCTAAGAAGTTAAGTGGTTTATCTGAAGTCACAAAAATAAAGTGCCAAGAGCTGGATTTCAGATGTAGATCACGTGACTGCCAAGTTTAGCACTCTTTCTACTAGTCAGGCCCATTCACTGATTAAGGCTAGGTGAGAAATGAGGCAGAGAATGGCCTTTTACCTAGTCAAAAAAAAAATCAACCTATGAGGGGAAGACCCTAGGTTTCCGGCCAAAACAGAAACAATTGCCATTTACATTCACCCTGAACCAATCAGAACCTAAACAATGACCAACTAGAGCTTGGCCCTGGCACCTATCGTTGGCCAATCTATGAGAACCAGAGTAATTTGGGTTTAAGTCTTACCATTATATTGCTCCAATGTCATGTTCACATAGCTTCTTTCTCTTGAAAAGCTCAAGGTAAAGTTCAAAATTTCATTGTGAAACAGATCTCAATTTTCACCACAATCCCTGTGAGCCAGGCAGAGGTATGGTTTTATAGCTGAAGAGTTTCTTGTCAACGTTTTCAAGTTTACTTCCCTAATTTATGATCAAGTAATTAAGAAACATATGGAGTAAAAAGATGTAAAGTGACAAATTATTGAACTGCCTACTAAGATGAGGATGTGCGATCATTTCTAGTACTATCTACCTGATCCATTAATTAGCATAGGGCAAATAAAGTGTTGCCTCAGGGTGCCATCCACGAGGGGCAGCATGCTGACTTTGCATGCCGTTCTGTGCCTCAACCCTCAGTCTTACATCAAACCTCTAGAAACCCTTCACTGTGGCACTCCCTCCCAGGGCCTGCCTTCCTATCTAAACCCCACCTCAAGTCAAAAAAGGATGAGGGCCAAAATCTTTGGGAGAAAAATCCGCTTCCTCTCCTAGCATGACTGTGTCTGCCATCAAATTGTGCTCTGTAGTAGCACTGCCCTTTCTTCCCTGAGAAACTTAATTGACCTAGTTCAATGATTGACTTAGGTCTAATAATTTCTAGTTATTGCTTTGGTATTTATGTTCATGAAAACATGGATCCTTGAAGTATTGAATCACATTTGGCTACGATGACAACAAAATGCCTTTAGCAAATGAGCTTACCAATGGTGGGTAAAGGAAATATTATATAATGTGTTATAAAAAAAGTTCAAGAATAGATTAGTTGAGATGACCTGTGAGGTCCCTTTTGGCTCAAACATTCTGTGACTCTGTGACCTAAGAGGAAACAAAGTTGGGAATCTCAATCTCTCTCTCTCTCTCTCTCTCTCTCTCTCTCTCTCTCTCTCTCTTTCTGTCCTCTCTCTTCTCTCTCCCTCTCCTCTCCTTCTCCCACTCTCCTGTTTCCAGGGCTATTTGACCTTTTACCCTCTCATTCAACTTCATACCTCCTTGGGTACCTCCAGCAAAGCTGAATTCCTCTGATCTCAAATTTTCTCTCCCTTCCCATTAAACTATTACTCTCCACCTGTGTTTTTACAGCATTGTCATTTTGATTTTCATTTCTCTCTTACTTGCTTAAGGAAAAATAAAAATATTAAAATGTGTGTCAGGGAGGCAGTAAAAATTGAATAATCTGATATGAAAACTCATTAAACCCTCTTCTCCTCTTTAAACACCTCATATTCTAAGCTCCTAGAACTTTCTTCTCTTCCATTTTTATTGTTTCTTTTGTCTTTGGCAACTTTTCAAATGTTCCTGCCTCATGTCAGCCAAAATTTAATTTCCCCAAAGAAAGTAAAATGAGAGGAATTCAAGTACGCAGGCAGAAGAAAGGAGACAAATGAATTTAAAAATTGTGTATTTAATAAAAAATGAATGGAATAAAATTAACCACTGAATACCACAGGGGGAAATGAGAGCTGTTATAATGTAAGATTATTTCCAAAACAATTTTAAATACATGGAATTTGCTATTTATTTGTCAACCAAAGACAGATGGATTGAGCTCATAATTTAAAAGCATATTAACAGTAGTATGGCTTGTACCCCCACCCAGTTAAATCTGGGAACATTTATTTCTAGGCATTCTAGGTACTAAGCTAATGATGCAATGAATATAAATCCAATTTAGTAAACATAACAAGGAACACATACCTGAACCTATATGCAGTTAAAAATTTTTCCTCTTTGGTGAATCCCACATTCCCCCAGAACATATATAGTAATTCTAGACTAATAGTGCCACCATGGGGTTGAAGCCCTGTTGTAGGCCAGGGTTGATGTCACTGGTCTGGTACCTCAGGTTCTATCCTGGAATGAAATGAAACACTCATAGAATGTCAGTTAACAAAAGGAGAATTTACTTAGCTAAGCCAGGGGAAAGATATTCAACAAAGATAGCAAGGATACTACATTGATTCTGTTAAAAACAGCTCCCCAAACCCTTTCTGGGTTGCCATGATGGTTCTCTTTTATACTTATCTGGAGTGAATGTGATTGTAGTCAAGACAGATTATGAAGAATAAGTCAAAGGGGCAGCTAGGTGGCCCGGTGGATAGAGCACCGACCCTGGAGTCAGGAGGACCTGAGTCCAAATCCAGCCTCAGACATATAACACTCACTAGCTGTGTGATTTGGGGCAAGTCACTTAACCCCAATTGCCTCACACAAAAACAAAAAGCCAAGAAGCTTCTAGAATGAATGGAAAACACTCATTGATAATACTTCCTCTGTCTTTTCTACTCAAGTTTCTGAGAAGCCACATCAACAGCCAGAGCCTTAGTCACCTGAATCATTTAAATATCAAAGACTATTTCAAAATCTATTAAGGAAAAAAAATTAGCCTAACCTGCCTGCAGAAAGACCTTAGAATTTTGCTCCCTCCATAAGGCCTATGCTTCTTTGTGAGGAGGGGTGAGGGCAGGGAAGAAAGCCAAGGTTACTAGAGAGAGGACCTTCTTCTCGTGGACTTGCAGAGTGTTCATGAATCAAAGTGCTTGTGGGGGTCAAAGTCTGTATTTATTCCTCTATATAGTGACTCTGCACCTAAGAACTCCTTCACTTGGTCTAGGAACTCCTCCTCTGTTGTTACTCACCCACATTCCTACCCCCTTCCAGTTTAATAACTTACACTGAGAGAACCTGTAGCTTCCAGGCTCTCTGAAGTTTCCAGCCCTCTTTAGCTGACATGCTTTCCCATTAGCTACTGCCTCCAGACCAGAGTGTTATAGCTTTTTTAGAATGAGACCACCTGGGCCAGAATACTTCAGGGTTAACTCAGTACACTTTCAACTCTGCTGTTGGTCAGGTTTACAACCTACCAGAGAGTTCAGGTAAAAGTCAGCTTGCCCTGCTCAGCCAGATGTTCCAAGCCCTTATTTTGAGCTGAGTTAGACAGGCTGGATTCCATTCATCTCATTCTTAATTCAGAATAGGAACAATGAACCTTCACATCATCCGCACCTTTTCCTGAGTCTTTTTGAGACTAGGAAAACCATTAATACTTACCACCACCACTATCCTTGTTGTTGTTGTTGTTTTTCATTTTAAACTCTGTCATCCTTTCTGCCCTTGTAACCAGGCAAGGCCATGAAATTTACTTTGTGGCTTGGAGAGCATCAAGAAAGCAGTAGAAACACTGGAAAAGGAAGGGCGCACCTGGCAGCTATTACTAGCAGTCCTGTCACCACTGCAAAGGTCCATATTTCTATTACAATGAAAATGGGATTGCAGCATTGTATTCAGTACAGAGGGGTCCTGTTTGGATGTGGAAAGAGGGGGATGGGCTCTAGGTAACCTAGTTGGGTTCTTTCCATCTCTAATTTCTATGATTATATGACTGGAACTATTTAACTGATTTGAACTTGCAGTGTAGAACACTTTAAGTGAATGTGTTTAAAAAAAAAAGCTGACAAGGCAAAGCATGAAAACAAAACATGTCTAAGGAAGCAAGCAGGTCAAGAGCAAGAAGTCATAAACCCATTGAGGGAAGGAGTGGTGAAATAGCAATTTAACAAGTCTTACTTTTCCTAAAAACCAAAGTCAACAACACTTTCTAAATTGGAAAAAGGGCAATTGGGATGGTGAGTTATTAGAAGACTAATATTGAATACCTGGTTAAGACAGATTGGATAGAAGCAATAAAAAAACTTCCCAAATTAAAAAAAAATTAAACACATATATAAGGTGATCAGTTTTGCAAAGAAATAGTCCTCATTCTGTAGTTGTTTAAACATATTTAAACAATATTTAAAGATTAGAAATAGCCTGAAAGTTTTATTTCTAATTTTTATTTTTTTATTTTTTTTATTAATTTATTTTGATTTATCAATAATCACTTCCATATGCTTTTGAGTTTAAAATTTTTCTCCCCCTTCCTCCCCACCACCCTCCCCAAGACAGCCACAATCTGATATAGGCTATACATTTACATTCATATTAAACATATTTTCACACTAGTGATGTTGTAAGTAGAAATTAAAACCAATAGGAGGAACCATCAGAAAGAGGAAACAAAACTCAACAGAAGAGAAAAAAACATAACAATTCAGCTTCCATAGTTCTTTCTTTGGGTGTGGATAGCATTTTCTATCACAAGGCCTCTGGAGATGTCTTAGATCTTTGTATTTCCAGGAAGGGTTAAGTTTATCAATATTAGTCATCACACAATGTGGCTGTTATTGTGTACAATGTTCTCCTGGTTCTGCTCACTTCACCCAGCATCAGACCATACAAGTCTTTCCAGGTTTTTCTGAAGTCAGCCTGTTCACCATTTCTTATAGCACAATAGTATTCCATCACATTCATATACCACAACTTGCTCAGCCATTCCGCAATTGATGGGCATCCTCTCAATTTCCAATTCTTTGCCATCACAAAAAGAGCTTCTATGAATATTTTTGTACATGTAGGTCCTTTTCCCATTTGTGTGATCTCTTTGGGATATAGCCCTAAAAGTGCTATTGCTGGGTCAAAGGGTATACACATTTTTATAACCCTTTGGGCATAGTTCCAAATTGCTCTCCAAAATGATTGGAGCATTTCACAACTCCACCAACAATGCATTAGTGTTCCAATTTTACCACATCCTCTCCAACATTTATTGTTTTCCTGTTTTGTCATATTGGCCATTCTGATAGGTGTGATATGGTACCTCAGAGTTGTTTTGATTTGCATTTCTCTAATCAATAGTGATTTAGAGCATGTTTTCATATGACTATAGATGGCTTTAATTTCTTCATCTGAGAACTGTCTGCTCATATCCTTTGGCCATTTATCAATTGGGGAATGGCTTGTATTCTTATAAATTTGACTTAATTCTCTATATATTTTAGAAATGAGGCCCTTATCAGAGAGACTGGTTGTAAAAATTCTTTCCCAATTTTCTACCTTCCTTCTAATCTTAGTTGCATTGGCTTTGTTTGTGCAAAAACTTTTCAATTTAATGTAATCAAAATTATTTATTTTGCTTTTTGTAATGTTCTCTATTTCCTGTTTGGTCATGAATTCTTCTGTTCTACATAGATCTGACAGGTAAACTATTCCTTGCTCTCTCAGTTTGCTTGTAGTATCAACCTTTATATCTAAATCATGTACCCATTTTGACTTTATTTTGGTATATGGTGTGAGATTTTGGTCTATGCCTAGTTTCTGCCATATTCTTTTCCAGTTTTCCCAGCAGTTTTTTTCAAAGAGTGGGTTCTTATCCCAGAAGCTGGGGTCTTTGGGTTTACCAAATAATATATTACTATAGTCATTGACTACTGTGTCTTGCATACTTAACCTATTCCACTGACCCACGACTCTATTTCTTAGCCAGTACCAAGCGGTTTTGATGATGGCTGCTTCATAATACAATTTAAGATCTGGAATGGCTAGACCACCTTCCCCTGCATTTCTTTCATTAGTTCTCTTGATATTCTGGACCTTTTGTTCTTCCAAATGAATCTTGTTATTATTTTTTCTAACTCTATAAAATAATTTTTTGGTAGTTTGATTGGTATGGCACTGAATAAGTAAATTAGCCTAGGTAGAATTGTCATATTGTATTAGCTTGGCCTATGCATGAGCAACTGATGTTTTTCCAATTATTTAGATCTGATTTTACTTCTGTGAAAAGTGTTTTGTAATTGTGTTCATAGAGTTCCCGGGTTTGTTTCAGGAGGCAGACTCCTAAATATTTTATAATGTCTGCAGTAAGTTTAAATGGAATTTCTCTTTCTATCTCTTGCTTTGGGCTTTTTTGGTAATATATAGGAATGCCTATGATTTATGTGGGTTTCTTTTATAGCCTGCAACTTTGCTAAAGTTGTTTATTATTTCAAGTAGTTTTTTACTTGATTCTTTAGGATTCTCTAAGTATAACATCATGTCATCTGCAAAGAGTGATAACTTTGTTTCTTCTTTGCCTATTCTAATGCCTTCAATGTCTTTTTCTTCTCTTATTGCTAAAACTAACGTTTCCAGTACGATGTTGAATAACAGTGGTGATAATAGACATCCTTGTTTCACCCCCGATCTTCTTGGAAATACTTCTAGCTTGTCCCCATTACATATTATGCTTGCTGAAGGTTTTAGATAGATGCTATTTATTATTTTTAGGAAGACTCCATTTATACCTATGCACTCTAGTGTTTTTAATAGGAATGGGTGTTGTATTTTGTCAAAAGCTTTTTCTGCATCTATTGAGATAATCATGTGGTTTCTGTTAGTTTTGGCATTGATATGATGGATTATGCTGATAGTTTTCCTTATATTGAACCAGCCCTGCATTCCTGGTATAAATCCTACCTGGTCATAGTGTATTATTCGTGTGATAAGTTGCTGTAATCTATTTGCTAATATTTTGTTTAAAATTTTTGCATCTATGTTCATTAGAGAAATTGGTCTATAATTTTCTTTCTCTGTTTTGACTCTTCCTGGTTTAGGTATCAGCACCATATTTGTATCATAAAAAGAATTTGGTAAGATTCCTTCTTTACCTATTTTACCGAATAGTTTATATAGTATTGGAATTAATTGTTCTTTGAATGTTTGATAGAATTCGCATGTAAATCCATCTGGCCCTGGAGAATTTTTCCTAGGGAGTTCATCAATGACTTGTTCAATTTCTTTTTCTGAGGTGGGGTTATTTAAGTATTTTACTTCCTCTTCTGTTAATCTGGGCAATTTATATTTTTGTAAATATATATCCATTTCACTAAGATTGTCAAATTTGTTGGCATATAGTTGGGCAAAATAATTCCTCATTGTTGTTTTAATTTCCTCTTCCTTGGTGGTAGTTTCACTCTTTTTATTCTTGATACTAGTAATTTGGTTTCCTTCTTTCTTGTTTTTAATTAGATTAACCAAAGGTTTATCTATTTTATTGGTTTTTTCATAAAACTAGCTCTTAGTTTTATTTATTAGTTCAATAATTTTCTTAATTTCAATTTTCTTAATTTTTCCTTTGGTTTTCAATATTTCTAATTTGGTGTTTAATTGAAGATTTTTAATTTGTTCTTTTTCTAGTTTTTTTTAATTGTGTGCCCAATTCATTGATCTCCTCTTTTTCTATTTTATTTATGTAAGCATTTAGAGATATAAAACTTCCCATAAGAACTGCTTTTGCTGCATCCCATAAATTTTGGTGTGTTGTCTCATTATTGTCATTCTCTTGAATGAAATTATTGATTGTTTCTATGATTTGTTCTTTGACCCAATCATTTTTTAGGATTAGATTATTTAGTTCCCAATTATTTTTTAGTCTATCTTTCCATGGCCCTTCATTACATATAATTTTTATTGCATCATGATCTGAAAAGGATGCATTTAATATTTCTGCCTTTCTGCACTGGATTGTGAGGTTTTTATGCCCTAGTACATGGTCAATTTTTGTGTATGTGCCATGTACCGCCGAGAAAAAAGTATATTCCTTTCTATCCCCATTCAGTTTTCTCCAGAGATCTATCATACCTAATTTTTCTAACGTTCTATTCACCTCTTTAACTTCTTTCTTGTTTATTTTGTGGTTAGATTCATCTAGTTCAGAGAGGGGGAGGTTGGGGTCCCCCACTAGTATAGTTTTGCTGTCTATTTCTTCCTGTAATTCCCTGAACTTCTCCTCTAAGAATTTGGATGCTATACCATTTGGTGCATATATGTTTAGTAATGATATTACTTCATTTTCTATGGTGCCTTTTAGCAGGATGTAGTTTCCTTCCTTATCTCTTTTGATAAGATCTATTTTTGCTTTTGCTTTGTCTGAGATCAAGATTGCTACCCCTGCTTTTTTTACTTCAGCTGAAGCATAATATATTTTGCTCCAGCCTTTTACCTTTACCCTGTGTGTGTCACTCTTTTTCAAATGTGTTTCCTGTAAACAACATATTGTAGGATTATGGTTTTTAATCCAAACTGCTATAGGTTTCTGTTTTATGGGAGAGTTCATCCCATTTACATTTACAGTTATGATTACTGTCTGTGTCTTTTTCTCCATCCTTCCCCCACCCATTTATGCTTTTCTTTCTCCTTTCTCCTTTCCCCCCCTCACTAGTGTTTTGCTTTTGACCAGTGCCTCCTTGGGTCCCACCTCCCTTCTATTATCACTTTCCCTTTTCTTCCCCTTTACCCTTATTGCTTCTTCCCTCCCTTCTATCCCCCTTCCCTTTTCTTTCCCCTTTCCCCTCCTACTACCTATAGTGCAAGTTAGATTTCTATACCTAACTAATTATGTTATTCCCTTCTTGAGCTAAATCTGATGAGAGTAAGGTTCAAACAATGCTTATCCCCCTCCCTTCTTTACCTCTGCTCTAATAGGTTTTTGTGTCTTTCCCTGTAATGTAATTTACCCTTGTCTGCCTCCTCCTTTCTCAATACATTTTCTTAGCTCAGACTAATCCACTTACTTGGATCCATTTAACCCACTTGATTAATTTTTTTTTATCATTACATCAAAGTCAACTTCTATCCACCCCCTTTATGTATACTCCTTTAACATGGTATAATAACAATACAGTTCTCAAAAGTTGCAAGAGTCATCTTCCCTTCTAGGGATGTAAACATTTTGCCCTTATTAACAACATATTGTATCTTTCTGTCCCATTTACCTTTTTATGTCTCTCTTGAATCTTGTACTTGAAGATCAAATTTTTTGTTGAGCTCTGGTCTTTTTATCAGGAACATTTGGAAGTCCCCCATTTCATTGAATATCCATCTCCTTCCCTGAAAAATCACACTCATTTTCACTGGGTAGTTAATCCTTGGCTGCATTCCAAGCTCCTTTGCCTTATAGAATATCATGTTCCACGCCCTACAGTCTTTTAATGTAGAGGCTGCAAGGTCCTGTGTAATCCTGACTGTGGTTCCATGATATTTAAATTGTTTCTTTCTGACTGCTTGCAGTAATTTCTCTTTTATCTGGTAATTTTGGAATTTAGCTATTATATTCCTTGGCATTTTCAATTTGGGATCTCTTTCAGGAGGGGAGTGATGGATTCTTTCTACAGTTATTTTACCTTCAGGTTCTAGGACTTCAGGGCAGTTTTCCTTTACAATTTCCTGAAAGATATTGTCCAGGCTCTTCTTTTCATCATGACTTTCAGGTAGGCCTATAATTTTTAAATTGTCTCTCCTGGATCAATTTTCCAGGTCAGCTGTTTTACCCATGAGGTATTTTACGTTTTCATCTATTTTTCATTTTTTTGTTTCTGTTTGACTGATTCTTGCTCTCTCATAGAGTCATTAGTTTCCATTTGTTCAGTTCTAATTTTTAACGTATTGGTTTTTTCTGTTAGATTTTGTACTTTCTTCTCCAATTAGCCAATTGTATTTTTAAGGGATTTATTTTCTGCAATGTACTTTTGTTCCAATTGGCCAATTATGTGTTTTAGGGACTTGTTTTCTTCAGTGTACTTTTTTTCCAATTGGCCAATGGTACTTTTAAAGGACTCCTCTACCTCTCTCATGTGACTTTTAAAATCCTTCTTGAGTTCTTCTAAGAAGGCTTTTTGGGCTTCAGACCAGTTTATATTCCCTTTCGATGTTGCAGATGTGGGTCTGATGACAGTGTTGTCCTCTTCAGAATTTCTGTCTTGATCTTCACTCTTCTCATAATAGGAATCTATAGTATGTTTCTTTTTACTCATGGTGTTTCTTTATTCCCTGGCCTTTAAAGAGATTAAGCACTCCTCCAGAGCAGAGGGCACTGACCCAAGCTTCTTGTGTTGGGAGCCTAGGTCTTGGTCACTGGCTTTGTGTACTGGGGCCTCATGTTGACAATTGGAGGCTGTAGGGTTCCGGCAGCTTATCTGGTGTTGGGCTGGAATCAGCAAGGCTGGGACTTTCAAGTAAATCTAGGTTGCCTGCTTTTCCTTTCCTTTAGCTTTGTTTAGCTCCTTTTAGATAAGTGCAGCCTGGTGTTTATCTGCCTGGGGCCCGTTGCAGTGCTGCCTCCCTTATTTCTGTTGAGGTACTGGGAGACTTCTTTGCTGTGGAATGCCAAGGCACCTGGTGGTTTTCTGAGCTGATTTCCACCAGTTACCCCACTCTCACTGAGGCACTCAGAGGTGCAGCTGTTGGTGTTTGCCTGCTCCACCACCTGGGCTTCGGGATCTCCTCCTGGTTGGCAGTTGGAGGTTGTAGGGTTCTGACAGCTTACCTGGTGTTGGGCTGGAATCAACAAGGCTGGAACTTTTTGGGACCTCTAGGTTGCTTTCTTCAGCTCCTTTCAGACTAATGCTGCCGGGTGCTTATCCACCTGGGGCCCTTTGTAGTGCTGCTTCCCTTATTTTTGCTGAGGCACTGGGAGACCTGTTTGCTGTAGAATGCCTTGGCACCAGAATCTCCTCCTGGTGTGCTGAAGTGGGTCTTTCCACTAGCTGGCTGGGAGACTCCTGTTTTGTACTGTTCCCCTTCCCCCAGGGTAAGAGGGGCCTTTCCTGTTAATCCCTCTAGGTACCTGGGCTACTGCACTGCTGCACCCCATCTTTCTTCTGGTTCAGCTGTTCCAGGGTTTTTTCTGGGTTGATATTTTCTGGGTTTTCAGAGGTTGATAGGGGAGGGTGAGAGCGACTACCTTTTTACTCCGCCATCTTGGCTCCCAGAAGCAGAAGTCCTATTTCTAATTTTTAAAGGGGGGGTAGGGGTAGAATATTTGATTTGGCTAGATTCTAAGAGTTGAAATTGTTCATTTGGAAATATGTGGTTTTTTAGCTTCACTCCCTCTTCCCCTTCCTCTTCGTGTAAAAATCTAAGAAATTCCACACCAGACTTTCAGTCTACCCAATTCTGTCTCAGAGAGCACTTAGCACAGGGCCTGATACATAACAGGGGCTTAATAAATGCTTGTTGGTTGACTGATAATGGTCTTCCATGAAGTCAACCCCTCCCCCATACACACACACACACACACACACACACACACACACTCCAACATGCTGAGCTTCCCTTATAGTTTTTTTTTTTTTAATGATGTGATGATATATACACTTAGGAAGACAGTTGTAGCATGGTGGAAAAAGTCCTGAATTTGGACAAAGAAGACTCTGTTTTAAGTCTCAGGTCACTAACAAGCTGGATGGCCATTTATTATCTTATTTCCTCATCTGTAAAATAGAATTAAAGTTTTTGCACTACTTACATTATAGCTATTTTCAGTATCAGATGAGAAAATGTACACAAAGTGTTTTGTGAACTAGAAAGGAATATATAAATATCAGCTACTAGTTAACTACATTCATTTATCCATTCATTTATGTGCTGTGTTGGATACAGTGTTAAGCTTGGAGTCAGGAAGACCTAAGTTGAAATTTGGCCTCAGATACTTTCTAAATATGTGACCTTTCTTCTTCCTTTAATTCATAATTTCAACAAACATTTATTAAGAAGAAAAAAAGCATTTATTAAGTGCCTACTATTTACCAAGCACTTTGCAAATATCTCTTTTGATCTTTACAACATTACCCTGGGAGATACTATTATTATCCCCATTTAATTGTCTCCTTGATTGAAGCAGACAGAGGCTAAGTGACTTTCTCAGGGTCATACAGAAAGTACCTGAGATTAGATTTTAACTCTATCTACTGATCCGCCTAGCTGCCTCTTCAGCAGTTAATGTGTGTACAGTCCTATGCTAAGCACTAGGAGATATAATGTTTAAAAAAAAAAAAAGACATGATCCTAGCCATCATCGAGGTTACAGTCAAACCTATTTATATTTTCAGTCTATATTATCTGGAATAATAGCTTTCACAAGTTTACTGTCACTGCTTAAAATATTGATTCTAAAACTCCAGTGTAACTGGTTCATCCAGAATAAAAACAATAAGAAAAAATGTTTATGTTATATTTTATCTTAAAGAAGAAATTTTTCTGAACTGAAACTTATGTGGATGCATGATACCATGATAACTAGTATTGGTAATAATATCTTGAAGCATTCTAATAATCATTTTCAGTAAGGTTTTAGTCTTGTGTCCTGTATTCTTTTTCTTTTTAAAGTCATTAATATATGTATGGAATATATGATAACCACATTATCATGTAATAACTAGATAAAAATTTATTATCCCTTTTTTCAAGATTTAAGGTTATAATATTCTAGTTATCATTAGTTATAATATTCTAAGATTTAGGGAACAAGTCAATGTTAACCTTACCTATGTTGATCATGATTTTATTTTGATCTTTAGTCATATCTCCCTCAGTCACCTTTCCAGCCTGAAATCTTTATTTTTGACTCTGTTCTTTAAAAAAAAAAGTCAATTTTCTTCAATGTCTTAAATAAATTTTTTTTATTTCTGTTCTGCAATTTAAATTTCCTTTTCTTACATCCAGTTTGTATATTGTATATTGACACAAGAAGCATATTCATTGAAAAGAGTTGAAAATAAATGTGATTAACAGAGAATATGAGAGGGTTACTTTGTTAAACCAGTGCTGGAATTTTGCTGTATATCTAGAATTTAACACTTATTAACAAAGTTCTAGGTTTTTTAGCCTAACTGAAGAAAAGAAAATTCTTGAAAGCAAGGTGGAGTTTTATTTTCAAGTGTTAAACATGTATTCTTAAAGTTATTCTGGATCAAAAGGCTAATCTTGCTTTGAACTTCCTTCAAACAGTAAATGTATTGTTCTAACCTCAGCCTTTGTAAAGACATGCAAAACATAATGATTCGAATAAGACTTTAAGAAGTTGACATCATTAGATTATTTTTCTGAGATGCCCCCAATTTAGGGACCTCATTTCAGTTTTAAAATTCAACCAAGTTAACAGCTGTATAGCAAGTTGCATATTAAATTTAAAAATCTTTTGTTATGCTAATGTGTAGTGATTCTTTATGCTTAATGATATAGTGTTTAACAGATTTTATGGGAAATTTTATTGATTTGTTTGCATAGGTTAAATTATCTGTGAACTACAAAAATTTTCTATGAAATTTGTCAGGATCAGTAAAATGAGACTATATTTCAAAAGATCACAATAGATTTTCAAAGGAACACAAAGTAAATAATCGATCAATAAACATTTATTGACCACCTACTATTGCCAGGCACTATGCTAAGAACTTAGGGATGCAAGGAAAAAAGAATGGAACAATCTCTCTCTCTCTCTCTTTTTTTTTGGGGGGGGGGTGGTTAGGCAATGGGATTAAGAGACTTGCCCAGGGTCACACAGCTAGTAAGTGTTATGTGTCTGAGCCTGAATTTGAACTCACTCAGGTCCTCCGGAATCCAGGGCCGGTGCTCTATCTACTGCGCCACCTACCTGCCTCAATTAAACAATCTCTCAAGGAGCTTACATCCTAATGGGGGAGACAATTGTCTATGTGTAGAATTACTTGGTTATGTGAAATGAAGGCAAATGAAAGGTTGAAGATAATAGCAACATCATAAATCTGGGAGACTAAAAGCATAGCCATGCTTTGACAAAAACTGTTAATGTTTGGAAGAAAGGTGGGATTGAGAATAAAGATTTTGAGTTCTGTTTTGGATGTGTTGAGTTTGAAATGCTTTTGGGATATCCAGTTTGAAAGATGGTGATTTAAGAAGGAAGTTCAGGGAAGAGGTTGGAGATGGTATATAGACCTTTGAGTTATCTTTATATAGATGATCTTTAAACCTATGGAAGCTGATGAGTTTAACAAGAGGGAGACAGCAGGGGGAGACAGCAGAGGGAGAAAGAGAAGAGGGCCCAGAATAGAACCTTGGACAATATCAGAGTAAGGGGTGGGGGTATCTGTTATACAGATGATATGCCTGCAAAGGAGACTGAGAAGGAGAAATCATATAAGTAAGAGGAGAACTAGAAGAAAGTAGTGTCATGAACACCCAGAAAAGAAACAGAAATAATCATTTTATCATCTCCTTTTTAATGGGCATCAATTTGGAGCAAAGAGTTCTGATTTGTAGTAAAAAGACCTAGGTTCATAACCCTAAATCAGCCACTTGCCGTATATGTGATCTTGGGTCTGTTTTTTTCACATGGAAAATGAGGGGGTTATACAATATGAACTCTAAAGCCCCTTCTAACTACAAAAGCATTATTCTGGTAGTTCACCAGGGGCAAAAGAATAAGTGGATTTTATTTCTGTCACCAACATACAAAAAAAATTAAATTAAATCAAATGCCTTCTCACAGCATACATCTTAGTACTGAAATGAAATTCATTACAATAGTAATAATAAGAGATAGCATTCATATGACACTTTTAAATTTACAGAGTTCTTTACAAATATTATAACATTTGATTCTCACAACAATCCTTTGAGATAAATGCTATTATGTCTGTTTTACAGATGGGGAAACTAAGGTCCAATGAGGTTGCTGCTTGCCTAGGTTTCATAGCTAAAAAGTGACTGAGGCAGATTCAAACCTGTATCTTCCTGACATCAAGTCTAGTGCCTTATCCCCTCTACTACAATTTTCATTATGAAAATTTAATATGCAACAGAAAAATAATGGGGAACCTAGAAAATAGTTATGAAAAATAGTAAAATATAGAATAAACATTCAGGATATGCCTGAGAAGGGTTGAAAAGATTCCAAGAGTTTCATAATAGTGAAAGAACTTCATGTTCTTCATAGGCAGGACAGTCTAGGTCATTCTTCAATGGATCTTATTCTACTTCAAGACTTTTGAGTAGAATAAACATGCCTCAGATCTTCATTCTCTGACCTTCTCTTCTTTTCTTTACCCTTTTCACCTTTCCCAAACCAAAGTAGGGTTGGGATTCCAAGGTCAGTGTTGATGAACAGAAAAAAAGATGTGTTTTTTTTAATCCCCTGGATCAAATTGTATTCAGTGGTCTAGGGAATTTCTTTGATGTCATAATAATGTTATATTGTTTTATCAGTATTCATTAGCACTATCACAGCATGACAAAGAAATGAATAACCGTGTAGTCTGGGCACTTCAAGAGGAAAAAGGTGTTTTACACAAACACCTTTCTAATGGGCTGTCTCTTTCTATCGTGTGTATAAGTATGGGGCAGCCCATCTATTCAAATTGTCCAAAAGAAAGTAATTAATGAACATATTAAGCAAAGCATGGTGAAGACTATGGCATGTTTCTAAAACCAGAACTGTAATTATTGTATTTCCTATTATTTGAAAAACTCCATTATTTGAAAAACATTTTGCCAAATATTTTCTCTTTTCATCTTTGTGTTAACTTACTCAGAGCAAAATAATTTTCATGTATTACATATTATATACAGGTCAAGTCCTGCTGCAGTGGCATCCAACTGGATATCCCAATATGCTTCATTGTGCTGGAATTTTGTTGCATTAAAGGGAACTGAAGATCAATAGGCTCTCTGCTGGGACTTAGGAACTGAATCGAGATTGCACAGAACAGAGATTTTTGTTGTAATGTAATTTGGTGAAAGAGAAGTTGAACTATATGCCTACAAAAGGAGTAAAAGCTCATATCCTGAATGTGCTGATTGGTTTTGTTTAGATTAAGAGATGGATCTTCACAGTAAGATCATAATGGATGAGTCCATTATGTACCAGAAATTTGAATAATCAACCAGTGGCAGGGGAAAGAGACCCTATCAAAAATTCCCATGGAGAACTAGACAAAAGTTATTTCGATCAGAAAAAAAATCTTGCTTTGAATGTTTGTTAATAGACATGAAATCATAAGATTATAGCTTTAGATCTGGAAGAGACCTCAGAGGCCACCAACTCTAACCCCTTCATTTTATGGATTAGAAAACTGAGGCCCACAATAAAGGCCCAGCAATACAGATTTGGTTTATATATTGATCTATCAGGTTTACTAGCATGTCATCATGTATAAATTACTTTAAGACAGCTGATGGTTAGATTTTTCAAATTGTTTCATAGAGGGCTGAAAACTGATTACAATATGTGTATACCCATGAGAAATCCAATCTATATCTCAATCAGAAGTTGGCTTTGATTATAATTTTTCTACTGGAGTTAGACTGGTTATTGAGCACCATGCCAGGATCCACTGATTGTGAACTTGTCTTTTCTTGCAAACAGCATGGCATGGATTTTTTTTACTAGTTATTTGCTGGATGAAGAGCATAGATTTGAGACCTTGATGTGGTTCCAAGCTCTATTGATTTTTTTTAGCCTTAAAACCAACAACCCAAAGACATTAAAACCTTTGAAGTGTTTTGTACAGTACCTACAAACTATAGGTGTGTAACAAATATTAAATAGTCCAACAAGAAAGTAATAATTGCATTTATGCAAAAATTTGATGTTGACTAAAAATATTTTATTCCATTATCTATCCTACCTTCATAATATCACTAGAGTATAACTCTTCCTTTCAATCCCTGGTTTAGGCTCTCATGGACTTATCTCCTAAATCATTCTTCCTTATTTAATATACCTTTCCCTTTGAAACCATCCTATACTCAATCTCCCCTTGTTTCCCCAAATGTCCTACCTCTTTCCCTTCTGATACAAGAGAAATATCACCACTTCTTGTTCAGGTTAACCCTTCTTCCTGGATCTGTGATACCATTACTTTCTATACTTTCTCCTCAATAATTTTATTCCAGTGGTCATCTCCTCTTTCTCAAACATCTTTGGTTCCTCCCTCTTCCCTGTCTGCTTCCTACCAGCCTACAAGCATGTTAAATTCTCTGCAAACCTCTTTTTTAGAAAGATATTTGTTTGATCTCTCTAGCCCTTCTAGTTACAGGCCCTCTTTATCCTCTCCTTTACTGATAAACTTTTTTAAAAAGTTCTCTACATATTGTTCTCTGCTTCCTAACATCTCCTCAAAACCCCAAGCAGTGTGTTTCTCTCTTTGTTGCTTTACTCAAACTTCTCTCTAAGGTCACAAGTAATCCCCTACTCAACTCCTCTAATGGACTTTCCTCTGTCCTGATCTATATTGACCTCTCTGTAGTTTTTTATACTATTGGCCACCCTACTTACTAGATACTCTCTTTACTTGGCTTCAAAGGCACCATCTTCTCCCATTTTCTTCAAATTCTTCTAGCCAATCTTTCTTTTCCCTTTGCTGGCTCTTCATCTTTAAGATCTTATAACATGGATTTCCTTTTTCTTCTCTCCCTACATTTTCTCTTTTAGCAATTATTACTTGTGCAACTTTGAGCAAATCATTTGATTTCCCTGTGCCTCAATTTCCTTATCTGAAAAATGAGGGCATTGAATTAGATGGGTTCTGAGATCTCTTCCAGATCTGTATCTAAATATATGAGCTTATGCTCATTCACTTCTATGCCTTAAACCATTCTCTCTTTGCAGATGAGTCCCACAACTCTATCTATAATCAGAATCACTCTTCCAGGCTCCAGATCTCTATTTCCAATTACCTAAAGAACATCATCACCTACATAGCCTATAATCTCCTCAAACCTATCATAATCCTCACCAAAGTTATTTTTTTTGCTCCTAAATCTGCTCCTTCTTATTTCACTATTTCTGTCAGTAGCATAACCATTTCTTCCCTCTCCTATGTTCAAACTCTTGAATATATCATCTGTACCCTCTTTTCTATTCTCACCAGCCTGTACAATCTCCATGATCTCCTGTTGTTGTTTGTCCTTCATTTTTGAAGAGAAACAATGATATCACCGGGTTATGTCTTGCATGTGAATTGGATTTACGTGAGGCAGAAGTGCACAAAGTTGTCAGTCTTGCTCTCTCTTCCAGAATCATGAAGTCTAGTGGTAAGACAAAAGTCAGGGTGACTGGCAATGGCCTGGGATATTGTGGATGACCTTCATGTCTTTGATGTCTGACCAAGTTCTAAGAACTCCACAGCACCTGCTTTAGTCATCTTCAAGGCCATTGGAACAAATTGTTCTCATCCACCCATTCCAACAGGGGAAGTCTTCACATGCTTGGGATAGACATCCTCCTAACTTACTGACAGATTTGAGGCCTGTAGGTTACCCTCAACCTGTTTTAGTTCATCTGCAGAGATGGTTATGCTACAGCTTCTTGAAGCCACAGGTAAGAGTTGGATGGCACTGGACACCAAAGGTGGATGAGCATCCCTGAAAAGGGCTTAGCAAACCCTCACACCAGAGATGCTAGTCCTCCTTGAACACTTCATACATGCCTATTATCTCCTAACAAAACATCAAACTTCAACTCTCTTTTTTCTTCAATTAATATTTCATGCAACTAACAGAAAAAAAAATCTTTCTAGGGCTTAGCACACAAATGATGCTTGTTGAAGGTTGGTTTCTCCAAGAATCTCCATTTTAAGGAAGATGCTCAAGGTACCCATGTTTCTATTTCTCTCCAGGCAGCACTCCTGACTCTCCTCCCTGACTTTCTCTTCAATGCCCTTGAGATAGGTACCTTCATTACACACACACACACACACACACACACACACACATGCACACACACAAACATGTACACACTTTCCAGCTTCCTTGTTTTTTCTCATTCTTTGAGGTCAGAGACTGTATTTTTTTTTGCTTGAATTCGTATTCCCAGTGCTTAGCACCTTGCCTAAAACATAATAAATGTTTTAACAAATGCTTGTTGTCTAGAAAAGACCTTGAATAGCATTTAGTCTAACTCCTTTGTTTTAAAGATGAGTAAACTGAGCCTCAGGAAGGTTAAGTGACTTCCTCAAGGTCATACAGATAGTATCAGAGACAGGTCCTCTGACTACAGAGTAAGTGCTTTTTTCCAACATACCACGATGCTTCCTTACTTAGGCATCTTCAGTATCTCCTAATTGTTCATGAGTAAAGTCCGATTTCTTTGTCCGGTATTCATAGCCCTCCATAATATGGTGCCACCCTGCCATATCATTGTCCACAGTTTATCCTAGCTTATAGATACAAAATTGAAAGAAATCTTAGGGGTAATCTTGTCCATTCACTGTATTGTACAGATTAGGAAACTGAGGTTCAGAGAACTTAAATGACTGGTCTGAGATCACACAGGTAGTGTCTCATTATTTTCCTTAAATAAATCTAAGATCTAGTCAAACTAGGTTGCTTTTCTCCCCTTCCCCCTTCCCACTTTTCAACAACTCATTTAGCAAAAAGAGAGGAAGAGTAAGAAGAACCACGTTTTCCATAGACATGGATTAGTTTTAAGAATATATCTTCAAAGCACTTCCTGTTTGAACTAGAGGCAGGCTGTCCAGTTCCCCCCAGCTATGCCACAAAAACCCTGAAATTTGTACCACACTAAGCAATGATCAAGAAATCCAATAAGAAAATAGCGACATCCTCTACCCTAGGATTGCCCAAAAAGTCAGTCAGATCTCACAAACAATAGGAAAGAAGGCCCACAAAGCTAAGAGAGTACTAGCCTAGTCAGAAATGAGACAAATTTAGAATTCTGGGTGCCCTTTTAAAAAGACCCTGGATGTCAGAGAACTCCAGGATGAGGCCTCCAAGGTTCCTGGAGTGGAAGCAATGGAGTACCAAGCTCAAACTGGAATAGCCCTGAAATGTCAGAGAGGGTCCTAAAGATCCAGTGCTCTGAACCTGGGGAAGGTGGGAGGGGAAATCCTGAAAGGTAAAAACAAGCACAAGAACTCAAGGGACCCAAGGAAAAACCAGGAAAGACCAACCACTCCACCCAAAAATGAGTCAGAGGAAAGAGCTTGGACATAGCACAAGCCCCAGTTTAGGAACTAAAGCTAGTGAGGAGTACATTTTAAAAAAAAGAAAGAAAAGAAAACACCAACCAGTATCAAAAATTATTTGAAATCCAACTCCAAAACATATGGAAGCAGAAATTAAAAGGAAAACAAGAACTACATGAATACTTTGAGGAAATGAAGCAAGAAATGTAAAATAGAATTGATAGTAAGTGAAATAAAAGTTCTGGATAAAAGAATTGGAAGGAGAATAAGTAGTTTATCTAAGAAATAGATTCCTAGATTTCAAAGAATCCTAGATTGTATTGATGCAGAATGAAATAAGTAATGTCGCTGCTGAAAAAAAAGGGAGGCTATTCAATTTTTTAAAAAATACACAGAAGAGAACAGAAGGAAGCATTGACAAGCAGGACAGTTTTAAAAGTAACACGTAGAATTTAGTGTATACTTTTTAAAAAAGTAAGTGGTATAAAATTCAAGGTTTTATTCAATTTTTGTGTTTTGTTCTGTGTATGGGAGTGCTCTTTTTTTGATGTTTAAGTTCAGAATTTTAAAAAATAAAAATTTCAATATTTAAACATTTCTAGGACTTAAAAGGAAAATAATTTGTCTTAAGGATGGCAATAAAATTCTATTTTACATCACACTCTTCAAAGAGTTTTCTTTACAACAATTATGATTGCCAGCTCCTTGAGGACAGGGACTATCTTTTGCCTCTTTTATTATCCCCAGTGCTTAGCATAGTACCTGGCATATTGTAGGCACCTATAAATGTTTATTGACTGACTTATTAACAGACTAGTAAGTTATTATTCTATTTTGCAGCTGGAAAAAACAAGATGAGAGAGATTAAAAAAAAAAAGGTATCCACACATAGTTATACTGCTAGTAAGTGATGGAGCCACGATTTGAACCTAGGTCTTCTGAATTCAAGCCCAGTGTTCTTTCCACTATGCCACAAGAATAAGCCTTAGAAGCAATAGTTTGACTTAATTATTGAGATTTTCAAATATATGAAGATGTTTTAAGAGAATACTGACAAGTTCTCTATAGTAGGCTGAAAAGAAAGAAAAATCGATTAATTTAAAATGAAAAACTTGTTGGACATCTAAAAATTTATTTCCTGACAGCCAATGTCATTGGACCATCAAAATAGCTTTTAAAGGGAAGTAAGGTAATCTGTTTGTGGAGACCTGTTTAGTCATCCATTTGCCCAGAGTGGTAATCAACAATGTTGCAAGGTCCCTTCTATGACTAGCAGATCCTGTTTTAATATGCTCTGGTTTAATTACCTCCATTGGTGAAATCTCCATACGTATCAGATGCTTTTAGTCACTTTTATCCTACCCAAATAAAAGTTAAAATTCCCTGTGGTTTTTATTAGGAAAACAGGACATGAAAAACAAAAGAAGGTGGTCAAAATTTGAGATTGAAGAGGGGGAAAGGATGACAGAAACAGGTTCTGGTTCTCCTTTGGTGATTACTATTTATTATCTGAGTAGTTATTTTACTCAGGTACAAACTCCTCTAGATCACCTCTTCTCACCTTTTTCTCATACTCTCCACACCTCCACCCACCCCACCCCAATTTCCTGTCCGACTCTCATTCTTCCAAACCAAAGCAACAGGCATCAAAAGACATGTTCAAAGTTGGATAAAAGAGGGAGCTAATGCCAGGCTGAATGAATCAAAAGCTGGAATTAAGGTTGCCAGAAGAAATATCAGTACCATTCTAATGGCAAAAAGTGAAGAGGAATTAAGAAGCCTCTTGATAAGGGTGAAAGAAGAAAGTGTAAAAGCTTGCTTGAAGTTTAGAATCACAAAAACTAAAATCTTGGAAACTTGTCCCATTACTCCCTGGCAAATAGAGAGAGAAGAAATGGAAGTAGTGTCAAATTTTACATTATGGGGCTCAAAGATTACTGCAAATGGTGACTACAGCAATGAAATTAAAAGACACTAGATCCTTGGAAGAAAAGCTATGGCAAATCTTGGCAGGATATGAAAAAGCAGAGACATAACCTTGCCGACAGAGGTCTGTATAGTCAAAGTTATGATTTTTCCAGTAGTAATGTATGGTTGTGAGAGTTAGATTATAAGGAAAGCTGAGCACTATAGAACTGATGTTTTTGAATTGTGGTGCTGGAGAAGATTTTTGAGAGTCCCTTGGACAGCAAAGAGATCAAATCAGTCAATTCTTAAAGAAATTAATTCAGGTTATTCACTAGAAGGTCAAATACTGAAGCATAAATACTTTGACCACATAAGGAGAAGATGGGATTCGTTGAAAAAGCCCCTGATGTCGGGAAAGATTGAAGGCAAAGGAAAAGGGGTCAGCAGAGGATGAGGTGGATAGATGGTATCATGGAAACAATGAACATGAACTTGGACAGACTTCAAGGGATAGTGGATGACCTGATGTGCAATGGTTCATGGGGTCAGGAAGAGTAAGACACAATTGAATGATAATAACAACAACAAAACGAATGGGCACATAGGTGGCACCGTGGATGTGGGCCAGGCCTGGAGTCAGAAAGATTCCATTCAATGCCCTTGAGATAGGTGCCTTCATTACACACATACACACACACACACACGCACACACACAAACATGCACACACTTTCCAGCTTCCTTGTTTTTTCTCATTTTTTGAGGTCAGAGACTGTATTTTTTTTTGCTTGAATTCGTATTCCCAGTGCTTAGCACCTTGCCTAAAACATAATAAATGTTTTAACAAATGCTTGTTGTCTAGAAAAGACCTTGAATAGCATTTAGTCTAACTCCTTTGTTTTAAAGATGAGTAAACTGAGCCTCAGGAAGGTTAAGTGACTTCCTCAAGGTCATACAGATAGTATCAGAGACAGGTCCTCTGACTACAGAGTAAGTGCTTTTTTCCAACATACCATGATGCTTCCTTACTTAGGCATCTTCAGTATCTCCTAATTGTTCATGAGTAAAGTCCAATTTCTTTGTCTGGTATTCACAGCCCTCCATAATATGGTGCCACCCTGCCATATCATTGTCCACAGTTTATCCTAGCTTATAGATACAAAATTGAAAGAAATCTTAGGGGTAATCTTGTCCATTCACTGTATTGTACAGATTAGGAAACTGAGGTTCAGAGAACTTAACTGACTGGTCTAAGATCACTTACTAGCTGTGTAATCTTGAACAAGTCACTTAACCCTGCTTGCCTCAGTTTCCTTATCTGTAAAATGAGTTGAAGAAGGAAATGGCAAACCACTCCAGTATCTTGCCAAGAAAACCTTAAATGGGGTCATGAAGAGTCAGACATGACTGAAAAGACTGATCAACAACAACAATAAATGGGCTCCTCCTTTCCCATCCCCAATTTCAAATCCTGAGGATGGTCAGGGTTTTAGAAAATATAAGGCACTAAGTCATAGGCATCACTTCCAATGTTCTTTTGTCCTTTAAAAGGTACCCTTGGTCACCAGTTAAACTAGGCAATTATGAAAAGCACTAATTAATTTAAAATCTGAGTTTATCTGAGCTACCAATCAACCCATAAACATTTATGAAGCACATACCATGTGCTAGGCACTGTGCTCAGTGCTAGGGACACAAAAATAGGCAAAAGACAGTCTCGTCCCTAAAAGAACTTACACTCTAATTATCACAGATTAATAATTATTTCTTTCTTTGAATTGGCAATGATATCACTGAAGTAAAAATCTAATAGAAGTTCCTGAAATGTCTTTTTTCATCTTCTGGGATCTGGAAAGTAATTTAATAAAACTATTTTTACCTAAAGGTAGTTTTGGGATTAAGGAACCTACCAACTACTTCTAAATGAATTAAACTACACCAAATGTATTATTTCGATAAAATGCTACAAACCACATGAGGAAGAAAATTAAAAGATTATTTATTTAAATAAGTATATTTAGGAATTTCTAGAAAGAAAATCTAAAATGTCTTTGTAGTTCTACATCAACATTTATTCCTGAAAGGGGTTAATGCAGAACATATTTTTAAAAACTAATTCTTTAAGTGAAAATTTGATGAGTCTATTAAAAATAGAATCAATATGTATTCCCAGTTTAAAAACATGGTAAGGATAAAAGGGGGAAAATGTCATAAACATGTTGCCATGGCTCTTTGCTTTGAAGAAAAAGACTTTTTGTCCACCTTAGCAATTGCCTATTTTTCCTATAGAGTACTACATAAACAGAGAGTGCTTCTTTCTTATCTGTTTCTAAAATTAAAACTGTATCCCTCAGTTTATAAAAATAAAAAAAATGTTTCTTCTTGCTTCCCTTCAATATTTTAAAGCATTAAGAGTCTCTCACTGTTACAATTTTCTAATTATATACACCTGAAACTGAAATAAAATCTACTTTTCATTTTATTCTTATTTCTAATTTCTAATTACAAATGCTTATATTGTACCAAAAGAACCATACTTTCCCCCCTCACATTAGCCTTTTTCTATCTTTCTTTCTCATTTTATTTTTTTTGCCCTATTTGATCTTCCAGTTAAAGCAGAATTCTATTCATTTCACTCTTCTGATGTGCTGAAGTACAAGATGACTTCCATTTAGAGTAGTTTCAAGATGAGAAAATGAAGTAGTCTGAAACAACTGATTTATCATATTTTATAATTTTACTATAGTAAATATTACATTTATGCTAACCATCTAGTGAACAAACTTACTTCTAGAGAGCAATTTAAAGGCTCCTTGGAGAATGTAGCCCATTCTATTCATTTTTAAATAAGGAGAGAAAGTTGTGGTTTATCTTTCCTCTTGCAGGTAAAAGCAGAGACAGAATTCTCTGGTTTCAGATGCTATTATATCTCAAATAATAGAAAACATTAACAAAGGACTAGTGAGGTAGGAATGTTCCCTCAACATTACTTGTACTCAGCATGGTCACTGTACTGTTTGTACAGCACAGTACTAGATTGAGTACTCTTTGCCTATGTCCTATTAACAAGAAATTCAAAATTATTTGATGTCAGTTTCTCATGCTGAGTATATAGTCTCACTTGCAGTCTGAAATAACTTTCTGCTTTGAGACTTCTACTGTTCAATAATTGAAACAGATCTATCTATCAATTAGTAAACTTTTATCATGGGGCTATTATGTTCTAGGCACTATGCTAGGCATTGAGAATACAATTACAGAAGGGAACAGCTCCTGCCCTCAAACAGATTACACTCTAATGTGTATATGTGGTGTTTGTAATATGTGTGTGCACATGCATGTATATGTATGTGTGTATATATATGTGTGTATGTGTATGTAAACATATATGTACATAGATATATAAAAAATAAATACCAGGTAGATGAGGAAGGAGGAAACTAACAACTAGGGAGATCAGAAAAGATTTCATGTAGAAGGGATCACTTAAGCAGAATATTGAAAGAAACTAGGGATGCATTTCTGGAGTCAGGAAGAGATGAAGAAGTATTTTCCAGGCATGAAGGGAAGCCAGTGCAAAGGCACAGAAATGAAGGATAAAACATTATGTCAGTACCAGCAAGAAAATCTATATAGCTGAACCACAGAGTGAATGGAGGGGAGTAATGTGTAAGAACACTGGAGAAGTAGGGAGGGTCCAGGTTGTAAAGAGCTTTAAGTGACAAAGTGAGAAGTTAAAAATATCCTTGAGGTAGTAGGAAGCCACTGGAGTTTAATGACTGAAGGAGTGGCATTATCAAGCCTGTGTTTTAGGAAAATCAATCAATTTAGGCACTGGAGGATGGATTGAAGTATGGAGGGACTTGAAGAGAGAAGTCCAATTAGTAAATTATTGCCACAGTTCAGGTGAGAGAAAATGAGGTCCTGAATCTAAGGAGCACATTATATGAACAGAGAGAAGGAGATACATGTGAGAGATGTTGTGGAGATAGAAACAACAAGCTATGGTAACTGATTCAATAGTCAGGTAAGTGAGAGAGAGGCATCAAGAATGTCACTGTGGTTGTGAACATTGATAATTAAAAGGGTGGTGGTGGCTTTAGTAGTAATAGAGAACTCTGGAAGATGGGTGAGTTTGGGAGAAAGATAAGAGGTTCTTTCGGATATCTTGTATTTGATATTTAGTTCAAAATGTCAAATAAGCAGTTGTTGATGTAGTGCTGAAGTTGAGGGAAGAGAATGGGACTGAGTATATATAGATAGAGTCATATGTGAGTCATACACATAAAAATGTTAGTTAGAGGCAGAGCCAAGATGGTGGAGAAAAGCCAGGAAGTTGTCTGAGCTCTCCCCAGTTTCTCTCGAAAGAACATTAAATCAAGCCTCTAAATGAATTACGAAGCAAAAGAACCCGCAAAAAGATGGAATGAAACAATTTTCCAGCCCAAGATAACTTAGAAGAACTGCAGGAAAGCTTTGACTCACTTGGGTAAAAGGGGAGCCCAGCCCACTGCAGGCACCATTGAGGCAAGCCAGCATGAGGCTCTTAGCACAGCATAGCAACCAAGGCCTTATAGTACTGGCTCAGCAAACTAGTGGCAAAACAGGTCAGCTGTGGGGCCTCCAGTCCCAGTGCAGAAGGCAAACTGCAAGTTCCAGGACCCTCAGTATAACAGATGCAACCAGCCCGGCCACCCCAGTGCAATGGGCAAGCAACCAGCCCCAGAAGCCCAGGCACAGTAAGCTACTGAACAGACTCCTCATCCACAATGCAAGAAACTTGGGACAGTGCCCCTTGTGCCCCAGGAGCAGAGCTCAACTTGTAATGTCACAAAATAGGTTAGAAAATAAGCAAAAATAAAAAGAGCCCAGACCATGAGGTTCCCAGACAGGGAAGCTGAAAACACAAACTCAGAAGAGGACAACAATATCAAAGTACCTACATGCAAAGTTTCAAAGAGGACTATGAATTGGTCATAAACCTAAAAAGTCCTCTTGGAAGAGCTCAAAAAGGATTTTAAAAATCAAATGAGAGGTAGAAGAAAAATTGGGATTTTTAAAGAAATGAGAGTTATATAAGAGAATTATGAAAAAAGAGTCAACAGTTTGGAAAAAGAAAACAACTTCTAAAAAAGTAGAATTGGTCAAATGGAAAAGGAGGTACAAAAATCTACTAAATAAAACAACTCCTTAAAAAATAGAATTAGCCGGGGCAGAGCCAAGATGGCGGAGGGAAAGCAGTGACTTGCTAGAGCTCTCCCCCAAACCCCTCCAAATACCTACAAAAAATGGCTCTAAACAAATTATAAAGCAGCAGAACCCACAAAAAAACAGAATAAAACAAATTTCCAGGCCAAGACAACCTGGATGGCTGATTGGGAAGGTATATCGCGCCGGGCTGGGAGAGGAGCGCAGTTCAGCATGGGTGCACAGGCCACAGCAACCCTGGAGCAGGCCTCAGAGGACTGAATCGTGGGCAGCTATGGTGGCTTCCAGACTTCTCAACCCACAAACACCAAAGACAACTTAGATCAGTGGGAAAAGTCTGTGACTGCGGTGAGAGAAGAAGCTAGATCTCAGCCACCCCGAGGGTGGCGGCTGCCTTCTGAGCTTCCAGCCCACAGACTGAGGGGGAATCGAGTGGCTGATCAGAGGGGGATTGCAAGGATCTCTTTGCCAGGGCTGAGGCAGGAATCTCTTGCTTTGCCTGTGCTTGGATCTGGGTCACAGTTCTGAGGGATGGTCCTGGGGCAAGGAAGAGCGCTGGCATGGTGGAGCTTGTTGTGGAGGTGGAGAGGAAACACCTCACCCCTTATTATAGCACGTTGGAAGAACTGACACGTTTCAAGTCCCTAGAAGTATCTCTGAAAACAGCTGTATAAACCCCCAAAGCTTGGGACAGTATATTCTCCACATTGGAAACAGACTCTTAACTTAACAAAGAGTTTAAAACTCAAGTAATTGGTTGGGATCATGAGCAAGCAGTGCAAAAAGAGTCAGACTATATTATCTTACTTTGGTGACAAGAAGATCAAAACATACAACCAGGAGAAGAAAACAAAGTCAAAGTTCCTACATCCAAAACTTCCAAGAAAAATATGAATCAGTCCCAGGCCTTGGAAGAGCTCAAAAGGGATTTTGAGAAGCAAGTAAGAGAAGGAGAGGAAAAACTCAGAAGAGAAATGAGAGTGATGCAAGAAAATCATGAAAAACTAGTCAAAAGTTTGCTAAAGGAGACCCCAAAAAATACTGAAGAAAATAACACCTTAAAAAATAGCCCAACCCAAATGGCAAAAGAGGTCCAAAAAGCCAATGAGGAGAAGAATGCCCTAAAGAGCAAAATTGGACAAATAGAAAAGGAAGCCCAAAAGATTACTGAAGAAAATACTTCCTTAAAAACTAGAATAGAGTAATTGGAAGCTAGTGACTTTATGAGAAATCAAGACACTGTAAAACAAATCCAAAAGAATGAAAAATTAGAAAACAATGTGAAATATCTCATTGGAAAAACAACTGACCTAGAAAATGGATCCAGGAGAGAGAATTTAAAAATTATTGGACTATCTGAAAGCCATGATCAAAAAAAAGAGCCTAGACATCATCTTTCAAAAAATTATCCAGGAAAACTGCCCTGATATTCTAGAACCAGAGGGCAAAATGGAAATTGAAAGAATCCACCCATCTCTTCCTGAAAGAGATCCCCAAAGGAAAACTCCTAGGAATATTGTGGACAAATTCCAGAGTTCCCAGGTCAAAGAGAAAATATCACAAGCAGCCAGAAAGAAACAATTCAAGTATTGTGGAAACACAATCAGGATAACACAAGATTTAGCTGCTTCTACATTAAGGGACTGCAGAGCATGGAATATAATATTCTGGAGGGCAAAGGAGCTAGTACTGCAACCAAGAATCACTTACCCAGAAAAACTGAGTATAATTCTTCAGGAGAAAAAAATGGTCATTCAGTGAAATAGAGGACTTTCAAGCATTCTTGATGAAAAGACCAGAGCTGAATAGAAAATTTGACTTTCCAATACAAGACTCAAGTGAAACATGAAGAGGTAAACAGTAAAGAGAAATCATAAGAGACTTATTAAGGTTGAATTGTTTACATTCCTGCATGGAAAGATGATATTTGTAACTCATGAGACCTTTGTCAGTATTAGGGTAGTTGGAGGTAAAAAATTAGATGTATGTATATATATTATGTATATATATATATATATATACATAATATATATAGATGGATAGATAGATAGATAGAGGGCACAGGGTGAGTTGAAGATGAAGGGGTCATATCTGGACAATAAAATTAAGGGGTGAGAGAGGATTACACTAGGAGAAGGAGAAAGGGAAAGGTAGAATGGGGTAAATTATCTCACATAAAGCAGACTAGGAAAGGTTTTTACAGTGGAGGGGAAGTGGGGGAAGGTGAGAGGGAATGAGTGAATCTTATTGTCATAAGATTCAATTTGAGGAGGATATAACGTACACACTCAATTGAGTATGGAAATCTGTCTTACCCTACAGGAAAATTGGAGGGGAAGGGGACAAGAGAGTAGGGGGATGATAGAGAGGAGGGCAGATTGGGAAAGAGGGTAATCAAAAGCAAGTACTTCTGAGGAGGGACAGGGTCAAAAGAAAGAATAGAATAAATGGGGGAGCGGGATAGGATTAAGGGAAATAGAGTTAGTTTTTCACAGCATGTCTACTATGGAAGTGTTTTGTGTAACTGCACATAGCCTATATTGAGTTGCTTGCCTTTTCAATGAGGGTGGGTGGGGAGGGAGGAAGGTAGAAAATTTGGAACCCAGAGTTTTAAAAACACATGTTTAAAAAAAATGTTTTCACATGCAACTTGGAAATAAGAAATACATGAAATGGGGTACAGAAATCTATCCTGCCCTACAGGAAAATAGATGGGGAAGGGGGGGAAGAGATAGAAGGGAAGGCAGACTAGGGGAAGGGGTATTCAGAATGCATGCCATCTTGTGGTGGGGGGAGGGGTGAGATAGGGTGAAAATTTGGAACTCAAAATTTTGTGGAAGTAAATGTTGAAAACTAAAAATTTTTTAAAAGTATTTAAGAGAGAAAAAAAATAGAATTAGCCAAATGGAAAAGGAGGTACAAAAGTCAACTGAAGAAAATAATTCCTTGAAAATTAGAATTGGACAGGTGGAAGCTAATGACTCTATGAGACATCAAGATTCAATCAAACAAAATCAAAAAAAGAAGAAAATGTAAAATATCTCATTGGAAAAATAACTGACCTGGAAAACAGATCCATGAGAGATAATTTAAGAATTATTGGACTATCTGAAAGCCATGATAAAAAAAAAGAGCCTGGAAAATTGCCTTGATGTCCTAGAACCAGAGGGTAAAATAGTCATTGAAAGAATATACCAATCACCTCCTGAAGAAGATCTCAAAATGAAACCTCTAAGGAATATTATAGCCAAGTTCCAGAACTCTTTGGTCAAGGAGAAAATACTACTAGTAGCCAGAAAGAAACAATTCAAATATCAAGGAGCCACAGTTAGGATTACATAGGACTTAGCAGCTACTACCTTAAAGGACTGGAGAGCTTAAAATATGATATTCCAGAAATCAAAGGAACTTAGATTACAACCAAGAATCAGCTACCCAGAAAAACTGAGCATAATCTTTCAGGGGAAAAATGTATATTCAATTAAATAGAGGACTTTCAAATCTTTCTGATGAAAAGATCGGAGCTGAACATAAAATTCAATTTTCAAATACAAGACTCAGAAGAAGCATAAAAAGGTAAACAAGAAAGGAAAACAAAAATACATTATTCAATAAGATTAAACTGTTTACATCTTTACAAGGCAAGATGATACTGGTAACTTTTTTTGATACTTAAACTCTTAAGAACTGTATTTCTGTTAGAGCAGTGAAAAAGAATATATAGACAGAGGGTGCAGGTTTAAGTTGACTTTGATGTGATGAGATTTAAAAAAAAGGAGAAGAAAGAAGGGGAAGGCAGAATGGGGTAAATTACATCACATGAAGGGGCACAAAAGAACTATTACTGTAGAGGGAAAGGAGGCGGAGGGTGAATATTTTTTGAACTGTTCATCAGATTTGGCTCAAAGAGGGAATAACATACACATTCAGTTGGGTATAGATACCTATTTTACCCTATAGGGAAGTAGGAGAGGAATGGGAAAAGCAAAGGTAGGGGGTTGATAGAAGGGAGGAGAGATTGAGGGAGGCAGTGGTCAGAAAGAAAACACTGGTGAGGAAGGACAGGGTGAAAGCAGAGAGAGAGAAAATACAAATGGGACAAATAGAATGGAGGGAAATACACAGTTAGTAATTATAACTGGGAATGTGAATGGGATGAATACTCTCATAAAATGGAAGTAGATAGCAGAGCAGATTTAAAAAAGAACAGAATCTACAATATGTTTTTTATAAGAAACACATTTGAAGCAGAGAAACACACACAAAGACAAAAGAGTGGAGCAGAATATCTTATGCTTCAACTGAAGTAAAAAAAAAAGAAGGGGTAACAATTTTGATCTCAGACAAAGCAAAAGCAAAAATAGATCTAATTAAAAGAGACAAGGAAGGAAACTACATCCTGCTAAAAGGTACCATAGACAATGAAGTAATATAATATTAAACGTATGTGCAGCAAATGGTATAGCATCCAGAGTTCTAAAAGAAAAGCTAAATGGGTTGCAGGAGGACATAGACAGTAAAATGATACTAGTGGAGGACCTCAACCTTCCCCTTTCATAACTAGACAAATCTAATGATAAAATAAACAAGAAAGAAGTTAAGAGGGTAAATAGAATTTTAGGAAAGTTAGATATGATAAACCTCTGGAGAAAACTGAATGGGGATAGAAAGAAATATACCTTTTTCTCAGTGGTATATGGCAGCTACACAAAAATTGACCATGTATTAGGGTGTAAAAACCTCATGATAAAATGCAGAAAGACAGAAATATTAAATGCATCCCTTTCAGATCATGATGAAATAAAAATTACATTCAATAAAGGGCCATGGAAAGATGTATTAAAAATTAATTGGAAAATAAATAATCTAATCCTAAAGAATGGGTGGGTCTAACAACAAATCATAGAAACAATCAATTTAATCATAGAGAATGACAATAATGAGATAATATGCCAAAGTTTATGGGATGCAGCCAAAGCAGTACTTGGGGGAAACTTTACATCTCTAAATACTTATGTCAATAAAATAGAGAAAGAACTGATAATGACTTAGGCATTTAATGGGGAAAAAAAGGTAGAAAAAAAAAACAAATTAAAAATCCCCAAACACCAAATCAGAAATTCTGAAAATCAAAGGAGAGAATAATAAAATTTAAAGTAAGAAAACTATTGAACTAATAAATAAAACTAAGAACTGGTTTTATGAAAAAAAAACAATAAAATAGACAAACCTTGGGTTAATTTGATTTAAAAAAAAGAAGAAAACCAAATTACCAGTATCAAAAATGAAAAGGGTGAATTCACCAATAATGAAGAGGAAATTAAAACAATAATTTAGAGCTATTTTTCCCCATTGTATGCCAATAAATTTGACAATCTAAGTGAAATATGTGAATATTTACAAAAATACAAATTGCCCAGATTAACAGAAGAAGAAATAGAATATTAAAATAACCCCATTTTAATTTTTTTTTTGCTGAGGCAACTGGGGTTAAGTGACTTGCCCAGGGTCACACAGCTAGTAAGTGTCAAGTATCTGAGGCCGGATCTGAACTCAGGTCCTCTTAACTCTAAGGTCAGAGCTCTATCCACTGTGCCACCTAGCTACCCCATAACCCCATTTTAGAAAAAGAAATTGAAGAAGCCATCAATGAACTTCTTAAGAAAAAATCCCCAGCACCAGATGAATTCACAAGTGAATTCTGCCAAACATTTAAAGAACATTTAGTTACTATACCATATAAACTATTTTGGAAAATAGGTGGAGTCCTATCAAATTCCTTTTATGACACAAATATGATGTTGATACCTAAACCAAGAAGAGCTGAAATAGAGAAAGAAAATTATAGACTGATTTCCCTAGTGAATATTAATGTAAAAATTTAAATAAAATATTAGCAAGAAAATTATAGCAATTTATCACCAGAGTAATATACTATGACCAGGTAGGATTTATACCAGGAATGCAAGGCTGGTTCAGTATTAGGAAAACTATCAACATAATTGACCATATCAATAACAAAACCAACAGAAATCATATGATTATCTTAATAGATGCAGAAAAAGCATTTGACAAAATACAGCACCTATTCCTATTAAAAACACTAGAGAGCATAGGAATAAATGGAGCTTTCCTTAAAATGATAAATAGTATCTAGCTAAAACCATCAGTAAGCATTATCTGTAATGGAGATAAATTAGAAGCCTTCCCAATAAGATCAGGGGTGAAACAAAGATGCCCGTTATCACCACTGTTATTCAATATTGTACTAGAAATGTTAGCTTTAGCAATAAGAGAAGAAAAGAAACTGAAGGAATTAGAATAGGCAAAGAGGAAATAAAACTATCACTCTTTGCAGATGATGTGATGGTATACTCAGGGAATGAAGTAAAAAAAACTGCTTCAAATAATTAACAACTTTAGCAAAATTGCAGGATGTAAAATAACCCCACATTAATCATCAGCATTTCTATATATTACCAGCAAAACCCAGCAGCAAGAGATAGAAAGAGAAATTCCATTTAAAGTTACTGTAGACATTATAAAATATTTGGGAGTGTCCCTGCCAAGACAAACCTAGTAACTAGATGAAGACAATTATAAAACATTTCACACAAATAAAGTCAGATCTAAAGAACTGGAAAAATATCAATTGCTCACAGATAGGCTGAGCCAATATAATAAAAATGACAATTCTACCTAAATTAATTCACTTATTGGGTGCCATACCAATCAAAGCATCAAAAAATTATTTTACAGAGCTAGAAAAAAATAATAACAAAATTCATTTGGAAGAACAAAAGGTCAATAATATCAAGGGAATTGCTGAAAAAAATGCAAAGGAAGGTGGCTTAGCAGTACCAGATCTAAAATTATATTATAAAGTAGCAATCATCAAAACTATTTCATACTGGCTAAGAAATAGAGTGGTTGATCAGTGGAATAGATTAGGTATACAAGACATGGTAGTAAATCATTTTAATAATTTACTACTATTATAATCTACCCAATAATCTTGGGTTTGATAAACCCAAAGGCTCTGGGATAAGAACTCACTATTTGACAAAAACTGCTGGGAAAACTGGAAAACAATAGGACACAAACTAGGCATAGACCAACATCTTACACCTCATACCCAAAATAAAGTCAAAATGGATTCATGATTTAAACATAAAACATATCATAAGTGAATGAGGAGAGCAAAGAATAGTTTACCTGTTAGATCTATGGGAAGAATTTATGACCAAACTAGAGATAGAGAGCATTACAAAAAACAAAAAGGATAATTTTGATTATGTTAAACTAAAAAGCTTTTGTATAAACAAAACCAATGCAACCAAGTTTAGAAGAAAAGCAGAAAGCTAGGAAACAATTTTTACAGTAAGTGTCTCTGATAAAGGCCTCATTTCTCAAATATATAGGGAAGTGAGTCAAATTTATAAGACTATAAGTCATTCTCAAATTGATAAATGGTCAAAGGATATAAACAGGCAGTTTTCAGATGACAAAATCAAAGCTATCTATAGCCATATGAAAAAATGCTCTAAATCACTATTTATTAGATCAGATTGGCTAATCTGACAGAAAAGGGAAATGATAAATGCTGGAGAAGATGAGGGAAAATTGGAACACTAATGCATTGTTGGTGGATTTGTGAACTGATTCAACCATTCTGGAGAGTAATTTGGAACTATGCTCAAAGGGCTATAAAATTATAAAAACTATAAAACTGTGCATACCCTTTAATGCAGCAATAATAAAGAGATCATAAAAAAGGAAAAAGGACCCACATGTACAAAAATATTCATAGAAAAATATTTACATTTTTGTGGTGGCAAAGAATTGGAAATTGAGAGGACACACATCAATTGGGGAATGGATGAACAAGTTGTGGCATATGAATATAATGGAATACTACTGTTCTATAACAAATGATGAGCAAGCAAATTTTAGAAAAACCTGGAAATACTTAACGTGAATTGATGCTGAGTGAAGTGAGCAGAACCAGAAGAACATTGTGCACAGTAGCAGTAACACTGTGCAATGTTCAACTATGATAGGCTTGGGTCTTCTCAGCAATATAATGACTCAAGACAATTCCAAAAAACTCATGATGGAAAATACTATCCACACCCAGATAAAGAATTGATGGAGTCTGAATACAGATCAAAGTGTACTATTTTCCCTTTTTTTCATTTTTCCCTAGTTTTTTTTCCCTTTGTTCTGATTCTTTCACAACATAACTGACATGGAAATGTTTTACATTATTGTGCATGTGTAACCTATATCAGATTGCGTACCACCTTGGAGAGGGGGGAGGGGAGGGAAGGAGGGAGAAAAATTTGGAACTCAAAATCCTTCAAAAAAGTGAATGTTGAAAATTGTCTTTACATGTAACTGGAAAAATAAAATACTATTTTTAAAAAAAGGAGTGTTAGTTAAAGCCACAGGAACTGATGAAGTTGTCAAGAAGGAGAAAGTAGAGAGAGGAGAGGAGAGGACCTAAGATATACCTACAGTTAGAGGATATAACATGGATGAAAAACTAGTGAAGATTGAAACAGAGAATAAAACAGAACAGAAGAGAGCAGAGTAATGAAAACTCAAAAAAGAGAAAGCATCCAAAACGAAGGGGTGATAGATAGTGTCAAATGTTACAGAGGGGTCAAGAAGGATGAGGACTGAGAAAAAGGCCATTCGACTCAGCAATTAAGAGATCAAAGGTAACTTTGAAGAGTACAGAGTCACTTGAGTGATATGGTAAAAAGGCAGATTGTAGATGTTTAAAAGAAATTGAAAGGATAAGAAGTGAAGGCACCAAATGCAGATGATGTTTTAGAGTTTAGTCAAAAAAAGGAAGGAAGATATAGCATGATACTTAGCAGGGATAACAGGATATAGTGAATTTTTTTAAAGAATGGTGAAGACTTGGCTGTGTCCTCCTGGAAGGAGCCAAAAGATAGGAAGAGGTTGAAGATAAGAGATTGGAGATGATAGTGGGAGCAATCTACTGGAAAAGACTGGAGGGGTAAAAGGAAGGGCTGAGAGAAGAGCCACATCTTGATTGGAGACTACAGTAAATAGTGAAGGAATGATGTTAAGGTTTTATGAGATGAAGAAGATATAAAAAGGAGAGAAGACAAAAGGGGTCTAAGAATGTTTTTTTACTTTCTTGGCAAATAATGGCTTTAACTAGGAGGGCAGGTGGAGGATTTGCTATGGGAAGCTTGAGGAGAGAAGAGATTTGTGATAGCTACTATGGTTAGTGGGAAAAAGAATAAAATAGAGATGAGTAGCCAGAGATTAAATAAGATACTATTTTACTGGACCAGTTAGCACATTTGCATAACTTTCTTTATCTGTTTGGCAACTATGAATAGGAATGAAGGAAGTAGATGGTGGTAATTATACTAGGTTAGAGTTTGGCAAAGCATGTGTGGTGATAAGACAAAGAAGCAAAAAGTTCAAGAGTAGAAGATAGATTGAGATTGGGAAGGGAGAATCATATGACCAGAGCAATGGTGCTGGCCTAGTAAAGTATTGCAGTGTTGAGGGATCAGAAGTTATGGTGAGAACAACGATTAGGTATAAGAAGACAAAGCAATTAGGAGAAGTAGAAAGATAGATTATAATCACATAAAGGAATTTCAGAGTTCTTGATCATGAAAGTGGAACACTTGTGGATAATGGCAAGATCAAGATTATGATGCTTCCTTGTGTAGAGATGGAAATGCAGGTCATGGTAATTAAATAGATTAAGAAACTCTGAAGTTAGGATATCTGAGGAAGCAGCAACATGTGTGTTGAATTTCACTAACATGAACTGGGGTGGAGACTCTGAGCCAGATGCTGAACTCATTGAGATAAAAACAAACAAACAAACAAACAAACAACTATCTAGTAAATAACAGCTACCAGAATCTTGATTGGGTGATAAATAAAGATTGAATGAAGTCCAAAAGAGGAAAGGTTACTGAGTGATGATGGTAGAGGGAGAGTTTGGAAGTACAACTGAGGAGCAAGAAATAGTTTGATTAAACTTCTGCAACCAGGGAGTCAATGGATATAACAGAAGGTACAACCAGGTATGGGGAACCTGTGGCCTCGAGGCCACATGTGGCCCTCTAGGTCCCCAAGTGTTGCCCTTTGACTGAATCCAAACTTCACAGAACAAATCCTTTAATAAAAAGAATTGTTCTGTAAAACTTAGATTCAGTTCAAAGGCCACACCCAAGAACCTAGAAGGCCACAGGATCCCCATCCCTGACTACAACCAGTATTAGAAAAGAAGAGCAATTCTCAAAATAAGAAATGAAAGATACCAACAACAATATTTTTTAAAATCTCCAAATCAAGAATAATAAGAGAAATGCCAGTGAAAACAACAGTCTTAAGTTTCTGCTTGACACCCATCAAATCAGCCAGGGATAAAGAATTGGACCCGTAATTTTATCAGTATAGGAAATTGCCAGATTGATGGCAACTCCCTCTACCAAAACAGATCATCCCTTTTCTGTAACTTATAGTCTTTTTCAAGAGTAGGGTTGATTGAGCAAATCCATCAAATTATCTTGCCATACCTAAAGTAAATGTTGAAATACTACATCTTGGTACCTTAGCCAAGTGGGTGCAAATGATTACTCAAAGGCATTGCAACAAGTGTAAATAGAACTTGATCAATTTAGATGTCTTTGATGAGCCATTAGGATGAACACTGGAATGACAGTTGACAGGAACAATGTTTGGAATGACTGAAGAAACTTAGTCACACCCTGTGGGTCTTCTATAAAATATCAGACCAGAGAAAAAACCTGAACCTAGAGCTTCAGAATTAGTGACAGAGATGAGAAGGAGCTATCTCTGAGAAGGAATTACTTAGGGGCTGGGAGGATGAAAGAGCTTTGACTTTGGCCTCAGCCTCTTTCCTTATAGCCTTTGGCCAGAGAAGGACCTAGGATTTGGAACTTCCTATATTCTCATCATCATCCTAGAATCTCATCACCTGTAGTTTGTTCATCTGTTTTTTAGTTATGAGAGGCAGTGTGAGCTAATAAATAGCCAGCATAAGGAACAGGAAGACCTGAGTTCAAGTACAGCTTCTGACATATTCTGGCTGTGTGACTCTGGGCAAGTCAATTTACCTGTTTCCTCTCTGTGAAGCTGTAAGTTGCATCATAATTGTGAATCTACATTGATAGAGAGAATTTCTTTATCCAGAGCTCCCTATATAGATGAAATAACCAGTCAGAAGAAAATGGTTATACTGTTATAGACAAACAAAATATATATTTTACTTAATTCAGTTCAAGGCAGCTAAAGTGGTACAGTATATAGAGTATTGGACTTGAAGTCAGGAAAACTTGATTTCAAATCCAGTCTCAGACACTTTTTAGCTGCATGACCCTAGTCAGTTTACTTAATCTCTATTTGCCTCAGTTTCCTCATCTGTAAAATTGGGGTTAATAATAGCACATACCTTCAAGAGTTATGAGGAGCAAATAAAATTATTTGTATTATACTTACGAAGTGTTTTATCAACCTTAAAACATATAAGAGCTAGCTATTATTATTCAGGTTAAAATATTGCCACAGAAAGCATAAAAATCAGGTATTTAAATAATACAATTTGTGTTATCAACTATGTGTATTTGAGTGATTGATTCTGCATTTTAGAGAGGCAATGTGGTATAATTTTAAGTAGCAGGTCTCAAATCAACATGGTCTGGCACATGTTAGTGGCTGTATGACCTAGGCATGTCACATACTTTCTTAGTACCCCTAGGTAATTAAGATTTTAAGTTGTAGAAGAGTTGCAGAATATATCATGTTGTTAATATTGATGAGGAAAATATTTTAAAATATAATATAAACATATTTAGTGTAAATATTCAAACATATAATGTCCCATTATCAGGATACATTGGTACAGTCATTTTCCCCACCTCTACAGCTATAGGAAAGAGTTTATAGTTGTGCAAAGGAAATATGCCCTTACAGCAATGTATTCCATATTAACTTGACCCCTAAAAGGCTTAGGGCTAGAAATATATTGATAGAATTAATAAAAATTGGACCATGATATGGTATATACTATAGGTATATATAATAGGAACTAGACAAAGGGAAAGGGACAAAATAAAGGGACTTTGGGGGCAAAATAAAGAAAATCCAGTCTGTCTTCATACTGAAAAAGCAACACAAGTAATAAGTATGTTTGACACATACATAATTTCATATTTAAGAGGGCAAGCTATCATTAGTGTTAACATTTTTTCATGAAACCCCTATTCACATTTCAACCTGATTCACATCCAAAGAAACATTTTGGACACAGTTTGGGAACAGTTCTTAAAACAATATTGCTGTTACTGTATACATTGTTTTCTTAGTTCTGCTCATTTCACTCTTCACTATTTCATACATGTCTTCCGGTGCCCTTCTAAGATCATTGAGTTCATCATTTCTTATAGCACAGTAGTATTCCATCACAGCCATACACCACAGCTTGTTCAGCCATTCCCCAAATGATGGGGATCCCTGCAGTTTCTAGTTCTTTGTTACCACATTCAAAATTATAATTATTATTTGTGAATTTCTCTCCATCTTATTTTTTGTACTCACTATTTTCTTTCTCAGCCTCTCTTTTTACTCTCTCTCCCCCCGTTCTCCCACTCTCCACTTCACCCACTGCTCCATGAGTCCCCTCTATCCCCTCCCCACCTCACAATCTCAACCCACATATCACCGAATATGCATTTTGAAAATGTTACAATGCCTGCCCCCTTCCGTACTAACCAAGAAGAGAAAAACCAAAAACAAAAAAATAAAAACTCTTGTAACAAGTAAGTTTAGTCAAGCAAATGAATCCAGACAGTAGATATGTAAAAAAAAAAAATGTATGTCTCTTCATCTTGTGTCACTCAGCTTGGCTTCTTCAACACTGTACACAAACTAATTAGCTCATCAGTTGGAAGAGTCACAGTTGTGCAATGAAAAGACAACTAGAGAGATGTCTTGTCAAAATGGACACTTGAAAGCAGGCCAGTAAACTTAAACTCTAACAAAACCCTGAAGTTCATCACAGACTGAATAAAGAAATCCAATGAGAATGTATGGTTAGTGCGTTCTTCCACATCAGCCACCCTTACCAACAAAGCAAGGACCAGCACAGTGTGACCAGAGATGTTCAGGGGCATCTGTAGCTTAAAAGGCTCTGTGTCAGAAGGGAACAAGAGCCAAACCCTCCCCCTTCCCTAAAGCCCCAGTATGTTGAGAAAGCTCCAAGGTAGGGATCTTGGAAGCCCAGGAAAGCACAGGCTCTCAGGTGCTCTGAGATCTCTAGCATTCTGTCCTAATATGCTAAGTAGGGCCCTGAACCTCAAAGACCTTGGGGATCAAACTTTGGAAAGGCCAAAACAAGACTCTAGGAGACCTATGGCCAATCACTTCATCCAAAACGGTAGCAAGAGGTGAAGGGGAAAAAGCCCAAATTCAGGACTAAAGCTAGAGGGATGAACAAATCAAACACTTATCACTGTCAAAAATTAAGACAAATCTAACTCTGTAATGGCAAGCAGAGGCTCAAAGAGGGAAAAAGCGATTCTCTATAAGTACTCTATTAATAGCTAGAAGAGGTGAATCCAGAGGTTGGTTTTTTATTTTAATGAAATAAACACCTTAGAAGGAAAAAAAAAGTGAAGGAGAATGAGTTCCTTAGAAGAGAAAGTGGTAAACTTTATTCAAGAAATGAAATCCCTAAAAACATTCTAGTTTAGTTTATTCTAATAGTTTAGTCTATTCTAAGACTACACAGAAATCAATGATTCCAATAAAAGAACAAGAGAATTAAAACAAAATCAAAAGACTGAAAACACAGAAAATGAAAGATAACTGATATAAAAAACAAATGACCTGAAAACAGGTAAAGGAAAGATAATTTAAGAATTATTTTACTCCCTAAAAACCATGATAAAAAAAAACCTGGCCACTTTATTTCAAGAAACCACAAATTAAAAACTCAGTTCTATTAGAATCAGAGGGCAAAGAAAGAATCTATTGATCAGCTCCTGAAAGAACCTACAATAGGAAAACTCTCAGAAATGTCATAGCAAAAATTCAGAGCTTCCAGGTCAAAGAAAAATTAAAGTAACATAAGTAACAATGAGCCAGTCAGGATCACATAAGACATGGTAACTTCTCAAAACCAAATCAAACAAAACCAGAAATCTTGGAGTTCAACATTCCAAAAGGAAAAAGATATGGGTTTACATCCAGGGATAACTTATTCTCCAAAACTGAGTATAATCCTATAAGGGAACAATATAAGTCTTCAAAAGAATTTTGGAAGGAAAAGACAAGATCTGAGTAGGAACTCTGAAATATAAAACAAGCATCCATAGAAAACTAGAAAGGTAAATTTATTTGAGCAATTGGAAGGAGTTGTATAAGATTTAATGTTAACATTCTAAGAGAAGAAGCAAGTGACCTTCAGACCTTGCTGTTTTCAAAGTATATTGAGCGATATAAATACAAAAAATAGAGGTCCTACCTTGGGGGTGGGTACGGATTTGTTCTGTTCTGAAAGTTTGAAGAGAAGAAAGAGAAGGAAGGGTAAAAGGGGGAATATATGTAGAAGGGAGGAAAAAAGGACTTGTTATTTCTCATAAATGGGGTGTGTGAGACTATACAAACATGGAAGAGGGTTTTGGGGCAATGGGCATCACATAAACTTCACTCTTATCTGAAATAGACCAAGGAGAGTTTAATACACATGCATACACAAACAACTTGAAAAAAATACTTCAACTTATCAGGGAAACAGGCATCAGGGGCAGGGTGTTTAGAAGAAGGATAATACTAGGGAGGGAAAAGTCATAAGCAAAAGCAATTGGGGGTGGCGGAAGACCTCAAGTATAAAGGAATACTTTAGATTGCCTCAGATAACTAAGAAATAGCTAAACAAATTGTGTTACATGGATATAATGGAATATTATTATACTTGAAGAAATGATGAAAGAGACTATTTCAGAGAATCCACGGTAATATGAACAGAGGAAGAATAAAGTGAGAAGAACCAGGAGGACAATATATATGAGGAAAACTACATTGTAAAGAAAATCAGCTTTCAAGAACTTAATAACTCTGATCAAAGCAAAGTTAACCATGTTTCTGGAGTACCTACGGTGAGGCATGTCAATCATTTCTTGACTGAGAGAGGCTGAGAGACACAAGGTGAGGAGACATACTTTTTTTTTAAAACATATCCACTGTCTAGATTCATTTGCTTGACTAAACTTATTTGTTACAAGAGGTTGTTTTTCCCTCCTCTTGGTTAATAGGGAAGGGGGCAGGCATTATAACATTTTTAAAAATACATGGAAGGTGGTGTTTGGATTGAGATTGGGGATGGGGGAGAGGACAGAGGAGACTCTTGGAGAGGTGGATGAATTGAAGAGTGAGAGAGTGGGAGTAGAAGACAAGGTAACAGTATAGAATAAAAAGAGAGGTTGAGAAAGAAAACAGTGAGTAAAAATAAGATGGAGGGAAATTCACAAATAGTAATTATAATTTTGAATGTGAATGGGATGTTTATAGCAACTCTCTTTGTGGTGGCAAAGAACTAGAAACTGCAAGGATCTCCATCAATTGGGGAATGGCTGAACAAGCTGTGGTGTATGGTTGTGATGGAATACTATTATGTATTATTATATAAGAAATGATGAACTCAATGGTCTTTGAAGGGTGGAAAGACATACAGGAAATGGTGAAGAGTGAAATGAGCAGAACTAAGAAAATGTATACAGTAACAGCAATATTGTTTTAAGAACAACTTTGAGCAACTAAGTCATTTTGACTGTTATAAACATACAAATTAACCATAAAGGACATATGAAGAAAGATGCTACTGAGAAAGAATAGATAAATATAAGCATTATAGAATAATTTTACACATAGCTATTTGTGTTTAATGGTAGCCATCTCTAGGCCTGGGGTGAGGGAAGAAAAAATAAATTTACATGATAACTTTGTTGTATATTTAGAGGGAATAGCAAGTTGTACATAGTAGATTTGCAGTTTCATGTGCAATCTTTTTATTGTACTGTATTATGGAAATGCTTATTTTGTTCTGTGAATTGAAAATAAAATAATTTTTAAAAAACTGCACAGAAGAGAACAAAAGTTCGAATGGAAAGTACAGGACAGTTTTGAAAGTAACCTGTAGAATTTCTTATATGCATGTTCTTAAATATATACATATTATATATATGTACTTAAATATATACATATTACATACAGATATTTAAAGTGGTGTGAAGTGGTTATTCATGGTTTCATATAAAAATCCTCTTTGCATTCTAATGAACATAATTGAAATGAATATCATTTTGGGATGTTTAAATTCATAACAAAAATAAAATATAAAAAGGAAAGAAAGAAAAATGTAGAAGGAATGAAATAAATAAAATAGAAGAAAAGAAGGAAAATGGAAGAAAGGAAAGAAAGAAGGAAACTGGAAGAAAAGCAAACAAAGAAAGGGCAACATGGCTAACATGGAAATGTTTTTGCATGATTTCACATATACAATTGATATCACATTGCTTGCCTTTTCAATAGGTGGAGGAGGAGCAGGAGGAAGGGAGAGAATTTGGAATTCAAAAATTTAAAGCATTGAAAATTTAAAGAAATGAATATGAAAAATTTATAACAAATTTTTTGTTACAAATTCGGAAGGAAGGAAGGAAAGAATTTTTGGAGCCATAGGGCCAAATTCTTTGATGAGTACTACTGCATGACTTTTTTGCTAAGTCACAACCTTCCTGGACTCTGTTTTCTCATCTGTAAAATGAGATGTTGATACAGGATAACTTCTGTGATTCCTTCCAGCTCTAAATCTACGAACCTGTGAACTGGTAGTCGCACCACTAGACAGCCCTAAGATCCAACTATTCTGTTTGAATTAGCAACATTCAGGGGACATGTTCCTAATTAAAGTAAGGCTCTGTCATCAGTTATTTTTTAGAATTTCTTCCTTTCCTAAGATAAGAAGGGATCAAAGAAAAAAGCAATAAAAATGAAACAAGAGCACCAGGAAGCAAACCCCAGATCTAAGCAATGAATAGTTTGTGAGTGGGTTGGAGAGATTCCGGAGCAGATATTTTAAAATGAATATCAATTGACGTTCCTGCTGCTTGAGGCGGAGAAGATGCTGCCCCAATGTGGACTATCATGGTATCACCACCACCACCCCACTGACCAGTAATAGAAGTTCCTTGGATTCACCAGCAACCCAGTAAAGGCAAGAGTGAGCCTGATACAGGTAAACCTGTTCCTGGGCCTAAGGCTTCTTTCATTTATCTTAGACTTCTTCTTCCGCTTCCACCGCCCATCTTCCCCCAACTTATTCACGCGGCTTTTCGGACCAAAGTAAACCAAGTCCAGTCCACTGGGAATGTGGCCACTACTGCAGTAGCTCCCCAATCGGGCTCCAGCCCCGACAACCCCCTGCGCCACTCAGGCTGGCCTCCCTCTCATTTCCGCATGCTCTGCTGGACCAGTGTCCCTTCCTTGCCTGTAAGAAGAATCAGCTTCCAGACCAGTTTCCCAATTTCGGGGCCAAGGCAACTCCTCGCAGCTCTCTCTCCCTCTCTCCCCGCCTCTACCTCCTGTGTCCTGCGAAGGAGGAGGGGAGGAGGAGCCAGAGGAGGAGCTGCAGAGACAGTAGTGGCACTCCGTGGCGGGGGCCGCGGTGTTGGAGGCTCAGGCAGCAGCAGGTGTGGATGAGGCGGCAGAGGTAGGGTGACTGTCCTTTTCTTGCTCGCCCGCCTCTTCCTGCAGGCGAGTCGCTGCCACTCTCCCTCCTCGGGAGACAACACACACACACACACACACACACACACACACACACACACACACACA
>NW_020954610.1:33595082-33655044 GCF_900497805.2 Vombatus ursinus
CACACACACACACACACACACACACACACACACACACACACACACACCACCACATTCCCACCTTCTCGTTCCCCGCCGCAGCCCCGGCCTTCCCAGGAGGACTCTTAGGGACCAACTTCGGCTGTTGCTGCAGGCACCGCTACACCCGGGATACAACTTGGGGCCGGTTGGCCCTTCGGGGAGCCGGCGGTGGGGCACGCGAGGTACCCGGCTCTCTCATTCTCTCTCTGCAGCAGTAGCTAGCCCAGGTACTCGAGCGCAAAAGGTGCAAAAGACTAACAAACCTAGAGCCAAACGGGCTGCCAGGGGCGGCTGCAGAAAAAGGGCTGGGGGATTGAGCATCATTTGGAAGAGAGAGGATGCAGAGAGCAGGAGGTCTGACGCTGCTTTCTGCCGGCTGGCGCTGACTGGAGAAAGGAGCGGCCCGGAGCGAGCTGTGCTGCAGAGGAAAGGATGCCTTCCCTGGCCCGCTGGGCAGGGACGAGATGAAGCGGCTGAAGGAGCAGATTACGGGGGAGTAGCGGCAGGGTTGTTTCCCTGTGCCTAGCACCAGCCCCTCACCCCACCCCCAGCCAGGCAAGTGGGACCGCTCTGCTCATCAGCTTCATGCCCCCCACCCCCTCCGCCCCCAAGAGACTGGAGCAGGTAAGAGGGGGTAAGCAGGGTGGGAATCCCAGGGCGCCAAGCTGCGGATCCTCCCGGGCAGTAGGGCGTGCGCGCAATGGGGCACACTCTCTGTCTTTGTGTCTGTGTGTGTTTGCGTGTGTGTATGTTTGTCTTTCTTTCTATCTCTGTCTGTGTCTCTGTCTTTCTACGTCCTTTCTCTCTGTCTCTATCTCTGTGTGTCTCCGTGTGTGTTTTTCTGTCTCTGTCTCTCTCTTATCCCCTCCACTCCTTGTTTCATGGTAAAGTCGTACAATAACACTGACACTTCCCCATGTATCAGGATGCTTTTTGATTGAGGTAGTCATCATGATATTTTCAATAATACTCTGACTAGGCCATAGCCCCTTCCTTTCCTTCACACCTTTATTTATTTTGTGTGCATAGCTTCAAGAGATACATACATTCTTTCCTCTCTTTACCCAGAACCCTCTTTTTAAAAAAAAAAAATTATTAGGGTTGAGAAGGGACACAATCATGACTTCAGTGGTGTAGGGTTTAAACCCTCTTACTAGAGAAAACTGTACGCTTTGAAATAACAAATTTTCTTGAGTTTGGTTTGTGACCTGTTCCTGAAAAATACATACATATACACGTATGTATGTGTGTGTGTGTGTGTGTGTGTGTGTGTGTGTGTGTGTAGCCCCCTCTCTGATAATATCAGGGTGGAGTGGAAAAAGTGTTTTCATACAACTAGGAGTTGCAAGGAACACTTCAATTAAATGATTCCAGGAAATGGGATAGGGAGAAAAGAACCAACTACACTTTAAAAAAAGAAAGAAAATCATGTTTTTAGTATTCTGGAGACAGAAATCAAACTTTTTTCATACGTCCTGAGTTTGGTATTTTAGCATAGTTTTGATATTTTCCCAGTGGTTATTTGTCTAATCAAGGAGAAAAAATTCAGGCCTAAAACAATGATATTGGAGTAGCCCAGTAACAGTTCCCCCACTGCCATCGTCTTCATATATCTATTATTCTGTGGCCCATCGTGAGTGAAATGGTGGGAATCTCTAGCAGGTTCCTCTGATTTTTCTCTAGTTTTCAACTAGTGTTAAAATTTTACCTCAGGTTAAAACTATAATATGTATTGCTCATTTAAGTTATTTTGTTTGATTTTTTATTTTAGTTGATTAAAATTAACCAAAAAGTAGAAAGAATTTTGAATAGCACAGGGCATTTGAAAGAACGTGCTAAACTTAATTTCAGTAGACCCAGAATCTTGTTCAGAAGTTGACTCTGACGACTTGACGTTGGCAAGTCAAATAACTTCTGTGGGCCTCAGTTTTTTTGACTGTGGAATCAGTGCATTGTCTAGATGACTTCTCGGTCTCTTCAAGATCTCATATTCTGATCTGAGGTAATTTGGAGGTAGGAATGGCTTTGAGTTGTGTGGGGTTTTTTTTTTCCTAGATTAGCCTAAAACATGTTTTCACATACCAAATAGAATGATAATTCTTAAATGAAGGACTTTATTTTAATTACTGTTAGTAAAATTGGATTGAATTATTTAAATAAAAGTATGAGGACAATAATGCTTTGACTGCTTGTTGAACCTCTATACAAGATGTCAATGACAAAACCTCATTAAATGGTTTTTCACACCCTATTTTCACAGAGACTATTGTTTGCTGTAAGCGAGTTCAGCTCTGGTATAGCTTCTAACATTTACTTTTTTGGTTTGTGGTTTTGAAAAATAAACTTTGGGGCAAAAATAAATGACCAAACAAATCACTCCTCCCCCTGCCAAAAGTGGTGAAAATCTGGCTTATGTTTATCTGAACAGAATTTTCAGGCTCTATGAAACTGCTATTTTCATTGTAATGTTCTTTTTTGCATTTAATTTATTGCATTTTGATTTTGATTTTGTTTTTTTTGTGTGTGTGTATGTGTGTGAAATTCTGTGTGTTAAGTACTTTTTTGTTTTTTTTAAATGATGGTGTGCTTAAGAAACCAGATCTGTGCTATTGCTCAGGATTCAGCTTTCGCTAAATAGATCATTTGTATTACTCAATGATTCTTAAAATGCTTTTAAGTAGCATACATCAAAGATAAAACTCTTCTGAGAAAACTGGGTCCTCCTCATTTTCTGAAATGAAAAATTGTAGTAATATTAGTCACTATCACTGATAGATTTTTGGGAAAAGACTTAAAATATATAATTGAAAGCAATTCTACTAAAATTGCAAGAGGAGGCAAAAGTGAAGATTTTGTGTGTGAAAGGGTTTTTGTTTATTTTTTGTTTGCTTATATTTCTTTGTTGCTCTATCTTAATGGGAACTAGATAACTCTTCTGGAAGTGTCAGGACTCATAATTTACCTGCTAAAAGCAAAATAGATTAAAATAAAATAGTCATATTGCATCTTGAAACATAATGGACTTTACTGGATTATGCAAAATGATAATTTTTCTATTAATGCTTTTGAGAGATATACAAACATTAACTTTGCATACCCCAGCTTAACTTTGCTTCAAAAAGTAAGATTGTTTAATCTGATAGTTTAAATTTTGGGGACATTGTGTGTTTTAAGTTCTTTCTTTCAGGGCTCTGGGGTTTCCTGTGGCCTGAATTTTTCATATTTTTGCTCTGGTTTTCTTCTTCCCTTTGCCTGAGTCAGTAGTCTCAATGGACATATACACTGGTGTGGTCCTAAATCAGATTTACTTTAAACTTAGAAGAAGATAACAGGATTATTCCTGGTAAACATGTTAAAAAAACTAAAATGAAATTTTATTTAAAGAAAATTTTAAAATAATTAGAATATACAAAAATAATTGCTTTCAAGAACTCTTTCAAGTTCTTTTAAATCATCAACTGGATAAGCAAAAAAATGTTAAATCATATTTTAAAATGGTTGCCCAATGTTCGTAAAAACATTTGTCTTTTCTCGCCACTGTTTGGTTTTGTTGTTACTTGAAAAGCCCAAAGTCTAATATGTTCCCATTTGAAGTAAAACTGTTTTAAAGTGCTAGAGTCTTTAGTGGATCAATTATTTCAAATTTATTAACAAAGATTAAATAAGAATGCAAAATAAGAAACAATAGACATCCTCTTAGAATTTTACTGTTTTATTGTAAAATCTATCACGAAGACTTTTTAACCATCTTTTTGCCAACCTTGTTCCCTATAAACATATATGTATATGAAATGTATAGTCACTGAGCATACCAGAGAAAAACAAAAATAATACTTTGAAGTGCATTACTATAGTGATTTACACACATATATACAAGTGTGTACATATATAGATATATATAAACATGTTCATGTATGTATATACTGTATGCATATATAACTTAAATATGTCTACTTGTCAAATATATTATGGTATAACTTTACATGTGTCTATATGTATGTACAAATATATGTATATGTTATGTTCGCATATAGCACATAATGTATGTATTGTGTATATGTATTTTATATGTTTACACATACATACATACATGCATACATGTGTATATATCTATATCCATATATACATCTATGTTTGTTTTATTTGTTCTTGGCCGGAAACACATACATGATGACAAATCTATTTTTATATATACACACATATGTACACAATGATAAATCAATACACACACATATATACATGAATAATGTATAATGTATATATGTGTATGTGGATACATATTTGTGCATACTTTGTTCTTGGCCAGAAATATACTTACAATGATAAATCAGTCTTTACATATTGTTATTGTTATTGTTCTTCCTTCACACACATATATGTGTATATATGTAAATACATTATATGTGTGTGTATTTATCCATTTATAATTGTATGTGTGTTTCTGGCCAGGCTCAAATCTAGCACAGTAAAGCACTTGGAGTCTGGGCATGTAAGCAAGCAATTGATTTACTGTTATGTAAAGTATGTAATACTCAAACAGTGCTACAAAGACACTTGATCAGCGAAGCTTTCCAGGGTCTTCCTTTCTCTGCCAGAATGAGCTTAGTGACCCCAGCCTGGTCCTCAGGAAGCTGGGAACTATGTCAGGTCTGAAAAGCCATCAAGCAGTGAGTAGAGCAGGATTTATATGCTCCTCAGGTGGCCCTTCATTATCAAATGTTTGTTTTCCCTAAGATTCATGCTTATACCTTAAGTCATCTCCTTATGGAAAGTTCCTTTTTGAGTTAGCTATGCAATATTTGTTTTCTAAGCATGCCATATCTTAACTCAATTCCCAGGCTACTATAGGGGCCTATGAGGGTAAAAGGGATCTCTTGTGCTAGTTTTAGTTACAGTCATTAAAAATTATGTCTACACAGCCAAAGGAAGCAGTCTAGGCAATTATAAATATAATTTACAACAATACTTCACTGATAGGTGGGCTTTGACAGTGGCTATGGCCGAAAAATTTATGCCCCCAACCTTTTGATAAGCTTTCATGAATGTAAGTAGGCCACTTCTCAGGTGACAGAAACACAGTCTGTTACTTGGCCTGTGTGCTGAAGCCTTTAGAGCTTGGTAAGACCTGCCAGAGCTTGTGTGCCCCTGACATTGCCTCTGAGCATTTAGGGTCACTCCCACGCCATGATGAGTCATCAAAGTTTGATTTCAGTGGAAGATGATTTTGAGGGTGAGGGAATCTTTCCCTGTTGCAAAGGTGTCTGGGTAAATGAGGACAAGTATGGTTAGATGAACTTTTCTATATTGGATTCTTGAGCAATTTGACTGGGGATTCTCTATTTCAGTAAGTAAAAACACAGACATAACCAATATAAAACTGAAGGTGTTTGAAATATAACTAATCAAATATGTAACTTAATATCAATGGAAAAACAATCCAATTTTAACCAATCATCAATCAATTAACAAGTATTTATTAAGTGCCTGCTATGTGCCAGGCACTGGGGATAGAAAGAGAAAAATGAATCAGTCCCTCCTTACATTCTATTAGGAGGAAACAATATGGACACATAAAAGTGAAAATAAAATATGTACAAAGTAAATTTAATACAATTTGCAGTGGGGGAAGCATCAGTACTTGGGACAGATCAAGAAGGGCCTCATGGAGGAAATGGAGCTTGAGCTGAGTTTTGTAAGCAACTTAGGGATTGTAAAAGTTAGAGGTGAGAGGAGAGCACATTCTAACATTTTTTAACATAACATGCAAGTTACATGTATAAGTTATAGAATAATTCTGGTTTTTGTTATATGGAAATCATACATTTAAAAGATTTTTTCTAGAAGTCATAAGTAGGACTGATCCATTTTAGAGTAAAATTTATTTTGTTGTGATATCACTTTGGCAAGGGAGGGACCCAAATATTGGAATCATTTCCCTCTACTAAACAGTGATAGGCCAGGATTCTTCTCTCTGTATATAGCTTTCATCAAAGACATTTTGTTTTATCGTTTTGTTTTGGGTTTTTTTTGCACTCAGAGATGAAGAAGAGGAAAACAAAGAAATTATAAAGGTTATAGTATTCCTTATTACTTAAATATATTAAGTCGGCAAGTGCAGTATAGTCAGATATGACCAAAAGTTTCAATAAGCCTCATCATGCCCTACCTAATAATTATAGCTAACATTTATATAGTGCTTACTATATGCCAGACTTAAAGCTTAACATTAAAAAAACCTAAGATCTTGGCAACTTGTCCAGTCAAATAGAGGGAGGAGAAATAGAATCAGTGTTAGATTTTTATTCCTGGGCTCAAAGATCACTGCAAACAGCAACTGCAGTCATGAAATTAAAAGATGCTTGCTCCTTGGAAGAAAAGCTATGGAAAATCTGGACAGCATACTGAAAAACAGATACATCATCTTGCTGACAAAGGTCCATATAGTCAAAATTATGTTTTTTTTTCCAGTAGTAATGTATGGCTATGAGAGTTGGACTACAATGAAAGTTGATCACCACAGAATAGATACTTTCAAATTGTGGTGCTAGAGAAGACTTTTGAGAATCTCTCGGGACAGCAAGGAGGTCAATCAGTAAATAACTAAAGATATTAATTCAGGCTATTCACCAGAAGGTCAAATGCTGAAGATGAAGCTTAAATACTTTGGCCATATAATGAGAAGATGGGACTCATAAGAAATGACCCTGATGCTGGAAAGGATGGAAGGCAAAAGGAAGAGGACAGCAGAGGATGAGATGGATAGGTGGTATCATGTAAACAATAAACATGAACTTAAACAGACTTCGAGAAATAGCAAAGAATAGAGGCATGCTACCGTCTACGGGGTCCACGAAGAGTTGGACATAACTGAACAACAAAAATGTGCCAGGGCCTGTGCAAAGCATTTTATAGTTATTGTCTCTATTATATGCATTGTAAGAGAAACCAAAGAAGTACACACCTCAGCCATAGGCAGGACTGTCTTCATGGTGCTTAGAAAATCAAGCCCACTGAATTCATCCACAGTTATGTGCAAATTCTTCTACATTTCCTTGCCTTGGGTCTAAATCCAAAGTTAAAAGAAGTTTACATAAATGAGAAAATTGGTCCCATTTGTGTAAAGTCAATAACGTTATTCAGATTTCTTTAAACCTAAGGGGAAAATATATATAGTTCGTTCGTATACCTAAGAGATTGTATAGTTCAAGAATGTATAAGGGAGTAATATCTGAAAGCCTAGGACCTAATCTCTAAAAAGGCCCAACAATGGGACTCTAAACTGACTGTGAAAGATGTGGTCACACAGGTAATTCCTTTCAGCCTGCATGAGCTGTGTCGTTTTTAGAGTCCTGAAACAAGTATGCGTAGTTCTTGAAACAAATTCTCACACTGGCCCTTTTCTAGGAATGTATATCTTATAGCGAGTCCATTACCTCTCTTTCAGGAAGTGGGTAGCATGCTTCCTATTCAGTCTTTTGGAATTGTTTCTGGAGATTGTATTGATCAGAGTTCTAAGATATTTCAGAGTAAAAGTTGTTTGTCTTTGTAATGTTGTCATTATTTCTGCACCAGTTAATACCAGTCTTCCCAAGTTTCTCTAAAATTATGGCTTATATCATTTTTATAAGGTAAAAATATTCCATCATTTTCATATCCTTTAGTTTGTTTAGTTATTCCCCAATTGATGGGCATTCCTTCAATCTCTAGTTCTTTGACACTAGAGCAAGAACTGCTATAAATATTCTTGTACGTAAAGGTCATCTTCCTCTTTCTTTAATTTCTTTGGAGTTTAGGCCTAGTAGTGATATGGCTGGGCCAAAGGGTATAAAAGTTCAGTAACTTTGGAGCATAGTTCCAAATTGCATCAATTCGGAGTTCTACAAACAAACCATTAATCTGCCTGCTTTCTTGTAGCCCCTTCAAAATTTCAACATTTGTCATTTTCCTTTTCTTTTGGTCAACTTTTTGAGTGTAAGGAGAAACCTTAAGGTTGCTTTAATTTGCATTTGTCTAATCATTAGTGACTTGAAGTATTTTTTGTGTGACTATTGATAGCTTGGGTTTTGAAAACTACATTTTTTCATTATATAATTCATAGGTGAGAGAAATACTTACAAGAAAAACTTGCCACAAAGATTTTTCTTTCCTACTTAACCATTTCATTTCTACTTTAACTGAATTGGTTGTGGTACAGTGGATAGAGTGCTAGAACTGGAGTCAAGAAGACCTTGAGTAAAAATCTGGCCTCAGATGCTGGTTGTGGGCATGTCACTTAACTTTTGTCTGCCTCAATTTCTTAATCTGTAAAATGTGGATGAAAACATCACCTACTTCCTAGGGTTGTTATGAGGATCAAATCAGATAATATTTGTAAAATGTTTTGAAAACCTTGAAGTGCTGTAAAGATGTTAGTTATTATTATTATTATTAATTATATATAATCAAGATTGTCCATTTTATCTTCTGTGATCTTCTCTATCCTTTTTTGGTGATGAATTATTCCCCTAGCCTTAGTTTCTGGAGATAATTTCTTATTTGCTCTTCTAATTTGTTTATGATCTTTTATCTCTAAGTTATTCATGAACAATTCATCTTGGAATATGGTGAGATATTGGAGTACACATAATTTCTGCAAGACTCTTTTCCAGTTTTCGCAGAAGGCTTTTGTAAATAAAAAGTTTTTATTCCGGTAGTTGGGTTTGGATGGTTCATGAAATACTATGGCTGCTAGATTTTTTGTTTCACTCTGTTATGTGCTAATCTGTTACACTGACTGCTTAATTTAGCAACCAGTATCAAGTTATTTAGATTATGATTTGAGTTTTAGAGGAAAGTTTGAGATATGATACTGTTTGGCTCCCTTTCTTTACACTTTTTTTTCCATCGTTTGCCTTGAGATTTTTGACTTTTTGTTACTCCAGATGAATTTTGTTATTATTTTTCTAGCTCTAAAAAGTAATCCTCTGGTAGTCTGATTGGTGTTAATCTATCATTCTTCCTCCTCTCACCTTGTTTCTTTTCTCATTTATTGTAAGGACTTATTTGTACCTCATAAAGAGAACACATGGTAAAGTCACATCTTAACACTATGTTGTACCCTATTCTATGATTAGGTTCTATTCTTTCAAGGCATACTCCATTCCATTCTTCCTATCCTTTAAACATTTAATGCAGCCAACAAATCAACCAGGGTGTGTTTCAACATTTTCGTCCATCATCTCAAATTCTGGATTACTCTCTAGTGACTACAAGCCTAATTTAAATGCAGGGCATATTATATGCATATGTCACAAGAGTATATTCATTTGTGCACAAGTAAATATGCATAGGTAGAGAAAGCATTTACTAAGTGCTTACTATGTACCAGTCACTGTTCTGAGCACTGGGAATACAAATATAAGAAAATAAGATGATCCCTACTTTACAAGAGCTTACATTCCAACATGAGAAGATAAAATATCAAGGTGAGTTGGAAAGGATTGGAGAAGACAGGAAGAATGCCTATGAAGGGGAGAAAGTCAACTATTGGGAAGACAGAGCAGCCCAGAGAGTGAATTGAACTGGAAGTTAAGTGAGCAGCGTGGCTGCGCTTCCTCAAAAAAAATAGATAAATTGTACAAATGTATTATTGCATAAAAACCAATGCAATAATATTTTCAGTGAGTCTGCATAATATCAGAGTATATCTGAACAGTAGCATATATACAAATAGACAAACTGCAAAATGATGCATAGCTAAAAAGCAACTGTATATTACACAAATATGTAATAATTACTACATGCATTAATGAATATATACAATTATATTTAAGGTACATCATATATAGTATTAGTATTGTCAGCTGGCCACAGGTATATTCACTTCTCCAGTTTCCCCAGTAATATCATATATTGGTCAAGTCACATGTTGAATAGAGCTAGGTCTCCCATGAATTACTGAATAATTAATCCTTGAGGGTAACCAACCTCAAACCCATCAGTGAGTTTGGAGAGTATCTAACCCAAGCATGTGAAGACTGCCCTTGGCAAAATGAGCAGATGAGAACAATTTGTTTCAACAGCCATGAGGGCAGATAAGCAGGCTCTATGGAGCACTTAGAGCGTGATTAGACATTGAACATACCAAGGTCATCCACCACATCCCAGGCCATTGCCAGTTGTCTTGACTTTTGTCTTGCTGCTGGACTTTAATAACTCTGGAAGAGAGAGTAAAGCTCATGACTTTGTACAGCTCTGCCTCACTTAAATCCAATTAACTCTCAAGTCAAGATATGCCTCTGTGATGTCATTGATCCTCTTCAAAAACGAAGGACAAACAACAGCAATTAACCCTTAATCATGAACTAGTTGATAGTATGAGCTTATCATTGTTCTTATTAGAACTAAAATCCACATCTTTAAACCTGAATTTGTGGAGAGCCTAGGCTAGCTAGTACTGTAACTAGGCCCTGTGGAATGTCTCTGTAGCCTAGGAGTTTCTATACCTGAGGTTCTAGCCATGCAAAGTGCTACCTCTGGAATCAGTCCTTTCTCCCCTTTTTTTTCTGGTTGTTGATCCCTTTTCTGGGATTAGGTCCTGGGATTTTGAAGAATACTCTCCTAATATTCCTATTCCTCTGGGCTTAGTGGTAGAGGCTGTTTACCTTTCCTTGTTTTAAAGGTTTACTTTGTCTTATAATCTGTGGTAGCTACTGGCAAGTGCTAGTTGAGTTTTACTTATTGGGAATAGAGTTGGGAGAAAGCAACTGAGGTATGGTAACGTCTCCAAAAAAAGAGATGTGGAGAGCAAACACTTCCAGAAGTGTCTGACTGGGGGCTCAAAGCTAACAAAAAGCAAAGGAAAGAAATACATATTTCTGGATACTACTTCTTGGAGTAGAAGAACATTTATAGCAAGAAAATCTGACTCAGCAAAGAGATTGCAGTAAAGTGAAGGGCAAACAGGAGTGGTTGAATAAACCCGGTCACCCCACAATCCCTTTAAAACTGCTACGTATGGCTCCTAAAATCTTATGCAGCACCTTCTTTGAATAGATTCAGGTTTATAGCTTTGGGGGGAGAATACTAATTATGGGATATGCTGTAGATTCTTTGTTCTTTAGGTCAATTCATGACTTTCCCAGCTAAAATAATTTTATTAACTACATAATATGTCATTAGGAATGGTGAGGAAAGGAAAAATACAGATTATAAAGGCAAAGAAGTACTTTTTAAGCAATACAATCAATCTATTACATAGGAGCTTTACATTATTTATTACTGATTAATTTGGACTTTTTGCAAGAAAGCTGTCAAGTGGTATATAAATGTACATTTCTTATAGTAAGTACTTAACAAATGCTTGTTGAATTTAAATTGAATTGATTCTAAAAGTCATTAATATCTGATAGCTTAGTAGCTAAAATTTGTTGATAAGAAATTTTTTGTGTATAGGTGACTTTTTCACCTTAGCTGACATTTATACTGCTGCTTATTCAAAGAAAAATCAATTTTAGAAGTTTGCTACTAGAAAAAAGGCAAACTACCACCGAGGAAGAGTATATTTAAATTGCTTTTTGATCCATATGCTATCCACTGGTAGGACAAAAAACAATGTTCATTACTTTATATTGTCTGAAACCATTTTGGAGTCATTAAGGTTGATTACAAAGGATCAATCATAAAATAGTTACATTTATAATATTGCAATAACTAAAACACTTCAGATTGTAGTTTATGGCATTCTATCTTAAAAAATAGAACTTCAAATCTTAAAATTATTGTTAAACAATTAACTTTTTTAGTGCTCCAGGAAAGAAATCATCAAGTAACTTAATTAGGAATCTTGCTTATGTTAAGGTTTCCATTTCTCATCTAATGCCATGATTAAAACTTGATCTTTTTTGTAAAGATGGAGAATAGAGCTGGATTAAAATTAGAGTGCTCAGATTCTAACAGTATTTTGTAATATACTTTTTATGTTTGCTGATAACATAAATGATGATAAGAGTGAAGGTTGCTTTACTTTCTTTTTATAGTTTATACTGGGATGTGCTGATTATTGTTTTTGGTATTGTTTCTTGAAATAGTGCCCTTTCACTGTATGTGAATGAATATATTATATATATATGTTATATATATATATATTTAATGTGATTTACATGTTATACACACCCACAAACACACACATATGAGTATATTCAAACTTAAGGCACATATTTCCCAGAGTTGCTATGAGGATTAGATGAGACAACATTTGTAAAGTGTTTAGCACAGTGTCTGGTATGTAGTAGGCACTTATTAAATGCTTATTTCCTTTTTTCCTTCATATATCAAATAATGATTTTAAAAAAATCCAAAGACAGATATCAATGAGCTTCTTCATTAAGCTCAGGACTTTAAAAAAAGACAGTCAGAAGACTGTAGCTATCCTCTGCCATGGAAGCTGGTCAGAACACAAGCAAACAAGTCAGAAATATGCCCATATTGTAACCACAGGTGCTCTATATGTACCTAAAACCTGAAGCATTCTGTTCTGATGGTAAGGAAGTCCCAAATGATCAAACTGATCTAGGGCAATCAGAAAAAGAAACCCAAAGACAAAAGAACATTGTTCTAACCACTTAAACTCAGGTATAAGTTTCTGATCTGAGATGCTCTTCTACCAAGTCTCACTCCTAGCAAACTTTTCCTGAAAACAACAGTGCTCTGAGTGGAGACAATTCAGGAGCTCCTGAGAAATGCTAATGCTCTGAGTTTAGATACCCCAAGGGAGGTGGAATCCAGGTGAAAGAGCACAGAAAATCAATCTCAGCTCCTAACAGTGCCTAACCAATCCTAAAATATTGAAGAGGCAGACCCTGGCCCTGGCACATAGTCCCAAAAGAGAACTAGAAGATGGAGCTATAAGTAAACAGATGACACAAGACATCATGAAAAAATATTATGGCTTGAGACAACTAAGAAGTAAATCCAAAAGAAGGGAGTAACTCTACAACTATAAGTAGAACCCCAGAGGGGGAAAAATGATTTGTCTGCAAGAACTGTAAATGTACCAGGAAGAAATGAGGCAAGGGATAAAAAATTCATTAGTGGAAATAAGAGCTCTGGCAGAACTAATTGGAAGGGGAATAAATGACTTAAAACAAAAATTGGAAACATTAGTCAGGTAACAGACCCCCTAAAAATTATAATGGAACAAATAGAACTCAGTGCCTTCATGAGACAAAAATAAGTAATAGAACCAAATTAAAAAATTGAAAAAAAAAAGAAGAAAATGTAAGGTTTCTACTATCAAAAACATAAGGCAAGGAGAGAAATTTCAAGAAGTCTTAAGTGAAAATATATTAGAACCAGAAGGCAAAAGTAGAATAGAAAGAATCTATCAATTACCTCCTAAAATAAATCCCCAAATTAATATTTCCAGCAACATCATAGCCAAAATCCAGAGCTTCTAAGTAACAGAAAATAAGATACTATGTGTGGTCAGACAAAAAGAGTTCAAGTACCAAAGAACCACAGTGAGTATCACATGATACTTGGCAGCTACTGCTATAAATGAGAGAAAATCATGAAATATGATATGACAAAAGACAAAAGGCTTACAACCAAGAATAACCTGCTAGGCAAAACTTTATGGGAAGGGAGGGGGAGGGAGGAAACCTGTTTAATAGAATAGAGAACTTACAAACATTCCTGACAAAAAAATCAAAGCTCAATAGAAACTTTGAAATGAAAACACAAGATTCAAGGGAAATCTATAAAGATAAATGCATTGAAGCAGTTAGACAGGGCTGAATGATCATGAAAGGTTTATTTTCTAATAGAGGAATAACAAACAGGTGTCCTTTCATGACCCTAGTGTCTTCAAAGAACATGAATAGAGTAAAATAAGACACCCTGGGTGTGTATTTTTCCTTTTAGTTTTGATGGCCTTAAGAGAAAATTATGAGACTTCAATAGAATTTTAGAAAACTTTAATAATAACATATCATTGGCCATTACTGAATGGGAATAGAAAGGAGCATATTTATTTCTTAGCCATGTATGGCACCTATATTAAAAAAAAAAAAGACCATAGGCTAGGGCATTAAAAAACCCACATAAATATGTTCAGGAAAGCAGAAATATTAAACACATAATTTACTAAGCTCAATTCAATAAAAATTAGAATAAATAAAAATAAATTTGAAGAAAAAATTGAAACTTAATGGTGGCTAAATAATTTAATCCTAAAGAATTGGGGGTGGGGGGTGGAACAAAGAGCAAATCATATAAACAATAGATAATTTCATCATAGAAAACATACCAAAACTTTTAGTAAGTAGCTTAAGCTGGGGGGAGGAGGAGAGTAAGGAGAGACAGAGACAGAGACACACAGAAAGAATTAGTGAATTAGGCATATGAATAAAAATCATAAAAGCAACAAATGAAATCCAATTAAATGCAAAAATAATTCTGAAAATAAAAAGACTGACAAAAGCAGAAGTAAAGAAGACATTGAGTAGCCAAGTAAAACCAGAAGTTGTTTTTTTTTTAAAAAAATAATAATATAAATAAATCATTAGTAATCTGATTAAGAGAAGAGAAAGGAGAACGAATTGCCAATATCAAAAACAAATGGGAATATACACATTAAATGAAATAGAAATAAAAGAAACTATTAGAAATTAATTTGGGTATTTATAATAGTTAAAATGACTTAGTTTCTCAAAGTTGTTCTTAAAACAATATTGCTTTTACTATATATAATGTTCTCTTTATTCTACTCATTTTGATTTGATTTTGGAGTTAAGAGAGGATGACTGCAGTTTATTGAGTAGAGGGGTGTATATAGTCAGACTCGTACTTTAAGAAAATTAATTTGGAAGCTTTGTGGAGGATGAATTGGAGTGGGAAAAACTGAAGTCAGAGAAACCAAACAGGAGCTTACTGAAATTATCAAGTCAAAAGTAGTTGAAGGTCTCAATTAGGGTAGCAACTGTGTGAATGCAGGTAAAGGAACATATAAGACATATGTGGAGATAGAAATAACAATATTTGACAACTTATTGGAAATGTAGAGTGAGTAAAAGTGAGAGTTCCTGAGTTGGAGAATCTGAGTAACTAGGAAAATGGTGGTGACCTCTGTAGTAATGAGGAAGTTTGCAAAAGGAGTGAGTTTAGGGGGGAAATCAAGTCATTATTTTTAGACACAATGAATTTGATATATGTAAGGGGCATTTTATCTGAACTGTTCAATTGGAGTCTGATGATATGGGACTGGAATTTAGGAGAGATTTTGGAGATCTGGGAGTCTATATAAAGGGAAAAGTTAATAGAACCTGGAGGAGCTGATGAATTATCAAGTGAGACTGTAGGGAGAAAAAGAGAAGAGGGCCTAGGACAGAGCCCTAGGGGAAATCTACGTTTAGTGGGCACGTCATAAATGACAGTCCAGCAACAGAGACAGAGAAGGGGAAATAAAACAGGTAGGAGGAGGGCTAAGAAAGAAAAGCATCACAAAAAAAGAAAGAAAAAGGAAAGAGAGAGTATCCAGAAAGAAAAGGTAGTCAACCATGACAAATGATGCAAAGAGGTCAAGAAGGATGAGAATGAAGAGAAGACCAAGATATTTGGTAATTAAAAGATTATTGGTAATTCTATAGAGAGCAATTTCAATGGAGTAATGAGGCCAGAAAACAGATTTCCAATCGGAAGCAGAGGCATTAAGTGTAGATGGCTTCTTAAAGGAACTTAGCAGAGATAGAGAAGAGATTTTAACTAAGTATGGGAGGATGCTTTTTTAATGGTGGAGGGAGACTTAGGCATGTTTATAGGTAGCATCGAAGGAACCTGCAGATAGGAATAGACTAAATATTTGGAAGAAGGGGCAATGATAGAGGGGCTAATCTACTGAAGGAAAAGGTTGGAAATCAAAGGTATATATAGAGGGGTTGACCTTAACAAAGATGAGGACCATGTCTTCATCAAAGACTGGAATAAAGAAGAAGATAGCGTTGGATGATGTCTGTGTAATGTAAGATCAAAGGGAAAGGACAAGAGGAAGCTCTCTGTGATTGGCTTTGATTCTCATTAAAATAGGAAGCAAACTCCTCAGCTGTGAAAGGTTGGAGAAGGAGGTTTCTGGAGGTTTGAGGAGAGAAAGAAAGTTTGGAACAGCTGTTGTTGTAAGGAAAGTAAAGAATTAATCAAGGGAGAGTAAAAAGATTGCCTTTTTGCAGCATAGGCACAATGGAGCTGCTAACAAAATTGTAGTGGATCCAGTCGGTACTGTGGCATGGTTTCCTCCAGCTCAGTGCAGCAGGACATGAGAGGAATTGAAGGAGATGTTTTTCCAGGTATGGTTTATTCTAGGTGACCTCTTTGACTCTGTCATCTCTGAGACTGTAATTCTGTGTTTACCCCCAGTTGAAGGAAGAGCACTTTGAAGTCATTATTTTGAAAAAAAAAAAAAAAAAGGACACAAACACATTTGCTTTGCAATATAGTATCCAGTCTATCCTTTTTATTTTTAGGGTTAGCAATTCTTAGGAGTTGCCTTTCCTGATCTTCTTAATTGTTGTAATTCTCTTTTTCCTCATTATCATGTATATAGTTATCTGTTTACATGTTATATGCCACCTGTAAAATATAAGCACCTTGATATAGGGATAGGTTTGGGTTGGTTTTTTTTTTGTTTGTTTGTTTGTTTGTTTTTTGTAATCCAGATTTCTGTCTTAATGCCTCTGAGAATATCTTGCACCACACCTAGTAGGTGTCTAATCAGTCCTTATTAGATTTGGATGACATTTTTATAGACCTCTTTGGCTAAGGTACTTTGTGAGATTTATTATTTCCATTTTATGCCCCCCCCGTGATTTTTTTCCTCTTAGATTGCATCTACAAAGACAAAAAGGTTGAGCATTAACATTATAAATCTGATCAATCTTTAAACCTTTCATTGTAATTTAGGATTTAAACACTTCTTTTCCCTCAAAGAGAAGCTGTTATTTGATCTGAATTACCCTCATAGGGCCATAGGTCTCCACTTTATCATAATTATCTTTTAATCAAGTCACTTAATGCTTATAAAAATTTGTTCTTGACATCAAGAAAGTTTGCTATGAACTAAAGGATGCCATAGCATTGTAGAGCCAGAAGGCATCTTAAAGATCATCTATTTCAATCACCTCATTTTGCAGACTAGAAAATTGAGACATGGGGGCCCAAGTGACTTGCTAATGTTATGCAGCTAGTTACTGGTGTAACTAAATCTAGAACTCAGAGCTCCTGACCTGATTCAGCCCTTGTGGTGCTCTTTCCACTATCCAAACTGATGAATTGATAGTCATGGAAGTTGCACTTATATAAGAATAGTAACTGTTGAACAGAGTATATCAACCACTTTTACAATGACTCATGATCACAGTTTGTCAAATTAAAAATGAGATGACTATAATGAAATGTGTATGCTTGGATAGGGAAGTGGGGCCTGAAAATGTGAGTGTTAGTTCAGGTTGATCCCTGCTGTCTTCTTTATCTCTTTTCTCCATTTCTTTATGTTGCTTATGCAGAATTCCAAAAAGCATGGAACAGTTGGCTCAGACTTTAACACTTTTTTGACTGCCCTCCTTGCTATCTTTTAAAAGGATAAAAAATGCAATAATTTACTTAAAATTTTTAATTGTGTTGATGAATCAAAGCTGATATTTTATGGCCTTATTCTTTAGTGTTTAAATAGAGGCCTTCAAATATCACAGTTCCTCTACAGTAAGAACCAGTGCACCAGGAAACATTAATACTAGCTGAGGAAAACACACCTAGCGATTGACTCAACTATTAAAAGTGTATTGAAGTTTTTTTTTTATGGGTAAGAGGGGGATTTGAATTATGAACTACATCAATGATGGACTTTTTCCCTAGACAAATAGCCTGATAAACCTCACACCTTTCAAGAACATTAGTCTTTGTTCCTTTTGTAATTTAAAGTACTGCTCTCATGCAATGAAGAATACCAAAGAAACTTTGAATTGTAATCCATATTGGTAACTGTTTAAAGTCTAAATAGATTTTTCTCTACAAGTAACAAAGATACAGTATCCATGAGGACAGGAGTTATCATATATATATATGTATATATATATATATATATATATATATATATATATATATATACACTTTCTATTTTTCCCAATGTCTATCACAGTTTTCTGCACACAGTTGGCACTTAGTGCATTTTGTTGAATTCTACTGATGAGGCGGTGTAGAAAAGAAGCAGTTTTCATATAATAGTGCTCCCATTCTCTCTGCACACTATTGAATTACCACAGCCAAAGGAATAGATTTCAAAATCTATAGGGAAAGAAATGAAGAAGACCTTATTGAGATTGACTCTAGTCTGGTACAATGAAGAGATATGAGATCTACCAGGCACTTTGCAATGTAGTTATCACCAAAGCTTTCAATAATGGTGTGTAAGCAGGTAAGATGGTGAATGAAAGGCAGAGGAAAGGAGACAGAGAGGGACGGTCAGAAACAAAAGCACAGACTGTCTGCTATCTTGTTTATTTTGTGCTACATTTCCTAGCCCAATAGGATGACTACATCAACTTCTTTCCAAAAAACAAATAAATAAAAAGTTTTTTCTGAGTCCACAAAAAAAGGGGACTTGAGCCCAGGTAATCCAAGAATGGAATAACTTGGATAACTATAATAACCTTTCATCAATATGTTTTTCTTCTCTGTTTTAATTCCTGGCCAATAAAAACATCTCTTTGAATTTGAGATGTTCTGTATTTACTAGTACAGAACTTAGAAAGTATGATCCAATTTCAGTCCTGCAACAGGCTTATTTCAAGTAATATTTTCATTTGTAATAAGCACTAAGAGAATGAACAATAATTCTCTCAGTGACTCAGCTGAAGTGAATTTTGTACATTAAGATTTAAAGTTGGATATTCATTTTCACTTCACATCCAATTTGTGAGTAGATCCAACCAGAATATAACCCTACAATATTTGTTAGGTTGGGGTTCATTTTTGAGTTTATATCTCAGCCCTCAATCCCAAAGTGCTGATATACCCCACCTTGTCATTGCAATAGATAGCCAAGTTTTTAGTAGTCAAAAAAGCATTAAAAAAGAAAAGGAAAACGTTTGCTGCCTATCAGATGAGAACAATAATGCTACTATAATTTGCTTAAGCATTAGAAGCATCATCTAACATGTGGTCTCTTGTAGGATCATTTAAAACATAGAGCTTAATAGCATTAATGCCACCCTTTGAATTTATAACTTTAAGAATTTTTTAGTTCTAAAAGGGAATGAAAACAGGAAATAAAAATAAGCAAAAATGGTCAGAGGAGAGGAAAGATACTTGGAAAATATGAAGGAAAAATACTGGCAGGAGGTAAAAGGATAAAAAAAGAGTGAAAAGATATTATTCTGCCAGATAGTATCTATGACTAAACACATACAGTGTGCTAGTTGAAAAAGAAATTACTTCATCAAAAGGAACAGAAGAATACTTAAGATCAAGACAGTGCAAATCATGGCTTACCTGTTTCTATTTTAATAACATCAGTGGGATATGTAGTTAATATTTTTAATCTACCCTTGTAAAGCTAGTTTGAGACATATGCAAGAGAGTCAAACCTATGTTGTTAGCCCTTAATCAAAACAATCACTAAAGAGAATAATTGGAAGCTGTACAACCAGTGGTATAGTTAGAAATTAGAGGGCTGCAAGCAAATATTTTGAATCACAGGGTTTTCTGCAGTACAGAGGTTGCTTACTTGGTTTTTATGCCTTAAAAAGAAGGGGAAGAGGAAGAAAGCTGGCAGGGAATAATCCTGATTTGGCCTTGTTCTTTATTGCCTTTTGTACTTTCCTCATTCAGACCAGAGCTGCATGAGTAATTCACTTTTGGCAATCTGAGTCACTGACCTTCAAGCAAACAGGTGCCTCCCGCAAGTTTAAAACCTATAGCTAAGTGGGGCATTGTTTCTGAATATCATATTTTCTGAAGCCTTGGCAATCTCTCAACACTCTGTATATTCCTTGTGGCAATGATAGCACCAATAGTTCTGCAACTATCACTTGTGGGTTGTTTTCTTGGACCACCGCCACCCCACAATGCTGAAACCTCTCAAACCTTGTTGAAACAGCTTAGAATGGTAACTACAACTATGACTAGAACATAAAAAACCCACTTCTTTCATCAGTGAATCCTCTTTCAGTCCCCTATAATCAGTTGCTCCAAAAAGATCCCTCCTCTCTGCATATCTACAGAAATCAGAACCTTTTATCATTAGAAAAAAATATCCCCCAACACAAACCATTTTCAAATGTTAGCACAGAGAGATTTTTTTTTCAAAAACAGGCATCTAATATACCTGTTGTGGCATGCACTTTTGTGAACTCCCTCAAAAAAAAAATACCTTTTGGTTACCCCTCAACCAATTGATGTAACATCCTGAGACTTTTTAGCTTGAAAGACAGTAAATATAGCTGACCAAATTAGCCAGTATAGTAAAATTTTTTTTAGATATCTTAAGAATTTAATATATTCATTCTGAGTTACAGTTACCTGTATTTTTCATTTCTCTGCTGTGTGGATTATCTTTAACATGGCTATTCATAGTGGGAAAAATGTTTCAAGGGTTTCTATTTGTGATGTTAGAGTAGGTTCTATTCAGCAATGGATACATACAGACACACATATATATATATGTATATATATATGTAAACACATAGAAACAAAAGATTATAAAGGAAAATATTTTATTTTTGAAGAGTTTTAATTTGAAAAACTTTCTTCAGGTTCTATTTCTGGAAAGCTCCTAAGAGTCTATTAATATATGAAAACAAAATATTATTTCATTTCAGTGTTTCTCGAAGTGGAAACATGCCCTCACTACCCTCTAAAGAAATGAAGCATTCCAATCTTTAGCCTGTCTAACTTCATGTTTACTTGCAATGTGGTACTAAGTACAATCAGAAGGTTATTTTAACTTATTAGAGTTAATCTCAGGTCACTGAAGTGACTAATCAATTTGCCTTTTGAAGTAATATTAATTTAATAAGGCATGCACAAAGTTGCTCTGCCTGCTTCCTATAGCCCACCATATCTGCTGGCTCAGCACTCAGGCACTTGAGATGATGAAGCAATCTTCTTATTGGTCACTGAGCAGAAAGAGGCTCTAACTCAGTAAATATTTAAAGGGAGTGATCTACACTCAGTCCTGCTCTCTATTTCTGTTAGCTGAGTTTATGAGTGCCCTTCAAGCCTTGATTCCTTTCTTCTCTCTGCTTCCTATAGACCATGTCTCTCATTAGCAAAACTATTCAACCAGTAAGGAGACTCTGTACTTAACAGACAGCAGAGACACACAGTCTCTCCAGAAAGACATGGATCTATAGGGTCAAAAAGTACTCACACACTTGACTGACAGAACTGAAAGATTTACCTATATACATCTATATATACATATATAGAGACATATGTGTGTGTATGTATGTATGAAGTATGGCAGGAATGATTAGCCTTGAGATACATACACATATGGTTATATCATCATATTATATCATATATCATATAATATGATATATTTTTATGTATATGGAAAGATATACACACACATACATATGAAGATAGATAGATAGATAGATAGATAGATAGATAGATAGATAGATAGACAGACAGACTGACCTTGCAAATGGACAATGAACGGGGCCCAGAAGTGAATGATAGTTAATATGCATTGCCTTTGGGAAACTTCCTTTAATGACTTTAAACTTCTCATTCTCCATATTTTTTTAACCAATATTCTCTAGTATTATTTTATGGTTGCCAGCCATAAAACTCTACAATATCCAATGAATTGAAAATGAGTATAACTCCAAGGGCAACAGGAGGTACATGATGAGTATGAGTAAATTATAACAAATCAAAAAGAAAGAATCATGAAGAAGAAATGGAGTAAACAGTGTCATCAACAGCATGTTTGAGTGCAAAAAAAAAAGATTCCTTGGTTTAAAATCAAGGGTAATGAACAGCTTATATATTCCATTGGTATCTTTGCAATGTCAAAAGAAAGAAGAAAGGGAGCTACATAGAACATGAAGTTGATTTCCTATGGCAAAGTTATAAGAAGACATCAGTAAGAATTACACAGGAAGAAAAGGTGTAGATAAGCTGCAATCTGCACCTTTGGAGGGAGTATCCTCAACAATGAGTTCAGAGATCATTTGAACATTGAGCAATTCTTCATTACATCACAGGTATCACATCACTGCTGAGAGGCAATGTGATACAATGAGGAGCCACTGATAGAGGGAAAAAGCACAGAACAGAGAGACTGAGAGCAGTGAAAACAAGATCAAAAAGTCTTTTTCTGTTTTATTTTATTTTGCTCTTTACCAACTCCTAGCTGTTTATATAAGGAAAAACACAGACCTTTCCCCCCTTCCCTTTAGAATGGGGGGAGAACAATTGCCTAATCTTTTGAGGGTGATGGCACCTCCTTTATAATCTTCCAGAGAGTCAGGGAGGTGGAGCCAAGATGGCGGAGGGAAAGCAGTGACTTCTTTGAGCTCTCCCCCAAACCCCTCCAAATACCTACAAAAAATGGCTCTAAACAAATTCTAAAGCAGCAGAACCCACAAAAAGATAGAGTGAAACAAATTTCCAGCCCAAGACAGATTGGATGGTTGATCAGAAAGATATATTGCGCTGGGCTGGGAGAGGAGTGCAGTTCGGCATGGGCACGCAGGCCACAGCGACCCTGGAGCAAGCCTCAGGGGAATGAATCATGGGCAGCTGTGGCAGTTTCCAGACTTCTCAACCCATGAACACCAAAGACAACTTGGAAAGTCAGTGGGAAAAGTCTGTGACTGGGTGAGAGAAGGAGCTAGGTCTCAGCCACCCCCGGGGCTGTTTCCTGAGCTTCTGGCCCACAGACTGAGGGGGAATCAAGTGGCTGATCAGAGGGGGATTGCAGGGAACTCTTTGCCAGTGCTGAGGCAGGAATCTCTTGCTTTGCCTGTGCTTGGATGTGGGATACAGTTCTGAGGGGTGGTCCTGGGGCAAGGAGGAATGCTGGTGTGGTAAAGCTTGTTGTGGCGGTAGAGAGAAAACACCTCGCCCCTTATCATAGCACCTCGGAAAAACTGAAAATTTTCAGGTCCCTAGAAGTACCTCTGAAAACAGCTGTACAAACCCCTGAAGCTTGGGGTGGTACATTCTCCACATTGAAACAGACTTTTACCTTACCAAAAGGTTTAAAACTCAAGTAATTGGCAGGGATCATGAGTAAGCAGCACAAAAAGAATCAGACTATATTATCTTACTTTGGTGACAAAGAAGATCAAAACATACAACCAGAAGAAGACAACAAAGTCAAAGCTTCTACATCCAAAGCCTCCAAGGAAAATATGAATCAGTCCCAGGCCTTGAAAGAGCTCAAAAGGGATTTTGAGAAGCAAGTAAGAGAAGTAGAGGAAAAACTGAGAGTGATGCAAGAAAATCATGAAAAACAAGTCAACAGCTTGCTAAAGGAGACCCAAAAAAATAGTGAAGAAAATAACACCTTAAAAAATAGCCTAACCCAAATGTCTAAAGAGGTCCAAAAAACCAATGAGGAGAAGAATGCCCTAAAAAACAAAATTGGCCAAATGGAAAAGGAAGTCCAAAAGATTACTGAAGAACATACTTCCTTAAAAATTAGAATAGAGCAACTGGAAGCTAGTCACTTTATGAGAAATCAAGACACTGTGACACAAATCCAAAAGAATGAAAAATTAGAAAACAATGTGAAATATCTCATTGGAAAAACAACTGACCTGGAAAATAGATCCGGGAGAGAGAATTTAAAAATTATTAGGCTATCTGAAAGCCATGATCAAAAAAAGAGCCTAGATATGATCTTTCAAGAAATTATCCAGGAAAACTGCCCTGATATTTTAGAACCAGAGGGCAAAATAGAAATTGAAAGAATCCACCAATCTCCTCCTGAAAGAGATACCCAAAGGAAAACTCCTAGGAATATTGTGGACAAATTCCAGAGTTCCCAGGTCAAAGAGAAAATATCACAAGCAGCCAGAAAGAAACAATTCAATTATTGTGGAAACACAATCAGGATAACATAAGATTTAGCTGCTTCTACATTAAGGGATCACAGGGCATGGAATATAATATTCTGGAGGGCAAAGGAGATAGGATTACAGACAAGAATCAACTATCCAGCAAAACTGAGTATAATTCTTCAGGAGAAAAAAATGGTCATTCAGTGAAATAGAGGACTTTCAAGCATTCTTGATGAAAAGACCAGAGTTGAATAGAAAATTTGATTTTCAAATACAAGACTCGAGTGGAACATGAAGAGGTAAACAGGAAAAAGAAAATCATAAGAGACTTATTATGGTTGAACTGCTTACATTCCTGCATGGAAAGATGATATTTGTAACTCAAGAGATCTTTGTCAGTATTAGGGTAGTTAGAGAGAAAAAAATTATATGTGTGTATATAGATAGATAGATAGATAGATAGATAGATGATAGATAGATAGATAGATAGATAGATAGATAGATAGATAGATAGATAGAGGGCACAGGGTGAGTTGAAGATGAAGTCATATAGGGAGAATAAAATTAAGGGGTGAGAGAGGATTATACTAGGAGAAGGAGAAAGGGAGAAGTAGAATGGGGTAAATTATCTCACAAAAAAAAAACAGAAAAGAAAAGGCTCTTACAATGGAGGGGATACAGGGGAAGGTGAGAGGGAATAAGTGAATCTTATTCTCATAGAATTTGACTTAAGGAGGGAATAACATACACACTCAATTGGGTATGGAAACGTGTCTTACCCTACAGGAAAATAGGGGGGGAAGGAGACAAGAGAGTAGGGGGATGATAGAGAGGAGGGCAGATTGGGAAAGGGGGTAATCAGAAGCAAGTACTTCTGAGGAGGGTCAGAGTTAAAAGAAAGAATAGAATAAATGGGGGGGTGGGATAGGGCTAAGGGAAATAGAGTTAGTTTTTCACAGCATGTCTACTATGGAAGTGTTTTGCATAACTGCACATATATAACCTATATTTAGTTGCTTGCCTTATCAATGAGGGTTGGTGGGGAGAGAAGAAGCGAGAAAATTTGGAACCCAAAGTTTTAAAAACATATGTTTAAAAAAAAATGTTTTCATATGCAACTGGGAAATAAGAAATACAGGAAATGGGGTACAGAAATCCATCCTGCCCTACAGGAAAATTGAAGGTGAACGGTGTAAGAGAAGTGGGGGGAGAGATAGAAGGGAAGGCAGACTAAGGGAAGGGGTATTCAGAATGCATGCCATCTTGGGGTGGGGGAGGGGCAAAATAGGGTGAATATTTGGAACTCAAAATCTTGTGGAAGTAAATGTTGAAAACAGGAAAAAATAAATAAAGAAAATTCAAAAATGAATTGACAATGAAATAAAAAAAATAATCTTCCCCTTTGGTGACTCCTCTATGCTTTGTACAATGTCAATAGATTTGTACCACATGTCTCACAGATTTCTTATGATGAAAGTACTTTGTAAAACCTTTCTAACTACATTAATGTGAACTACTATTATCACCATTCAAGTGTACACCTAAGACCCCAGAGCTAGTTGCTTACCTCTAGACTATGCCCCATCTTTTGATAGAACCTGACATATAATTGAAGTTGTAGCAGTATATGCATCCCTTTTCCAGTGATACTTCAAACAGGTCAAGGACAGAAAGAGAGGTCTCATATACTGAAAATATATGCATAGCAGCACTTTCTGTGGTAGTAAAGGATGGAAACAAAATAATCAGTTGGGAGTGGCTAAATAAATTGTGGTATTAATGAAATATTACTATATTATAAAACAATGACTATAAAGAAGGCAGAGAAACATAGGAATCAATGAGTGAATGAATGAAAAATAGTACTTACAAAATGCTTACTGTATGCCTAGCACTGTGCTAAGCATGGTTGATACAAATACAAAAGCAAAGTCTTCATCTATGGCATCTGGACCCAGTTTTTTCAAGGAATGACAATCCTATCAGCATTTAGCATAGTTGGCTTTAGAATACATGCCATTGGTAGTTGCAGTCAGGAAATCTTAGTATTTGTGTGGGTTAATTTGTTTTTTGGGGTTTTTTTGGAGAGAAACTCATCTCTTTTTTCTGATATGTGCTTAATGATATAGATGCATCTCAAAAACGTTACTGAATCCTTTGGTGATGTCCAGTTTTTGTCACAAGACAAAAATAACTTATTTGACCCCAGAATAAAAATCTTGCCTGTCTTAAAAAACAATCAAAAAATTGTCTCAGATATTTGTAGACAAATTGGAAAAATCTGAAGTGAGTAAGCTGGAATTGATAGCCTCTAAGGTCCCTTCTGGTTCTAAATCTTTGATGCTTTTCTGAATTTTCAAAGGGAAATCAGATTCTTCTACATCCACTTGAGGGATGTCATTCATGATACAATCATGAATCATGCCATAATCTGAATCATCTTGGTAACCATTCCATATTTTTCTTTCCAGAAATTGATTATCACCTTCTTTCATGCCCACTCTATTTTTGATTTTGATTTTGTGTGCTATGCCAGATTATATCACACAACATGAAAAAATGAACAGTACAACCATTGAATAATAACCCAAGAAAACAATACACAAAATGACAAGAGACAGTGTATAACAAATTTGCAAATGAGTAGTATAAGGAATTAAGGGATAGATTTCAAGAAGTAGTAAGATCTCTACGTATTTAACTGACTCAAGGAACTGTGGAAAAGGTGAGGCTTTGATAGATGGGAAAGATTCAGAGAGTTGTAAAAGATGAAAGAAAACTTTCTAGGTCGGTCAAAAAGAATAAGCAAAGTCACAGGTAGGAAGGCTTGGTTTCTGGCACATTGAGTCCAGGCCTTCTTGAATGAAATCCTGATTGTTTTTTTTCCCCTTGCATGGAGTAGACCTAGCTTATAATAGCTGTCACTTAACACTTACATTTAAATTAGCTTTCAGTTGTACAAAGCACTTTGCATATACAGAACGTCCCAAAAGTCTTAATGTGGTTTTAAGCTATTGAAATTATTATTTCAATTGATCCTCACAACTATTCTCTACATAGGCACTATTATTGTGCCCATTTTACAGATGGCAATGCTGAAGCTGAGAAAGGTTAAATGACTTGTAACAAAACTATTAAGTGTCTGAGACAAGATTCAAACTCATGTCTGACTTCAACTCTGGCATTGTATCTACTGTGCCACCTTGCTAACCTAGAATATGCAAAATAGCTCTACAAAGTCTTCAGGTAATCTGGTTCTAGGAAAAGCTCAAGAAAAGTGCATTTGATCAGGGAAGTTGCAAATGGACCCCTGAAAGATCTCTTCAGTAACCGAGAGGGGCTTTGTCAAACAATGTTAATGGAATTTCATAATCCCTTGACTTTGTGAATTTCTATAGGTATCTAGCCGCGGCTTCTTCCAGATCACATAACAAGTGCTTTGAACATAGTTTTTGCCTTTCATTCTTGAAGAGGACCAATGACATTACGGGGTGATGTCTTGACTCAAGAGTGAATTGGATTTAAGTGAGGCAGAGTTGCAAAAGTTATCAGATGCCTGACTCTCTGTTCCAAAGTCATCAAAGTCTAGTGACAAGACAAAAGACAAGACAACTGTGATGGCCTGGGATGTAGTGATGCACTTGGCATCTTTGATGTCTGACCAAACTCTGAGTACTCCACAGTGCCTGCTTCAGCTGCCTCTATGGCCATTGAAACAAATTGTCCTCACCTGCCCATTCCTCTGGAAGAAGTCTTTATATGCTTGAGGTAGACATCCCCCTAACTCAACAACAGCTTTGAGGCCTTCAACCTGATTTAGCCTGTCTGCAAAGACAGTTTTACCGAAGTATGGCTGCTGCACATGCTACAACTTCTTAGAGCCAGAGATGAGAGTTGAATTTGAACATAGTAGACAATTAATAAATGTTTTTGAATAAATTAATGAAAGAACAAATCTTTGTATTCATCATAGTCCTGCTAAAGAAAGGTTTCTGGTGGACTCCTGAGACTCAGGTTGCTTCAGCCCAATTCAAGGTAGCTTTCACCTTAACATCATCCATACTCATTCATTTCTATCTCATACAATAATTCATGGTTGAGAGAGGTATATCAAGCTGTACCATTATCTGGGAGCACCAGCAGAGGGACCTCCAAATACAGACCCAGAGGTCTGCATCAAAACCACTACATAAGAAACTATCTTAAATATACTGTTAAGCCATTAATCATAACTCTGCATTCCTTTGCATGTTACACGAACCAGTTCTAGCTCTTCTTTGATGCCTTGTCTGTAGGCCATGTTGGGATCTTCAAGACTTTCCATTGATTTCACCCAGAACTTATGGTAGCTTCATGTTCTTCATAATGTCAGTTACTGAGTCATCCTAACCTGTCTTGCCATTGGACTCAGATGATTCTAGAGGAGAGAGTGAGGCTAATGACTTTGTACTGCTCTGCCTCACTTAAATATAATCCACTTTCAAGTCAAGACATCCTCCTCCTGATGTCATTGGTCCTCTTTGAGAATGAAAAACAAACAACATCAGTTGCTATGCTAGCACTGAGGAGTTTGAAGCTGCTATCACTCACAGTCATACATTCCCTATTCTCTGCATCACCTTGGAGTCCTGCCACTTCCCTGAAGATTCTCTTCCCAAAGATAAATTTAAATCTGGAAAAGACCTTAGAGGTCATTAAGTCCAACCCTCTCATTTATTATAGATGAGGAAATTGAGGCCTAGTGAGATTAAGTAATTTTTATAAAAATATAATTTAGAAATGTTATGTGAGAGAAAATTAGATTTTAAAAATTAGATATTCTTTTGGTCTGTGCTGGTATTAAACTAGGTGGCAGTGGAGTCAAATTCAAATACAAACAGATCCCAGTGGGCTACTTATTGATTTAGAATACCACAAATTAATATTATCTATGTGGTATTGTATTTTATTTATTAAACCATTCCCGATTACATTTTAATCTGGTTCAGGCCATACTTGTGAGTTTGAATTTGTGGTCATCATTACCTTATATCTTGTTACATAATAAATGCTTATTGAATTAAGTTGGATTACTTCCTTTCCCCCTTCTGTCTCACTGCCCCAACATGCACACATAACAGTCTCTCTCAAACGACCCTAATGAACAGATAAAACTTGATCCTTAACATCTACACTGGAACTCATTACCTTATTCACTCTGTCACTCCTTCACTCTGTCTCATATATACACTCCTATTCACTGACTTTAATAGACTCTGACTCTCTTTATGGTCCCTTGATGATCCTTTCTACACTGTAAGAATCTCTCTGGATTTATCATCTTTACTCACACTTAAAAATTATTTATTCATCTATCCATCCATCTATCCATCTATTTATTCATTTATTTATTTTATAAACATTTATAATCTCTTTCCCCTACTGCATAATATAAAAAATTAAAAGATAGAACTCTCATCAGAAATATTCAGAGTCCAGCAAAACAAACTCCCACACTGGCCATTTCCAAAAATGTACTTCTCATTCTTCATTTTAAGTCCATTTACATCTCTGGTAAGAAGCCAGTGATATGTTTCATCTTTATTCTTATGGCATCATGGCTTATCCTTGCATTGATCAGAGTTCTAAAGTCTTGCGAAGTTATTTTTCTCTAAAAGAATGTAAAATAGAAATAGCATGAGAACAAGTCACTATTCTGTTATTTTTTCTTTTATATTTAAAGTTCTACAGATTATTGCACAGGTGGATATAATTTTTTTAATAAATAAAAGTATTGGAGTATAAATTCATCTTGAGTAGAAGGACTGAAAGCATCTGCTGGGCAATTCATATAGGAGACAATGCTCATCCTGTTCCCACAGGGTTATAATTTTGTCCAATAGATCTCTATACTTTGAATGATTTTTATTCCATGTAGTTTGGAGATTATGAGCATTCAATATGATGACATCTAATTTAAAATGCTATTCTTAATTTTTATGAGCCAATAGGTGACAATTCTTTCTATAATGATGCTCCAATTTCAGTAAAGTTTTCTGAATTCTCAAGAATATTTGGGTTTTTGTATTTATAGTATTCCTTTATACAGCACAACAAGCTTATGGTATGTAACTCTAGCCATCTGATCATATCTTTCTAAGTATCTGGGATAGAGCACATTTTTTACAGCCTGAAGTTATAAATTGTACAATTTCTACAACTTCATCACATAATCTGCTTCAATCAGCAAAACTAGATTCTTTAAGACTCTTTGTAACCTTTCTGTAATTTCCAGTGGCAATGACCTAATCCTGAGTTATATCACAAACCCCTTCATTTCTATAAACAAATCTGCACTGACATTGTTCAATGCTTCTTTGTCAACCTATTTCAGTTGAGTTCATATTGAGGTTTCCCGAGAGTGCCTTTTGATTTCACTCTTGGATTTTAAGTGTTTCATAGACTCTGGTCATAGATAAATCACTTTTGGTTATATCCAACAAATCCAAGTCAGCCTTTACTATAGCCTTCTGAAGTGAGATCTGTTTGTTCCGAAAGTATTCTGCAATTTTTTAATCAGTTTAGCATGTAATCTAAGTACCTCTATAACTCTTTTTCCTTTGTGATGAAAGAATGCTAATCTTTCTATAGCTGCCTTGATTTGAGTCCTGTGTTTTGTTAATATTGTATGGAACTTTGTGTGGACACTTTCTAGATCTTTCATCTATTTTACCATGTCCAAACATGCCACCCCTCATGGTTGCATGTGGGCTGCTCACTCTTTTTTTGTTTTGTTTTGTTTTTTCATGCTGAACTTGGACTTCATGATGCCAGATTAGCCTTTGTATTGCACAAATTTAGAGAGTGAAGGTGAAAATGGAAGGATGTCCATTTTCCCTCCCTCCCTGGTCCTTATCTTTGGAACGTAGGTGTTCCTTACTAGGTCTAGACATTTCCACTTTCATTCTAATGGAGACCTTTTAGTTTTTCTAGTCATTGACTTTGATTTCACCCTTTCAGAGAGTGTTCTCTGCACTGCATGGAGGAAGGGGAGAACAATGGAGGAACAACACACCCCTAGCAGATAGTAAACTTTTCCTGAAGACAAAAGAAAATGGATCCATCCACTTTGGGGTCTGCTTTGGGATGTTTATAAAACTTTTTTTTTAACAATCTAGTATCATTTTCTCATATTGCTCTCAAGCTTCTGGTACATGTCCTGATCAAAAACAAAAATAATAACAATAACCCATATTTGTAGAGGCTTTAGAGCTTTGAGGGGGCAGCTAGTTGGCATAGTGGATAGTGTTCTGGGCCTGCAGTCAGGAAGATTCATTTTCTTGAGTTCAAATCTGGGCTCAGATACTTACTAGCCCTGAGACCCTGGGCAAGTCACTCAACCCTATCTGCCTCAGTTTTCTCCTCTGTTGAAAGAGATCGAGAAGGAAATGGCAAACCACTCTAGTATCTTTGCCAAGAAAACCCCAAATGGGGTAATGAAAAGTCAGATGCAACTAAAACGACTCAACAATAAGAGTTTTGAGAAAGGAAGTGAGAAGTCATTAAATTTCTACACATTTGTGAATTAGCCTAGTGTCCTGGTGTCCCCAACCCACCTATTACTTAATTTAGATCTTAAACTTTCCTTTGTCAATATTCATTACATAAAATGTAACTAAATGATTATATTTCCTTTTGAAAAAATTTCCTAGAGTACATAGATCAAAATAACTAGTATGAATGCTATGGATACCATTTCGTTCTACAATAAATATATTGTGATTGACAAATACCATAAGAAATTGCAGATGTTTCTCTTTCTATCTCTCTCTCTCTCTCTCTCTCTGATTCTATCTCCGTTTCTGTCTTTCTCTGACTTTATTTTTTTCTCTCTGTCTCTATATCTGTCTCTCTGTCACTGTGTTTCTCTCTCTTTCTGTAAATGCTCTGACACACACATTTATTTTCTTTAAAAGGGTTTAATACTTGTTTTTGGTATTTTCCCACCTAATGGGTGATGCAATTCTTAGTGTTTAAGTGTAAGTGAACATTGTTTGGTGGATTAATATATCATGATACTATGTTGTATGTCCTTGTATAGGAATGAAAAGTAATATAGTCTTCTTATTTTTAATCTCCCTATTTTGATCTCAGTAGGTTTTCAACACATTGTCAAATAGAAACAGGATTTTCCATTTCATTTTTCTGGAGATTAATTCATTCTCCACCCCCACCCTCATCCCCCAAAAAATACACCTCCTTGTGAGGCAATCTCACATCTGGCTTCTATCAGTAAGTGAGCAGCTTTGAGCACATCCTGTTAAATTGTCTGTTCCCCAAAGTAATACCAACACATTCAGTGAATATAGCCTTTTCCCTCCACAGTTATGTCCTTGATTGGACCACAAAGTTTTCCATAATACCATACTTGAAAAATGGGGCATTCCAGCTTTTTGGACATAAGATGTAGATTTTTTAAGATTAGAAGTATATTGTATTTCAAATTTAACAAAATAAATTTGTTATACAGTTCAGTCTTATAACTCCTCTTCCATCATTTTGTGAAACTTAATGTGCTTGTTGCCAGAGTAAACACAAGTCAGTTTTTTAAAAATATATTTAACCAGTCATTCAAATTAGGATTGAAAATTTCTCTTGCAAAGTTTTAAAAATCTTTATAAAGACAGCTTGATTTTACATATGGTATAACTAAGATCTTATTATGTAATAAATATTCTAATTATATCGTACAGTATTGAAGACACTGTATTCATATAGATTGTTTGGAAAAAAATTGTAAATAGGTTGAAAAGAGATATACATTTATTTTTAACTCACTTCCTGTCTACATTCTTCATACTTATTATTGAGATAAATTCTTAACTGATGAATTATAATATAAGAATTTATAATCTCCCCCCATAATACCAACTTTGAGAAAGAATCAATAAATAAGATGAATTTTCATTTTTCATAAACATTCATTAGATATACCTTCCTATTCATTTTTATTACTGTCTGGATATATAATACTCAGTAGTTGTAATATAAAGCTGGCAACTTCTATTCACATTTATAAAATAAGACAGTTTGAAGATATAATTAGACTTACCTTGTTTAATGACTCTCCACCATAATAAATTTAAAAGCTAAGACCAACATTTTCAATATATATATATATATACATGCATACATACATATACCTATATATATCTTTGATGATGTTTCAAAGAAAATTATAGCAATAATCTGAGTTGTAGAGATTGCAAACTATTGGTGTAATTAACCAGTCTTTACCAGCATTAGCTTCTCTTTTTTATTGTGAGAAAAACATTTTCTTCCTTTAGACCATTTCATTCAAAATCAAGAAATTGTTGAGGAATTGAAAAAGTCAAAAGGCTCTTATTTCTACTGTAGCTTCAATGAAAGGATGGCAAAAATTTGAGGTAGGTGTATCACCCAGTACTTTCTCTTACATATTGATATCAATGAAGTAATCACAAGCACTTCTCAGCTTCTATCTTCATTCTTGTCATCTCACTCCTCTGCCCTCTACTGATGTTCAGGGTACCTATAAAGCTCTATCTTAGGCCCTTTTCTTACTCCACACCCTTTTTTTGTTGTTGTTGTTGAGCTCATCATGTCTCATGGATTCAATGATCATCTCTATGCAGATGACTCCTGAATCTATATATGCATCCCTAGTCTCTCTTCTGAGCTTCAGTGATGTACCATCAACTGCCTATTGGGCATTTGCCACCATATTCCCTGTAGGATTCTCAAATTCAGTATTACCAATACTGAATTCATTATCTTTTGTCCAAAACTTACTTTATCAAAGGCACCATCATCCTTCTAAGTTAACCAATTTGTAACATTGGAGTCATCCTTGACATCATTCTTCCTCATATGCCATATCCGATCCCTTACCAAGTCTTATTGATTCTACCTCCACAGTATCTCTCCCATCTTTTCCTTCTCTCTACTCACAGACTAATAACCCTAGCTTGGGTTTTCATCACTATTTGCCTAGATTATTGCAATAACCTTTTAATTGATCTTGCTGCCTCAAATATCTTCCTTCTCTAGTCTATCCTCCACACAGCTGTCAGAGTGATATTCATAAAGCACAGTTCTACCATCTTATTCCATGGCTTAAAAAGCTTCAATGGCTCTCTATTGCCTCCAGGATAAAATGCAAATTTCTCTAGATAACATTTATAATCCTTCATAATCTGACTCTAATATGCCTATCCCTTAACCCTCAGGATCACAAATTGGACCACTGAAGAGCTGGCCAATCCTGCTGCCAGCCCTAGTGTGTTCATAGTTGAACTCAGAGCCACCCTCCTCTCTACCATTGTTGTCATATGTATTTTTAATTGACATATTTTGTCCTTAGGCTGAGATATTGTAGTGTATCTCTCTCTCTCTCAAAAATCTATCAAACAACCTGTTTTGTGGGGAAATAACTAATATAAGTCTTCTTAATTACTAGTTTTAATTAAACACATTCTTCTATGGAATTTCATTTAATAATGTATATTTGTTGAACCAAAAGCCCATTAATATCCTTGCATCAGTGATGCAAAGTATTAGATTGAATTTCATTCTCAAAAATTCATGTGAAAAACCAATTCATAATTCTTCCTTCAGTCCCAGATCTGGAGTTGTAAAGTCTATGAAAAATGGTTACAGGGCTATCCTAAACTTCACCTCAAAAAACATATATATGCATTTTGTGTGTATATATGCACAAGATCTAAGTTATCTATACTAATAAACAACAAATTTCCTATTAATTGATAGGTGGGAAGAATGTTGAGATTAGGCCCCATGTCTAAGTTGGTTTTGCACTATTGAATGGGTAGCTTTGTGTCAACTTTGTGCAAATAGAGTTTATAGTTTTGAGGTTGTGTGTGTGTGTGTTTTTTAAAGAATGGGTGTATCTTGCCCTGACTGGAAGTTGTTGAGCAGCCACTCAAGCCAGATCCCACTACTCATCAAACCTGGATATGTTTAACCCTCCTTTAGTAATCTAGTAGTATCCCTCCACTCCCAGGAGCTCATTATATTGTTACAAGATTTAGTGCAGACATCCAAATGGCTTAGCCTATTTCAGTTCAGAAGTTTGGAGCTCAACAAATCACCAACCTCAGCCTTCCATTGGCTGGGATTATAGGTGTGCACCATCATGCCCAACTTGAAGCTACTTTTAAAAATAAATTCTTTAAATGCAAAAATTGTTGTTGTGGTTGTTGTGATGCAATTCGGTGGCAAATAGTTGACATAGAGTGTTTTGAATTAAAAACAAAATGTGCTGGAAGTCACTTTGATATACTTTAAATATGGTTGTAATAACCTGTAATTAACTATCATCAGTTTTTGGATTTACTGACTTCAAGTTTTTGTTAATTATTTTGCCTTAGTAAACATTTTCAGGGTCCATTTAGATCAAAGCTCTTAAAGAAAGAAGAAGGAAGAAAGAAAGAGACCATAACAGCCTTCCTGTGCTTAAATGAATTTTCAAATTTTGGCTCTCTAAGAAAGACTTTGTTTCTGTGTTTCAAAAACAAACTTGCATTTTCAATTAATGAGTGTGTTTTCTCCTTCTCAGGTGGAAGAGCTACAATAAATAATGTCAAACAGAAATGGACTGAAGCCATAAAGAAGGGGATCATTTCATTTATTCAGAGCTGGAGAGGAGGCAAGATGTTGGCATAGCTGTTGAACTAAGAACCTGCTATGCCAACATATTGCCATCTTTCTTGTCTATCAGCAACCACGGTATCCTTTGTATTTGCTCTAGCTATTGCTGTAGATACACATAATGACTCCAATCTGCTCAGTCTACCAAAAGGCAAATAATTTGGCTGACACCTACATTTTCTTCTATTTGGTAATATAATTGTAATAAAACTCATTAATAACAGCATTTACGTAGTGCTTTAATATTTGCAAATTGCTTTACAAATATTATTTCATTTGATTCTTACAATAACCCTGGGAGGCACATGTTATTGTTATCCTCATTTTACAGAAAAAGAAACTGAAGCATCAGAAGTTAAGTGATTTGCCCAGAGTCATACAGCTAGCTAAGTGTCTAAAGACTGATTTGAACCCTGGTCTACCTGACTCTAGGACGAGCATTCTATCCACTGTTCCATCTAGCTGCCTTATGTCTACCATTATATCTCTATTTCCAAATTTACTCAGTTTTTTGTTTAAATCTTGTTTTTAAAATGTTTTATGGTTTGTTAAAAACTTGTGCTAACTTACATTAAACTTATACTAAACCAACTTAAACTGTTTATTATAAGGGAAAGAGTGTTGGGCTTGGTAGCAAAAAGTCTGGGTTTAATTCCCATCTCTCATACTGATTAGTTTGTAAACTGTGGGCAACCTATTCTCCAAACCTGTTTCCCAATTGATAAAAGAGATTCTTGTACTAACTGCTTCCAAAGTTGGAAAGAAATGTTATTTCAATATATTACATAATATTATAATATTTTCAGGACATAAAATAGATGTACAAATGTGAGGTATTAGTTTCTGGTATAAACTCAAGTATTCCTAATGAAATAAATATTAGAAGCAAGTTACTGGCTATAGAAGAGAATCATTGCATGCAAATTAATACACACAGTTATTAATAGTTATAGAGTCATAAGGAGGAAAGTGCTTTTCTCTTTGGAGGAGAAGCTGAGTATTTATTACTTCTAATGGGCAGCTAGGTGGTTCAGTGGATAGCGTATTAGGCCTGAAGTCAGAAAGACCTCAGCTGAAATCTAGCCTCATACACTTACTAGCTGTGTGACCCTGGGCAAGTCACTTAATCTTGTTTGTCTCAGTTTTTCATCTGTAAAATGAGTTGCAAAGGGAAATGGCACACCACTCTAGTATCTTTGCCAGGAAAACTCCCAAATGAGGTCATGAAGAGTCAGACATGAGTGAACAACAGCAACATTATAATTATAGGACAAGTAAAGCGATAAATATAATATACATTAGAATTTGATAAGTGCCTTAGAAAAATTCAAAATGCTCAGAAAGAGGAGACTCAGAATGCTTCACTTAGGAGATGGCATAAACATCATTACTTTTGCAACAGGTAGACTTTTTCTACCAAAGTTTAAAAAAAAAAGAATATATCTTTCATGGAATCTACTCCATCTCATAGTAGTTATGTCTTTCTTTCTTATATTCTTATTTCACTTAAGGCCTGTAGTCATTTTAATCATCTGTTGTTGCCATTTTAACTATCACATACTTTAGAGGGAGCTCGGCATAATAAAGAGCTGGCTTTAAGTGCAGAAAGACCTGGTTTCATGTCCTGCCTCTGGTACATATTGCCTGTGTGTGCCTGGGCAAGTCATTTAATCTTTTAATACTACAAGCAGAGAAGCAGAACTTCAGAGAATCTGCTGAACTGCACTGAAAGAGTGAGTTTCCTCAAGAAAGAAGTCTCTATACTAATGAAATCACAGATCCTGTCCTTATCCCTATCATGTACTTTATCATCATATATAGACATGTCATAAATTGTAATCTCCTAAAGGGCAGGAAACGTGCCATATTTCTTCTTTACATTCCTCTTCTTCTCCTCCACACAGTTCTAGTTTTATAGGAAGTGAGATAACCAAAGATTCTAAACTCAAGAATAGTATTCCATTGTTCTTGTTCAGTGGTTTCAGTTGTGTCCAACTCTTTTTGACCCCATTTGGGATTTCCTTGGCAAAGGTACTGTAGTTGTTTGCCACTTTCTAGCTTTGTGATTTTGGAAAAGTCACTTAAACTGTAACAGTCTCAATTTCTTCATCTGTCAAGTGGAAATAATAATAGCATTATCTTCCTGGGTTGTTTTAAGGATCAAATAATAATAATATTTATAAAGTACTTAGCACAGGGCTTGGGCACACAGTAGACACTTAATAAATGCTATTTCCTTCTTTCTATGATCTTTCACTCTAAGAGGTAGAGGAAAAAATGTATGGAGGGTGGGAAGGTGGGTGATATAAATTAAATGAAATGATATAAATTAAATAAAGGTAATTTAAGGTAAATAAGGTAAATAAAGGTAAATTAAGTAAGAAAATACTTAACAGTAGGGGACAGCCAGGGTTAAGGACTAAGAATGAAGGGAAGAGAGTTGCTTCTAATAGAAGACATGGATTCTGACTTGGAGTTGGAGGTAGTACTGGAAACATCATTTAGTCACCCTACATGTGAGTAGCAGGATAATTTTTTTTTCTTAATTGAATGAGCTTCCTGGTTTAAATTTGAAATTCTAAATCTAGAGATCCCAGAGAAAATCTGGACTTTTTTCTTTGTACCCAACACTTAGACCAGTGTCTGGCACATTTTAAGCACTTAATAAATGCCTGCTGATTTAGTAGATGAATTACTTTCATTAGGAAGGGAGCCAGAAATAAAGGGAAATGAACAGTCATGCCAAAAATAGCAGAATTTTAAGTAACTCTTCATATTTTAACATTTGAAATAAGTTTTATTTTGTTGCCCCACTTCACATTGAACATGTGTATATTGTTAGCTTAAACTAAATTAACCCTTGGACAAGGGTGCCACTTTGATACATTAAAACTTGGAAGCTCAGGGTCCAGTTATAGAACAGCCTGTCTGGAATTAGCATAAATTTTTTTTTTTGCCAGTTTAAGCTAAAAGGAACTTTTGACTGGGAAGAAGTCCCAACTTCCTTTCTATTTGTAAACTTTAAATCCACAGTCCAGGCTCCATGCACTGGGAACTGTCAGCAAAGAGTTAGACTGGTTCCTCTGCTAGCTCATGGCCAGGCAGGCAATTGATAATCTTGAAAATGATCCCCTGTAGGGATGGGATGGTTTATTTTGGAGGATGGAGTGAGTGTGGGGGGGGGGAGGGGAGTTGGATTAAGGGGACTACAAACTCCAACCAACTAGAGAGGGAATCAGCAGTTAAATATGAATGAGGGAGAAGCTAAAAAGCCAAGGAAGCAAAAGCAATTTGTGGTTGACCACAAACTTTTGGGGGAAAAAAGAAAAAATGTATTTTTAAAAATGAATATGAAATAATCAGAGCAGAATCTTTTGAAGATTTTTTTTCTGGTGTTAACATGGTAGAAAAGTGCAATTTTTTAAAACTCAAGAATAATTTTAAATAATGTGACTACTTGTATTATGTTACCTTCAAGCATCAGATTTTCACATGTAACCCAGACTTAGGTCAGAAGAATTAAAACAGCATTTTCCTTTCCTGTCTAGTCATTTCATGGCCTCCATGTTATTATTCCATTCTTAGTTTTCTCAGCTCTCTTAAGCCACTGGTTTCAAAGGTTTTGAGGCTGGCTCTGGATCTCCATACTTCTATTTGATGACACCTTTCTGGTGTTTCTATTTTTATTCAATTACAATATAAAGACCAAAAGGGAGGAAACTAATAATAATAACTAATCTAGAAGTATTTGATTGCAACCCCTTCTTTGCATAGATGAGAGAACAGAGGTACAGAGAAGTTAAGAAACTTACCCAAGGTCACACAGCTAGCTAGTGGAAGAACCAGGGTTCGAAACTAGGTGTTGTTGTTGTTCAGTTGCGTCTAACTCTTTGTGATCCCATAGACCATCAAATGACAATACTGTCCATGGGATTTTCTTGGAAAATATACTGCAAGAGTCTGTCCTTTTGCAAACAGAGGTTAAATGACTTGTCCAAGATCACACAACGACTGTCTGAGGCCAGATTTGAACTCAGGTCTTCCTGACTCCAGGCCCAGTGTTCTATCCACTGAGCCGCCTAGCTGTCTCTTGAACCTAGATACTCTCACTCAAAATCCAACAGCCTTTACACTGTATTTCCACTCTTTCACTCATCCCCTGCAAGCTGAGGGTTTTCTAACTAGATTTTCCTTCTCTATCACTATGGAGTCATGGGACTTAGAATTGGAAAAGACTTTTGATCTGCAACAATTAAAACTAAAAGTTATAAACATCTTTTAGGTTTGCAAGGCAATTTCCCTCACAACTCTGTGGTGAAGGCAGTGGAGGCATCATTGCTGCCATTTTCCTAAGAAGGAAAATGAACTACTCACTATCACCCAGCTTATGTCAGAGTAAGGAAGTGAGTCTAGGACTCTCTTAAGTCCCATCATCTCATGAAGTATTAGTTACTACATTATTCCTCCTCCCCCAGCTTTTATTTTAATTACTAGAGTTGTTAGTACAAACTTGACTTGAAATTATATTTATTTTATATATTTTTGTGGGGTTTTTTTACACATTTACATGTGATATTCCTCATTAGAATGCAGGTTTCTTAAGAGCAAGAACAGTTTTTTTTAACATCTATTAATTTAATATGTATTAATAATAGCTAGCAAGTATATAGCATCTTAAAGTTTGCAGAGTATTTTCCATGTGTTATCTCATTTGATCCTCACAACAATTTGGTGAGGTAAATGCAATATTATTCCATTTTACATACGAGAAGACTAATGCTTGCAGAGTTTAGATGCCTTGCCCAGGGTCACACAGCTAAGAAATATGCAAGGGCAGATTTGAACTCAAGTCTTCCTGATTCCAAGTCCAGCACATTACATATTGTGCCACCTAGCTGTCTAAAAATAATTGCATGTTTAATTGTATTAAGTTTAAGATCATCTAATTCAATCCTCTCATTTTACAGGGGAGGGAAACTGAGGCCCAGAGATGTGAAATGAATTGCCAAAGATCACAATGGTAGTAATGAGGTGTTTGAATTGAAGCCCACTTCTTCCAAAAGTGATCTTTCCATTATACAGCCATTATAATTATTATATTACAGTGACAATCCACATTCACAAGTGTATAATTCTGTTCCCACCTCCAAATTAACAAAATTTGCATAAACATTAAAATAATTACATGTCATTTTCTTAAGCTTAATTTGTCAATGTTTCCCCTTCTGTTTGTCTAGCCTCTTTTCATAAGGTGACTCACCCTTCTGGCCAATTCTCTAACTCTTTGGTCCATTTACAAATTTAAGTAGCTTTTTCTTCTCAATAAGTCTCCAAGATCATGGTCTGTAGCTTCTCAGCAGTCTGTTTGCATGTGCTCATCATGAATACTGCAAAGTATTGACGACTAAATGTCCCATGAAATGATTGTTTCTTGTTACTTTGGGTCAATTATGAAACCAACTTTCTTCACTCTCCTTTGCCAAAGAGAACATGCCCTTCTATTTAGCTATGCCTTCTTTTTCTTCTAGTTTCATCTTTAGTGAGGTTATCCAAATGAATGTAATTCAGTCACCCTAACATATAGCTGCATGTTGAATACCAATAGTTTGTATTGGTAAATTAATGTTTATAGAAAGTCTGAAAGTTACCATTCTTCTCACTCTCCAAAACAAAAACACTCAACCTCTTTTTTTTTCTTTGCCAGGCAATGGAGTTAAGTGACTCGCCCAGAGTCACACAACTAGTAAGTATCAAGTATCTGAGGCCAGCTTTGAATTCAGGTCCTCTTGACTCCAGGGCTGGTAGTCTATCCACTGTGCCACCTAGCTATCCCATTCCTCTTTTCACAAAAAAAAGCATGTAATAAATCTCAATCACAAATCATAGCTAAAAAAAAATAAGAAAAAAGTGGAAATCATTATACAAAGTAGAATTTTTCTTTCTCCTAAGATTCGAAAGTTTGAGAAACATTGTTTTATATCTGTAAGGCTTACTCACATTTCATCCACTCATATTGGGTATGCCAATGGAAAAGTAAACAAAAACATCCAGGGAGACAGTATGTGTGTGTGATCTGAATCCAATTCTTATATCCAGGATGGATTAAATGGGTATGAGGAAAAGTGAATAGTTTAATAACATGATTTAGCCATCTCCTCTACAGTTAGTCACATGTAGTATTTTCTTCAATGACTTTTTGCCTTTATGCTACCATCTTGGCTCCACCCCCCAGAACTGATGTCTTAAAGCAAAATAATTATCACCACACAGCTGCTCTATAACAACGACACTGACATTTTTCCAGGTACCACTTCCATACCCCAATAAATATTGCATTTACCTCACCAAATATCACTCTTCTCTACCTACTTTTGCTAAGGAATTCTTTTTTGCTTTTTGGTGAGGCAATCAGAGTTAAGTGACTTGCCCAGGGTCACACAGCTAGTAAGGGTCAAGTGTCTGAAGTCAGATTTGAGCTCAGGTCCTCCTGATTCCAAGACTGGAGCCATATCCACTGCACCACCTAGCTGCCTTTTGCTAAGGAATTTCAACAACATCCTTGGGGATCAGAATTAAAAAGCAATCACTTTTACTTTTCTGTTATTCATACATGATCCAAGGCAACAAGAGCTGTAATAATGAGTATAGCTTTTGTTAGCCTGAGTGGGGGAAAATTTGACAATGGTAGAAAGGATAAGACCCTAGTGTCCTTAGGAAATGGATCAAGAAAATAACTAAGCCTAGTGAGGGGCTAGTGTCAGCTAATAATACTTCAGCTGTATTAATTGGAAGTTCACTTGTTACAAGATCTCCCCTCTTGCTATATCATTGATGTTTAAGCTTATAAACGTAAGAGCAACAAGAACAAACTTCGTGTGTGCCAGGAATGTGGAAGAACCTGCAAATTTGTATTCTTACCCTTTAGTGTTTCTAACTTGCATGGCAAAGTGTTTGGTGTATGAGCCAGAGTATGACTAGAATTGATAGATCAAATGAAAAAGAGTATGATTGTTTCTCCCCATCCTCAAAAAAGATTCAAGCAGGAGATGCTTAGGTTGGGGAGAGTGCCAAAATTGTGCTCCATGGCTGGGATGAGATAAATGTCACCCCAACTAAGCTAAGATCAAGAGCTTGTGACCTTCCATTGAAAAAGATGACTGGAGTCTCGCAGCTTCCTAAACCATTCAGGGTAGAACTGTGAAGCTAATAGAGCTTAGAATGTGTTGGGTCTCCTTAAGACATATTAGACAGGGGTATCAGGAGTGTGGAGGAGGTTTGAAGGAAGGCAGCTAGAAAGCCAAATAGCAGCAGAAAATCAGCAAATGGCAGCTTCAGAGGTAGAGAGTGGAGGCAGAAGACAGAGCTTCTATAGACAATAACTGCAGAACTATCTTGAACAAAGGATGTAAGATGGTTTTGCCAGATGCTATTGGAATGGATAATGGAATTTATAAGTTGCAGTACGAAATGGATTTCCTGTAAGATGGTGTCTATAGGGCATTTGGATAGGCTCCCATCTTGCTGCCCTTTTTTTTTTTTTTAAATCACATCTGCCAACATGAGCATTTCCTGTAATGATTATTCTGCAGCAGCTTCCACGGTAATCATTCTTCCCATTTAGATCTCAAACTCCATAAAACTGAATATGACCAAGCAGTCAGACTTTGTCACTCAGCAAATACATTTATCTCTGGACTGTGTAAGGTACTAGTCATAGTATCTGATTTCTGATGATTAGGTAGGCAATATTGATTTTATTCAGCTTTATCACTTGTTAATTGTTAAGAGCCTTGAAAAATGCAGTAAAGATTAGAAAGTCAAAGTGCAAAGGTTTCTACTCTGGTATTATAAAATACAAACTATAAAGGTACATGATTATTTTTCAGTTTGTCTTAAGGGTTGACACCATGAAGAAAGCAAATCACTGGAATTCTAACTGAAAACTCAGCCTAATGAGATCTAGAATACCATGGCAAATGCAATAATAGTGTTATAATTATTTCTCTACAGTTTCAATGTTAGCCTCTCTACATGGCAAATCTATTAACTTTGTGACAGGAGATCTTAAGTTAGCACTAAGTTGACTGATCATACTTACCTTCTTGATGGGTGGAGAAGGGGGTAGAGAAAGAGAGATAATTTGAAACTGAAAATAAAAATTTTAAATAACTTCTTTGAAAAAAAAAAAAGAACTAAGCTGCCTGACAGAAGCATTGTTTGAAGAGCCATATATTGGTCTCAAATATGGGAGATTACACATTCAATTTCAAAAACTAGTGTGTTGGGTGGGCTAATCATAAGGTAAGGGGGAAAAAAGATCAGGACTAGATTTAATAAATAAGCGAATTGCATAATAGGCTAGATCTTGCCTCCCATGAATATTTCTTTTTTTGTAAATATAATTGTAACTCAAGTATCAGTTGGACCCTGACCCCTGACAAAACGGACCTAGATACAATTTTGTTTTCGACATGGACAAACTCTGGGTAAATTCAGTATGTTGCTCTTATCTCACATAAAATCTTTCCAATTTATGTCTTCCACAAAACAAACAAACAACTAGAAACATAAATACATAGATGCTTTGATTTCCCCCTAGTAGGGCCCTTGCCTTCTCTGAAAGCACTAAGGCTATCAAATATTGGATTTAACATTGGATTTTCTTCTCCAAATACAAAACCTGGAACAAGTTCATATCTCAGTCCTTAACTGTACTTTCAGAGAAACTGTACTTTCCAGAGAATGGCAAGCCACTCTGTTCTAGTGGACTTCATCTTCCCTCAGAATGTGCACAGTTTGTGTGATTACCTGCTGTGACAATACGTCTCATTTGGGGTCACAGAGGTAGTATGATGTACAGATCTCGCTCTAGATGTAAGTGAACTTAGATGTCTCCATCTTCTCTTCTACCTTTTCTTGTGTAACACATTGGAGCTTTTACAAAGAGGAATATTTACTTCAGAAAACAATCACAAATATACAAACACCCTCCCTCCAACATGTGAGAGGTATAATCCCTCTTCCCCCTACACCACCTCAGTCTCTGGAGAGGGGAAGGGAACTTGGTGAATAGTTTAGCTCATTTTCCTTAGAGCACAGTCCTAATTTCAAGTGCAAAACCCTCCTGAGTTTCAGGCCCCCTATCTTCTCAGGGCTTCTGTGCCAGCCTAGCTGGCTATCCATCCTGCAAACCCCAGCTCCAAGGTCAGCATGGCTCAAACTCAAAATCCTAGTCTGTGCAGATTTCTTCCAGCACCTGAAACTGAGGAGGACAAACACAGAAGAGAAACAAACACCCCCAAGTCCATTTCTTGGAGCTGAAGTAAAAGAAAAGGCAAAAAAAAAGGGCAAGTCCTTTCTCCCTCACCCCATTCAGCAGATAGGACCACAGCTGAAAAGATGGCAGAAAGAGTGGATAGCTTGAGCACACTACTTTTAAAGAAGCAGACAACCAATCAAAGAGGCTACTCCCACCCACATGGTAGGGCTCGGTTACACTTGTCAAAATTCTGATTTTCTTTTCTCTTGCCACCCCTCCTCCTCCTTCTTTCTCTTCTTCCCCTGCCTTCCATCTCATCAAGGCTCCAAATTCCTCTTTTCTTTCTAATAAAGGCACTAAGTCCTCTTTTTACTCTTGTTGAGGTTCATCATCTCTCTTGTCTAAGACTCCCTGAACTGTCTTTAAGCCTATCTCTAGTTCCTTCTCCTCTCCTTGAGGTCTGTGTGCTATCATGAAGCTGTTTTACATGGACCAAGAGGAAGGGCCTTAGGTACATGTCATTTCTTAGTCAATGGTCTTTTCCAATATTACCTTCCTAGGGAGACACGTTTGCTCTTCAAGGTCAGAAGGACATTACTCCATTAGTGACCTTACCATTATCCTGGGAGAAATATGATTGCCAGTGGTATCTGTTCCATTATATAAAAAGATTTCAATTTATTACCTGTTAAATGTTTGTATTTGGGGGTGGTAGAGGGTGAAATGCTGAACCACTTGGTTACTTCTAAGTCTAAACCCTATGGTTCTTTAAAGTAAATCCCATCTCTTCCTTAAGTATATGTGACAAAAACCATCCTAAATCCTGACAATAAGGGACATGTCTGAATCCTGGGGTCTAATTTAACTACCTTTTCTCTCTCTCCTCTTTAACTGAAGAAAAATATGAGTAGCATAGAGTACCTTCACTCTTTTCACTAGCCTTTTGCTTAGACAACATTTGTTATGTTGTTAATGGTATGATTTTATACTATTAACATGTAGGGATTTTGCCACCTGAGGATTTGCAGGGAGTTCTTTTGCTCTGACACCTGGAAAAATCTTAGAAATAGAAGTTAGTGACATCCTCTAAGATCTAATCTGAGGCATCCTGAAAGATTATACTACCAGACAATAGTCCGTGTGCCACAATTTCTGAAATTTTTACCATCAAAGATTTCTTTAGAACTTTAAGGCTTTTTTTTCTTTCACAGTCTTCTATTCTATGCAATAGTGAATGCCCTGGGGAGAGGTAAATCCTAGGTAAATCAGCTAACACTTTATTAGGTATTGGTTGATAGCTGAGAATAAGAAGTGCGAAAAGGTAAGAAGGGACTTTTCAAAGGCAGTAGTAACTCTTCTTCCCATCCCCACTCCCAGCCAAACTTTAAGCCTAATTCAGGTTTCTCCAAGGTGAATCCTAATGAGAGATAAAGGTTTGTTGACCTTAATTTCAATTTGTGAATAAAAGATTGATTTATGGCCAACTTGCCTTGAGTTGTGGGAATGCTTCCTACATTTCAAAGAAATTAGTCTTTTTGTCACTTTGGCTATCCAGATAACATACTTTGGAGGTGAAGACCTTCTGAGATGGATGCCCAAGGAATGCATCAAATCCAAAGGGACCCCTCTCACTTAGTTCTATGGACATGGCCTTACCCAACAATGCCAAGTTGAAAGAACAACCATTTATTCATTTTTCCTGCAGTTCTCAATCTTTTGTCTTTCAGCCTCTGGCTAGTGAATGTAAAAGACAATCATGTTTCTTTCCTTCTGTATACTACAGCCTCCTGCTCTGGAGAGGAGAAGGGGTAAGAGGATAATAGAGGTAGCATTGTCATCAGCTACTCTGGGCAGGAAAAGACACTTGTCCTCTGATTTGTACTGTCCAGAGAGCATTGTGTTACCTAGAGAGCACATTGGTAAAATGATCTTCTTCAGAGAGATAAAAGACTCCTGTATCTGAATCACAGGGAAGGTAGAGAATTTTGGTGCCCAAGGTTTCTTTGAACCACTGCCAGACACAGATGCCAACTAGAACCTTTTCTTAATATTTATCAAGAAAGTTAGGCCAAGACCTCAGGAAGAGTACTAAGTGAAAGAAGGTTTGTGATTTGCACAACTGAGATTAACTCACAAAGATAAGTGGTACCCTAGAGAGACTGCTGGAACTGAGCTGAGATATCCAGAGAGTTTTGTGTTCAGGGCTTACCTGAAAAAAGGGATAAGTTTCTGTCTTCAAATTTCTGTTACAAAGAGTTTACTAAAACCACTGCCTGAAATTGTTGGGCTCAGTCCCAAGAATGCAGACCCTTAATTCATTATGTTGTTGTTTTTTTAATTAACTGAGCAGCAACTCTAAGTATGTTTTGAAAGAAATAAAGTCAAACGATATAGTGGAAGAGAATGAAAAAAGTCTGAATGGAGTTGGTCCAAGTTGGGAAAGTTTTCAGATGCAGTTCCAAACTTCTGAATCTAAAACCATGTATGGGGGAAGTATGTTCATTCATTGTCAACTGCATTAAAAAAATAATTACAGAAAAAGGCAGTGTGACAAAATGGATAGAGAGTTGGTATCAGAGGCAAAAGGACTTGGTCCAAGTCTTGCCTAACTATATGAATGAATAAATAAATGGGGTAATTAGTAATAGATTTATACTTATTATAAGAAAAAAATTCCTCTCGGTTCCAGCTTCCTATGAATTATATGTGCAAGAGGAACAGGATTCTTCAGGAAGACTTTAAGTGAAGTATGAGTGACTACATGTTGAAGATGTTATAGAAGAGATTCAGTCAGGTACAGGTTAGATTAGAATAGATGCTCTCCTAGGTCCCTTCCAACACTAAGATTCTGTGATTCTACTCAAATAATGTTTTAATAAATTACTAGGCTTGTCACATCTTTCTCTGGGATTTTAAATGCCAGCCAACACTGTTTTGAAAAGTCATTTCCTAGGATCTATCAAAAGTTATTTGAAAGTACTGAGTTTGAGTGGGCATCACTTGAACTCAAGTTAAGGTTGCCCTGGGTTTGCTAAGACAGTGTGAGTTTGCTGAATCTGAATGATCTGTTGTTTCTGTTGTCATCTCATCAGAGAAAATATTGTCAGCCGTTGAAAGAATACTGCCATAGGTAGTATCCTTTGTAATCATGTGACTTCTATTGATCCCATCAGCAAAGAACTTTTCCTTATATCAATTCTAAGGATCCTCTAAATGATTTTTGTTTTAATCTTTTTAAAAGGAACATATAGGAATTTAATTCTGCATGCAATTGGTCATAATAGCCATTGGAACCAATAGGAGCCAAATACACAAAGTATAGCTCAAACCAAAGATATTGAACCTTCTTGTTGTTCAGTTGTTCATTTGTGTCCAACTCACCATGACCTAAAAGAAACAAATGTCTTTAACTGGCCACATATGTACTATAGAATTCTGTAAATCAAAAGACTATAGAGGAACCAATATATGTTTTTGACAAATGGAGATTATTGCTATCTTTCTGTATTCTAACCACTACGTAATAGGGCACGTGAAGAGCTGTTCTGCCTGCTTCTAGTCAACTACATGTGTTAGCTCAGCCTATAAGTACTTTAGGAATGACTAAACTTCAGTTACTTTAGTCCAGCCATGTGTGATTTAGCATTGAAGGATACAAAGGCTGCTTTGGAGGTGACCAAGCATTCCCCTTATTGGCCACTAAGCAGGATGATCCAATGGCTCATGAACCTTTAAAAGGAGTGACCCAGGTATAGCTGCTGTCTCTCTTCTCATCTTGGCTATAGATCAGGTCAGGTCTATTCAAATCTATTTCTGGAATGATAAGAAAAGAAGGTGAGCATCCATTCTCTTCCCCTTCCGCTGACATTGACATAAATGGTTACTGTTCCCCCTACTAAGATAATTAGCTAAAGTTTGAGCCTATACCCTTAGTTCTGTTGATACTAAGCTTAAATCAGCTGAGCTGAGTTCAGGTTTTCCTAGATTTTCATTTTTCTTTTGAAGTCCTGACTTGCTGTTTTTGAATAAGTTCTATTTGCTTATCTACTCAAGAGGTTCCAACAGCTCACCTCTGACTACATGATAAAATACAAATTCCTCTGTTTAATGTCTCAATCCCTTTACAATCTGGTTCCAACCTATCTTTGCACACTTATTCTCCTTTACTCCACTTCACACACCATATTCCAGCTAAGTGGGCCTGTTATTCTTCACACGCAACATTACAACACTCATCTCCAGGCCTTTGCATAGCTCATCACTCAATTCCTGGAATGCACTACCTCCTCACCTCTGTGCTTCGTAGAATCCTTAGCTTCCTTCAAGGTTCAACTCAAGTGCGATTTTGTAGAGGAGTTCTACTCTGTTCCTTTAGTTGCTAATACTTTCTCCATAAATTCCTATGTGTCTGCTTTTTATATACAGTAGCCTCTCTGGGACTACTTCCTCAAATCAGCATTCACAGGTTGTGGGTTGGATCACCAGCAGGTTGTCTACTCTCTCCAATTCAAATGGACTCTGTAGGTCTGCAATCTTAAATAGCTTATTAGTCCCCACAAGTGCACTTATCCTTAATAGTTATCTGGTAAACACAACTCAAAGTAAAGGCATTTTGCTAATTTGGAAGAGTAAGAGCAGTATAAACTATAAAATGTTCCTTCCATAAATCCAGGGAACACTCTTACACAAATACACACTGCATTAATGGGAAGAACAATCACAAACTTAGAGGATACTAGTAGTGAAACAAACATGTAGGGAACACCTGGGCAAGAAAAGGCACCTGCCTCTGACAACACAGGGCCTCAATGTGCTTTCCTTTCTTGTGGTGACCTCATAATGCTCCCCTAGTACAATGTCTGATGGTTTATTATTTAACTGGGTTTTATGGGTCTGCTACTTTCCTCAGCTCAGCTCTCAACTCTGAACTACTCTCAGTTAGCTTCTTGAGTAGTTATCTCCTCTGCTGCCAAAGGTTATGTTCCTTGAAGATGATTTCTACTCCCTACTTTCTGAGTCTGTCTGTCTCTGTCTCTATCTCTCTGTTTCTGTCTCTCTGTCTCTGTGTCTCCATCTCTATCTCTCTCCATCTCTGTCTGTCTCTGTCTGTCTGTCTCTCTGTCTCTATCTCTTTGATTCCATCTCTGTCTGTCTCCATGTTTCTGTCTCTCTGTATTTCTGTCTCTGTCTATCTCTGTATCTCTGTCTCTCTATTTCTTTCTGTTTCTCTGTATCTCTGTCTCTCTATCTCTCTGTGTCTCTCTATGTCTCTCTGTCTCTGTCTCTCTGCCTCTCTCTCTCTTGGTTAAGGAATCACACTTCACAAAGCTTCTCCCTCCTCCACTGTGCCTCAAATGATTTTTTTTGGCAAGCCCAATTTTCTAAGTTTACTAGGGGGTAGCCAACCTTTGGCTAGCTGATGACTAGTTGCCCTTCTAATTCCACCAGGTAAACTTCTTCACACTTTATAAACAGACAACAGGGAATAAACTAGTCCTTGCATTTAGTTTTAACAAATTAACACCACCTCTATTTTATCTTCTTACTTTCTGTCCTATCATTAACTGTACAGAGGAGGCTACTCACACAACTGCCACTCTAGTTTAAGCCCTCATCACCTCTCACCTGAACTGTTACGGTAGACTCTCAATTGGTCTCCCTATTTTGAGTCTTTTCTCCATTCCATCCTTCACACAGATACTGAAGATATACTTCCAAAAGTATAGATGTGACCATGTCATTTCCCTGCTCATATAGCTCCACAGGCTTACTATTGCCTCTAGGATAAAATTTAAACTTCTCTTTTGGACATTTATGGCCTTTCAAAATCTTACTCCAATCTACTTTTCCCAGGCCTTCTATACATTACTTCCTTTCACATAATCTGCAGTCTAGACAAAGTAGTATATATCAATCAATCAACAACCCAACAAGATTTATTAAGCCCCTACTCCATGTCAGGCCCTGTGGTAAGTGGTGGGGATATAGTACAAAGAATAACACAACCTTTATTCACAAGGATACAATCTCTACTCATATATTCTAAAAGAGATGACAAAAATACACACATAAGTATACGTAGCACAAATATAAAGTGAATCAATGCACATTAATAAAATAATTTAATTACAAGGTAGTTTGGGAAGGAGAGCAAGAGCACCAGGATTTGGGAGCACCTTCATGCAGGTGGTGCCTAAACTATACTTTAAGGAAAAAGTGGGCACTCTATAAGGCAGAGGTGGAAGGGAAATGTGGGACAGCCAATGCAAAGGCTCAGACATGGGAAACGGAGGGCTGTGTGAAGAAAAGAGAAAGAGTCATTTTTGCTGGATCACAGAGATGGGAGGAGGTGTAATGTTCATTGAAGCTGGAAAGATAGGGGTAAGGTTATAAAAGCCTTTATAAGCTAAACATAGAATTGATATTTTATCCTCAAGGCAGTAAGGAGCCATTGGAGTTGAATGAATAGGATAGTCAAATGGTTGGATCTACATTTAAAGAACATTATTTTAATAGTACTATATAGGATGACCTTGAGTGGTGAGAAATTTGAGGCAGGGAGACCAATTGGGAGGCTATTGCAGTGATCAAGATGAGAATTGATGAAGACCTGAGCCAAATGGTAGATAGTAGTGTGAATGAAAAGAAGGGCCTAGATGCAAAAGATGTGGTAGAAAAGGCAAAATTTGACAACTGATTGGGCATGTGGAATGAAGGAAAGTAAGGAAGATAATGCCAAAGTTCCAAAACTAGGATACTGGAAAGATGATAGTGCCTTCAATGTAAATAAGGACTATTAGAAAAGGGGAGGGTTTGAGGTTTGAGAGAGAAGATTGTAACACACTTAAACATACAGTACACACATACATACACATATATGCACATATGTGTGTATATACACACACATGTATATGACTCATAGGTTTTTATAGAGATATAGATATAACTATATCTCTCTATATAAAATCCGTGAGTCATCTGATGATAGTTAAGTTGTTAAGCCCATGGAAGCTGAGGAGATTGCCCATAGAAAATAGAAATTAAAGAGTAAAAGTCTTAGGACAGAACCAATATTCCAGCTCCTAATCCCATTTCTTTACACAGACTGCCCTCTTGCCTTGTATCTACTTTTTTCCTAAGAATTCCTATCATCTTTCAAAGCTCAGTTAAAATGCCTCCTTGGCCTGATCTACACAGCTACTACCATCCTCACAGAAATTGCTTTGTAGTTTGTATATATTTTGCATTTATTTATGTGTGTATGTGTTGCTTCTCCCAATAGAATATAAGGTCTTTAAGTAGAAGCTGTCTTATTTTTATCTTTGTAGGTCCAGCAGCTACCACAGTGCCTGATACATATTAGGTATTAATATATACTTGTTGATTGATTAATAGTAGGTATTTAATAAATGCTTCCTGAATGAATGCTGAATCTCAGTGATGTTATGTTGCCATCTACTGATGAAATTGTGTCTTGCTCAGAGGGGTTTTTTTTAATTAGTTTTTAACAAACATAAGATCAGAAGATAATAAGTTTAGAGCTAGAAAACACCTCAGAGGTCATTTAGTCCAACCTCCTAGTTTTACAGATGAGTAAACTGAAGCACAGAGAGGTAAGTGTTCCATCAGGAATTTTACTATGTAGTAGAAATTTCCATTTTACATCTGGAAGCACAATTTGTGAACCAGCCACCTTCCAAAAGTAAGTGGGAAACAGAATTAAGCAAATTGAATATGAAGAATAAAAAAAAATAAAGTCAGTCAAAACATGAATTTATTCACGTTAACAGTCATAGAGGAAATGAATATGAAAAAATTATCAGATATTAATTATCATACAACCTAGTGTCCTTAAATGTCCAGTGTGATGAGGTAGTTATTAAATAGCAGAGGAGTTGATAAAAGTAATTCAAGGCTGAGGTTTAGCAAGGGAAGATTGGAGATAGGATAAGGGGAAAACAGATTGAGGGTATGACCATCTCTGTGTATAACTGAGGTGGAGTAGAAGAGTAGGTTATGGAAAATTAGTAAATTTGGGGAACTGGAAGGTTAGGTTGCTTAAGGTGAATATATATGGTGAAGTCCCCTGATATGAAGGTAAGAGTTGGGAAACATAAACTGTGAGCCAGGCATTGAAGTCATAGAGGAAAGGAGAGTATGCTGAAGGTTAGTAAACAAAAGTTATCAGAATTTTGATTGGGTGGTAAATATGGATTGACTTAAGCTCAGATGAGAAGTTACTAAGTAATGGTGCAGAGGGAAACCTTGGAAATGGCAATGAGGAGCAACCCTGACTTTGCCCAGTGAGTCAGGGGGATTAAATGAAAGTGCAATCAATATTGGAAATGGTGGCCAGAGAGGCTGGATCATTAAGAGGGATCCAGGTCTCAGTGAGACGGGAAGAAAAAGATTGTGGATGAAAGCAAGTTCATTACCAATGGATGAGGGTTTCCAGGACAGCACAAGGGTAGGGGTACATAACTTTAGAGGGGGATATTGGGCAGGTTAGGTTGAGGGAGGTGGGAAAAAGGGAATGGTCATTAAGAGGTGGAGAATAGGGTTTGAATAATGATAGCTGGGAGGTTCAGACTCCCTGGGATGGGTTTCATTAGCTCTCTTGGATTTAAATATCATTTCTGTTCCAATTTCCAGACCTCTTTATCCAACACTTACCTCGCTCCTAACCTTCAGACTTCTTATTGTAAACCTCAAATTGGATTTCTCATAGACATCTTTTAAAATGTCCAAAACTGAATTATCTTTTTTTTTTGCTCTTTGGTGAGGCAATTGGGGTTAAATGACTTGCCCAGGGTCACACAGCTAGTATCAAGTGTCTGAGACTGAATTTGAACTCAGGTCCTCCTGATTCCAAGATAGGAGCCCTATCCACTGCACCACCTAGCTGCCCCTATTATCTTTTCCTAAATCAACCAAGCAAAAACTTTTCTGCCTCTGAACTTCCCTATTACTTTCCAGGTCACCCACACTGGCAATCATCTTTAACTCCACCATCTCTCTTCCTCTCCATTCCTCCCACTCTCACCATATCCAATCTATTGCCAGGTTCAGTTGAACTTTTACCTTCATAACATATTTTACATATGCTTCCTTCTCTCCTCTGATACTTTACCACCCTGGTGCAAGCCCCCATGTCCTTACACTGAACTATTGCAATAGCCTTCTGGTTAGCCCCATGCCTCAAGCTTCTCCTCATCCAGTCTACCCTCTACTCAGTCATTAAAGTGATCTTAAAGTACAGGTCTGGTCAAGTCACCCCTCTATTAAATAAACTCCAGTGTTGAACAGTTAGGTGGCACAATGTATAGAGAGCTGGGCCTGATGTCAGGTGGTCTCATCTTCGTGAGTTCAAATCTAGCCTCAGACACTAGCTGTGTGATCATGGGCAAATCACTTAACCCTGTTTGTTTCAGTTTCCTCATCTGTAAAATGAGATGGAGAAGAAAATGGCAAACCACTCTAGTATCTCTGCCAAGAAAAAAACCCCCAAAAGAGGTCATGGTCAGACATGACTGAAATGACTAAACAACAACAAATGGGTTACCACCCTCTCCAGGATTAAATATAAAATCTTCAGTTTGGTATTTAAAATCCTTCATAACCTGGTCCCTTCCTACCTTTCTTGTCATCTTACACCTTGTTCCACTCCACATATTCTATAATCTAGTGTCACCAGCCTCCTACTGCTCTCTGAGTAAGGTACTCCAACTTTTTACTTCTGGCATTTTCACTGGCTTGTCTCATCCCTGAGTTTCTCTTCCTCCTCATCTCTGCCTCCTAGTTTCCTTGTCTTTCAAGCCTAACTAAGATCCCATATTCTGCAAGAATTTATCCTGGTCCTCTTTAATGCTAATATCTTCCCTCTGATTATCTCCAACTTATCTTGCCCATACCATCTTTGGATATAGATGTTTCCACATTGTCTCCCCCATTAGACTATGATGTCCTTGAGGCAAGACTCTGTTTTTACCATTCTTTGCATCCTTGTGTTTAGCACAAGTGATAGTAAGTGCTTAATAAATGCTTATTGATTTAACTCACTGTGACATAACATTTTAAGACTTACAAAGCACTTACATGAAAATTTATTCACTCAACTGAACTAGCAACTAAAATATTATCTTAAGAATGTATATGACCACTGTCAAAAGTTTAATCTAAAAAAAACCTTATAATTAAATTACTATATATAAGAATCAATATTAGTTTCCAAAATATATTACATATACTATCATAACAGTAGTGTCATGTACCAAAATCATTTTATCTTATCTCAAAGGAAAAATGTCAGAAAACAAGGACTCAAACTCCAAATGTCTGGTTGAAAGTATAAAAAATGCTCCCTGATCAAGTGAGGAGGGAGAAAGGTACAAAATAAGTATGTGAATGTCCATTAAAATAAATGGTAATGGTTTTCCATAGGATTATTTAAGGAGTGGTCATGTCTAAGTCAAACTTCCCATCAAAATCTCAAAATAACAAAAAACAAAACAAAACAAAAACACCAAAACACATCAGATAAGGTAAATCCACAATTTTAAGAAAGATAAAGAAAGTAAATCTTTAAAGCACAATTTAAAAGTGAGTTATTATTATTATTTGCTTAAGCTTTTAAAAGACAGTATTGGTTACATCATGACTAAATGCCTACTCCTTTTTCCTTCCCTTTTCTTTTCTTTTTTCTGAGTCTGACACAAAAGAGCAGTCACAGGCACCAAGTACTTTGTCTTTTGGTAGTCACTAATAATTTGGAGACTCATTTGAGGTTTTTATCTAATATATTCACTTGCAAAAATGTTATTTTAGGCTTTGTCTTTTCCTCCAGATATTCTAGATGCTGTTCAAGGTTGATCCAAAAGGACCCTGGTGCTGACAACACTGAAGATCTGGCACATGTTTTAGCTGGACATGGGGGTATTTTCCTCCTGAAGTTGGCTGGCATCCGTGGATTCTGAGAGAAATGTGGCATTGCTCCAGTTTGATACAAACTGCATTTGGAAAACAAATGCCATCTATACTCAGAACAATAATATTTAATAATTTGGTCCTAAAAACATGTTTGATCACTTTAAGGGATTATCACGATTTGTAATACAAAATATGAAATTTTTGTAAGAAGCGTTTAGATAGTTGTGTTTCTACCTATATTATTTATCAAGTTACCATGAGTTTCTCTCCATGCAAGGGACTTTAGCTGAATACTACACCAATAGGAAAGATTCTTTGGTTTCTTCATCCACAATGTTCTCTTCATCTTCTGACTGGCTGATACAGTTTAAGTGCAAATAACATCAGTAGCCAAGGATCAAGGCTTTCAGTGTTTTAATGGCAATGAGATTGATAAAAGTAGGGCTGTGGTCAGGTCTTTGGGACAGCTTACAAGTTAAAGATAAATAAAATATCTTAATTATGTCTCTGTTCTTGTTTGCATTAAGAAACAAAACAAAACAAAACCCACAAGCATGGGCTTGTGGTCTAAAATGTAAGGATGAATAATTTGTAATAAAAAATGGTGGATATGACCAGAAGTTGTGTTTTCCCCATCATAATCAGACCATTGTCAGCCTCATTTGCTTTTACTACCTTCTCTTTATGATTGAAACCAATTTCCAACAAAAGAAAGGGAATCAGACAGTGTAACATTTTTTGGGTAAATGGAGAATGTCATTTATTCATTGTATATGTATATATATATACACACATATATGTATATATATAAAATATATATCACAATCTAAAGATTCTCAAAATGTGGCTTGTGGACCCCTGAAGGTCCCTGAGACCCTTTCAGAGGAACTGAGAGGTCAAAATCATTTAATACTAAGACACTATTTGCCTTTTTCACTCTCGTTCTTTCATGAGTCAACAGTGGAGCTTTCCAGAGGCTCCTGGGAATTAAAGATTTATCTGCAAACATGAAGACTGAGCTAATATCTCATCTACAGAATTTTACTTCTGCCTTACAAATGGACAATCTAGAGATGTGGCTGGACTTGCTATTTTACCTGTATTTGTCTGGTATCAGCACCAACTAATCATCCAAAATCTTTTATATGAATTCTTGGCAACAAACATAAGTGGTGCCAAAATATTTGAGGTGTTGAATAAATTTTGAATCTTATCATTTATTCTGGATATACTGTGTTGACATTTTGCACTAATGCTGCAAAGGCATTCATGGATAAAATTACTGGTAACAGTGTGAATCAAAGTATTGGCATGAAACTGTGTTAGTAGTCACTGTATTTTTTTTTTACCACCACACATTTACAAAGTAAAAAAGAAATCCAGTTTTGCTTATGAATATGCTTGATGAAGTAATAAAAATTATGACCTTTGAGTATACTTTTTACTATTCTGTGACAAAATGGGAAGTACATATTAAGCACTTCTGCATACTAAAGCATGATAGCTGTCAAATGTTTACACAATCATTTGAGTTGTAAGAGGCATTAACAGCTCTTTTTCATGAAGCACCATATTTACTTGAAGGAATGACAAACTATGGTTGTCCAGACATGAGATTTTGGCAAATATTTTCTCAAAAATAAAGTGAGCCTATCACTTCAAGAGAAACATCTGACAGTATTTGTTGCCAATGATAAAATTTGAGCTTTCAAGTGAAAATTAGAATTTTAGAAAATTGGCATCTGCAACCACAAATTTGGTTGCTTCCCAATAGCTAAATAATTTTCTTATGAGATTGGTGGTCATATTAAAAATGTGAATTTTTGATATTGTGTGATGAAATGTGTCAACATTTGAAAGATCTGTGTAATTCAGTGAGCCAATGCTTTCCAGATAACCAATGCATGATGTTACAAAGTCATATGTGGATAAAAGTTCCTTTAAATAAAAAACTGACCAATGGATTTTAATGCAACAGTATGTAAAGTCAATCGATTTGGTTTCAGTTTCTACTTCTACCTTAAATGATCAAAGAATATGGGGTAGCTAGGTGGTGCAGGAGATAGAGCACCGGCCCTGGATTCAGGAGTACCTGAGCTCAAATCTGGCTTTAGATACATAACACTTACTAGCTGTGTGACACTGGGCAAGTCACTTAACCCTATTGCTTAGCCAAAAAAAAAAATCAAATCAAATGATAGAAGAATATCCACAATTATTTGAAAAGGTTACTAACATACTCCTCCCTTTTCCAACCACACATCTGTGAGACCAGATTTTCTTCATATACTTCAACCAAAACAACGTTATCATAACAGATTGAGTGAGAAACAGATATGAGAATCTAGCTGTGCTCTATGAAGTCAGAAATAGAAGAGATTTGCAAAAAATGTAAAGCAATGCTTTTCTCATTATTGGGGGGAGAAGAAATATAGTGATTTTTCACCTAAAATATTATGTTAACATTAAATGGGTTTATTGTTATTTTTATAGACACCTATTTTTAAATTTATCCTTATAATTTTAATATGATAAATATAGATAGATATAACCCACATAAACAAAAGCTTTTTTGAGTCCTCCATAATTTTAAAAGGGGTCTGGAGTCTAAAAAGTTTTAGAACCACCATTAAAGAGGAAAAACAACCATGAAAGACTTTTTAGAACTCTGATCAATGCATTGATATATCCAACTCCAAAGGAATGAAGATGAAACTCAACACTCACTTCTTGACAGAGGAGTTAAGAAATTAAGACATATGAAGGGGATAAGACAGCAGGGTGATGATAGAGGGGAGGGAAGATTGGGGGAGGGGGTAATCAGAAGCAAACACTTCTAAGGAGGGACAGTGTCAAAAGAGAGAATAGAATAAACAGGGGGTGGGATAGGATGAAGGAAAATACAGTTAGTTTTTCACAACATGACTACTATGGAAGTGTTTTGCATGGCTAACCATGTATAACCTGTATCAAGTTGCTTGCCTTCTCAATGAGGGTGGGTGGGGAGGGAGGAAGGGAGAAAATTTGGAACCCAAAGTTTTAAAAACAAATGTTAAAAATTATTTTCACATGCAACTGGGAAATGAGATATACAAGCAATGGGGTATAGAAATCTATCCTGCCCTACAGGAAAATAGAAAGGAAAGGGCATAAGAGAAGCGGGGGAGGGGGGAGATAGAAGGGAGGACAGATTAGGGGAAGAGGTATTCAGAATGCACTCTATCTTGGGGTGAGGGGAGGGATGAGATGGGGAGAAAATTTGGAACTCAAAATCTTGTGAAAGTGAATGTTGAAGACTAAAAATAAATAAATTAATAGAAAAAAAGAAATTAAGATATAGAAAGAGACATACATTTTCAAACATGGCAAATGTGGAAATTTGTTTTGCTAGTCTACATAGATTGCATTGTAAAAATTTGCTCAGTGAAAGAGACAGATTATTTTTTTTAAAAAATTCCTGTTATTTGAAACAAATTAAAACAGAAATACAAACCTTCAAAAATGTTATTAATGTCAATATCTGTATGACTCAGCTCCTCTAGTATTTTGTTGTCTCATTGGATTTTGGATAAAGATCTCACATTTACATTAAAAGTTAAATTCATGTTTTTGGAAAATCTAAAGACTATGATTCTTGACAACCTCTCCCTCCTTTAACACCATTCCATCATTCTCACTGTAGAGGCAGAAACAAGTTGTGCATCACTGATGGCCATTGTGTATTTTTGTTCATGTCATTAGATGCCATGACCAAGGAATTTAATACATAATGACCAGCTCACTGGTGATGAGTTTCTATATATTTGGCTAGTCTGGTCATTTGACATCAGCTATAGTCTGTTGTTTAGGCCTTATTGGAAGTGTCTTACTGGTATGATAGAACTTGTACGACTTTGACCTTCATTTGCATTGTTCTTGAGAAGCTAATGTCACCTCCATTCCTAGCTTAATGCACCAGAGCAGGAGCTCTGTTAAGGAATAATAATAATAATAATAATAATAATAATAATAATAATAATAATAA
>NW_020954610.1:33655054-33694739 GCF_900497805.2 Vombatus ursinus
AATAATAATAATAATAATAATAATAATAATAATAATAATAATAATAAAGTTAAATTTCCATTGTATAGTTACATTTTCCCATAGAAATATTTCATAAGATAGAGATAAGAAAAGTGTCCAAAATGAGAGGAGTAGGCCCCCAAGGAAAAAGAGAAAAGGCAGTAAGATATAGGGGAGGGAATAAATGAGCTTGATGTAAGAAGATCTGGTTTCAAATCCTGGCTTTACTTCTTATTTCTCTTTGGCCTTAAATAAGATACGTTAACTGAGAATCATTCTTTCCTTATCTGAAAAATGAGTGTGGGGTGGGAATGGAAGATAGGGAAGGAGGGCATTCAATGATGTCTAACCAAGCCCCCATCCAGTCTAAGTCCTAAGAAGAAAAAGTCAGAGTTTATTATTTTTTGTTGTTTGTTTTTACCTTTGATAATTGAGGGTCACTGGGAGGAAATGTTTCATATACCCATTGAGAAACACTGAAATAGAGGATAGAACTACTCTGGGGAAAATCATGGTCTCCTTTCAAGTGACCATCCATGATAGCTCTATAATCCCTCTTCAATTTTGATATGAATGTGCCAGATGGGAAGTTCACCTCACTGGTGAAGGGGGAAAAAGTTGACAGAAAACAATGAATTCTGCGGTCCAAGCTTCAGTTGAAACTTTAAAAAGAATCTCAGGAGTATTGATCCTACTCCTTCATTTTCCCTCCAGAACTGAATCAAGCTTCTGTTACCAATGACAAGAAGTGGTCTGTGATACTTGAGTATAACCACTTCTCTTATTCAGTGGTTACTACAAATTTTGCACAGCTGGATGTTTGGCCTCTAAAAAACACTTTTCAGAAAATACCATTTAATTATTGTAAGTTATACAAACAAACTCCCATGTCCTCCATGGTGCTGAAGATGCCTAAGTTCTATCCCTAGAAGTAAGGGTGCCCCTCCTAGAGGCAGCTGCTGGCACAATGATAGGGCATTGGTCCTGGGGTCAGGAAGACTTGAGTTCAAACTCAGACTCAGAAACTTAGTAGCTGTGTGGCCCTGGGCAAGTCACTTAACCTCTATCTGCCTCAGTTTCCTCAACTGTAAAATGGAGATAAGAACAGCATTTACTGCCCAGGGTCATTGTGAGGATCAAATAAAACAATAAAAATAAAGTGCTTAGTACAGTGCCTGACACATAGTAAGCATTATGTAAATATACTAATATATCATAAATTGTATATTTCTATTGTTAGTTACTATTAATATACAATAAATATGTAAAACTATATAAATGTTACATATAATACACATATACATGTTATATATTATATTATATATGTATACATGATATATTGCTATATAATATATCATAATATAAACTATCATGTAATACATATGTAAATGTTATATGCACATAACATTTATTTGGAATTTATATATTTATTATATATTAATAACAATTATATATTTTAATATATAATATTATACAAATAAAATTAGTCAGACTTTGACCTAGCTGACTCTGTTTTGCCTTTTTTGGCCTCTAAGTTAGAGGTAGGGTGGTGTAACAGATAGAAAGTTGGTCCTGAAGCCAGACAGATCAGAGTTCAAGTTCCACTTCTGACACATACAGCTGGTGTGACTCTAGGCAAATCACTTAACTTCTTAGTGGTCCAAACAATTTTCTAAGACTATATATAGCCACAGTTATTGATGGCCCAGAAAAGAAAGTACTTTTCACCAAAGTCCTTGACACTGTCTAATATGCATCAGAAATGCATATGGTTTTATCAGTGGAAATTTTTTAAAAAATGCATATTACCATTTTGTTTTGCCCCTATCCCAAAAGGATCATCTGACTTATAGCTTCCTATATATATGTTGTCTCTTCCTATTATATTGTGAGCTTCTTGAGAGCAGGCACTATTTTATCTCTAGTTCTTAACACAGTGTTTTCACATAGTAAGCCCTTAATAAATATTTTTCCCATTACTTCATTCATAATTTGTAGAGCAGATACTAATCTTATTAGTGGTAGGAATTTCCTCATTGAGAGTTCTTTATACCAAGTGTGTGAGGCTGATAGAAACAGGGGTCATTAACCTACACATCAGGATCTCTGTGGCCACATATTGACTTAGAAAACCACACAGTAACATTATCTATGCATTATTGTACTTTTATTTATTTTTTGTCAAATATTTCCAAATTCCAGCTGCACATGTTTGACATCTCTGCTCTATACTAATGAAAATACAAGTCCAAGTCAAAAAAATGATGATAATACCTCTCACATTTACATAGTGCTTTAAGGTTTACAGTGTTTTACATGTATTATTTCATTTGATGCGTATTTCTTGTATGCCTATATCACATTCTCAATAGCTTCCCTCTATGAATGGTACCTTTCTAGTTTAAATGGTGTGATCGTAAAAACATAGCAGCATATGCACAGATGACTAGCTGCCTACATTCTTGGCAAAGGGAGTATTGGCAAGCAATTCCTTTTCTTCCTTTTGCCATTTTCTGATTACATTTTTGGAACCCACATCTCTACTTCTCATTTGCCTTTTAATTGTGCAAACATCAGCTGTTTGTGCCTGGGGTATTTTCCATCTTTTCTCAACAACAAGCAATCATCTATCATGTGCCTACTATGTGCCCAGTGTCATGCTAAGTACTGGTGATAGAAATGTACTACAAATTTTTAAATTTTTAAGATTTTTTAAATAAGGAAAAGTGAAAGATTTGAGAATTAAAGTACAATGATATTTTCTTCTGGGGTTTATATCCAAATTTTATCCCTCCAATAAACATTCATAAAATGTAATAAGAGTCACTAGTACAAAACAATCACATACACACATATTAAAAAAAAAGAAACTAGATGCAATGAAAATGCAAGATGAAGGGGTCACCTCTCTGGTCACATAACAAAATAAAACATAAAAGTCTTGACTTTGGAGGCCTGGCTAAATATGACAATCAAGTAATGGAATTTCAAATCATTTGGGTAATCAGAATAGGTAACTGAAGGTAACTCAAAAAGATTCAGTTGTTCCCAAATTGTGCACAAGATCCAGTTAAAATTCTTCATTTTCGCATCCCAGACTCTTCAAAATCTGGGCCAAATCTATCTTTCTAGCCTTTCTTAAAATTGCCTGCCTTCCCAAATCTTCTTCAAGAGTCAAACTGGTCCTTGAGGCAGGGACAGCTCTGTGCCCCTTGCCAGCAGGAAGCAGTGTTAGAAGTGGAGACCTTTGCCGCTTACTACAAAAGAATTTGGGTCCCATTTGTTTGAGGGAGGAATGATGGAGTTGGGATCTGGGCCCCAGAATCCCAAATGGCCAAATCTATGGCAGTCCCCTGAGGCTATAATCCTATCAACTGGCCTTTCATTGTAGACCTTCCTATGGCCCCAGGCCATTTCTCCATTCTCCCTTGGCCATGTGGTCTAGGTCCCTGGAATTCTATTACTTCATAGACTACTTGGCCACTCCTAGATCCCTCCCATAGTCTTTCTGTATGTAAGGTCCATCTTGTCTCCATTAAGATGCTTAGATTCTGATAATCTAGCCACGGCTTAGATGATTCCTAAAATCTAGCCACTGCTTACTCATGTTCAGACTCCTGAAGAGTCTGCCCAATATGATGGATGTTCTAATAAGCCTTGTCTTTGGCTAAAAAAAAAAAAGAGTCAAACTGGTTTACACACTGATGGAGAAGAGTCTTCTTTCATTTACCTGTGCTTTTCTTCTTATCATTCTGAAATGTCTTTTCTTTTCCTTTCCACCTTTCTACATTCGACTTTGTTTCAGAGTTAACTCCTTTCTTTAAGCCATCCCTGATTTTCCCCAGTCTGAAGGGCTTTATACTTCATCTCAGCTTGTCTCATGACCTCCCATAACAATTACTGCATGTAATATTCATTTTGACATTCTTCTAAAAGTAAAAATATTATTTGCATATTATTGCACTTTTTTGCATATTTTTTCATATTTTTGCACTTTTCCCATCTTGTTTCTGTTTCTGTACTGGACTGTAAGCTCCATGAGGACTAGAACTCAAACAGCAAATTCTGTAGGTCAGTGAACACTCTTCCTTTATATTCTCTCTCCCTACAGTCACTACCTCTCACCTCTTATTGAGCAGGACATTTTCAGAATAGTATTTCCTCTTCTTCCACACAAAGGTAATTTAATAGAAGGATAAAGAGCCAATTATATGAATACTGGTCTAAGTGAAAGAAAAGCTGGATTCTACAGAACTCCAATCTATAGTTTGGCAATGTTCTGGGATCATAAAACCTTAAACTTAGAGCTCAAAAGGGTCTCAGATGTCATCTAGTACAACTCTCTCATTTTACAGATGAGAAAACTGAGGCCCAAAGAGGTTAAGCAACTTGCCCAAGTCATAAAGGTCACCACAGAAATAGGATTTGAACCCTTTGACTTCAAATCCAATGCTCTCTCCCTTCTACCATGTCAGTGCTTATGACATAAACTATGGAGATCTTTTGTGGAAGAGTGCTATGGATCATAGATTTAATAAATGTTTAAGAAATAACAATTTTGAATATGGATAATCAAGGTGTCTCTTTAAGAGGTTAGTATCAAAGCAGAGAGAAGAAATTCTTATCTGGACTGTATTCACTAATACATGAATAAACATTTGCATAGAACTTTAGAGGCAGCTGGTACATAAAATGGATAGAGCAGTGAGCCTATAGTCAGGAAAACCTAAGTTTATGTCAGGCCTCAAACATTTGTAACTGTGTAACACTGAATAAGTCACTTAAAATGTTTACCTCAGCTTCGTCAATTGTAAAATGGGGATAATATTAGCTTCTGCCTTGCAGGGCTGTTATGAGGATCAAATGAGATAATGTTTGTAAAAAAGTATTTAACATAGTGCCTAGCACATAGTAAGTATTATATAAATGCTTGTTCCCTCCCTCCCTCCCTTTAAGGTTTGCAAAATACTTTACATGCATTACCTGCTTATTTCATCTTCAAAACAGACCTGTGAAGAAGGTACTAGAGATATAGTTTTCTCCAATTTACAGTAAGAAACTGAGGCTCAGAGAACCTCATGAAAACATGAACTTTGTTTTTGAGTATTGACTACAAGGTTCCCCTTCCCATAGATATTAGATTGCTCAGACTGAAACATGAATTTCTTTAGAGAGTGTATCCAAAAGAGAGATACACGTTATGTCCAAATGGGAAGAAAGCTCACAAATCTTGGTTGAAGAAATGAATAATGGAATGGAGAGAGTTGATTCCATCATAGTCCCAAAGGCATGGAAATGACATTTTATGACACATTTGTTTACGTTGCCTTGCAGTGTTTACCATGACGTAAGCAAATAGACCACCATAAAAAAAATTTAAAGCTAATGGCCCAACATCTCTCAGAGAGAATTTAGGAGAGAAATGCTATGTAGAATTAGACAAGATCCTTCAAGTTAAATGAACACAGAAGAGCCACCTCACTGCAAAAGTGAAAAAGAGCAAAAGCTATATTAGAAAATCTGGTTGAGACTCAAGAAAATACAGAAGCTAAAGTTTGTAGACTACTTAGGTCAGAAGCCTCATGTGTGTATATCATGAATAATTTCAATTCAATTCAACAAACATAATTAAAGAGTCATTTATTTTCAATGTCTTGTGCTGGGGATAAAAAGACTCCTGCAACATTTGCCTTGCTTACCAAATAGTTTACAACCTGACTAGAAGAAGTAATTGTGACACAAGGACAGAGGTTAAGCTGAATGGAGAAATCCAAATAAATTACCATAAGAAACTTGAGGAGGTAAAAGAAGGATTCATAGAGAAGATACATCTGAACAGGACCACAAAGGAAGGGAGCAACTTCAACGTTGAGATGAAAAAGGGAGAGAAAAAGAGAGATAGTCATTGAAGATGTCGGGGATGGCATAAGAAATGAGACAGAAATAAGAGAAGGTAAAAGAAAACAGGGACAGAGTTCTATTTTGGCTAGAAAATAAAGAACATGGAAAGAACTATGAGGTAAGCTTAAACCCTGCTGATGTCATGAATCTATACTTGGAAAATAATAATTCATATTTTAGGAAGTTCTTTAAAGTTTGCAAACAATTTTCTTCATAGAACTTTGCAAGCTTTAAAGCACTATATAAGTATTATTATAATTGTATTATTATTATTAACTTCATGAGTATAAATATTATTATATCCATTTTAATAGAATAAACTGAGATTATGAGAGCTTAAGTAATTTAAGTAACTAATAATTATCTAAAGTGGGATTTGAACTCAAACCTTCTGGGTCTAAATCTAGCATTTTATATTATATGCCACAGTGTCTGTCATATAATAAAAACTTACAGTAAACATAAGTGGGCTGGTAAATGCTAACAACCAGCTCTCAAAAAAAAAACCCCAACACATGACATACTTTCAAGTTTAATCTGCATTATCCACATATCTTCCATCATTTTCTTAAATCTAGGCAATCAATAAAACAACTAACAAGCCCTGATCTGTAGTGTTTGTCAATTTCTGAAGCATACATACTCATGCTTCAAATTTAACAATTGACTAGAATGATCTGGTATGAGCAGGCTCTGGAATATCCCTGGTTATTAAACCCTTTAAGGTTTGTGACGCACTTTATATACATTATTTAATAGAATGCTCAACTTTATGACACAGAGTGAGACAGGTCATATAGTAAGTGCAAAAGGTGAGACATAAACCCAGGTGTCACCTATCTCCAAGTCTAGTGTTATTTTCTCTCTTCCAAGCTATCTCCCCAAGATTGGCAATGGGGAGCCACTTGGAGTGTTTGTGTAAGAATGACATGATTGTATCAATGTAAGATTAGTCAGGAAATTTGATAGAGGAGGGACTGGACAGAGGATAACCTGGAGTCAGAAAGAACAGTTTGCCTTAGCAAGAAGAGATCAGGACCTGAATAGGATGTGGAAGTTGAGACAGGCATATTGCAGAGACTGACACAACAGAATTGGGAAATTAGCTGCATGTGGAGAATGAAAGAGAAAGGAATCGTAAATGACTCCATAATGAACCAGTTCACCAGTGGTACCATCAAGAAAAATAGAGCAATTTTGGCCCCTTCTTGAAGTTTTTCAAATGAAGAAAGGTAATAGATTTAAATGAGGTATGGAATTTCTGTTTGGAGTTTTTAAAGCATCAGAATTCTATTTTCTCCACATCAAAATTCCTCAAAGGCAAAAATAATATGAGAAATCAAAAGGAAAGTAAATTCATGTTACACATAGTGAAAATAGCAGTGGAGATAGTACTTTCCATTCTGGTCAAGTGAACTAAATTTAGCTAAGGTAAACCCAGTGCAGTGAACTCAGCAACTCAGGGTGCCCAGAGAAACCAAAACCACAGGGCCATGATGTAAAGCCTAGAGCCTAGGCAAGCAAAAGAATTGGATCAGGGGCTAAATCAGAGAGATGAGGGGGATTTTGTGGAGTTTGAAGGATACCAATAATTAACATATACATGTGCAATCACTAAGAAAATACCAAGGGGCAGCTAGGTGGGGCGGTGGATAGAGTACTGGCCCTGAAGTCAGGAGGACCTGAGTTCAAATCTGTCCTCAGACCAAACGCTTGACACTTACTAGCTGTGTGACCCTGGGCAAGTCACTTAGCCCCAGTTGCCTAAAAAAAAAACAAAACAAAACAAAAAAAAACAAAAAGAAAATACCAAGACAAGCTATTTGTATGAGCACCCTACAACATCAATAGAATCCTGAATATTCCACGTTTTAGCAAATATCACAGGGGAATCCATGGGACAGAAAGTCCCTGACTTACTCTGCCTCACATTGAGAGTAAGAATTGAGCTCAATCTCATATTATTAAAAGTTTTTCTTGGCTCCCAAGGGATGAAGTCTTACCAATCTGACTTCACAGGAAACTTATTTGTCATTTCAGACTAGGCATAAATCACAGAGTAATAGAATGTTGGAGCAAGGAGACTCTTTAGAAATCATTCCTGTTGAATCATTGAATCCTCAAAAAGGCATATTGTGATGTGTTAATAAATTCAATTCAATAAGCTCATGTAAATGTCTTTGTCTTATTGCAATTCAGTTAATTTTCCTTATGGATTTTGAGGCTCTACCACATAGTGCATACATCGCTTAATTGGTTAATTTTTATGCTTCCATTAAATATGGTCTTTGTTTTTCTCTAATGATAATGAGAAATTTTATTTTTGCTTTGTCTGATAGTGCTTGTCTTCTGGATGATTGTGCTCCTTCCCATTGATTCTATAATCTCATCTATGAGTCTATGCATGTGAGCACACACATGCATATGCTCACACCATTCTGAAAGCCAGCTGTCCCCAGGAGTTCACATAGCTCTTCTAATTGACCAAGATGGTGTGTTGAGAGACATAGCACTCTCACAAAGAAGGGATTGCCAACTGTACCAAGTATTCTCTGTAAATTCTTATCACAAAGTCATTATTCCCATTGCAAACAGACTTTTCTTCTCTGTGGGAATATTCTTTAGTCACTATATGAACCAGGGATTCCAGTGTTTTCCAAAGCACAAGTACCCAGTTTAATTTGTATGTACTAGGCCAGCTCATGCAGAGTGGTGGTGAAAAATTGAGGAGTGAGCACTTTAAGGATTAGCAATCTTGTGTTCATTCATAAAGATTTTACTTTGTCAAGTTATGATCCTGTTTTGTCTTGTGAATTCATTGCTCTGTATCTAGTGCCTAATTCTTCTTGGAGTTCATTAGGTCTCTAAAAAATATCTTGTCCACACTGCTAATTGATCCTTCAACCCTTATTTAGGATCTTATGTTCTAGTAATTGGAAATAATACATCTAGGGAAGTGATGGACAGAGAGGACTATTTTGTTATGAAATGATACAGATATGCTCAGGGAAGCCATGGGGGAATAGATTGCTATACCCTTTTCAAGAACAATGACAAGGTTAACCTGATTATGCCCCCAGATTTGAAAAGTGAGGAGAGGGAAGGCAGGCCAGAGAGATTATATACATGGCTAATGAGAAGATAGCAGGACAGTAAAGTCAAATACGACTGGAGGAAGGCTTAGATCTAGTGAATGATGAGAGGCAACTATTAATCAAGAGAGCTAGGTCACAGGGTAGAAATTCTTGGAATGAAGGAGTTAAGTTCAGCAGACTATGATTTCTGGTCTGAGTAGCTGGAGAGCTGATAAGTAGGAGGCCAGAGAATGAAGAGAAGAAAAGAATATCATTAAAACCAAGGGAAGATGAGAATTGATTAAGGTCTAAATGTAGATGGTGACAATGGAGGTAGTAAGGAGAGGACAGAAGCAAGAAACATGCCAGGGGAAAAAAATTAATTACACTTAGCAAATAACTATATGTGCCCTCAAGGGAGTGAGAAAAAAAAAGTAAAATATGATGGTTCACCACAAAGAGCTTAAACTCTCTTTAAGGGTAAATTTGGTTGCAGTTCAACAAATATTTCAAAGGTTGTAATGACATCTTCTAAGACCAATAAGGAAAGTAAGCAAAAGAAAGTGGAAAGTGAAGGGAAATCTCATGCAAAGTAATGAAAATTAAATTCAGCACTATTTAAGAGAAAGTAACCTAGAAGACAGATAATTCAATTCACTGAGACAAAGGTTTACTGGTCTCTCAGCTCAGCCAGCCACAAACTATTCTCAGTGTCACCATGACCTCCTGGACTTTGTTGCCAGTTGCCCTGGTGCTGCTCTGTTTCAACACCCTCTGCTCCCTAGGATGTAACCTGTCTCAGGGCCTCCAGGAAGACTTCTCACTTCTGAACCAAATGAGCACATTTTCCCTGGTGCCATGCCTGAAGGACAGGACCAACTTCAACTTCCCAAAGGAAGCCATAGAGGGCAGCCAGCTCCAGAGGGAAGATGCCACAGTCATTGTTCATGAGATGCTCCAGCAGATCTTCACCCTTTTCAGCCAGAATGCTGCTCCTGCCACTTGGAATCAGACCCAGCTCATACAACTGCTCATTGGACTGAATCAGCAGCTGGAACAACTGGAGAGATGCCTTGGGCAGGATGTGGAGAGGGAAGGGCCTTCTTTGGGGAGTGAGAACCCCATGCTGGCCCTGAAGAATTACTTTAGAGGGATAAGCCAATACCTGCAGAGCAAAGAGTACAGCCACTGTGCCTGGGAGATCTTACGGGTAGAGATTAGGAGGGTCTTCCTGTTCATGAGTAAAGTGACAAAAAACCTCCGGGATTGAGGAAGAAAAAATAGACTTTCAGTTCTTCAAATAATTGGTTGCTTCCTAAAATTAAGCAATCATTAAAAAAAATTGTTTCCACCTCAATTGAAAATCATCTGTGTTAACTGAATGATTTTTAAAACAATATAAGCTGCCATTCCTATATCACAAAGGGCTTTGAATATGGAGACTCATTATCTGTGTTAAGTAACTGAACATTTTATAATTCACAGGCTTCTATTTATTTGTCTATTTATTTATTTATACTGTTTATTCTTATAATATTCATATTTATTGTTCATAAAAGGAACATGGTTGTTTTTGTAACATTTATATTGAGCCTATTGTTAATTGCTGTATATTTCATATAAAATGCATTCTTTTAAAGAACTCTATTTTACTAATAAAACTATTTTATTAATAAACCTCGTATGAAAAGACTGATTCAATAATCCATAAGAATTCACTCAATATCCATTGCAAGAATGCATTCAACAAAAACTTATTAAAACATCTAAGTTCAAGGCATTGTGTTAATCAGTGGATATATTAAGGTGCAAAAAGACATAGTCATAGTGCCTTCAGATGAGTTACAGTCTAACCTAAAGAAAGGATACAATCAGTATTCAAAATATGTGTGTCCAAAGTCAAGATATATTAGAAACAAAGCTGTGGAATTGTGAAATGATATGACAATTTTAGAAAGGAGTTTGCAATTATACAAAAAAAGTAACTAAAATTTACAAAATGACATGATATTAATAAACTATTATATAAATGTCAGCTATCATTATTATGAATAATTATTATCATTATTATTAGAAGATGACTCCTAGTATATTGAGTGCTGAATTTACAGGGTCAAATATACAAATATCAAAGTAAATGAGGTGTTAAGTAAATAGTGAACAGGAAAGTAGCTTAGGCATTTATAATCATGAATGAAAAGAAAAAAAAGATTGTAGGCAGTAACGATATTATATATAGGAGAAACCATCCCACTTTTCAAGTGAGTCATGAAAATATCCCTTTTAGTGTACCTAAAAGGTAGAGAAATTGACATTTACCTCGCAGGTAGAGAAGGTGACTTTTCTCTATTTCATTTGACATTCAGCTATGCCATTTTCTGTTCAGGCACAATTCTTTTAGCTTAGCCCTGTATTCTCATTCATGAAGTAGGGATAGGGAGCTGTTATACATTCATGAAGTTGTGGCATTATTGAACAAGGATCATATCTTTTCTCTGTGGTGCATTGATGGAAATTTGCCCCATGTCTATGCTCACCCTTTTCTGGCCTTTAAGATAGGGCTTGTGGTAAGAGGAAGGAAAAAGAATAATGTTTGTACTCCTTAACATTAATGGTTTCTCTTTTTGTCATTTGATCTTCAAGACCCTGATGTAACGGAATCACTGGATTGGGCATCAAGAGATGAGTTCTAGTGCTGGCTTTATCACTGATTAACTGGTTTAAGGAAATTTACCTGGCCCCTCTTTGCTTCAGTTTCCTCATCTTCAGACTGAGGGGATTAGATTTAGCAAATTCCAAGGCCACTTTTGCCTGGAAAGGTTTTTTTTTTTTTAATGAGGCAATTGGGGTTAAGTGACTTGCCCAAAGTCACACAGCTAGTAAGTATTATGTGTCTGAGACCGGATTTGAACTCAGGTCCTCCTGATTCAAGGGCTGGTGCTCTATCCACTGCGCCACCTAGCTGCTCCCTGGAAAGTTTTTGATATTTGAATTTGATATATTTATTTTATGAGGATGCTTGTATCATAGCAATTATTACATGCATCCACTTATCTTCTCTCTGGATCTCATGCTTTCATGAAATAGGGAAAAGTCCTGCTTACTGTTTTATCCCAAGCCTATCAAAGACAATAATTGAACTTTGTAACTAATGCAACTTTGATTTACTCTCAAGTGATAACATTTTTTGGAATCAGCACCTGCCCTCTTCACTTGCCTCATAATGGAGCAAAGCCAGGTTTCTGTCCTTGGAATAGTTTCTGTCCTTGTGGTTTTTCACATAAAGGAAAGTGATAGATTATTAAAATCCCTAAACCCTAGAGGCTGGGATTATAGATGTGGGACCACTAGGCCTAGTCAATTCATTTTACAGATGAAGAATCTGAGGCTTAGACAGGTTTCTGGTAACAATGGCAGTAAATGTGATAAATACAGAGAAGCATGAACTGATTCAAGCGAAGTTAACAAAACAATGAAAAAGAATATAGACCAAATAACTTATGATGTAAATGGAAAGAAGAAACACCACCTCCAACAAAATCATGAAAATTGAATGCTACAAAATTAAAATAACCCAATTTGGTCTCAAAGCATAGATATGAGAAGACGCAATCCCCCAATTATTTGGAGAGATGGGGGAGCATTTTTAGAGTATATTGCACATAATATCAGACTTTTTCAATACATTGGTTAATTTTGCTGAGTTTTTTTTCATCCTTTTTTTTCTTCTTTATCATAAGGACTAACTCTCTGAAAAGAGATGGTAAGAAGGATGTAGTGGGAAATTCAGATAATATTGAAAAAAAATATTTTTTAAAACAATGGAAGTTCAGGGCAGCTAGGTGGTGCAGTGGATAGAGCACTGGCCCTGGAGTCAAGAAGACCTGAGTTTAAATTTGGCCTCAGATACATAACACTCACTAGCTGTGTGACTGGGCAAGTGACAACCCCAATTACCTCACAAAAAAATGGAAGCTCCATGAGGTCAGGGACTCTTCACTTGTTAATTAGCATCCTCAGCTCTTAGCACAGTATTCAGCATATAATAATTGATTAATAAATACTTTTTCAGGGACAAAGCCAAGATGGCATACCAAAGAAAGCATAACAGCTCCCAACATTCCCCTCCAAACAACTTTACAATAATGCTACAGATAGAATTCTAGAGCAGCACAACTAGCAAAAGGTCAGGATGAGACCTTTTCCCAGCCCAAGACAACTTAGGAGGTCCGTAGAAGATGTCTGTGATGTCTAGGCAGGAACCAGCCCAGAGTGCAAGCAACAGCAATACCAGCTGTGAGCCTTCAAGGCAGCAGCAACAGCAACAGCAACAGAAGCAGCTTCAGGAGCTTTCAACTCAGAGATGGTTAAGGGGATTAGAAAACTGTTCAGAAAACCTTTACATGGGACCCCTGTGTTAGGGCTGAACACAGGACTGGGTGCCACTTCACAACTCCATTGCCTATTACCCAGTTCCAGGTCACAGTTCCAGGGCAGAGAGGATTATACCCTTTGATTCAGCAATAATACTACTAGGTCTATTTCCCAAAAAGATGACAGAAAAAGGATAAGTACCTGTATGCACAAAAATACTCATAACAGTTCTTTCTATGATGTTAAAGAATTGTAAATTGAGGGGATGCCAATTAGTTGGAGAATGACTGAACAAGTCATGGCTTATGATTGTGATAAAATATTTTTGTATTATAAGAAATGATGAGCAGGATGGTTTCACAAAAACCCAGGAACACTCATATGAAGTGAAGTGAGCAGAACCAGAAGATCATTGTACATAGTAACAGCAATCAATACTATAATGCTGATCAACAATGAAAGACTTGACTACTAGAATCAAGACAATGATGCAAGATAATTCCAAAGGACTCATGATGGAAAAATGCTATGTACCTCCTCAGAGAAAACTTATGACTTCTGAGTGCAGATTGATGTGTATATATATATATATATATAGTGTATAGTATATATATTGATGTATATATATATATACATCAGCCCTAAGGAGCTACTTCCAAGGGATGATATATATTGATGTGTATATATATATATATATAGTGTATAGTATATATATTGATGTGTATATATATATATACATATTGATGTATATATATATACACACACACACACACATTACATATATACACATATTTCACTTACCTTGACTTTTTTCTTGCTTTTTTTTGCAAATGGCTAATATGGAAATATGTTTTACGTGGTTTCATCTATATAATTGATACCATACTGCTTGCCTTTTCAATGGGTGAGGGAGGAACTTGAAGAAAGGAAAAAATTTGAAGCTCAAAATTTTTAGAAATGAATGATAAAGCATAATTAGTGTTTTACATTCATTTTTCTCCTATTTGAGCCTTAGTATCATTAGAGATTTTCATTCATTTTCTGCCCTCAAAGAGTAGATTTTTCCCAGATCTATTTCTGGTCCCTCTCCTCTTCTGTCTCCATTTCACTGGAAATCTCATTAGCCCTTATGGCTTACAGTATTACTTCTATGTCAATGACTTTGAAACTTTCCAGTCTTGGTCTCTCTACTGAGCTCCTGTGAGGAATTGCCACTGACTATTGGTTAGATTCTCCTACATGTAACCTAAGCATCCCTAAATCATTATCTCTCAAATAAAGCTCTTTGTCTTTCCTCCTAAATGGGAGGCACACATACAGAGTACGTGATTCCGGAAATAGAGTTAGACAACTTGGGTTCAGATCTTGGCTCTGGCTGTTTACTTTATCACCTTAGACTACTTAACTTCCCTAGGACTACTTCTACAAAATTTATAATTTGGAATAGATGACTTCTAAAGTCCATTCCAGATCTAAATCTATGATTCTAGTGCTTTCTCTCCTGAAAATTTTCTTGTTTCTTTTCAAAAATGCTCATAGTAACTGGGGTTCATAACAAGTCATACTTGATCTTTCCACAGGATTTTGGCCATCAAATCCATTCAGTTGCCAAATCTGGTCAATTCTGCTTCCACAATGTTTCTCTAATGAGGGTCCTGCTATCCAGTCAAGCCTCTCTCTTTACAAATACCTCATCACCTGGACTGTAAGAGTAGCCCCTAACTGAGCTCCTGTCTTCCAATCTCTCTGCTCTCCTATCCATTCTCCACAGAGCTGCCAAAACAGCTTTCCTAAAGCATAGATCATGTTATCTCACTTCCAAAACCTTCAGTTGCTTCCCATTGCTTATGGAATAAGTTATATACTTGTTTCCTTGACATTTAGAATCCTCCACAATTTGGCTCTCATCTACCTTTCCTGCTTCCTTTTCTACTACTCCCTATCAAAAGTTGTATGATCAAGTTCAACTGGATTATGGATTCCTTTAGTCAAACCAGATTAATGGCCATTTCCTGACCTCCAACACTACATCTATCATGTCTGTGCAATTGGGCACCTTCTCCTCATGCTTAAAATGCACTTCTTTCTCCTCCCTGTCTCTAAGAATTGTCTTTTCCCTAGGTTCTCAGTTCAGCTGTTACCTCCTCCATGAAGCCTTTCCTGACTCCTCCTCCCTACCTCCTAATTCTTAGAGTTCTCTTCTATCTCAGTTTTACTGGAAACCCTCATGGAATACAAACTCCTTGAAGGCAGCTTACGACTTATTTTCATTTTATTGGATTGTTTATCCAATTCAAACTTAAAGTAATTATCGTCAAGACTGTTTTTTTACCTACTTTTGACACTAGTATGCTGGGGTTTTCTTTAGATTTTAAATTTTTTCCTCTTTTTTTTAATTCAACATTTTGTCCCCATGCATAATTTTGCTTTAACTACTTTGATGCAACCATATTCCTACAGATTCTTTTCTTATCTTAATCTCAACACCATTCCTATTTACTAGTCCTATGTCTAGTTTGGTGTTTTTAATTAAATTATTGATTTATTTCATTTATGTATTATTTATACTCCTCTATTTTCCCTTCTATTTCAACTATATGGTTAGTTTAACATATCTGCTCCCAAATTCTAAAATTCATTAGTTTTCTCTTTTCTTTCTGTTTTTAAGAAATTTCTCTCTGTTTGTTTTCTTCATTAATTTTCTTTTTACTATTCTGAGGGGAAAAGAAGGGCAAAAAGGAAGATACAGACATGGCTGATGAAAAGACAACAGGACAGACAAGTCAAATATTATTGTGTGTAGGCCTCAGTGGAGTAAATGATGTGAAGCAAACATCAATGAGGACAGCTAGGTCACATGTTGTGAATTCTAGGGGTGAAAGAGTTATCTTCTCCAGAAAATAGTTTCTGGTCTAAGTGGTAGCAGGACTGGTGAACAGGTGGCCAGGGAGTGAAGTGAAAAGAGCAGTATCACAGAAACCAAGGGAGGAATACAGTCGATGAATGTCTAAATGCAGGTGGCAGCAATACAGGCAGTCTGGGGAGGACAAAAGCAAGAAACATTTTAGGGATAAGATTGATAGAACTTAGCAAATGACTATATGTGCACTAATAGTAAATGAGATTAAAAAAAGTAAAACAAAATAAATCACCATAAAGAGCTTAATCTGTAAACGCTCTTTAAGAGAAAATTTGGTTGCAGTTCCACAAATATAGGAAAAGAGGTATTTTAATGACATCTTCTATGACTATTACAGAAAGTAAGTAAAAGAAAGTAGAAAGTAAAGGGAAATCCCATGCTAAAAAATGAAAATTACATTCGGCACTATTTAAGGGAGAGTGGCCCAGAGACCAGATAATTTGAGACATTGAGACAAAGACTCCCTGGTTTCTCAGCTCAGCCAGCCCCAAACTATCCTCAGCATCATCATGACCTTCTGCAGCTTGTTGTCAGTTGCCCTGGTGCTGCTCTACTCCAGCATCCTCTGCTCCCTGGGATGTGACCTGTCTCAGGGCCTCCAGGAAGACTTCTCACTTCTGAACCAAATGAGCACATTTTCCCTGGTGCCATGCCTGAAGGACAGGATCAACTTCAACTTCCCAAAGGAAGCCATGGAAGGCAACCAGCTCCAGAGGGAAGATGCCAAAGTCATTGTTCATGAGATGCTCCAGCAGATCTTCACCCTCTTCAGCCAGAATGCTGCTCCTGCTGCCTGGAATCAGACCCAGGTCATGCAACTGCTCATTGGACTGGATCAACAGATGGAGAAACTGGAGAGGTGTCTTGCACAGAATGTGGAGTGGGAAGAGCCTTCTTTAGGAAGTAAGAACTCCAGGCTGGCCCTAAGGAGCTACTTCCAAGGGATGAGCCAGTACCTGGAAGGCAAAAAGTACAGCCACTGTGCCTGGGAACTCATCCGAATAGAAATAAGGAAATATTTTCTGTTCATGAGCAAACTCACAAGGAAATTCAGGGACTGAAGAAGAAGAAATGAACTCTCAGTTCCTCAAATAATTGACTGCTTCCTTAAAACTAAGCATTCATTCATTAGGGAATTTTTTTTTCTGTATCAACTAAAAATATTTAAATTACTCTATTATTTAAAAACATAAACTTCCATCATGAACTGAAAGGGGGACTTTAATACAAAGAATTCTCACCTGGCCTTAATATTTGAATATTTTATAATACATATTTATTTATTTATTCTTATTCTAATTAGTACATTTTTATATTTATTATGTATTGGGAGAACAAGACTGTTTTGTAGTATTTATATTGAAATTGCTGTTCATTGTCATTTTTCTCATGTAAAATACCTTCTTTTAAAGAACCATATTTTACTAATAAAACTATTTTGCTAATCAACCTCATGTGAAAAGGCTGATTTAATTCCCCAAAAGAGTTCAAAGAAAATTATTTCCAAGAATGCAATTCAACAAACATATATTAAGTACATGCTAAGTTTGGTTCATTGTGCTTCTTACTGGATATGTAGAATTGCAAAATGTCATGGTAACTGTCCTCAGAAAACTTATAGTATAAAGGGAGGATACAACTAATGTCTAAATAAGCATATTCAAAAGTAGGATGTCTTAGAGACAAAGGAGTGTTGTTGGTGGGTATGGTCATATAGAGAAGCATTTTGGAATTATACAAATAAAATGTCCATTCCCTTTCACTGAGGGTTTGTGTTGCTGGATTCACACCCTATTAGTAAGAAGAAATTATGCATATAAACCAAAATATTTATAACATCATTTTTGAGATTACAAAGAATTAAAAATAAAGTAGATGACGATTGGGGAATGACTAAACAAATTGTGGTACATGAATGTAATGGAAGATTTCTGTGATCCAAGAAAAAAAAAGGAATGTGATGAATATGAAAAACATAGTAAGATCTACATGAACTGATGAAGGATAAAATAAGCAGAGCCAAGAAAACAATACACACAATGACTATAATAACAAATAATTAGAGAAACATCAATTGTTCATGGGTAGGCAGGATCAATATAATAAAGACAATCTTACCTAAATTATTCTATTTATTCAAAGCCATCCAAATTGCAATATTAAAAAAATTATTTTGTCATAAAAAATAATAAAATTCACTTGGAAGGGCAAAAGGTCAAGAATATCAAAGTAACTAATGAAAAAGAAAACATAAAGTAAGGAGGTTTAGTAGTACCAAATCTTAAACTATATTATAACACAGCAATTATCAAAACTATCCGGTAAAGGCTAAGAAGTAGAAAGGTAGATCAGTGGAACAGAGTAGATATACAATATACACCAAGTTTTTAAGATAAGAATTCATTATTTGCTGAAAACTGTTAGGAAAGCTGAAAAGTAGTCTGACAGAAATTGGGCATAAGCCAAAATCTCACACCATTCACTAAAATAATGTCAAAATGGATAAATGACCTAGATATCAAGAGAGATATTATAAGAAAATTGGAAGAACATGGAACATATTATTTGTCAGGCTTATGAATAGGAGAGCAATTTATGAATAAAGAAGAGAGATCATTGTGAGGCATAAAATGGATAATTTTAATTACATTAAATTAAAAAGGTTTTATACAAATAAAACAAATGTGGCCCAGATCAGGAGGAAAGCAGAAAATTGGAGGGAAGTTTTATAGACAATTTCTCAGTTGAAGGTCTCATATCCCAACTATATGAAGAACTTTGTCAAGTCTATAAGAATACAAGTCATTCCCCAATTGATAAATGGTCAAAGAATATGAACAGGCAGTTTTCTGATGAAATCAAAATGATTTGTAGTCATATGAAAAAAAGTGCTCTAAATCATTATTGATTGGAGAAATGCAAAATAAAACAACCTTGAAATATCACTTTACACCTATCAGATGAAGGGAAAAGCAAGAAAAGTTGGAGGGGATGTGGAAAAATTGGGACACTAATTCACTGTTGATGGAATCATGAACTAATCCAACCATTGTGGAAAGCATTCTGGAATTATGCCCAAAGAGCTATTAAGTTGCCTATAACCATTAACTCAGCAACACCACTATTAGGTCTGTTTCCCAAGATGATTAGAGAAAAAGGAAAAGAAACTATATGTTCTAAAATATTTGTAGTAGCTCTCTTTGTGGTGGCAAAGAACTGGAAATTGTGGGGATGCCCATCAATTAGGGAATGACTAAACAAGTTGTGGTATATGACTGTGATGGAATATTACTGTACTGTAAGGAACAATGAGTTTGTTAATTTTAGAAAAACATGGAAAGACTTCACAAAATAATGAAGAGAGAAATGAGTAGAATCAAGAGAGCACTGTACACAGTAATAGCAATTTTGTTTTAAGAACAGCTTTGAGCAACTAACTCATTTTGACTGTTGTAAATACCCAAATTAACTACAAAGAACCTACAAAGGAAAATGTTATCTGCCTCTAGAAAGATAACTGATAAACAGAATGTATAGCATGATTTTACACATATGTACCTATTTGTGTCTAATGGTAGCCATCTCTAGGGTAGGAGAGGAATTGAAAAATATAAAAAGTACACAACAGAGAATAAAATAAAATGTAGAAGGAAGCACAGAAAGCAGATCAGTTTTGAAAATGATGAGTAGTACTTAAGTAGTTTTCCCCAAAAAAAGTAAATAGTATGAAATGTAAATTTATGGTTTTGTAGTGAATTCTCTTTTTAGGTTGTGTTGTGTACATGTAAATTTTCTTTTTTTTTTTTGTCTTTATGTATTTAAATTCAAAATGAATTTAAAAAAAGAAAAAAGAAGTCAGTGGTCAACAAGTATTGCATATTGTGAATATTTTCAGACCTTTTTAATTTATTGATCACTTAAGATGGTTTTTTTCCTTCTCATAATTATTATTCTTAGAAGATGTCCCCCAGTACAATGAATGTGCCCATGATGGAGAATTTGTAAGGTCAAATTAAATGAGGTATTTATGAATTGCGAATTTAAAAGCAAAGCAATACAGGTATTAGTACTCCTTGTGGATAAAAAAAAAACAAAGATGAAAAGTAGTAGTTGTAATGAATTGCAAAAGAAAAAAATCCCACTTTTCAAATGAAAGAGGAAACATTCTTTTTAGGCCCTTGCAGTTAGAAGAATTGGCATTTTTGTATTTCATTTGACATTCATTTCTGTCTTTTTGAGCTCAAGGAATTTTTTTTAAACTCAGTCTCATATTCCTCTTGAAGAGGTAAGGAGAGGGAGTTATAATGTTCTCATTGATGTGTGGCATCATCAAATGAGGATGACCTCTTTTCTTTATTGTATACCAAATGAAACTTGCCCAGTGTTCATGTTTATTCTTTTCTGGCCTCTTAAGGAAGGGTTTGAGGTAAGAGGAGCATTGGGAACAGGGGAAGAAAAAAATAATGTTTGCTGTTCTTTTAATACAAAGGGTTTCTCTTCTCATTTTAATCTTAGAGAACAGAGCGTAATAGATTCACTGGACTAGGTGTCAAAAGATCTGAATTTTAGACTTCACTATCAATAATAACTTGGGTTGGTGAAAGTTATCTGGCCTCTTTGTATCTCAGTTTCCTTGTGTAAAATCAAGGGATTAAATTGGGCACTTTCCAAGTTTTCTTCTGCCTTGAAAGTTTTTTATATCTAAATTTAATATATCTGTGTTATCAGGATGTTTACTTCACTGCAATTATTATATACATTAACATATCTTCTCTCTGAACACCATACTTTCTTAGGCACCTTCTTCTGAAAATAGGGGACAGTACTGCAAACAGTTCTCTCCAAAGTCCATAAAAGATATAATGGAAAGTATTTGCTCCAGTAGGATTAGATTATTTGCAATCAGCACCTGGGCAATTCACTTCCCTTTTAATGGTGCAAAGTTGACTTTCTGTCCTGGAAACAATTTCTGGCCTTTCTGAGGTTTTTCAAATAAAGGAATGTGATAGATTTATAAAGGAATGAAATTTCTGTGTAGAGTTTTTAAATGACAAGAATTTTATTTTCTCTCTATCAAAAATTTCTGGATGGTCAAAGTATATAGGAAAACAAAAAGAAACTAAATACAAGTTATATGCATTAAAAATAGAAAAAGATAGTTTTTCCTTCTTTCTGGCCAAGAGAAGGAAATTCAATTAAGAGAAGTCCAGAGCAGTTAGCTCAGCAACTCAGGGTACCCACTGAAGCCAAAATACAGGGCCATGGTGCAAGGCCTGGATTGTAAGGAAGCAAAAAGCTGTATCAAGGGGTTGGAATGGATAACCAAGGGGGACATGAAAAATCAAAGAACCAGAGGAATGCCTCCACCACACTGAGTGTATTCTTTATAAATGTCTTATGGAAACACACAAACAGTAATCATATTATATGACAGATGGGTCACAATCTGTACCAATAGGAGTATCCATGCCAATGAGAAAAAGGAGACATCAAACTATCCATCATAGAATCAGAAAATGACAGAACTTAGATGATACCTAAGAAATCATCTAGTCCAAGACTTTTATTTTGCAAATGAAAAAAATAAAGGTCAGAGAGGTGAAATAATTTGACCATGATTGAGTGGTTATTACAGGTGTAGCCATGACACAACAAAAATCTCTTAAATCTTGGGATAGTGTTCTTTCCAATGTACCAGCACTGCCTGTTGGGAGAGGAACAGCTCTTGGATATATGTAAGCATGTAGTTAATCCTTAACAGTCATGCATTATTAACAACCTAATTTTCACTTTTGTGTTAGCCACCATGCAAATTTACAGCTATGTGCAATAGAGGGAAAAAAAAAGGTGAGGCATGGTGCCTGCAAGTTTGTGGAGTGGCTGGTATCCTATTAGATGCCTCACTGGTTTTGTCACCCTACCATTGTAGAGTAGAGAGCTCTTTGTGTATTTGTTGTATGTTTTCATTGTTTGTCTTTAAAACTGAAGTTTTATGTTATAAGTATGCAACCAAAGTGTAGTGTAAGATTTTTGGACTCTAAGATGATATCAAGAGCTAATCGGTCTCAGCATCTTCTGACAACAGCAAATAAAGTCTCAGCAACCTTTCCCTTGTCTTTCAGAGGGTGGCCAAGGCAAAGAGGATTAGTACAATGCCCTCACACTGCCTTCTGACACAGTGGAAGGTAGGATTCAAGTGAAAAAGTGCTTTAGTTTTAAGAATTTTATTTCCTGTGCAGTATTTATTATACCTTAGATTTCATGTGTTATGAAAGGTGAATATTGTTTGAAATCAATTTTTTGTCTGAGATATTAGCACAAGAGGCCACAGAATTCTGGGGAATTACTAATGAGAAAAAATGTTTTGCATGGTATTAATTTTATTTTGTGTACTGCATTTCATAGATTATTTCATAGCTACTGTGTTAGGGAAAGTGCATATAACTAATGTTTTGTTATAAAGAATTTTATGTAGAAAAGTGTATTTTCAGCAATCACTAGTGAAAGATTCTAGTTTTGGGTGGTTGCAGTAACCCAATCCCCTATTTCTCATAGGTTCAATGTATCAATGTTTGCATTTTTTTTTACTTTAATACCATTTTCTAAGAAAGTAACCTCTGCAAAAGTTGAGGATTGAATGTACATCTAAGTTCCTTTCATCCTCTTCTAGCAAGTTATCTGACATTACTGACATCAAAACATTTTTAATATCGACTGTCCATAAATACTACAAATTAGATCTATTTATGCCTTAGAATGCTCTAAAACCTCCTAAATGAGATTCATCATCACTCAAGCTCAGTACCTAACAAAGAAAAAGTCAAATGTATGCAGGAAAAATGTCATTTGTCTGGATTATGATTTTCTAATTGATAGACAATTCTAAAAACTGATACGTTCATATATATCTTGTAAAGATAAACAGATGGATAATCAGATATGCCCAGAATTGAACAGAAGGTGGAAAGTGAGCTATGTTGTTTTTGGGAAATTGAACAGTGCTTTTAGTGACCCCAGCTTTTTTTTAAAAATTGCATATATATATGTATATATATATATTTCCCAATTACATGCAAAAAAATTAACATTTTTTTAAAAATTTAGAGTTCTGAATTCCCCTACCCACTCAGAATGAAAGCAATATCAATCATACATGCAAAATCATGCAAAACCTATTTCTGTATTATATCTGTTGTAAAAATACACACAAGCAAGAAAAATAAGTAAGATGGAAAAAAGTATATTTCAATTTGTACTCAGAAGTCATCCATTCTCACTCTGGAGGTGAACGGTATTTTTCATCATGAATCCTTTAGAATTGTCTTGGATCATTGTCTTGGTCAGAGCAGCTAAGTCTTCCACAGTTGATCGTTATTGTTGTTATTGTGTACAGAATTCTGGTTTAGTTCACTTTACTTTGCATCAGTTCATGTACGTCTTCCCGGGTTTTTTCTGAAACTAACCTGCTCATCATGTCTTTTTTTAAAATTTTATTTATTTTATTCTGAACTTAAGAAATAAAACAAGCATTTCCATGACATAGTAATGGGAAAAAAATGATTGCACATGAAACTGCAAATCTATTAGGTACAACTTGCTAATTCCTTTTAAATATATAATATAGTTATCATGTAACTTTCTTTTCCCCCCTTTTTTCCTTCATCCACACCCTAGAGATGGTTACCATTAGACACAAATGTGTGTGTGTATATGCATGTATTTGTGTATATATGTATGTATGTATGTAAAATCAATATATATATACTATTATTTATCAGTTCTTTCTCTGGATAGATATAGAGTTTTCCTTCATAGGTCCTTTGGGTATTTATAATAGTCAAAATGAGTTAGTCACTCAAGGTTCCTCTTAAAATGATATTGATGTTACTGTTTACAACTTTCTTTTTGTTCTGCTCATTTCACTCTTCATTAGTCTACATAAGTCTATCCATGTTTTCCTAAGATCACAAAGCTCACCATTTCTTATATTACAGTAGTATTCCATCATAATCATATACCACAACTTATTCAGCCATTCCCCAATTGATTGGCATCCCTGTGATTTCCAGTTCCTTGCCACCACAAAGACAGCACTGCTATAAATAGTTTAGAACATATAGGTTCTTTTACTTTTCCCCTAATCATCTTGGGAAATAGACCTAGTAGTGGTATTGCTGGGTCAAAGGGTGTAGATAATTTAAGAACTCTTTGGGCATATTTCCAGATTGCTCTCCAAAATAATTGGATCAGTTCACAATTCTACCAACAGTGAATTAGTGTCCCAATTTTTCCACATGCCCTCCAATATTTATCAATTTCCTACTCATCCTTTCTTATAGAAAATAGTACTCCTTCCCAATCATATACCACAATTTGGTCAGCCATTCCCCAATCAATGAACATCCCCTCAATTTCCAATTCTTTGAATTATGCCAACCTTCTCTGAAAAACAAAAGCACATTTTTTTCTTTGCATCAGTAGTCTTTCACTGATTTTTTATGGCATGAAGCACTAAAGTTTCAGATCCCAAAAGGGAGAGATATAATAACATGGTGGGCATTAGCAGACATCAACTTCTTACCAATGAAGCATTGTACAGGAGAAGCAGTACACAGGCTGTCACGGGAGGGGCACCTAAACAGAAGAAGAGGTGGACTGGTGGTATAGCAAGAGTGAAAGGTAACTGATGGAAAGTCTCCCTGCTTCTCTGGTTTATATAAAATACTATGAAATCCAGAAGGCATAGTAGATAGAGTACTGGACCTAATTAAAGTCAGAAAGACCTGAATTAGAATCCTACCTCAGACATTTACTAGCAATGTGACCCTAAGGAAAATCCCTTAACTACTTTCAAACCTCAGTTTCCTCATCTTTAAAATGGAGATGAGAATCATAAGATAACATATGTAATATGTTATATGTTACATATTATTATTATTAGAAAATGGCACTCAGTTCATTGAGTGTAACCGTGTTAAAGAATTTATAGGTTTTGCTTCTGGAAGTCAAGATGGCCAAGTAAAAAGTAAATCACTCTCACCTCTGAAAGTCCAGAAAATATCACCCCAGGAATAACCCTGGAACAGCTGAACCAGCTGAAAGATGGGGTGCAGCAGTCCTGTAGCCCAGGAAGTTTGAGGGATTAACAGGAAAGGCCCTTCTTGCCCTGGGGGAGGGGGAGCAGTACAGAGCAGGAGATGTCACAGCAAGCTAGCAGAAAGCCCCACCTCAGCATACTATGGAGAGATCCTGAACTCCAGGTGGTAGAGCAGGCAAATACCAACACCAGGACCCCTGAGCGCCTCAGTACAGGAAGGGGGAAAAGTGGAAATCAGCTCAGAAAACCACCACATGCCATAGCATTCTATAGCAGCCAAGTCTCCTCGTGCCTCAGCAAAACTCTGGGAAGCACAACTCCAGGAAGAAAAGCTTCAGGCAGAGAAACATCCTGTAGCAGTGAAACATCCATCTGCAAGGAGACAAAGAAAGCAAAAGGCCTGGGTGAGCAGGCATGCTCCAGGGGCCAGACTCCCCAGCCCTATCCCTACAGCTCCAGTGTTGCTGATTCCAGCCCAATACCAGGTAAGCTGCCAGAACCCTACTGCCTCCAACTGCCTGCATCTGAGGCCTCAGCACACAAAACCAATGACCAGGCCTGGGGCTCCCAGTGCAAGAAGTTTGGTCCTGCTCCCCAGCAACAAGAGATCAATTTTTTTAAAGACCAGGAAATAAACAAACACCATGAGAAAAAAGAAACATACCATAGATTTTTACAAGAACAGTGAAGATCAAGGCAGAAATTCTGAAAAGGACAAAAACCCACATTTGAAACCTCAAAAGGAAATATGAACTGGTCTGACACCCAAAAAGCCTTATTGGAAGAGCTCAAGAAGGATTTTAAAAGTCAAATAAGAGAGGTGGAAGAAAAATTGGGAAAAGAAATGAGAGATATACAAGAGAGAGTCAATAGTTTGGAAAAAGGAAGAACAAAAATTAACTATAGAAAACAAGTCCTTAAAAAATACAATTGGCCAAATGGGAAGAAAAAAAAATACACTAAAGAAAACAAGTCCCTAAAACATACAATTGGCCCACTGGAAAAAAGTACACTGAAGAAAACAAGTCACCAAAAAATACAATTGGCCAACTGGAAAAAAGCACACTGAAGAAAATGACTCCTTAAAAAACAGAATTGACCAAATGGAAAAAGAGACACAAAAACTCACTGAGAAGAACTCCTTAAAAAATAAAATGGGCCAAATGGAAAAGGAGGTACAAAATCTAATAGAAAAAAACAATTTGTTAAAAATTAGAATTGGGCAAGTAGAAGCTAATGACTCTATGAGAGAACAAGAATCAGTGAAACAGAAACAAAAGAATGACAAAAAATAGATGAAAACATAAAATACCTCATTGGTAAAACAACTGACCTGGAAAATAGATCCAGGAGAGACAATTTAAAAATCATTGGTATCCCTGAAAAATCATGATGAAAGAAAGAGCTTGGACAGCATCTTTCAGGAAATCATCAAAAAAAAAAAAAACTGCCCTGAGGTCCTAGAACCAGAGAGTAAAATGGCCATAGAAAGAATCCACTGATCCCCTCCTGAAAGATATTCCAAATTGAAAATGCCAAGGAATATAGTAGCCAGATTCTAAAATTACCAGGTCAAAGAGAAAATACTGCAAGCAGCCAGAAAGAAACAATTTAAATATCATGGAACCACAGTCAGGATTACCCAGGACCTTGCAGCTTCTACATTAAAAGATCTTTGAGTGTAGAATACGATATTCTGTAAAGCAAAGGAGCCTGGATTACAACCAAGGATCAACTCCCAGTGAAAATTAGCATAATCTTTCAGGGGAGGAGATGGATATTCAATGAAATAGGGGACTTCCAAACTTTTCTGATAAGAAGACCAGAGCTCAATAGAAAATTTGATCTTCAAATAAAGACTCAAGAGAGATATAAAAAGGTAAACAGAACAGAAAAAAAAATGACATGTTATTAATAAGGGCAAACTACTTACATCCCTACAAGGGAAGATGACACTTGTAACTCTTGAGAACTGTATTGTTATTATACCATTTTATAGGGGTATACATAGAGGGGGTGGGTATAAGTTGACTTTGATGTCATGATTAAAAATAATCTAATCAAGTGGGTTAAATGGATCTAAGTAAGTGAATTAATCTGATCTAACTAAGGGATTGTACTGGGAGAAAAGGAAAAGAGGAAGCAGACTAGGGTAAATTACATTACAGGAAAAGGCACAAAAACCTATTACTGTAGAGGAAAAGAAGGAAAGGAGATAAGCATTGTTTGAACTTTACTCTCATCAGATTTGGCTCAAGGAAGGAATAACATAATCAGTTAGGTATAGAAATCTAACTTGCCCTATAGGCAGTAGGAGGGAAAGGGGGAAAGAAAAAGAAGGGGGGATAGGAGGAAGGGAAGAAGTAGTAAGGGTAAAGGGGAAGAAAAGGGAGGGGGCTAATAGAAGGGAGGCAGGACTGAGGGAGGAAGTGGTCAAAAGCAAAACACTAGTGAGGACAGAAAGGGAGAAAGGAGAAAGAAAAGCATAAATGGGGGAAATAAGATGGAAAGAAAGTCACAGATAGTAATCATAACTGTGAATGTGAATGGGGTGAACTCTCCTATAAAACTGAAGTGGATAGAAGAATGGATTAAAAACCATAATCCTACAATATATTGTTTACAGGAAACACATTTGAAACAGAGGGATCCACACAGGGTAAAGGTAAAAGGCTGGAGTAGAATATATTATGATTCCATTGAAGTAAAAAAAGCAGGGGTAGCAATCCTGATTTCAGACAAAGCAAAAGCTAAAATAGATCTTATTAGAAGAGATAAGGAAAGAAACTACATCCTGCTAAAAGGCATCATAGACAATGAAGTATTACTAAACATATATGCACCAACTACTATAGCATCCAAATTCTTAGAGGAGAAGTTCATAGAGTTACAAGAAGAAATAGACGGCAAAAATATACTAGTGGGGGGACCTCAACCTCCCCCTCTCTGAATTAGATAAATCTAATCACAAAATGAACAAGAAAGAAGTTAAGGAGGCAAATAGAATTTTAGAAAAGTTAGATATGGTAGACCTTTGGAGAAAATTGAATGGGGATAGAAAGGGATATACTTTTTTTGGGTGTATATGTACATGTACATGTACATGGCACAAACACAAAAATTGTCCATGTACTAAGGCATAAAAACCTCACAATCCAGTGCATAAAGGCAGAGATATTAAATGCATCCTTTTCAGATCATGATGCAATAAAAATTATATGTAATAAAGGGCCATGGAAAGATAGACTAAAATTTAGTTAGAAACTAAATAATCTAATCCTAAAGAGTGAATGGGCCAAACAACAAATCATAGAAATAATCAATAATTTCATTCAAAAAATTACAACAATGACACAACATACCAAAACCTATGGGATGCAGCAAAAGCAGTTCTTAGGGGAAGTTTTGTATCTCTAAATACTTACATGAATAAAATAGAAAAAGAGATCAATGAATTGGGCATGCAACTAAAAAAAACTAGAAAAAGAACAAATTTTAAAATACTGAATTAAATGCCAAATTAAAAATACTAAAAACCAAAGGAGAGATTAATGAAATTGAAATTAAGAAAACTATTAAACTAACAAAAATAAGAGCTGGTTTTATTAAAAAACAATAACATAGATAAACCTTTGGCTAATTTAATTAAAAAAAGAAAGAATAAAACCAAATTACCACTATCAAAAATGAAAAAAGTGAATCCGCCACCAATGAAGAGAAAATGAAAACAATAATTAGGAGCTATTTTGCCCAACTATATGCCAATAAATTTGACAATCTTAGTGAAATGGATGAATATGTACAAAAATATAAATTGCCCAGATTAATAGAAGAGGAAATAAAATAATTAAATAACCCCATTTCAGAAAAAGAAATTGAACAGGCCATTGATGAACTCCCCAAGAAAAAATCTTCAGGGCCAGATGGATTTACAAGCGAATTCTGTGAAACATTTAAAGAACAATTAATTCCAATACTATAAGGACTATTTGGGGAAATAGGCAAAGAAGCAGTCTTACCAAATTCTTTTCATGATACAAATATGGTGCTGATACCTAAACTGGAAATAGTCAAAACAGAGAAAGAAAATTATAGACCAATTTCCCTAATGAACATAGATGCAAAAATTTTAAATAAAGTAGTAGCAAAGAGATTACAACAACTTATCACAAGAATAATAAACTATGACCAGGTAGGATTTATACTTGGAATGCAGGGTTGGTTCAATATTAGGAAAACTATCAGCATAATTGATCATATCAACAACAAAACTAACAGAAATCACATGATTATCTCAATAGATGCAGAAAAAGCCTTTGATAAAATACAGCACCCATTCCTATTAAAAACACTAAAGAGCATAGGAATAAATGGAACTTTCCTTAAAATGATAAGTAGCATCTACCTAAAACCTTCAGCAAGAATCATATGTAATGGGCACAAGCTAGAAGCATTTCCAATAAGATCAGGGATGAAACAAGGATGTCCATTATCACCATTGTTATTCAATATGGTACTGGAAATAGTAACTTTAGCAATAAGAGAAGAAAAAGAAACTGAAGGTATTAGAACAGGCAAAGAAGAAACAAAGCTATCTCTCTTTGCAGATAATATGATGATATATTTAGAGAATCCTAGAGAATCAAATATAAAAACTACTTGAAATAATAAACAACTTTAGCAAAGTTGCAGGTTATAAAATAAACCCACATAAATCATCAGCATTTCTAAATGTTACTAACAAAGCCCAACAGCAAGAGATAGAAAGAGAAATTCCATTTAAGGTTACCGTAGACATTATAAAAAATTTAGGAGTCTACCTACTAAAACAAACCCAGGAACTCTATGAACACAATTACAAAACACTTTTCACACAAATAAAGTCAGATCTAAATAATTGGAAAAACATCAGTTGCTCATGGGTAGGCCAAGTTAGTATAATAAAAATGATAATTCTACCTAAGCTAATTTACTTATTCAGTGCCATACCAACTAAACTACCAAAAATTATTTTAGAAAGCTAGAAAAAATAATAACAAGATTCATTCGGAATAACAAAAGGTCTGGAATATCAAAAGAAGTAATGAAAAGAAATGCAGGGGAAGGTGGCCTAACTCTTCCATATCTTAAATTGTAGGGGCAGATAGGTGGTGCAGTGGATAGAGCTTGGCCCTAGAATCAGGAGGACCTGAGTTCAAATTTAGCCTCAGACATTTGACACTAGCTGTGTGACCTGGGCAAGTCACTTAACCCCATTGCCTAGCAAAAAAAAAAAAGAAAACAAAAAACAAAACATATCTTAAAGTGTATTATAAAGCAGCAATCATCAAAACTACTTGATACTGGATAAGAAATAGAGTGGTGGATCAATGGAATAGGTTAGGTATGCAAGACACAGTAGTCAATGACTATAGCAACCTATTATTTGATAAACCCAAGATCCCAACTTCTGGGAAAAGAACTCATTATTTGACAAAAACTGCTGAGAAAACTGGAATAGAGTATGGCAGAAACTAGGCAGAGACCAAAATCTCACACCATATACCAAAATAAAGTCAAAATGGGTTCATGATTCAGATAATAAAGGCTGATACTATAAGCAAACTAGGAGACCAAGGAATAGTTTACCTGTTCAGAATTATGGAGAACAGAAGAATTTATGACCAAACAGGAGATAGAGAACATTATGAAATGCAGAATGGATAATTTTGTTTACATTAAATTGAAAAGTTTTTGCACAAAGCCAATGCAACCAAGATTATGAGGGAAGTAGAAAACTGGGAAAGAATGTGTACAATCAGTGTCTCTGATAAGGGCCTCATTTCTAAAATATATAGAGAACTGAGTCAAATTTATAACAATGCAAGTCATTTGCCAACTGATATATGGTCAAAGGACAGACAGTATTCAGATGAAGAAATTAAAGCTATCTATAGTCATATGAAAAAATGCTCTAAATCATTATTGATTAGAGAAATGCAAATCAAAACAACTTTGAGGTACCACATCACACCTATCAGATTGGCTAACATGACAAAACAGGAAAATGATAAATGCTGGAGATGTGTGAAAATTGGAATATTAATGCATTGTTAGTGGAGTTGTGAACTGATCCCACCCTTTTGGAGAACAATTTGGAACTATGTCCAAAGGGTTATAAAAATGTGCATACCCTTTGACCCAGCAATAGTCCTTCTAGGGATGTATACCAAAGAGATCATACAAATGGGAAAAGGACCCACATGTACAAAAAATGATTATAACAGTTCTTTTAGTGGTGGCAAAGAATTGGAAATTGAGGGGATGGCCATCAATTGGGAAATGGCTGAACAAGTTGTGATATATGAATGTAATGGAATACTATTGTGCTATAAGAAATGATGAGCAGGCAGACATCAGAAAAACCTGGAAAGATTTGTACGGACTGATACTGAGTGAAGTGAGCAGAACCAGGAGAACATTGTACACAATAACAGCCACATTGTGCGATGTCTAACTTTGATAGACTTAACCCTTCTCAGGTTCCTACTATTGGTTCTAATTCTTCCTTACAACATCACTAATATGAAAATATGTTTAATAGGAATGTATATGTATAGTCTATATCAGATTGCACACCCTCTTGGGGAGAAAGGTGGGGAGGGAGGGAAAGAAAATTTAAAACTCAAAAGCTTATGGAAGTGATTGTTGATAACTCAAAATACATTAATAAAAATAAATAAATTTTTAAAAAGAATTTAAAGAATTTATTCCACACAAGGAATAAACTGGATAGGAAAATGTGCATGAATTGTGACTAACAAAGTAATGTATATTTATGCTCCTAAAATAAAGATTGCTTACAGTAATCATAGTGAATTATCAGAAGGAAAACCAACCCATTCTTTCAGTTGAGTCTTGAAAAAATCTCTTTCATGTCCTGGGAATTAGAGGAAGTTTCATTTGTACATTTAATTTAACTTTTAAGAGTATCTTTTTTTTTTTTTTTTTTTTGCTTGGGAACAATTCTTTTAGTTCAGTCCTATGTTCCCATTCAAGAGGTAGGGATAGGAATCTGTCCTACATTCATGGAGGGGTGGCATGATCAAAAAAGAATTCTCTCCTCTCTACAATTTGCTGATAGAAAGTTGCCTAGTGTCCTTGTTCACTACTTTTTTGGCCCCTTCAGGTAGAGTTTGGGGTATGAGAAGCATAGAGAGCAGTAGAAGAAATATTTTCTGTTACTCTTTGAATATTAAAGATTTTTCTTTTCCTCCTTTTGATCTTACAAATCATGCATGCTATAATAGAACCACTAGACTGAAAATTAAGGGATTTGAGTTCTTATACTTTTTTTAAAAATGACTAGGTGGTGGGGCAGCTGGGTGGTGCAGTGGATAGAGCACTGGCTCTGAAGTCAAGACGACCTGAGTTCAAATCCAGCCTCAGACACATAACACTTTCGTAGCTGTGTGACTCTGGGCAAGTTACTTAACCCCAATTGCCTCACCAAAAAAAGAAAATGACTAGGTTGCTTAGGGAAAGTTACCAGACTTCTCTTTGCTTTTGTTTCCTAAACAATAAAATCTAGAGGTTGGATTGAGCTATTTCCAAGGTTTGTTTTGCCTCAATTTTTTTACCCAAACTTGACACATTCAATTTATCCAGATTTATTTGCCTCATTGCAATTATTGCATGCTTGTACTTATCTTCTTTCCAGTTCCCCACACTTTATCTGTACCATTCCTCTGCCAATGGATGAGGTTCTGAACACAGTTTTCAAAAGCAATAATGGAAAATAAAGCTTTGATTTGCTTTCATGTGGCTATATATTTGGAATAAGTACCTGGGCTTTTTTACTTGTCCCTTAATGGTGCAAAATTGGTGATTTCTGCTACAAGAACAATTTCCTTTTTTTCTTGAAGTTTTTTTAATATAAAGAAAAGTAATAGACTAAAAAGGGTATGAAATTTCTGTTTAGAGTTTTTAAAACTTCAGAATTCTGTTTTCTCCACACCAAAAATTCTTCGAAGGTAAAAGTGACATAAAAAACCAAAAGGGAACTGAATTCATGCTAAACATATTGAAAATAAAAGTAGAGAAAGGGGTTTCCCCTCTCTCTGGTCAAGTGAAAGAAATTCAGTTTAGGGAAGCCCAATACAGTGACTTCAGCAACTCAGGGTATCCACAGAAGTTAAAAAATATAAGGACATGATGTCAAGACTGGAGACTTGGCAAGCATAAAAGCTATATTTAGGGACTGGAAAAGACAGCCAAGGGGGACACTATAGACTTTGAAGGAAATGAAAAATGAATATATCTGTACATAATTACAATCTAAGGGCATACCAAAGTAGACTTCATGGATACCCTAAAACATTAATAGCACCCTGAGTGTCCCACATGTTAGGAAGTCTTGAAGGAACACAGAAGGTACTCAAAATCCCTGCCTTATTCTGCCCCATGAAAAGAGTAAAAACCTTCTACTACCCAATCTCATTATATATAAAATTGTTCTTCTATCACTGGAGATGGTTTTTCACCAATCTGACTTTGGGGAAAAATTACTTCTCACTTAGGTTAATAGACATAAATCACAGAATCATAAGACAAAGCAAGGAGGGAAGGTAGAAATCATTCCAGTTGAATCATTGAGTTCTCAAAATAAATGACATACTCTGTTGTTTTCTTAGGTTCAATTCAAGAAACATCTATTGAGTGCCTATTAATTGGGGGGCATTTTCCAGTATTTTCCTTCATTAAACTCTGAACTCTTTGACTTCTGCCTTTCTTTGAATCCCCTGTGCTTAGTACAGTGCTTGGTACAAAGAATACTTGCTGACTGACTTGATATCTGAAAATGAAGATGAAAAATACCAAAGTCCTTATAATTGGGTGGGTTTATTTTTCAGTACAGGAATGACATATATACACAAATAAAAGCAATATGAACTAAAAATGAATGTGAATAGAAGAGCCCCAAAAAGGAAGAATTAGATTTCATTTCTTGACTATAGGATCAAGCAAGGCAACATGAAGGAGATCAACCTTGAATTAGACCTTGAAGAAAGAGGAAGATGCCAATAGACAGAAATAGGGAGCAGTGGTGCATAATAGACATGAACAAATACATGAAAAAAGAGATGGCAGCAGGAGACCAAGGAATAAGTACTTGAATTGAACTGGAATATTTAGTACATGAAGAGAAAAAAAAGATTACTATAATTACTGAGAAACCTTGAGAAAGTCACTTAACATTTCTGAGATTTTGTTTCTTCTTTGTCAAATACATTTTTAAAATACTGAAAGGAGAACAGGGGTCTGGTTAGAGAAATATTGTGGAAGTAGAATTGACAAAGTTTGTCATCCGATTGCATTTGTTGTCTGAGAGACTGGGGAAGAATCAAGCATGACTTGAAGTTTTGAACTTCAGTAACTAGGAGGATTTTTTAAAAGACATAAGGAAGATTAGGTTTGATTTTTTAATAGACTCTAGAGGTTATCTAATCCAAAGTACAAATTTTACAGATGAAGAAAAATTAGCCAAGGGAAGTTAAGTGACTTGCGTAAGGTAACACAGAGAGTAAGCAGACAGAGCTAGGATTTGAACCCAAGTTGTCTAACTCTAAATCCAGTGATTTATTCCCTGTATCACTGCCTCTCATTTAGAAGTTAAGACAAAGAGTTCTGTTTGGGAGATATTGATGTGGGGATGCTTTGATACAACCAGAAAGATCTCTCTATTACTCAGCTGACAATGTCCCACTGGAGTTCAAGAGAGATCAAGATTGGAAAACTAGTCTTGAGATCATCAACAGAAAGATAATACCATAAGCCAAGAGCTAATGAGATTTTTAGTGAAACAAATATAGAGACAGAAGAGGAGAAGGCCCAAGAAAAAGCCCTGTGGAACACCCATACTTTGGAGCAGGAAATGAATGATAATCTAGTAAAGGAGACTAAGATGTCAAATAGGAGAAATAATAATGATAATAAATGTAATTAATAAAAAAGCATTTATTAGACAATGACGTGATGCCAAAAATTGGGCTAAGTGTTGAGGATACTATTACTAAGCTAAAGAGAGTCTCTATCATAAAGCAATTTGCATTCTTTATTAAAAATTTATTGACATATTTCATTTTTACATCACCTGCATTTCCCACTCTATCCTTCTCACTAACTCCTCCTAGAGAGTGAGCCCTTGTAATAAAGAAAAATCAGCAAAATTAGACCAATGTATTGAAAAAGTGTGATATTATGCACAGTGTTATATACACTTTGTCTCCTACCCCTGCAAAGAAATGGGGGAAGTATTTTTTGATATAAACTCTGAGGGACCAAGTTTGGTCATTATAATTTTGTAGCTTTCATTTTTTGCTGTTTTCTTGGGGTGGTGGTTGTTTTTCCTATTTATGTTGTGGTAGTCATTGAGTATATTGTTTTCCTGGCTTTGCATTCTTTACTTGAGTCAATTCATCCTTTTTTCTTTGCTTCTCTGTAGTCATCATGCTAACTCTCAGTGTGACCTTGATCTTCCCTGGGCCTTACATGTGCAAAACAAAGGTGCCAAGTCTGATGGCACACACCTGCCATCTAGGCTACTAGGACATATGAGAGTGATGGATCTCTTGAGTTTGAGAGCTCAGAGCTTCTGTGGAATAATCTGATCTACAGAGTTTGGCATTAATGTAGAGAGCCTCTGAAACCAGGTTGTCCAAGGAGGTGTAAAGCATTCATATTGGAAATAGAGCACATCAGGGCTTCCATGCAAATCAGAAAGGGACCAGAACCATGGGAGCCACTGAATTTCCAGTCAGAGAGAATAAAAGATCTAAACCTTTAAATAAATAAATGGATTGATAGATGAATCAATAATTAGAAAATAGTTGGTAGCTATATAAAAAATAAGTACATAAATGAATGAGTGAATGTAAAAATTGATGAATCAATGATTAAACAAATTAATAAAGCATTGATAAATGAATGAACAAAGAAATAAGTAAGCAAACAAACAAATAAATTGGTGAATGAATGAATAAGTAAGTAGGATGAGAATATTTAACTAGAGGAATTTTAAGGACCCTTCCAACTCTCTATATCAGATCATGATATCAATTCTTACAATATAGTAATATTCCATTACTTTCATATACTACTAGCTAACCGACATGACTGATGAGTAGATGGTAGGGCAGTGAAGTGAAATATTATTGGATGTAGGCCATAGTTGGAGTAAATAAATTGAAGCAACCATCATTCAGGACATCTAGGTTACATGTTGTGAATTCTGGGGATGAAAAGGTTATGTTCTCCAGAAAATAGTTTCTCATCTGATTGGCAATAGGATTAGTGAAAAGGTGCCCAGGGAGTAAAGTAAAGAGAGTAGTATCTTTGAAACCAAAGGAGATCAATAGGTGATGAAGACCTAAGTGCTTATGGGGGCAATGAAGACAATCTAGAGAGGACAAAAGCAAGAAACATTTCAGCAATAAAATCGATTCCCCTTGGCAAATGACTGTATGAGCAGCTAAGTGACACAATGAATAGAGTGCAGGGTCTGAAGTCAGGCAGACACATCTTCCTGAGTTCAAATCTGGCCTTAGACACTTACTAGTAGTGTGATCCTGGACAAGTCACATAACCTTGTTTGCTTCAGTTTCACCATCTGTAAAATGAGCTGGAGTAGGAAATGGCAAACCATTTCAATATCTTCACTAAGAAAATCTCAAATGAGATCATGAATAGTCAGACATGACTGAACAATAGAAACATAATGTGCACTATAAGAGAGTGAGTTTTAAAAAAAAAGTAAAACAGGATAGCTGACCACAAAGAACTTAATCTGTAAACTCTAAGAGAAAATTTTGTTTCACTTCTACAAATTTTACAAAGATGGGATCATAACAACATTTTCTAAGACCAAAAGTAAGTTAAAGAAAGTAGAAAGTAAAGGGAAATCCCATGCTAAAAAGTGAAAATTACATTCAGCACTATTTAAGAGAGAGTTGCCTGGAGGCCAGATAACCTGAGAAGCTGAGACAAAGGTTCATTGATCTCCCAGCTCAGTCAGCCCCAAACTATCTTTAGTATCACCATGACCTTCTGGAGCTTGTTGCCAGTTGCCCTGGTGCTGCTCTGCTCCAGCACCCTCTGCTCCCTGGGCTGTGACTTGACTCTGGGTCTCCAGGAAGACTTCTCACTTCTGAACCAAATGAGTACATTTTCCCTGGTGCCATGCCTGAAGGACAGGACCAACTTCAACTTCCCAAAGGAAGCCATGGAAGGCAGCCAGCTCCAGAAGGAAGATGCCAAAATCATTGTTCATGAGATGCTCCAACAGATCTTCACCCTCTTTGGGCAGAATGCTTCTCCTGCTGCCTGGAATCAGACCCAGCTTATGCAACTGCTCATTGGACTGGATCAACAGATGGAGAAACTGGAGAGGTGTCTTGCACAGGATGTGGATTGGGAAGAGCCTTCCTTGGGAAGTGGGAATCCCATACTGGCCCTGAAGAACTACTTCAGAGGGATAAGCCAGTACTTGCAGGGCAAAGAGTATAGCCATTGTGCTTGGGAAATCATCCGAATAGAGATTCGGAGATGCTTTCTGTTTATGAGCAAAGTTGCAAGAAAATTCAGGGACTGAAGAAGAAGAAATAAGCTCTCAGTTCCTCAAATAATTGACTGCTTCCTTAAAACTAAACATTCAATCATTAGAAATCATCGTTTCCACAGCAACTAAAAAACATTTGTATTGACTGAATTATTTAAGAACATAAACTGCTATTCATGAACTGAAAGGGGGTTTTAGTATAGAGAATTCTCACCTGTTCTTAATACCTGAACATTTTTATAATTCTTATTTATTTATTTATTTGCTTTTGTTATTTATTCTAACCAGTATTTTTTTATATTTATTTTTCATGGGGGGGGGGACAAGGTTGGTTTTATGATATTTATATTAAGCCTATTGTAATCTTTTAAAGAACAACATTTTATTAATAAAACTATTTTGCTAATAAACCTCATGTGAAAAGTTTTATTTAATATCCCAAAAGAATTCAAAGAAACTTATTTCCAAGAGTGCAATTCAACAAACTATATAAAACACACGCTGAGTTCAACTCACTGTACTATTTACTGGATATATCAAAATGTAAACTAACAGTTGCTGCCTTCAGAAGGGATACACTACCACTAGTGAATAAATAAATAAGGGTGTTCAAAGTTAGGATGTCTTAGAGACAAAAGTGTACTGTTGATGGAACAACCATTTTTTAAAAGCCTTTTTGGATTATGCAAATAAAGTACATAAAATAGCCAAAACTTCTGACCCAGACATTCCATTAATGGGCTTATGCTCCAATGAGGATATCAGTAAGAAGAAAGTGTGCATATAAACCAAAAATATTTATGGCATGACTTTTTGACGTAGCAAATATTAGAAACAAAATAGCTGCCCATTGATTGGGGTATAGATTAAAAAATTGTGTTACATGAATGTAATGGAAGATTACTTTGCTATAAGAAAAGGTGAATGTGATGAATACAGAGAAGCATGAAAAGATTTACGTGAATTGATGAAAAATGAAGTAAGCAGAGCCAAGAAAACAATAACCACAATAATGACAAAGTAAACAGAAAGATTGCACACACGTCAAAGCTGAATGTTGCAGAATATAAGGAACACTCATGAAGATTGAAGAGGAGAATGAAAAGTCTACCTGTGTAGTCTTTGGAGACCAAAAAGTGTTGCACATTGTAAATATTTTCAGATTTTTCATTATATTGATCATTTCTGCTGATTTTTTTCTCTTGTTTTTTAGTTTTTTCTTTAAAAAATTATTTGTTATATAACATGTTTCTAGAGGAAAGGGATGGAGAGGGATACTGGGGGGAGTTATAATTTCCAAGAATGCAATTCAACAAACATATATTAAGCACATAGTAAGTTCAATTTACTGTGCTACTTACTGGCTATATTTTAAAGATAAAACACATCAATAAAATCTCTAAAGACAAAAAAAGAGTAGGTTGGAGCAAGATGGTGGAGAAAAGGCAAGGACTCACCTGAGCTCTCCCAAACTCCCTGTCAAACAACTTTAAATAATGCCTAGAAATGAATTCTAGAACCACAGAAACCACAAAAGGATGAAATGAAACAATTTTCCAGAACAAGAAAATTTAGGTCAGCAGGAAAAGTCTGTCACATTGGGGTGAGAGTGGAGCACAATTCAGGCCCTGGCCCAGCAAACCAGCAGCAGTCCTTGGGGGTGATTGAATCAGCAGCAGCAGCATGGCTTCCAAAGCTCTCAGCCCAGAGACAGTAAGGGGGGG
>NW_020954610.1:33694749-33695095 GCF_900497805.2 Vombatus ursinus
TAGGACCTTCATCACAGTTCCAGGGTAGAAAAGAGTGCTTGTGGTCACTCACAGATGAGAGCACAGGTCAGGAGACTAGTGAACACAACTGTCCTTAGATCATATCACCTTGGAAGAACTGAAAACATACAGACCCCCAGAACTAGCTCTGAAAACAGTTGCACAAAAAACCTGAAGCTTGGGACAATGGCTCCAACATCCTAGGAGCAGAGCCACCTTTAAAATCAATTTAAAAGTCAAGAAATAGGCTGGGAAAATAAGGAAAGAAAGGAAGGAAGGAAGGAAGGAAGGAAGGAAGGAAGGAAGGAAGGAAGGAAGGAAGGAAGGAAGGAAGGAAGGAAGAAAG
>NW_020954610.1:33695542-33695916 GCF_900497805.2 Vombatus ursinus
AAGAAAGAAAGAACTTGACTATAGAAAGTTACTATGGTGACAGGGAAGATCAAAACACAAACTCAGAAAAAGACAACAAAGTCAAAACTGATATATCCAAAGCCTCAAAGAAATGTGTGATTTGGTCTCAGGGCCCCCCAAGAAAAGAATTCCAGGAAAAGCTCAAAAAATATTTTCAAAACCAAATAAGAGAGGTAGAAGAAAACCTGGGAAAAGTGATGATAGCAATGCAATAAAATCATGAAAAAAAAATTAACAGCTTCATAAAGGAGGCACAAAAGAATTCAAGAAAATAACACCTTAAAAAATAGAATAGACCAAATGGCAAAAGAAAGAAAGAAAGAAAGAAAGAAAGAAAGAAAGAAAGAAAGAAA
>NW_020954610.1:33695926-33708095 GCF_900497805.2 Vombatus ursinus
AAGAGAAGAGAAGAGAAGAGAAGAGAAGAGAAGAGAAGAGAAGAGAAGAAAAGAAAAGAAAAGAAAAGAAAAGAAAAGAAAAGGCACAAAAAACCACTGAAGATAATGTGTTCAAAAGCAGAATTGGCCAAATGGAAAAAGAGGTGCAAAAATTAATTAAGGAAACAACTCCTTAAAAAGTAGAATTAGGTAAGTGGAAGGTAATGACTCCATGAGACGTCAAGAAACAGTAAAAACAAAGTCAAAAGAATGAAGAAATAGAAGAAAATGTGAAATATCTCATTGGAAAAACAACTGACTTGAAAAATAGATTGAGGAGAAATAATCTAAAAATTACTGCACTACCTGAAAGCCATGATCAAAAAAAGAGTCTCAATATCATCTTTCAAGACATAAACAATTAGATGATTGTTTATAATAATAATTGTATATAACATTAGTAAACAATTGGTTAATTTGGTTTAAAGAATTTGATAAAAAACAGCAGCAAACAAACACAATAACCTTGTATTTAACAAGTGTAAAGACTTAAGATTTTGAGGTAAGAATTCATTACTTCACAAAAATTGTTGGGAAAACTGGAAAGCAGTATGGCAGAAACTAAGCATAGATCAATATCTTATACCATTTACCAAGATAAATTCAGAATGGATACATGACCTAGATATAAAGAAATTTTACAAGAAAATTAGAAGAGGGATAGGTAGGTGACACAGTGGATATAGCATAGGCCCTGGAGTCCAAAGGACCTGAGTTCAAATCCTGCTTCAGACACCTAAAACTCACTAGCTATGTGACTCTGGGCAAGTCACTTAACCCCAATTGCTTCACCCCCCCCAAAAAAAAGACAATTAGAAGAACATGGAACATAATATTTATCAGATTTATGAATAAGAGAACAATTTATGAATAAACAAGGGATAGAGATCATTATGAGGTATAAAATGGATAATTTTTATTACATTAAATTAAAAAGGTTTTGTACAAATAAAAAATGTAACCCAGATCAGAAGGAAAGCAGAAAATTGGGGAAAAAAATTTATAGACAGTTTCTTGGATAAAGATCTCACATCTAAAATATATAAAGAACTTCATCAAATCTGTAAGAACACAAGTCATTTGCAACTGATAAATGAATAGGCAGTTTTTGAATGAAGAAATCAAAATGATTTATACTCATATGACAAAATGCTCTAAATCACTGTTGATGAGAGAAATGCAAATTAAAACAACTTTGAGATATCATTTTACACCTATCAGACTAGCTAAAATGATTGAAGGGGAAAGTGAAAAATGATGGAGGGATGTGGAAAAAATTGGGACATATTCATTATTGTTGGAGTTGTGAAGTGATCAAAACATTTTGCAGAGAAATCTGGAATTATGACCAAAGAGTTACGATACAATCTATACCCTTTGACCCAGCAATATAACTACTTTGGTTGAGGTTATGGTTTGTACTTCATTCTTGAAGAAGACCATGATATCAGGGAGATGATGACATGACTTGCAATCGACTTTGATTTGAGTGAGGAAGGGCTGAGCAAAGTCACAAGCCTTGCTTTCTCCTCCAGAGCCATCTGGATCCAATGGTCAGATATCCATCAGGATGACTGGAGATGGCAAAGGATACAGTGGATACCTTGATCCTTCTAAGCCTTTCCAGGTTCTCACTTTGAGTGAGGCAATGCCCATTCAGTGAATAGGCCTCTTTAAGAAGTGAGTTGAGTCCCATTTAATAATAATAATTATTATTATTATAAAACTGGGAGTGGAAGACCCTCACTCAGGGTTGCTGGCCAAAAGAGAAACAGTTACAATTTACATTTGCTCTAAGCCAGGAGGGCCTAAAAAAGAACCATTAAGTGGTGCGTGGGCAGGGCCCTATTGTGCAATCCACAAGATCCAGAGTGAATTGGGTTTAAGGCTTGGTCTTCAGAAAGAAATCTAGGCAGTCAACCCCAAGTTAACTAGGTAGCTTTCAGCCATCAAAATTTACTCTCCTTTGGGCAGAAAATCCTTAGGTAAGGGGAGAAAAGAGGAGAGAAGAGGAGAGGAGAGGAGACTAGATCTATTTCCAAAGATGATTAGGGAAAAAAGGAAAAAGACCTTTATGTTCAAAAATGTTTATAGCAGCTCTCTTTGTGGTGGCAAAGAACTGGAAATTGCTGGGATGCCTATCAATTGGGAAATGGCTGTAAAAGTTGTGGTATATAATTTTGATGGAATACTACTGTGTATAATTAATGATGAGCTCAATGAGCTTAGAAAACCATGGAAAGACTTGCATGAAATAATGAAGTGCAAAATAAGCAGAACCAAGAGAACATTGTACACAGTAATCACAATATTACTTTTTAAATTTTTTATTTAGTATTTTATTTTCCCCAGTTACATGTAAAAACAATTTTTTTGTTTTTTGGTGAAGCAATTGGGGTTAATTGACTTGCCCAGGGTCACACAGCTAGTAAGTGTCAAGTGTCTAAGGTCGAATTTGAACTCAGGTCCTCCTGACTCTAAGGCCGAAGCTTTATCCACTGCGCCATCTAGCTGCCCCAAAAACAATTTTTAACATTAATTTTTGAAACTGAGTTCCAAATTCTCTCCCTTCCTCCATCCCCACTCCTCTCATTGAGAAGGCAAACAATTCAATATGTTATACATATTCAGCCATGCAAAACGTTTCCACATTAGTCCTGTTATGAAAGAAAATAGAAAAAAAAACTCGAGAAAAAATAAAGTAAAAAAAAGTATGCTTCAATCTGCATACAAAAACCATCAGTTTTTTCTCTGGGGATGAATAGCATTTTTTATCACAATTCCTTCAGAGTGTCTTAGATCATTGTATTGCTGAGAATAGCTAAATTCATTCACAGCTGAGCATCCTACAATATTGTTGTTACTTTGTACACAGTATATTTCACTTTGCATCAACTCATATTAGTCTTTTCAGGTTTCCCTGAGAGCATCCTGCTCAACATTTCCTGTAGTACAATAGTGTTCCATCATAATCATATACAACAATTTGTTTAGTCATTCCCCAATTGATGGATATTCCCTCAGTTTCTAATTGTTTGCCACCAGAAAAGAACTGCTATAAATATTTTTTGTACATATAGGTCATTTTCCTTTTTTTTTAAACTGTTTTGGTATACAGACCTAGTAGTGGTATCACTAGGTCAAAGGGTATGCATGGTTTTATAGCCTTTGGGCATAGTTCCAAATTATGCTACAGAATCAGTTCACAACTGGTTCACCAATAGTACACTAATGCCTCATTTTTCCCACATCCCCTCCAACATTTGTCATTTACCTTTGCTGTCCTATTAGCCAATCTAATAGGTATGAGGTAGTACATCAGAATTGTTGTAGTTAGCATTTCTCCAAGCAATAGGGAGTTAGAGCATTTTTTTATATGGCTATAGATAGCTTTGATTATGTCATATGAAAATTGATCATATCTTTTGATCATTTATCAATGGGGAATGGATCTTATTTTTTATAAATTTGACTCAGTTCTCTACGTGTTTGAAAAATGAGACCTTTATCAGTGAAACTTGCTTCAAAACTTTTTTCATAGTTACCATTGCTAACTGTACTTCATTCCATCCTGTTCCCCCATGTTTATTCTATGCTCTCTCTCCTTTTACCTTGTCCCTCTTCAAAAGTGTTTTGCTTCTGACTACCCCCTCCCCAATCTGCCCTCCCTTCTGTCACTCCCCTTTCTCTTACCTCCTTCCACTCCTACTTTTCTGTAGGGTATGATAGATTTCTATACCATATTGAGAGTGTATGTTATTCCATCTTTGAGCAAATTCTGATGAGAGTAAGGTTCATTCACACCTTTTCATGTCCCCCACTTTCACCTCCACTGTAAAAGTTTTGTCTTGCCTCTTTTATGTGAGAAAATTTACTCCATTCTACCTCTTCCTTTCTCTTTCTCCCAGTACATTCCTCTCTTACCCCTTAATTTTGTCCACTGTCTATTTATACTCTGTCTAATTGCCCTAATAATGAGAAAGTTCTTATGAGTTACTAGTATCATCTTCCCATGTAAGAATGTAAGCAGTTTAAGCTTATTAAGTCCCTTATGATTTTTTTTTATATTTCTCTTGAGTCTTGTATTTGAAAGTCAGATTTTCTATTTAGCTCTGGTCTTTTCATCAAAAATGATGAAAAATCCTCTATTTCATTGAATGTCTATTTTTACCCCTGAAGGATTATAACTCAGTTTTACTGAGTAGGTGATTCTTGGTTGTAATCCTAGCTCCTTTGCCCTCCAGAATGACATATTCCAAGCCCTCTGGTCCTTTAATGCAGAAGCTGCTAAATCTTGTGTTATTCTGACTGTGGCTCCATGATACTTGAATTGTTTCTTTCTGGCTGCTTACAATTTTTTCTCCTTGACCTGGGAACTCTGGAATTTGGCTATAATATCCCTGCATTTTAGGATCTCTTTCAGGAAGTGATCAGTAGATTCTTTCAATTTCTATTTTACCCTCTGGTTCTAGAATATCAGGGCAGTTTTCCTTGAAAAATTCTTTTTTTTTTAAACTGTCAATAAGTTTACTACGTGTAAATACAAGAGTTAGAGAAACATCACAGTGTAGTAAAGAGAGTCTCAGTTTGGAGTCAAGGCCAGACTCAAATCCAGCCTTAATTGCTCACTAGCTGTTTGGCCATTGACACACTGCTCCCCTCTATGAACCATAGGCCACTATCTTACACCTTCTTACAATGATCTGGACAAATTACCACCTTTGTCAACAGAGAGAGTTCTCATACCAACAAATCACAGATCCTTGACATGTTGGTATATAAGGGAGAGGACTTCAGTGAGCCATAGTTTTAGATGAGGCCCACAGACCATTCCCCTAGAGCCTGGAGACTTTATCTATAAGCGTTTGAGTGCCAAGTTTGGGGAGGTAATCAAAGAAAGGGTGCCATTGTCATACATTTCAGTTACAGTAAAATGGGGGTGATTAATCAGACAATCTACATATAAATCCCAACCTGACCACCCGTAGAATAAGAACAAATCCTTCAGCAATTTAGAGATCTCAAAAACCTGAATACCTTGTCAACTATAATATATTATTTTTCTTTTTTTTATATTTTTTCTTTTTTTTTTAAACATGTTTTTGAAACTTTGGGTTCCATATTTTCTTCCTTCCTCCCTCCCCACCCACCCTCATTGATAAGGCAAGCAAATAAATATAGGTTATATATGTGCAGTTATGCAAAACACTTCCATAGTAGACATGCTGTGAAAAACTAACTCTATTTCCCTTAATCCTATCCCGCTGCCCCCCCATTTATTCTATTCTTTCTTTTGACCCTGTCCCTCCTCAGAAGTATTTGCTTCTGATTACCCCCTTTCCCAATCTGCCCTCCTCTCTATCATCCCCCTACTCTCTTGTCCCCTTTTCCTCCCCTTATTTTCCTGTAGGGTAAGACAGATTTCCATACCCAATTGAGTGTGTATGTTATTCCCTCCTTAAGTCAAATCCAATGAGAATGAGATTCACTCATTCCCTCTCACCTTCCCCCATTTCCCTTCCACTATAAGAGCCTTTTCTGTTTTTCTTTTTTTGTGAGATAATTTACCCCATCCTACCTCTTCCTTTCTCCTTCTCCTAGTATATTCCTCTCTCACCCCTTAATTTTATTCTCCAGATATGACCCCTTCATTTTCAACTCACCCTGTGCCCTCTTATCAATCTATCTATATCTATATATATATATATGTACATACAATTTTTTCCCCTCCAACTACCCTAATACTGACAAAGGTCTCTTGAGTTACAAATATCATCTTCCCATGCAGGAATGTAAACAGTTCAACCTTATTAAGTCTCTTATGATTTTCTCTTTCCTGTTTACCTCTTCATATTCCACTTGAGTCTTGCATTTGAAAATCAAATTTTCTATTCAGCTCTGGTCATTTCATCAAGAATGCTTGAAAGTCCTCTATTTCACTGAATGACCATTTTTCCCCCTGCAGGATTATACTCAGTTTTGCTGGGTAGGTGATTCTTGGTTGTAATCCTATCCCCTTTGCCCTCTGGAATATTATAATCCATGACCTGCGGTTCCTTAATGTAGAAGCAGCTAAATCTTGTGCTATCCTGATTGTGTTACCACAATACTTGAATTGTTTCTTTCTGGCTGCTTGTAATATTTTCTCCTTGACCTGGGAACTCTGGAATTTGGCTACAAGATTCCTAGGAGTTTTCCTTTGGGGATCTCTTTCAGGAGGAGATCGGTGGATTCTTTCAATTTCTATTTTGCCCTCTGGTTCTAAAATATCAGGCAGTTTTCCTGGGTAATTTCTTGAAAAATGATGTCTAGGCTCTTTTTTGATCATGGCTTTCAGATAGTCCAGTAATCTCTCTCCTGGATCTACTTTCCAGGTCAGGTGTTTTTCCAATGAGATATTTCACATTATTTTATATTTTTTTCATTCTTTTGGTTTCATTTTATTGTTTCTTGATTTCTCATAAAGTCCATTTGTTCAATTTTAATTTTTAAGGAGTTATTTCCTTCAGTAAACTTTTGGACCTCCTTTTCCATTTGGCTAATTCTGCTTTTTAAGGCATTCTTTTCTTCATTGACTTTTTGGACCTCTTTTACCATTTGACCTAGTCCATTTTTAAGGTGTTATTTTCTTCAGTATTGTGTGTGTGTGTGTGTGTGTGTGTGTGTGTGTGTGTTTGTTTGTGTGTGTGTGTGTGTGTATGTCCTTTATCAAGGTGCTGGCTTGTTTTTCATGATTTTCTTACATCACTGTCATTTCTCTTCCCAATTTTTCCTCTATTTCTCTTCTTTGATTTTCAAAATCCTTTTTGATCTCTCCCATGGCCTAAGACCAATTCATATGTGTCTTGGAAGCTTAGCATGTAGGAGCTTTGATTTTGTCTTCCTTGTTTTGATCTTCTTTGTCACCATAGTAATGATCTATGGTCAGAATTTTTTTCCATTGCTTGCTCATTTTCCCAGCCTATTACTGGACTTTTAACTTTTTACTAAAGTAGGGCTCTGCTTCCAGGGTGGAGGGCACACTGTCCCAAGTCTTTGGGGTTTTGTGTAGCTGTTTGCAGAGATAGTTCTAGGAACCTTTAAGTTTTCAGTTCTTCCAAGGTGGTATGATATAAGGAAAGGTGTTTACTACTCTCCTGGTCTGTGTTCTGGTCTTGGTGTGACCACAAGCACACTTTTCTGCCCTAGAACTCTGAGGAATATTGTCTTTCCACTGTGGTTACAAGCTCTGCTGTGCTAGTGCTCCTTCTCATTCTGGGACTGCCACCCAGGACTGTGACCCAGATCTGAGTATGGGCAAAGCAACAGAGTCCTGCCCCAGTGCCAGCAAAAAGACCCCTGTAATATCCTTCTGACCAGTTGTTTGATCCCTTTACTGTCTGTGGGCTGAGAGCTCCAGAAGCAACCACTGTTGCTCCCATTGCTGATTCAGTCACTCCCAATGCCTGCTGCTGGTTTTCTGGGGCCAGGGCATTGCTGGCATGTCCTGCACTGGACTGCACTCTTCTCTCATCTTGGGGCAACAGACCTTTTCTGCTGACCTTCTACATTTTCTTGGACTGGAAATATGTTTCACTCCATTTTTTGGTGGGTTCTGCTGCTCTAGAATTTATTTAGTGTCATTTTTAAAGGTATTTGGAGGGGTTTGGGGGAGAACTCAAGCAAGTCCCTGCCTTTACTCTGCCATTTTGGCACCACCCCCATCAATATTGTTTTAAGAATGACTTTGAGTGCTTAAGTTATTTTGACTTAATTAACTACAAAGAATATATGAAGAAAGACACTACATCCAGAGAAGGAACTGATAAATAAATGTATAGAGTATTTTTATAAATATGCCTATTTGTGTTTAATGGTAGCCATCTCTAAGGCTGGTGTAGGGGGAGGGTAGGAAAATTAAATTTACATGATAATTTTGTTGTATACTTGAAAGAAATAGCTAATTGTGCATAGTAGATTTGCAGTTTCATACACAACCTTTTTTACTGTACAAAGTTGTGGAAATGCTTCTTTTCTTCTATAAATTTAAAATAAAATAAATTTTTAAAAATCATCAAGGAAAATTACCCTAATATTCTAGAACTAGAGGTTAAAATAGAAATTGAAAGAATCTATTGATCACCTTCTGAAAGAGATTCCTAAGTGAAAACCATCAGGAATATCATAGCCAAATTCCAGACCTCCTGTGTCAAAACAAAAACATTGCAAGCTTCCAAGAAAAAAAAATATGCATCCACAGTCAGGGTCACATAAGATTTAGCAACTTATACATTAAAGGATCAGAGGAATTTGAATATGGTATTGTGGAGGGCAAAGGAGCTAGGATCACCTACATAAAATCACCTACTTAGCAAAACAGAGTATAATCATTTAGGGGAAATTTTTTTTATATTCAATGAAATAGAGGACTTTCAAGCATTACTGATGAAAAGATCAGAGCTAAATAGAAAATTTGACTTTCAAATATAAGACTCAAGAGAAGCATAAAAAGGAAAACAAGAAAGAGAAATCACAAGTGATTCAATAAGGTTAAATTATTTACATTCTTACATGGGAAGATGATATGTGTAACTCCTAAGAACTTTCTCATTATTAAGGCAGTTAGAAGGAATATACATAGCAGGCACAGGTGTAAGTTGAATATGATGGGATGATATCTAAAAAAATAAAATTAATGGGTGAAAAAAAGAATGCACTGGAGAAGGGGAAAGATAGAGGTAAAATTATTACCAAAAAAAGTGCAAAAGAGTTTTTACAGTGGAGGGAAAAGGTGCGGGGGGAGGTGAGTGGGAAAGGTGGAGAGGTACTTGAGCATTATCTTCATCAAAATTGACTTAAAGAGGGCATAACATGCACATGCATCTTATTCTAGAATCTATTTTCCCCTACAGGAAGGTAGGAGAGGGAAGGGGTAAGAGAGGGGGGCTGATAGAAGGGAGAGCAGATTGGGGGAGATGGTGGAAGCAGAACACTTTTGAGGATGGAGGGGATGAAATAAGAGAATCTGATAAATAGTAGGTAAAATGAGTTGGAGGGAAATAAACAGTAATCATAACTGCTAATAAAAATTTTACAGCAGATTTCTTTGATAAAGGTCTCTTCAAATATATGGAGAAATGAGTCAAATTATACAAGTAAGAGCCATTCCCCAAATGATAAATGGTCAAAGTATATGAACAGGAAGTATTCAGATGATGTAATCAAAGTTATCTATTACCATGTGAAAAAAATGTTCTAAATTACTATTGATCAGAAAAATACAAATTAAAACAACTCTGAGGTACTACTCCACACTTATCACATTGGCTAATATGACAGAAAAGGTAGATGACAAATGTTGGAGGGGATGTAAGAAAATTAAGGCATTAATGCACTGTCAGTGGAGTTATGAAACGATTTAACTACTATGGAAAGCAGTTTGGAACTATGCCCAAAGGGCTATAAAGCTATACATACCCTTTGACCCAGCAATACCACTACTAGATTTGTATCCAAAGAGACCAAAAAAAAAAGGAAAAAGACCTATATGTACAAAAACGTTTACATCAGGTCTTTTAGTGGTTGCAAATAATTAGAAATTGAGAGGATGCCTATCAATTGGGGAATGGCTGAACAAGTTATGGTATATGATTGTAATGAAATACTATTATACTAAAAGAAATGACAAGCAGAATGCTCTCAGAAAAATCTGGAAAGACTTGCATGAACTAATGCAAAGTGAAATGAGCAGAACCAGGACCATTGTACATAGTAACAGCAATTAGCTATTCTCAGCAATATAATGATCAGAGAGAATTCCAAAGGACTTATGATGAAAAATACTATCCATCTCCAGACAAAGAACTGATTGCGTCTGAATTCAAATCAAAGCATACCTTTTTTTTTTACTTTATCTTTCTTGGGTTTTTTGGTCTGTTTTCTTTCACAACAAGACTAATATGGAAATATGTTTTGCATAACTGCACACATATACACTATATTAAATTGCTTGCCTACTCAGTGAGGGAGGAGGAAAAGGAGAATGGGAGAGAATTTGGAACTCAGTATTTTAAAAAACAAATGATAAAAATTGTTCCTACATGTAATTTGGGTAAAATAAAACCTAAAAAAAAAAATTTAAAGGAGAGATAGGCTGACCTTTTTTGTTTACTCTATCCTGACTAGTGATGAAAATGGAAGCACTGAATGTGGTCTCTGTCACCTTAGTCTCCAACATAGCATATAAGAAAATATCTTGATAAAGAAGAAAGTATAGTCAAGGAAGAGAAGCTAGACCTGACCCAATATATACACAACATTGTGCAATGATTCTCTTTATATCATTATAAAATGAGGCATAAAACAAGGTGACATATATTCACCCGAAAGTGTTTGCCCCAGTCATGAAGGATTTTGTCACACAAAATTTAATAGAGAAGGGATTCCTTCTCAATGACAAAACTTTCCAGATAGTCCTATGCACATATGACATTATGCTGATTACATCAGGCTCAGAAACCCTGGAGGAACTCTTCTTAGGGAAAATCAAGTTTACTCAAAAGAGATTAGCCCAACCTTCCACTGCAGAAAATCAAAATGAATTTTTAAAAAACACATCAGTCAAACAACTAGCATTTCTACAGCACTTACTATGTGGCAGGCACTAAGTGCTGAGGATAAATACAATCACAAAGGAAGAAAATCCCTGGCCTCAAGGAGTTTACATTTTAATGGGGAAGACGGTACATGAAAGCCAAAGTGTGGGGTGTAGGGGAAACATGGTACCCTGTAGCATGATAGAGATTTTAAGAAGAGAGCTGCTTGGTAAAAAATGAAGAGCTGAATGACCAGGGTGCTCTCTTTAAGTAGAATTTCTGGCAAGTACCCCAGGGGCAGAGGGTAATTCTGATGTGTGAGATGCCCAGGCTAAAAAGCCCAGACTACAATTGGAAAGATTGAGCCACCAAATTATTCCAAAAATACATGTATCATGTGAATATATTGCAGAAGGACAATGACTGAATAGAAGAATTATTTCTTTTAATTTCTTCTAATATTTCTAAGAAGAAAAAGAGAAGAGAAATTTCTAGATGAAGCATATTTTGACAATCGTGGAGCATTTTTAATGATCCCAAGGGGCTATTTACTGCAATGATCCACTCTTTTAACATCAATAAATGTCCAGGAAAGATATACAACAGCTACAATAGTGTTGCAATCTCAGAAGAATCAAAATTGCCAGTGACTCCAAGTATAGGATACATGTAAGTTGGCTGCAGGCCTCATCAAGAGCATTTAGGACTTAAAAGGAAGAGAGATATTTTAGTAATGTTTTGCATGGCAGATTTTTAAAATTGAATTAGCCTGAATACTACAGTGATAATACATGAAATAAAAGACACAGAGGAAGGCTTCCAAAATACTGAGTTTATTTTTTATTCGGTGTTTATAGAAAAAATTATATGAGAAGTCAATGGTGAGTCATAGTCTGCACCAACAGGACTGCCCACACTGAGATAAAGGAGCCATCCAACTATCCAATTTAGAATCAGAGAATGTGAGAGTTAAGTTGTCTAGACCAACTCTTTTATTTTGTTAACAAAGAAAATGAGAGTCAGAGAGGTAAAATACTTTGTCCCTGACTGGGTGGCTAGTAAATATTATAGCAAATATTAGGGCAGCTAGGTAGTGCAGTGGATAGCGCAGTAGGCCTGAAGAGCTGAGTTCAAATACGGCTTCAGACACTTACTTGCTGTGTGAACCTGGGCAGGTCACTTAATCCTGCTTACCTCAGTTTCCTCGCATGTAAAACAAGCTGGAGAAGGCAATTGCAAACTGAAAAAATACCTTTTTTGCCAAGAAAATGCCAAATGGGGTCAGACACTACTGAAATGACAGAACTACAAAAAACAAATATTGTAGCCATCATTCAATAAAGGTCTCCTAATTCCTAGGACAATGTTTTTTTTTTCCATTGCACCAACACTGCCTATTGAAGAGCTGATTGCATCCAAAATCCTCTTCTAGAATGTCACCTGATATTACTAGCATCAAAAAGTTTTCAATATTTCCTCTCTGTTACTATTACAAATTTTGTCAGTCTATCTATCTATCTATCTATCTATCTATCTATCTATCTATCTATCTATCT
>NW_020954610.1:33708105-33737881 GCF_900497805.2 Vombatus ursinus
TCTATCTATCTATCTATCTATCTATCTATCTATCTATCTATCTATCTCTCTATCTATCTATCTATCTATCTATCCAGCTATCTCTATTCTAGAATGTTCCAGAGCCTCTTAAGTGAGATTCTTCATTACTCAAGAGTTCAGTTTATATATCCATACAGAAAAAAGTAGGAAAAATGTCCTTTGTCTAAACTATTATTTTCAGGTTGATGGACAACTTCTAAAATTGAACCACTAGTATAATACATATTTTTGAGAAATAAGGCAAATGGATAATCATCACCAGTCAGATTTGAATGGAAGGAAGAAAGTGAATGGCATTGTCTTTGGGAAATTGGGCAGCACTTTTAATTATCCCAAGTTTTTGCCTAAAACAAGGGAACTTTTAAACAATCTTCCACTGGTGTAAAATGGCATGATTGGATCCATCATGGCCAAAAAAAAGTAAAGTTTCAGGTCATCCAAAGGGTGAGATAGAATAACATAATGGGGATGAGTAGGCTTCAACATATTGCGAATGAAGTACTATACAGGAGAGGCAGTGTAGAGGATGTCATGGGAGAGGCCCATGACCAGAAGAAGAGGTAGAAAGGTAATTAATGGACAGTAGATAGATTGCTGGACCCAGTTGGACTCAGGGATACTTGAGTTAGAATTCTGCTTCATATACTTACTATGTGAACCTAGGCAAGTTCCATTATCTCTTTCAAATCCAGTTTCCTCATCTGTAAAATAGAGATAATAATATCACCTACATCACAAAATTGTTGTTGTGAGAAACAAATATGCTATATAAAATGTTGTTATTATTATATGTTCCCCAATAAAATGAGTGTGCCCGTGTTGGAGAATTATAGAATCAAACAAGATGAGAAGGCATTTACAAATTGTGAATTTAATAGCAAAGTAAAATAGATGTTCACACTCGTTGTGGATTAAAAAAAAGATTATAGGAAGTAGTGTAACAAAAAGAGAATACGTGAAAAAAGGAAAAAAATCCCACTTGTAGGTGAGTAATGAAAATATTCATTGTAAACCATTGCAGTTAGAGTGAATGGCATTTGTACATTTCATCTGACATTCAACTCTGACTTTTTCTGGCTAAAAGCAATTTTTTTACATCAGCCCTATACTCCCACTCAAGAGACAAGGAAAGGGAGCTGTCATTCAATCATGGAGGTATAACATCATTCAATGAGGACAGTCTCTATCCTTTATTATCCACTGACTGAAATTTGCCTAATGTTAATGTTCACTTTTTTCTGGCCTCTTAAGCTAGGGTTTGGGATAAGAAGAGCATAAAGAGCAAAGAAAGGGGGGAAAAAAGAATGATGTCTGTAGCTTTTCTAAGGATTTTTCTTTTCTTCATTTTAACCTTAGAAAGCTAGGTGTCATAGAATCACTGGACTAGGTATCAAGAGACCTGAATTCTAGATCTCTTTTTATCAGTAGTGAGCTAGCTCAGGAAAAGTTATCTGGCCTCTCTTTACTTCAATTTCTTCATCTGTAGAATTAGGAGATTGGATTGGGCACTTTCCAAAGTCTCTTCTGCCTTGAAAGTTTTTGATATCTGAATTTAACATATTTATGTCATCAGGATGTGTTTACTTCACTGCAAACACTTTCTCAGGTATCTTCCTTTGGAAATACAGGGTAGCACTGCACATAGTTTTCTCCAAAGGCCATAAAAGGTAACAATGTAAAGTAAAGCTTCAATTTGCTCCACTATGACCTTTTTTTTTTTAATCAATACCTGGGCTTTTCAATTTGCCTCTTAATGATGCAAAGTTGGTTTTCTGTCCTTGGAACACTTCCTTTTCAAATAACGATAAGTGATAAATTTAAAATGGAGTGAAATTTCTGTTTGGAGTTTTTAAACCACAAGAATTTTATTTTCTCTCTATTAAAAATTCCTCAAAGGTAGAAATGATATATGAAAACAAAAGGAAATTAGATGGATGTTAAGCATATTGAAAATAGAAACAGAGAAAGTGGTTTCCCCTTTCTCTTGCCAAAGGAAACAAATGCAGCTGAAAAAAGCCCAGTGCAGTGAGATCAGTTACCCAGAATACCCACTAGAGTGAAACTACAGGTCCATTATGTGAGGTCTGGATTAGTGGCTAGAATGAAAAACTCAGGGACACTCTATAGACTTTGAAAGAAATGAAAAATTGAAATATCCATGCTCAATCACAATCTAAAGACAAACCAAGACAGGCTATTTGTGTGGGTCTCCTACAATACACAGTAGCACCAAGAATAAGAGAAGTTCATGGGACTTAAAGTCTCTACCTTATCCTACCATGTAGAGAAAAAGAACTGATCTAAATCTCATTTTATTTAAAATTGTTCTTGGCTCACTAGCAATACAGGCTCACAAATCTGACCTCAGGGGAAAGAATTCTCATTCAGGTAACAGGCATAAAAAATAGAATTATAGAACATTAGAGCACAGATGGACTCAGAAAATATTCCAATTGCATCATCAAGGTCTCCAAATTTATCACTTCTTGGTGAGTTTTCTTATTCTCAACTCAACAAGCACATATTAAGTAACTATTATGGTCAAGGTATTCTTTAGGACTCTTCCTCATCAGACTGTGAGTTCCTTTAGAGCAGAGACTCTGTGTGTGTGTGTGGTGTGTCCAGAACTAAGCATAATTTCTGGTACATGGTAGGTGCTTAATAAGTGCTTTAAAATATATTTTTATGTATAAAGAATAGAGAATATTTTTACCTGCTTGTCATTGGCTAAGAACATGAAGTTGAAACACACCACAGTCCCTGCACTCATGGAGTTTATTGTCTACTATAGGAATGATACATATAGGGGTCAGCTAGATGACACAGTGGATAGAGCACTGGCCCTGGAGTCAGGAGGACCTGAGTTCAAATCCAGCCACAGACACATAACACTCACTAGCTGTGTGACTCTGGGCAAGTCACTTAACCCCAATTGTCTCACCATTAATTAATTATTTTTTTTTAAAAAAAGGAATGCTACATAAACACAAATAAATGTAATACAAGTTAAGAATGATTGAATACAGAAAAGAGGCTTGAACAATTTAAAGAATTTGGTATCATATCTTGGCTGTGGGATCAGAAAAGACAACAAGAAGGTCGACCTTGATTTAGATTTTGAAGAAAGAGGAAGATGACAATAAACACAAAGAAGGATAAGAGAGAGGTACATTTTAGACATGAACAAATGTGGAGGGGAAAAAAACAAAGCAGCAGGAGATCAAGGAACAGCAAACTTGAATTGAACAGGAATACTGAATGTGTGAAGGAAAAAAAAGATTAGTATATTTACCAGCTGAGAAACCTTGAAAATGTCACTTAATCTTTCCGAGCCTTTCTTTTTTCCTTTGTAAAACACACATAAAATTACTGACTGGAGAGTGGGAGACTGATTAAAGAGATGGTGAGGAAGTAGAATGAACAAGACTTGGTAATCAGTTGGCTAGGTGGCTGAAAGTGGAAAAGAATCAAATAGACTTGATGTTATGGACCTGAGTAACCAGGAAGATTTTTTCAAAAGAAATAAGGATGTTTTTAGGAGAGAAAGAACTAAGATCATAAGCTTAGATCTTGAATATTCCATAGAGGTCATCTAATCCAAACCATAAATTTTACAGATGAAGAAAAGAAGGTCTAGAAAAGTTAAGTGATATAAGAAAACATCAGAGTAAGCAATCAGAGCCAGGATCTGAACTCAAGTTGTTTAACTCTAAATCCAGAGACTTATACCCTGTATCACTATTTTCCATTTATAAGGAAAGACAAAGAGTTCTGTTTGGAAGATATTGATCTGGGAATGCTTTGCTACAACCAGAGTTCAATTAAAGAGACCAAAATTGGAAAATTAGTCTTAAGATTCATCAGCATTGATATAATACCTGAAGACATAAGAGCTAATGAGACTTCCAATTAAATAGATAGGAGAATGTCCAGGAAGGAAATCTTGGAACTCACACTACCAGAACTCACATTGTGATGACAGGAAGTGAATGATAATACAGCAAAGGAGAATAAGAAGTCAAACAAGAAAAAAAAAATAAGAATGAATGAGTGAAAAAAAATGAAAGGATAAATGAATAAATAAATGAATGAAAATGCACTTGTTAAGCAATTACTATATGCCAAACATGAATAGTAATACAAAAAGAGATTCCCTGCCCTAGTAGATCTTACATTCTTTTAAAAAAAATTAATATATTTTACTTTTACGTCACCTACATGTCCCACCAGGCAGCTAGGAGGCACAGTGGATAGAGTGCCAGGCCTGGAGTCAGGAAGACTCATATTCTTGAGTTCAAATCTGACCTCAGACACTTACTAGCTGTGACCCTGGACAAGTCACTTAACCCTTTTTGTCTCAGTTTCCTCATTTGTAAAATAAGCCAAGTAAATCCAAAATGGGACCACAAAGAGTCAGATGACTGAAAACAACTCAACAACAAAAATAGCATATCCCACCACATCTTTCTACCAATTCCATCCCAAAGAACCTTTGTAACAAACAAAAAAATGCAGCAAAGTGTTGAAAAAACTTGACATTATGTTCAGTGTTATATATACATTGTCTCCCCACCCCCAACAAAGTAATGTGGACAGTGTCTTTTTATACATAGTCTTTGGGATCAAGCTATATCATTATCATTTTATAGCATTCATTTTTGATAATTTTGTTGTAATGGTGGTTGTTCTTTCCATTTATCCTACAATGGTTATTGCATATATGATTTTCCTGGTTCTGCTTATTTCACTTCAATCATTTCATATGTCTTTCTCTGTATTTGTGCATCTCTGTATTTATCATGCATCATAAGGACCAAGCACTAGTTCTATCTGACTTGCAGCTAATATCTTTCATATATATTGCCTCCCTTATTAGAAAGTGAACTCTGTCAGAGCAGGGACTGTCTTACTCTTTGTATACATGGTGCTTTGCACAGTTAGTACTTAATAAATGTGTCATTCATTCATTTCTCTACTGCAATTTGTTTTGTCATTCCCCTTAGCAATGAGCACCTACTTTGTATCCAGTTCTTTTCAACCACAAAGTAAGTGCAGCTATACATATTTTTGAGTACATAGGATCTATCTGATTTATTCTTGACTTCCTTCAGGAATATACCAAGCAGGGGCATCTCTGGGTATAGATGCTATCATCACTTCTTTTACACAATTCCAAAATTCATTATTATTATTCATTATTATAAATTCATTATTATAAATTCATTATTATTCATTTTATTAGAAATATTATTAGCTCTTCTGGCTTAAAGTATTATCTCTATGTTGATTCTGAAGTATGAGTTTCCAATTTTGGTCTCTCTACTGAACTCTAGTGGAGAATTCTCAACTAATTTCTCAATAGATTTTCTTGGATGTATCATAAATAAAAAGTCCCCATATAAAGCAGAATATTTATGCAAACATTTTTTGTTATAGCAAAGAATCGGAAACAAAGTAGATGCCCATGGTTCAAATGAAGATTTATGAAAAGACTTTACCAATCCATCCTTTTGCAGAAGTGAGAGGTCAAAAGTATGAAAATATTGCAATATTTTCAGACCTTTTCAATATATTGATCACTTATGCCAAATTTTCCTCTTAAATTTTTTTATTATTATTAGAAGATGTCTCCCAGTACAATGAGTGTGCTCACACTCGAGAATTATAGGATCAAACAAGATGAGAAAGGATTGTCAAATGTGAATTTAAGAACAAAGTAACTCAGGCATTTACACTTCTTGTGGATAAAAAAAAATCAGGAATTAGTTGTAGTGAATTAATTATAAGAGAGAAAAAAATTCCATTTTTCAGGTAAATAATGAAAATATTTTTAAGCCCTTGCAATTAGAGGAATTGACACTTCTATATTTCGTATGACATTCAAATCAGCTTTTTTATGCCCAAAGATACATACATACACATATATATATGTATATATATATATATATATATAATCTTTGGCTCAACTCTATATACCCATTCAAGAGGTAGGAAAAGGAAGTTATCATACATTTCTGGAGGGATGGAGTCATCAATGAAGACAGTCTTTATTGTCCACTAACTGAAATTTACCCAATGTCCATGTTCACTCTTTCTGACTTCTAAAGGTAGGGTTTGGGATAAGAGTAGTACGGGGAGGAGAAGAAGATAAAAGAATAATGTCTGCTGCTCTTTTAATGTTAAGGGTTTCTCTTTTCCTCATTTTAACCTTAGAGAGCTGGGCGTCATAGAATCACTGGACTGGGCATCAAGAGACATGAATTCTAGATCTCTCTTCATCAATAATAAACTAGCTTAGAGAAAGTATTTGGTCTCTCTTTATTTCAATTTCCTCATCTGTAGACACTTTCCAAAGTCTTTTCTGCCTTGAAAGTTTTTGATATCTGAACTTAACATATCTATGTTATCAAGATATGTTTATTTCATTGCAATCATTACATGCATCTACTTATCTTCTCTCTGGAGACCACACTTTTTCAGGAATCTTCTTCTATGAATAAGGGGCAATATTACACATGGTTTTCTCCAAAGGCCATAAAAGACAATAATGGAAGGTAAAGGATTAAATTGTTTGAATCTGCACTTGAACTTTTCACTTGCTCCTTGATGAAACAAAGTTAGCTTTCTGTCCTGGGAACAATTTCTGTCCCTTAAGATTTTTCAAATGAAGAAAAATGATAGATATATAAGGAAGTAAACTTTTTATTTGGAGTTTTTAAACCATCAGAATTTTATTTTCTCTCCATCAAAAATTCCTTGACAGTAAAAATGGCATAAGGAAACAAAAGGAAACTGCATTCATGTTAAGTGTATTGAAAATAGAAGCAGATAAAGTGTTCTCCTCTCTTTGGCCAAGTGAAGGATACTCTGTGGAAAGAAGCCCAGTGAAGTGAGCACAGCAACTCAGGGTGCCCACTGGAGCCAAATATAAGGCCATGATGTAAAGCCTGGATTGTAGGCAAGCAAAAGAGCTGTATCAAAGGGCTGGAATGGGTAGCCAAGGGAAATACTATAGACTGGGAAGGAAAAGGAAAATTAACCCATGCATGTTCAATCACAATCTAAGGACAAGCCAAGATAGGTTTTTTTGTGTGGGTACCCTACAACACCCTACTGGATGTAGCACCAGTATCACCCTGAGTATCTCATATATCAGCAAGTCTTTGAAAGAAATGCCTGGGACTGAAAGTTTCTGCTTTATTACGTCTTTTGTAGAGAGTAAGAACTGAGCCCAATCTCATTTTATTAAAAGTTGTTCTTGGTTCACTGGAGATTCATTCTCACCAATCCAACTCCAGGGGAAATTTGGTTCTCATTCAGGAAACAAGCAGAAATCAAAGAATCATAGAACAGTAGAGCAAAGAGGGATTTTAGAAATCATTCCAGTTGAACCACTGAGTTTTCCAAACTTATGATCTATTTTTGTGTCTTCTTAGGTGCAATTCAACAAATACGTATAATTGTCTGTTTGCAAGGTATTCTCCAGGATTCTCTCTCATTAGACCATGAATTCTTTGAGAGTAAAGACTATGTGTTTTGTGTCCATAGTGTTTAACATATTTCCTGGCACATGATAGACAATTAATAAATACTTGTTGACTAACTATTAAATAACTGAGAAAATGAAAATGAAAATCACCATTTTCTACATACTGAAGAGGTTTATTATCTGCTACAGAAATAATACATATATACAAATAAATGTAAAGCAAAGTAAGAATGATTCAGTGCTTAGGAGAGGTCTGAAAGATTTAAAGATCATTAATTATTTCTTGGCAATGGGATCAGGAAAGGCAACATGGAGGAGATGGTCTATGAACTAGAATTGGAAAAGGAAGATGCCAATAGACAGAAATAGATAGCAGAGGTTGATGGGAGTACATTTTAGGTACACACAAGTGCATGAAGGGAGGAGAAAGCAGCATGAGATCAGGGAATAGAAAGTACTTTAACTGAGCTGGAATCTAGAATGTGTGAAAGGAAAAGAGTATATTTACTCCCTGTGAAAACTTGAGAAAGTCATTTAATCTTTGTAGGCCTTGGTTTTTCCTTTGTAAAATCCAGATATAAATACTTATTAACGATTACAAATCTAGTTAGAAAGAAGTTGTGGAAATACAATTGACAAGACTTGGCAACTGTTTGGATTCAGAGTCTGAGGGTCTGGGGAAGAATTAAGTATTACTTGATGTAATGAACCTCAGTAACTAGAAGGATTTTTCAAAAGAAATAAAGAAATTTTTAGGAGAGGAAGGATTAGGATCATAGGTTTAGATCTTGACAATTCCTTCAACATCATCTAGTCCAAATCACAGATTTTACAGATGAAGAAAAGAAAGCCAAGGGAGGTTAAGTGACTTATCTAAAGTATTCCAGAGAGTAAGCACCCAGAGCCATGATCTGAACCCAAGTTGTTGAACCAAATCCAGAGATTTATTCCCTGTATCACAGACTCTCATTTAAGAGAAAAGACAAACAGTTGTATTTACTGATTAGGGGATATTTATGACACATCCAAGGAAATCTATCTAGCAATTAGTTGAGAATTCTTCACTAGAGTTCAGTAGAGAGACCAAGATTGATAAATCATGCTTCAGAATCAACATGAGATAATACTTTAAGCCACAAGAGCTAATGAAATTTCCAATGAAATGAATAAAGAGACAGAAGACAGCATCCAGGAAAGAGCCCTGGGGAACATCCCTACCATGGAGAGAGGAAAGAATGATAATCCAGTGGAGAAGACTTAGAAGTCAAATAAGAAAAGCATGAGAATGAATGAAAGAATTGAATAAAAGGATAAACAAATGAATGAATGAAAAGGCATTTATTAAACAAATACTTTATGCCAAACACTGAGCTAAGTGCCAGGTTTACTATTACAAGAGGAAAGAGAGTTCTTGCCCCAATAAAGCTTACATTCTTTTTAAAAATTATTTCTATCTTTTATATCACCTGGATTCCCTACTGTATCTCTCTACCAATCCCCTCACAGAGAGTCAGCCTTTCTAATAAAGAAGAGAAAAAGTCAGCAGAATTAACCAATGTATTGAAAAAGGCTGACATTTTTTGCAGTATTCAATACACATGGTTCCCCACCTCTACAAAGAATCGGAGAAGGCATCTTTATAGACTGCCTGTGTGCAGGATTGTGACTACTGCTCCCACTGTATCCACACTTGTTGCATCATCACTTTCCTGTCACCGCAGGACTTTGAGATAGGCAAAAATGGTAAAATGGTATGGGTTATGTCTTTTGTGCATCAACTGTATTTATGTGAGCCAGAGTTGCATGAAGTCATCAGCCTCAATCTGTCCTCCAGAGTCATCACAATCCAGTGGCAATCAAAACAACTGGTGATGACTAAAGATGCAGGAGATGACCTTGGCATCTTCAGTGTCTAACCAAGCTGTAAGCACTCTGCAGCACCTGCTTTAGCTGCCTTCATGGCTGTTGGAACAAATTGTTCTCATCCGCCTATTCCACTAGGGGAAGTCTTCATGCTTGGGGTAGACACCCCCCTAACTCACCGATGGGGTTACCCTCAACCTGGGTTAGCCCATCTGCCAAATGGGGTATAGTCACTGTGTATTCTACATGGCTCCTTGGGGTCACAAGTGAGAGTTAGGTGGAACTGGTAGACACCAAAGGTAGAAAGCAACCCTGAAAAGGGATTGGCAGCCTTCACACCCAACATTCTATTCTTCCCTGAACACACCCTACACTCCATGCATCTCACATGCAGATTTAGGAGGTAGGAAGGTGTTATATTCATGGTGGGATAGCATTATCAAACAAAGATCATCTTTTTTCTCTTTGGCTTGCTGACTCAAACTTGCTCAATATCCATTCTTTTCTTTCCTTTTCAGCTAAAGATTGTTTTAAGAGGCACATATGAAGCACAGAAAGAAAAAAAATGAATGTCTTTTCCTCTTTTAACATTAAGGGTTTTGCTTTTCCTCATTTTGACCTTAGAGTTGATGGTGTAATACAATCAAGGGACCAGTGGCAAAAGTCCTGAATTCTACTTTTGGCCTTACCAAAAATGAGCTAGCCTGGCCTCTCTTTGCTTCAATTTCCTGATTTGTAAAATGAGAGGAATATATTGAGCAATTTCCAAAGTCCCTTTTGTTTTAAAATTTTTGATATCTTAGCTTGACACATTTATTTTGTCAGGATATGTTTGTTGAATTGCAGTCATTACATGGGCATTACATTACAGGGCATTTACGTGGCACAGTGGATAGATTGCTGGGTCTAGAGATAGGAAGACATCTTCATGAGTTCAAATCCTGTCTCAGACACTTACTAACTGTGTGATCCTGGGCAAGCCACTTAACCCTGTTTGCCTTAGTTTCCACATCTATAAAAATGAGCTGAAGAAGGAAATGGCAAACCACTCCAGCATCTTTTCCAAGAAAACCCCAAATGAGGTCACAAAGAGTCTAACACAACTGAAAAACAACTGAACAAATAATTTCATGTATTGACTTACTGTCTCTGTAGTGTCCTTATTTGCTCTGGAGCCTTCCAGTGTAAATGGGGGGAGTCTGGCACATGGTTTTCAAAGCCAATGATGGAAAATAAATCTTTGATTTGTTTTCATATGATTACATTTTTGGAATCAGCATCTCTGTTTTTCAAACTTGGCCTACTATCCTAGAAACAATTTCTGTCCCTTCTTGATACTTTTCAAATGAATAAAAGTGATGATTTTTTAAAAAGAGTGAAATTTGTCTGGAATTTTTAAGACAGTAGAATTTTACTTTCTTCTCATCAAAAATTCCTTGAAGGTAAAAATGATATAAGAAAACAAAAGGAAACTGCATTCATGTTAAGTGTATTGAAAATAGAAGTAAAGAAAGCAGTTTCCCCTCTCTCACCAGGGAAGGAAATTCAGTTAAGGGAAACCCAGTTCAGTGAGCTCAGCAACTTAAGAGTGCCAAATGAAACCAAAAAAACAGGGTTATCATGTAAAACTTGAAGCCAAGGCAAACAAAAGAGCTGTATCTAGGAGCTAAAATGATAACCCAGGGGAACTCTGGAGCTTGAGAAGAATGAAAAATTAACACATCCATGCACAATTACCATCTAAGTACATACCAATGTAGGCTATTTGTGCAGACACACCAAGTTACCAATAGCACCCTAGAAGTTCCACATGTTATCAAGTCTCTAAAGAAAATATGTGAGATTGAAAGTTCCTACTTTAATATGTCTCACAAAGAGAGTAGCAACTGAATCTGATCTCATTTTAATAAAAGTTGTTCCTGGTTCACTCAAGATGTAGTTTTACAAATCCAACATCAGGGAAACTTGGTTCTCATTCAAGTAACAGGCCAAGGGGAGGGACTTTAGAAATCATTCCACTTGAACCATTGAATTCTCCAAACTTATGGCTTCTTGTGGTGTCTTTGTACGCTCAATTCAACAAACACACATAAATGTCTATTATGTGCAGGGCACTTTCTAGGACATTCTTCCATTAAATTGTGAGTTTCCTAACAACAGAGACTATGCCTTCTGTCTTTCTTTTTATCCCAAGCTCAAACCACAGCCCTCCCTCACTCAAATCCAAGTCACTTACCTGTCATCTTCCTGATGTCTTGGTATTTTTCGAGAACAAAGGACAAAGCACACACACACAACCTTATCCCAAGCATTTGGCACAAGACCTGACACAGAGTAGGTGATCAATAAATGTTTGTTGGCTGTTGGTTGACTGAGATCAACATAAATAGGAAAAACACCACAGTTCCTGCACTCATGGGGTTTGTTGTCTAGTATAGAAATGACACATATGCACAAATAAGCGTAATGCTATTTAACAATGATTTGGTGCATAAAAGAGGCCTGAAAACTTTAAGGATCATATGTCATCTCTTGGTAGTGAGATCAGACAAGGAAACATGAAATAAACTGTCCTTGAACTCGACCTTGAAGAAAGAATAAGATGACAATAGATAGAAATTAGGGACTGGAGCATGCATTTTAGACATGCACAAATGCATGGAGGAAGGAGAAAGCAGCATGATATCAGGGAAGAACAAGTACTTGAATTGGAATATAAGATGAGTGAAGGGAAAAAACTATTTACTGGTTGTGGAACTCACTTAATCTATCTAAACCTTTGTTTTTCTCTTGTAAAATCAAGGTGTAAATATTTGCACGACCTAAATTTCCGAGAGTTTGTAGGAAGATGCTTCTTAAGATAATTAATAGAATACTGGTCTGAAGACAGGAAGAGATGCATTTGAAGCCTACCTTAGACATTTAATTGCAGTGTGACCTTGGACAAGTAGGTCATTTGACTTCTCTGAACCTTTACTTCCTTATCTGTGAAATTCCATCCTTTACAGGAAGATTTCCCCAACCCCTCTTAATTCTAATGTCTTTTCTCTCTTAATTATTTCCTATTTATCCTTGCTTTGAATATATTTGTTTGCATGGTGGCTCCCTCCATTATATTGTAAGTTCTTGGAGCACAGAGACTGTCTTTTGCCTCTTTTTGTATCCCTGGTATTTAGTGGAGTGTCTGGCATGTAGTATGTGCTTAATGCTTTTTGACTGATTGAAATGGAGATAGTACCATCTACATCACAGGGATGTATTAAGAATCAGATGAGATATGAAATACTTTATAAACATCAAAGGACTATATAAATTTGAGCTGCCATTACTATTACATAAATGGGAGTTATTATTATTAAGCAATCCATCAATATGTATGGTGTCTACTAAGATCTAGGTACTGTGTGCTTTGAGATTACAAAGACATAAAGGATGCTATTCCTGCCCAAAGGAATTTACAAATTATGGGAGAACAAAACACATTTTGCATGTAATAATGGCAGTTATATAGTGCTTAAAAAGTTTGCAGAGCACTTTATATATTTTAACACATTTGTTCCTCACAACTCTATGAAATAGATGGTGTTATTATCCTCATTTTACAGTTGAGAAAAGTGAGACACAGAGAGGTTAAGTGACTTGTCCAGAATCACACAGCTTCTTAGAGATAGAAGGAAGGATGAAGAGCATTCCAGGTATTCAGGACAACATAAAGGCACAGAGACAAAGTATGGAATGCCGTGTCTGAAGAACCAAGAAGTCAGGTTGCCTCTCACAGTGCAGGGAAAAATTTATTAAAAAAAAAAAAGCTGGAAAGGAAGGTTGGAACCAGGTTGTAAAGGGCAGTTTGTGTTTTGTCTTAGACCCAATGGGAAATTAGTAGAATCATTATTCAATTCAATTCAGCAAACATTTACTTAAGAACCTCCCAGTTGCAAGGCCTGGGCTAGGCTCTGTGGAAACAGCAACATAGTGATATAACAAGTAAAAATAGCAATGGCAACAATTCATATTCCACAGAATGATTGAAAATGTACATAAATAGAAATGGTACAAAGAAAATTGAGGTAAGAGACAACTCTAAGAACTGGTGGGAGGAGAGGGGGTTGAAGGAAGGCTTCATGAAGGAAGGAACATCTGAATTGAGCCTAGAGGGAAGTAAAGACTCTCAGAGACAGAAAAGAGGAAGGAGGACATTCTAGGCATGAGGAGCAAGTGTCCAAATTACAGAACTAATAGATGGAAGGTTGGATTCAGGGAATGGCTATTAATCAGATTTGGCTGAAAGAATTAGTAATATAATTGGATTCAAGCATGGATTTGAAGCTGGAAAGGTAAATGAGAGTCAAATTGTGGGGGATCTTAACTACCCAGGGAAGATATTTATATTTTATTCTATAAGCAAGGGAAGCTACTGAAAGTTGGTGGGAGGGTGTGACATGGTCTGACCTATACTTTAGGAAAGTTGTTTTAGCAGTGTATGTGTGGAAAATGGATGGGAGAGGGGAGAGACTTGAAGCAAGAGGATAATTTGGACTTCCTTAAGGAATATGTCTAGTAATGGCATCTCTGCTGTAAGTATTTTAGTTCATCTAATTATACAATCCCAGATTGATTTCCAGAATAGTTGGACAAATTTATAGCTCCACAAACAATGCATGAGTGTGCTTGTATTTCTGTACTCCTTCCAACATTGACTTCCTAACTCTGTGTGTGTGTGTGTGTGTGTGTGTGTGTATACATACATTGTGAAATTATGAAATTGAGGCAGGTATGCTTGGTTCTTTGGGTACTTACCAGGAAAGACCATGATAGGCAGCAGGGAATGGGGTGGCAATTACACTTTATTAAACACAACAGGTACAGAGAGAAGTGGTGAAAGGAATACAGAGGTAAATAATGGGACAGAGGAATAGGATAGTAGAGAGAGGCAGGTAGCATGGGAAAGAGGATGGGGATGAGGAAAGGCAGAGAATTTCACTCACATAAGAATTAGATTTTGGAACACTAGATAGCATGGACCCAATAGAGATGGAAGAGTGTGACAATAGTTTGAGGTCTCATTTTTACATATGTTTTGGGTAAACAGACCAACTCTTTTTTGTACCACCATAGAGTTAGTTCATTAACATATCCAAATCATCTCAAAGTTATTGGTAAAAGTTCAAAGTTACATCTCAAAATTATCAGTACCTTTTTTATATTCTGCTTGTCTGGAATTGTGGAGGTCTGGAATTTGTTTTGAATTTACATATCATAGGACCAGAAGGCCCTGACAACAGTCCCTGGATGGTTTCTGCTTATTCATCACATAGTATCAGGATGTGAATTTTGGTTAATATATGATACAATTTATAAATTATGCTCCTTTGATCCTTGGGACAGTTTGTACATAACTTCCAGGTTTCCCTTTGTTGCTATTGCCCCTTTATACTTGCTACTTATAAGCTTACTATACTAACTAGAAAGAGGGGAAGTGGTCGGGGGACCAGAACAAGACACAATTTTAATACTACATCTCTCTCTCTCTCTCTCTCTCTATATATATATATATGTATGTATGTATGTATAAATAAATACATGTATGTATTATATATATATATATGTATATATGTGTATATATAGCTAGAGTACATAGGCATATATAGATATGCCTTTTAATTCTCAATAAATATTATTTACCATATACAAATCTATCTATGCCACCTAGTTTTATGTTTTAGCAAAATGAATATTGCTTTATTAAAGGTTTTTTCTACAGTTACTAATCTCTTGCTTTTGTTTTTATATAATTAAGGTAATTTTATATATATACATATATATATATATATAAAATTAGCCTAATTTTTCTAATGATGGAGTATCCTTGTATGCCAGGTTTTAATACAACTTGATAACAATGAATGATTTTTGGATAAATTACTACAGTCTTTTTGACAAGATTTTATTTAAAATATGTGATGATATTTTAGTTATACCAATCTATAGTTTTCCTTCTTTGAATTATCTTTCCCTAATACAAGCATTAGAAATATATTTGCCTGAAAAAAAGACCTTTTCTTTCTCAATTTTTGAGAATTAGCACAGTATATATATTCTTCTAATTCATTGAAAGAGTTATCCTTTAACTCTATCAAGACTGGGGTTTTCTTTGATAGTTTAATTACATCCATTTGTACTTTTTTTGTATTGAGATTTCATCATTTAAAAACTTCATTTGGTGAAAAATGTTGTTTCCTTAGTCACTCTGTCATTCTCTCATTTTATTGGATTGTTTAGTCCATTTAAAGTTATACGACTTAGGTTTGTGTCTTCCTCCATTTGTGCCTTAGCATTGTCTTTAAAAACAATATTCTTTTTAATATTTAAAAAATATTTTTCCTTTTACATCAATTCTTTTTCTCTATGCTTAGTTTTACTTAAACTACTTTGGTGCAACCCTAATCCTACAGATTATCTTCCAGTTTCTACCCCTAGCTCTTGCTATTTATCAGCTCTTTGACTAGTTTGTTTTTTTTTAATTATTGATTTTATTTTTTATTTGTTTTTGTTTATTTATTTATTTACTTATTTGTGCCCTTCTTTCCATCTTGTTCCTTGCTCACAGTTACATGATGATTTTAATATCTCTCCCTCCAATTTTTTAATTTGCATATTTTCTTTGTTTTTCTTTTTTATATCTTCTTGAGAAGTTTTTCCCCATTTTTTCTCTTCATTAATTTTCTTCATTTCCATTTTGAAATTGTAGTAATGCATTCATGTTCTCTATGCTTATTTATTCCTTCCCTAATGTCTTTGTATATTTCATAGGGTTGAAGTTACTGATGTACTATATTTGAGTGACCTCTTCTGAAGATTTCTGTTTTATTTGCCTTCACACATGTTGTCTCACCATCCTCTTTTTTCTGTTGTACTTAACTCTCTGTAAAGAGAATTATCATTTTGTGAGAGAATGAACATGGAGAGAAGCAGTGTCATATGGTGGAAATCATCCTTTGTCCAGATCATGGGTCCCTTTATGCCACATGTCCTCTCCATGATTTTACACCTTCTAATTGGCTATATGATAATATATAAATGTTCCTACACACACACACACACACACACACACACACTCACACACACACACACACACACAAATATATCCCTTCTCCTCCTCAACCAGGCTGTTGTCCAGGGAGGTAAAGCATTCTCTTAGGAAAGTAGTCTACTATTGCACCAACATACCCAGAAGAAACCTATCATGAGGTCACCATTTTCCATTGCAAGGATAATTTCGTTCTCAACGGGAATACTCTTCAATTACTGCATCAGTCAGGAATTCAAATATGGTCCACAGGCACAGGACCCCATTAAGTTTGAACATTGCTACCAGGAGCATAGAGGGTGACAGTGTACTTGATTAAGTACTTGAAGGATTTGCTTTCTGTGGTGTTCTTCAAAGGATTTAACCTTGTCACTGTACTCCCTTTTTTCATTTTGTGAATTCAGCTATAATTGCTCTACATTTACTATATAATTCCTCTTTTAAAGAATTCATTGCATCTGGGCAAAGGTTCTGGTCCACCCTCCTGTTGGTCCTCTGACCCTAATTTAGGATTTAATATTCTAATAGGTGAACAGAATACATCTGGTAAAGTGGTGGCCAGAGAAGGGTATTTTGATTTGGAAAGTTACAGGGATGGCAAGGAGAATACATTGCCACACCCTCTCCAAGAGCAAGGACAGAGTTGATTTTATTATGGATGCAGATTTGGAAAAATGGAAGGGGAAAAGGTTATATACATGGCTGATGAGAAGATGGAAGAGCAGTGAGGTTAAATACTACTGGATATAGTCCTGATGGAGTGGATGACGTGTGGCAACCACAAATAAGTATTGCTAAGTCCCATTGAGAATTCTGGAGATGAAAGGATTAAGTTCTCCAGGAAATAATTTCTGGTCTGAGTAGCAAAAGAACTAGTGAGTAGGTGGTCAGGGAACCAAGTGAAAAGAAGGGTGTCATTGAGAACAACAGTTGATAAATACCTAAATTCAGATATTGGGTGATAATAGGGAACCGAGAGAGGTAAGAATCACTTCAAGGGTAAATTTGACAGCATTTAACACCTGATTATATATTAAGTACAAGAGCATAAGAAGAAAAATCAATAAATAAATCAACATAGCTCAACCCCAAAGAACTTTATCTGTAAACTCTCTTTAAGAATAAATTTGGTTTCAGTTTTAATATATTACAAAGGAATTTTAATGACATCTTCTAAGACCAATTTGGAAAGTAAGTAAAAGAAAGTAGAAAGTGAAGGGACTTCCCTTGCTAAAAAATGAAAATTACACTCAGCACTATTTAAGAAAGAGTTGCCTGGAGGCCAGATAACCTGAGAAGCTGAGACAAAGGCTCATTGGTCTCCCAGCTCAGCCAGCCTCAAACTATCTTTGACATCACCATGACTTTCTGGAGCTTGTTGCCAGTTGCCCTGGTGCTGCTCTGCTCCAGCACCCTCTGCTCCTTGGGATGTGACCTGTCTCAGGGCCTCCAGGAAGACTTCTCACTTCTGAACCAAATGAGCACATTTTCCCTGGTGCCGTGCCTGAAGGACAGGACCAACTTCAACTTCCCAAAGGAAGCCATGGAAGGCAACCAGCTCCAGAGGGAAGATGCCAAAGTCATTGTTCATGAGATGCTCCAGCAGATCTTCACCCTCTTCAGCCAGAATGCTGCACCTGCCACTTGGAATCAGACCCAGCTCATGCAACTGCTCATTGGACTGGATCAGCAGCTGGAACAGCTGGAGAGGTGTCTTGCACAGGATGTGAAGTGGGAAGAGCCTTCCCTGGGAAGTGAAAACTCCAAGCTGGCCCTGAAGAACTACTTCCAAGGAATAAACCAGTACCTGGAAGGCAAAGAGTACAGTCACTGTGCCTGGGAGGTCACCCGAGTGGAAATCAGGAGATGCTTTCTGTTCATTGGCAAACTTTCAAAAAAATTCAAGGACTAAGGAAGAAGACATAGACTCTCAGTTCCTCAAATAATTGGCTGCTTCCTTAAAAATAAGCATTCAATCTTAGAAATGTTTTTCGCCACAACTATTGAAAAAAAATCTATATTTGCTGAATTATTTGAAAAACAATATAAGCTACCTTTAATGTGTAGAAGGGAGTTTGAATACAAAGAAGCTTCACCCGAGCTCAGCGGCTGAATATTTTATAATTTACTTTTCATTTATTTTTATTTGTTTATTTATTTATTTATTGCTATTATTTATTCTAATAATATTGTTAATATTTATTGTTCAGATGGGGAATAGGATTGTTTTTGTAATATTTTATACTGACCCTACTGTTCATCACTATATTTCCCCTATAAAATGCATTCTTTTAAAGAACTCTATTTTTAATAAAAACTATTTTATTAAGAAATTTGTATGGTTGGCAGTACTTTTTTCTCTGTGGTACATGGCACATACACAAAAATTGGCCATGTACTAGGGTATAAAAATCTCACAATCCGATGTAGAAAGGCAGAAATATTAAATGCATCCTTTTCAGATCATGATGCATTAAAAATTATATGTAATAAAGGGCCGTGGAAAGATAGACTAAAACATAATTGGAAACTAAGTAATCTAATCCTAAAAAATGATTGGGTCAAGCAACAAATCATAGAAACAATCAATAATTTCATTCAAGAGAATGACAATAATGAGACAACATAACAAAACTTATGGGATGCAGCAAAAACAGTTCTTAGGGGAAGTTTTATACCTCTAAATGCTTACATAAATAAAATAGAAAAAGAGGAGATCAATGAATTGGGCATACAACTAAAAAAACTAGAAAAAGAAGAAATTAAAAATCCTCAATTAAACACCAAATTAGAAATATTGAAAACCAAAGGAAAAATTAACAAAAGTGAAATCAAGAAAACTATTGAACTAATAAATAAAACTAAGAGCTGGTTTCATGAAAAAAAAAAACAACAAAATAGATAAACCTTTGGTTAATTTAATTTAAAAAAAGAAAGAAGAAAACCAAATTACTAGTATCAAGAATGAAAAGGGTGAAGCTACCACCAAGGAAGAGGAAATTAAAACAATAATTAGGAACTATTTTGCCCAACTCTATGCCAACAAATTTGACAATCTGAATGAAATGGATACATATTTACAAAAATATAAATTGCCCAGATTAACAGAAGAGGAAGTAAAATACTTAAATAATCCCATCTCATAAAAAGAAATTGAACAAGTAATTGATGAACTCCCTAGGAAAAAATCTCCAGGGCCAGATGGATTTACATGTGAATTCTACCAAACATTTAAAGAACAATTAATTCCAATACTATTTAGACTATTTGGGAAAATAGGTAAAGAAGGAGTCTTACCAAATTCTTTTTATGATACAAATGTGGTGCTGATACCTAAACCAGGAAGAGTCAAAACAGAGAAAGAAAATTATAGACCAATTTCTCTAATGAATATAGATGCAAAAATTTTAAACAAAATATTAGCAAATAGATTATAGCAACTTATCACAAGAATAATAAACTATGACCAGGTAGGATTTATACCAGGAATGCAAGGCTGGTTCAATATTAGGAAAACTATCAGCATAATTGATCATATCAACACCAAAACTAACAGAAATCACATGATCATCTCAATAGATGCAGAAAAAGCTTTTGACAAAATACAACACCCATTCCTATTAAAAATACTAGAGAGCATAGGTATAAATGGAGTCTTCCTTAAAATAATAAATAGCATCTACCTAAAACCTTCAACAAGCATTATATGTAATGGGGACAAGTTAGAAGTATTTCCAATAAGATCTGGGGTGAAATAAGGATGTCCATCACCACCATTGTTGTTCAATATCATACTGGAAATGTTAGCCTTAGCAATAAGAGAAGAAAAAGATATTGAAGGTATTAGAATAGGCAAAGAAGAAACAAAGCTATCACTCTTTGCAGATGACATGATGATATACTTAGAGGTTCCTAGGGAATCAAGTAAAAAACTACTTTAAATAATAAACAACTTTAGCAAGGTTGCAGGCTATAAAATAAACCCAAATAAATCATCAGCATTTCTATATATTACCAACAAAGCTCAACAGCAAGAAATAGAAAGAGAAATTCCATTTAAAGTTACTGTAGACATTATAAAATATTTAGGATACTACCTGCCAAAACAAACCCAGGAACTCTATGAACACAATTACAAAACACTTTTCACACAAATAAAGCCAGATCTAAATAATTGGAAAAACATCAATTTCTCATGGGTAGGCCGAGCTAATATAATAAAAATGACAATTCCACCTGAGCCAATTTACTTATTCAGTGCCATACCAATCAAACTACCAAAAAATTATTTTATAGAGTTAGAAAAAATAATAAAAAGATTCATTTGGAAGAACAAAAGGTTCAGAATATCAAGGGAACTAATGAAATAAATGCAGGGGAAGGTGGCTTAGCCATTCCAGATCTTAAATTGTATTATAAAGCAGCAATTATCAAAACTGCTTGGTAATGGCTAAGAAATAGAGTGGTGGATCAGTGGAATAGGTTAAATTTGTAAGACACAGTAGTCAATGACTATAGTAATCTATTATTTGATAAACCCAAAGACCCCCGCTTCTGGGATAAGAACCCACTCTTTGTTTTGGGGTTTTTTTTTGCTTTTTTTTTGTTTTGGTTTGGTTTTTTTTTTTGGAGGCAATGGGGTTAAGTGACTTGCCCAAGGTCACACAGCTAGTAAGTGTCAAGTGTCTGAGGTCGGATTTGAACTCAGAACCTCCTGACTCCAGGGCCGGTGCTCTATCCGCTGTGAAAAAAAACTGCTGGGAAAACTGGAAAAGAGTATGGCAGAAACTAGGCATAGACCAAAATCTCACACCATATACCAAGATACAGTCAAAATGGGTTCATGGTTTAGATATAAAGGCTGATACTATAAGCAAACTGGGAGGGCAAAGAATAGTTTACCTATCAGATCTATGGAGAACAGAAGAATTTATGACAAACAGGAGCAAAATAGATAATTTTGATAACATTAAATTGAAAAGGTTTTGCACAAACAAAGCCAATGCAACTAAGATTAGAAGGAAGGTAGAAAATTGGGAAAGAATTTTTACAACCAGTCTCTCTGATAAGGGCCTCATTTCTAAAATATATAGAAAATAAAGTCAAATCTATAAGAATACAAGTCATTCCCCAATTGATAAATCATTTTGTAAATTAATAAATCGCACGTTGTGCAATGACTAATATTGATAAACTTAACCCTTCCCAGCAATACAAAGATCTAAGACATCTCCAAAGGCCTCATGATGGAAAATGCTATCCATATCCAAAGAAAGAGCTAGGGAATTTAAATTGCTATTTTTTTTCTTTTCTGTTGAGTTTTGTTTCCTCTTTCTGGTGGTTCCTCCTACTGGTTCTAATTTTTACTTACAACATCGCTAATGTGAAAATATGTTTAATAGGAATATATATGTATAGCCTATATCAGATTGTGCACCTTCTTGGGGAGGGTGGTGGGGGGAAGGGGAAGAAAAATTTAAAACTCAAAAGCATATGGAAGTGATTGTTGATAAATTAAAATAAATTCATAAAATTTTTTTAAAAATTTAAAAAAATTTATATGAAAAAGTTGGCTCAATACCCAATAACAGTGCAGAGAAGATTCATTACAAGAATCTAATTCAATAAACACTTATTAAACATCTATCAAGTTCAAGACACTGTATTATTCAGTGTATAAATATAGGCACAAAATAATAGTCACTGCCCTCAGAAGAATTAAAAATCTAAAGGAAAGATGTTGTGTCTAGTTAAGTGTGTTCAAAGATATGATGTATTAAGGTGCCATGCAGACAAATTGATTAAAATTTGAAGAGGAAAAGATCATTTTTAGCTAAGGGAATCATTGAAGGCCTCTTGGAAAAGGTAGCACCTGAATTCAGTATTAAAAGAATGTGAAGGAGGTCCAGGTTTTGAAGGTCTTTAGATGCTAACGGAGTTTATATTTTATCTTGGGGGTAAATTTATATTTGATCTTGAAGGTAATAGAGAGCAATTTGAATTTATTGTTTATGGAGTGGTGACATGGTCAGACCTGCACTTTAAGAAAATTACTTTTATAGCTGAGTGGAGGAGGGACTGGAATAGGGGGAGAAGAACTAGAAGGCTACTGAAATAGAGGAAGGGGAAGGTGGTGACTACGTAAGTGAAAAGAAAGGGAGTTAAATAAGAGATATTCTGAACATAGAAATGACAAAAGAACAGATTGGAAATTTGAAGTGAGTGAAAATGAGGAGTCAAAGATGACATCTAGATTGCAAGCCTGAGTGACTCAGAGGATGGTGGTACCTTTGACAGTAATAGTAAAGTTCAGAAGAAGGGAGGGTTCTTTTTTGTATATATTGAGTTTAGATATCTATAGGACATCCAGTTGGAGATGTCTAAGAGGCAGCTGGTGATTTGAGATTCCTGTCAAGTTAAAAAAGTGAATATTGGTGGTCCAGTAGAAGACACAAGAAGAAATTGTTATCAACCCATTATTTTCTCCCTCTGGATACAATGTACAGACCATTTCCACCCACATTCCATCCCACCCATTGAATGAGGATTGGTACATGCTTCTCCATCGCGGAAATAGCAATGCCTGGCCACAGTCTCAAACTCAGTGACCCCAAGATTAGCTGGTTCTCTGATTGACTTCACATGAATAGAAGAAAAGGAAGATAGAAAGCCATCTTAAAGAGCAAGATGTTCTTAGTGATGACAGGCAGATGTCATCATCAAAGAAGGACAAAAAGACTGTAAAACCTTTGCTCTTTGGACTTCCTTTGACCAATTTGGCATCTAAACAAATCCAGGTGCTTTGGGAGAGTGTGAATAAGCCAAAGTACTTCCTTTGGATCCACCGCATGCCAGTGATGTAATTGAGACAGTTGGCTATAAAGATTTCAAGCCAGAAAATCCTCCATAAGACTTAAGCTGTGAATTTTGAACGTTTATAGGAGGCCAATGGGAGAAAGAAAGAATTCAGGTCCCCTCCAGGGAGTTTAGAGCAGCTACGCTATCAAGGTTGACCTAATGTTCTCTCAAATTTCTCTCTCTCTCTCTTTTTTTTTTTTTTTGTTAGGCAGTGGGGTTAAGTGACTTGCCCAGGGTCACACAGCTAGTAAATGTTATGTGTCTGAGGCCAGATTTGAACTCAGGTCCTCCTGAATTCAGGGCTGGTGCCCTATCCTCTGCGCCACCTAGCTGCCCCTCAAATTTCTCCAAGTGTTTGTTTATGTGACCTGGCCTACTGGCCCTCTGGGCAGGATAGTCAGGAGCTTGTATGGAGAGTAACTAGTAAGTCTATTGGGGAGGAAAGTTCATGCAGCTCCTGAGTTCAATGAATAAGCAATGATGAAGCACCTTGATTCTGGGTAGAGTTACGTGATTCCCTCTTGACTGAACTCAATCCCTACATCCTAGTGAAAAGGTGCCTGCTGTAGCTATCAGGACATGATATAGCTTTGAGCTATAGATGGGGAAAGTTTTCCTTTTCCTTTATGGGAGTCAGTCCAGAAAGGAAAAGATTGTTTAGGTAATAGGCAGTGGGACTAGGGTAGATATTTCAAGAATGGCAGAAAGAGGAGGAGCCTAGGTCAGCATGAACATGTGGTTCTGCTCTTTCTTACTCGCTTCAAGATCTATGAGGCCTTGGCTACTGACTCTTAAGCAGGGAAAATAAGGCTCTTGTATTCTGTGTCTTATTTTTCCAAGAATCTGAACATTGATCTATAGGCAAGTTGTATGCTGCTTCTAAGTTTGATGATGAGGATAGCATTTATACAATACTTTAAGATTTGTGAAGCACTTTATACACAATGTCTCATTTGATCCTCACAACAACCTTGTGAGGTAGGTGCTATTATTATAACCATTTTACAGATGAGGAAACTGAGGTTGCCACAGTTTAAGTGATTTGGCCAGCTTCACACAGCTAGTTAGTGTCTCAGGTCAAATTTGAACTCAGGTCAGCCTGACTTCAGCTCTAGCACTTTAACCACTGTGCCACCTAGAGGGGATCTGAGCAATAACATAGCCCATACGTTCAGCCTACAGCACATATTTAACTCCCTTTGACTGAGCTTGATTTCCCCTAATGCCAGGCAATGGACATCCAAAGCAGGCTGTAACTAATATTTACGTATTGCTTTAAAGTTTGCCAAGTGCTTTTATAACTAATATCTCATTTGATCCTCACAATAACCATCTAAGGAAATTGCTTTATATCCCTGTTTTACAAATGAGGAAACTAAAGTGAGGAGAGGTTCAGTGTTTTGCCCAGGATCATACAACTGGTAAGTGTCTGAATCAGGATTTGAACTCAGTACTTCCTGACTCTAAGTTCAGTGCCTTAACCAGTGTAACATCTAGCTGCCTAATAAGACAGAAATGACCCAAAGGAATAAATAGATATATAGAGAGATATCTTTTTACAGACACACACACACATACACACATGTCTGTGTCTATGTATGTGTCTATCACATGTGTCTGTCAAGATAGAGACAGTGATAGGGAAAGGGGAAAGGAAGGGAATGTAAAGATATTAGGAGACATCCTGTTTTCCAGATCTAAGGCCCAGCAAGCAAGCCGTGCCCTGAGCTTGGCATGACAACAATCCTTTGCCCCCACCCTAAGTTGTGGTTAGTGAAATTTTGCTATTTAAGGTAAAAATTCCTGGGACTGTAATTTGCTGACCATCCTGCCCAGAGGGCCAGTAGGCCAGGTCACACAAACAAACACTTGGAGAAATTTGAGGGGCAGCTAGATGGCACAGTGGATACAGCACCAGCCCTGAATTCAGGAGGACCTGAGTTCAAATCTGACCTCAGACACATAACATTTACTAGCTGTGTGACCCTGGGCAAGTCACTTAACCCCACTGCCTAACCAAAAACTCCATTTAAAATAAGTAGACAGTATAAAATACCTAGAAGTACATCTGCCAAAATAAATCCAGGAATTATAGAAGATTTAAATAATTAGAGAAATATGAATTATAAATAGTTATCTGAATTGTCACAAAGCCAATAGTAGAAAATGGTATGTGCTGTAGTCTGGGAACTGCTAATGGTGGATGTCTATGCCTGGGGAAAGTTTTAGGATGACCTCAGACATAATTTAGGTAGGATTCTCCAAACACTGTTTTCCCATTGTGCTATTTCCTTTCTAAAAAGGAAATTTCCCTACCTGGTTAATCCTAAGCCTTGCCCGGTCACTACATGATTGGCTGTCAGATAAAACTGATGCCTGAAATCAAACAGAGATAAGGGAGTTTTTCCTCCTGTTATGATAGAGTATTATAACTATGTTCTTTTTCCTTTCATAGCAAATTTCTATAATCAAGAAGTTTTCTAAGTATAATACTAAATCTATTAAATAATAGATTGATACTGGAATATCTCTGAATTACTGTAATAGGATGCAAGTATGAACATTTTACAATTTTAACATATTTGTGGTCAAATTATAATGATATCTTCCTAAAGGAGAAGTGATTAGACAAGGTAATAAGACAAAGGTATAATGTAAAAGTTTTCTAATTAAATGGAATAGAAAATATTGAGAAAAACAGCAGTATTAGACTGTTTTCTCTAAGAACTATATGCATAAATATGTATATATACATATACATATATATATGTATGATTGGCTTCCAAAATTTATCTATCATGGAAATTCAGGCTTTGAGTATATTTTAGTAATAAGTTCTCAAAATCAGGTTAAGTTTTATTAATTAAGGAAATTCAATTTTATACATAAATCATATTGATAATAGTAAAGAAAGTGAAATTATTTTCCCATTTTTAAATTATCTTTCTGATAATTTTAAAAGGCAGAAGAACAGGCCATAAATGAGCTTCCTAAGGAAAAGCACTATGACAGGCAGATTTACAAGTGAATTCTGTCAAACATTTAAAGATTATTCCAATATTAAGTAAATTATTTGAAATAATAGGCAAAGAAGGGATCCTAACAAACTCCTTCTGTGATACTGATGCCTAAAACCAAGAGGAGTAAAAACAGAGAAAGAAAATTATAGACCAATTTCATTAATGAATATGGATGCAAAAATCCTAAGTAAAATACTAGCTAAAAGATTACAAAAATATATTACAAAGATTATACATTATGGCCAAGTGGGAGTTATACCAGAAATATAGAAATGGTTTAAAACTATTAACATAATTGATTGTATCAATAATAAAAGAAAAAACCATATGATTATATCAATAGATGTAGAAAAAGCTTTTGATAAAATACAACACTCATTTCTATTAAAATTTAAATATAGGTATAAATGGATTTTTCCTCAAAATGATAAAAAGTATGCTTATCTAGAACCATCAGCAAGCATTATTTATAATGGGGATAAGCCTGAAGCCTTTCTAGTAAGATCATGTAGGTAAAAAAAAAAAAACAATCTTTTTTGCAGACAATATGATAAACAAAACCCTGCAAGAAAGAGATAGTAAGAGAAACTCCATTTAAAATAAGTAGACAGTATAAAATACCTAGAAGTAAATATGCCAAAATAAACCCAGGAATTATAGAAGATTTAAATAATTGGAGAAATATAAATTATTCTTGGATAGGCCAGGCCAATATAATAAAAATGAAGAACAAAAAATCAAGAGTATCAAAGGAACTAATAAAAATGTAAAGGAAGGAGGTTTAGCAGTATCAGATCTTAAACTATATTATAAGGCAGTAATTATCAAAACTATCTGGTGTGCTGGCTAAGAAATAGAAAAATAGCTCATAATTTCTTTTTAAAAAAGAATTATTATATCAGGTACAGGATATAGGTAAAGATAGAAACAGCAAATGGTATATAAACTGAAATCTCTAAAGTTTCAAAATTGAAGAATCAAATTTAAATGGTTGTGCTAAATTATATTAAGTCAGAATTATCTAGGAATCTCTAGATTTGGAACCAGAGAAGCAGATCCTCTCTCAGAGCTGTCCTGAGGATAAAACCTATTGTCCAAGAAAAGATATCCAGGGACCAAGTAACTACATGAAACATCCGGTACTCAAAATGTGCTGATTAAATGGATAATGAGAATGGGTTACTAGGATACATTAGTTAACATTGATGATAACTCTTGTATTGCTTTGGTCTTTTGTTTCAAGATGTTTATGTTTAAGTTTTCTTGGTTACCTTGATGACATGTAAGTCTCCCTTCTCAGAACTAGTCCATTGTGAGCACTCTTAGTTTGATCTGTATCTGACTTAATGTAGTTATGCAAATATGGGAACTGTGGGAAAAAAACAAACTTTCTTGTGTTGTTTCAACATAGCCCTGTGTGGTTTGGAAACTGGACCATCTCTATGTGACTCTTTAGGGACTCTGTTTAAGGATCTATGTTGTGCTAACCAGAAACTCAGATTCAAAGACTGATGCGAGGAGTTTTCTCTAAGGGCCCCTACCAAGTCCTTCTTACTACTCCCATAGCTGTCAAACTTGTGGATGTGGACTCCCGAGTCATCTGAAGAAAGCCTCTGCTCCTGAGTGGATGGCAGAACCTCCAGGGACCTCAAGGTTCATCTAATACAGACTCAGAAACAGTCAACATCCAGATGAGACAGCTGTCCCAAGATTCCAGATGAGGCTGAGTACGCTGTCCTAGTTTTTTTTTTCCTCTTCCCTTCTGTTATGTGCTCAAAAACCAAGGCCCTGATTCAAGTGTGTCTTGGCATTTTCTCCCTCTCCATCTTGCCCCCCTTTTTTCTGCTTGCAAGCAAACAATGGCTAGCAACGATACCTGGGACACACTTCCCCAGTAGATCCTCTCAAGGAACTAACCCCCCGGGGCAAAATTTTATCTTGGCCCAACTAGTTTCTCATGGCATCTTGGATTATACCTGCCTCTCGTTTGCTAGCCATAAGGGTAAGGGTTCTTTAAGACCCCTTCCCTTTGGCCAAAAAGGGGAAATGTCAAGATATTACGAGACACCCTGTTTTCCAGATCTAAGGCCCACTAAGCAGGCTATGCCTTGAGGTTGGCATAACAACAATCCTTTGCTCTCACCCTCTGGATTATCTCAGCCACAGCAAAATCCCAGAATTGTTTCATACCAGCATCAAGTGGTCTCTGAACTTGGACAAGCATCTGTAGTACCCAGTTCTAGTCATGAAGTTCTGCTATGGATAAAACTTGTCACATTGTTATCTCTCTTTGTCAGGGCTACAGCTCACTGCTGAGCCATTGGTATAGGTATTGAGATCTTCCCATGCTGTCTCAGCCACACACCCTGCCCAGCACATGTGTCTTTGCTTGCAAGCAGTTTTCCTCCCTTTGAAATTAAACTTCTGTTTGATTCATTCTCCTGTCTCTAGTCTACTTTGTTCGGCTCAGGCCACCCACAGGTTAGCAACTGGATCTGGTCCGGTTGACAGGAATAATTCAATGCAATAAACATTTATTAAGATCTGATCACATAGTAGGTACTATGCTAGAACAGAGGTGTCAAACACCCCAGCCTGAGCAAATTGCACTCTGGAGCTGCCAGAACCGGATTAGAATGTAATTAGAATGTAATTGGGAAATATTTACCAAAATAAATGAGAACAATGATAATGAGACTGTAGTTTTTACCTGTGATAAGGTTGATAGTAAGGGTGGGGACTGGGGGGAAGGAAGAGGAGAATGTAGGGGCAAAAAAACCGGTCCTTCCTCATTTCGCTCTCTGGTATAGGTACAAGGGTCTCCTCCACAATTACCTTCTAACTCTTGAACTTTGAAATTTATCCAGGACCCAGGTACAGAGATCTGGTGAACCTGGTGCTCATCCAGTTGCATTGTTCCCTTCCTGACACGATCAGGGACAAATTCACACCTCATAAAGAGATCAGAGTTTACACTTGTTTACACAGTGAAATTTCATTTCTGTGGGACTACTCTGTGATTGGGGTGGGGGAGGAGCCATTGGGGAGGGGTAGAAAACCAATCCCTCTCCATTGCAAATACAAGTTTGGAACAAAGGTCTGAGGTGGAGGACAATGCCACAAAGGGGTCTCAACTAAACTTTTTTGTTGTTGCTATTCTTGCCCCTCCCCATGTCCATTTATAAGGGAAGTCCAAATGATCTTGTTAAGCTGAAAAAAAAATAACACTGGTACCTTTAGACCAGCCTAGCTCTTAACTCTGGCAAATCAATTTACAAAGATTATCTACTATGCTACAGAGGGTTTGTGATCTGGGATGACCACACCAACAAAATCATGAATCCTTTATATCCAAATACACGTCCAGAAAACAACAACCATGACGGTGAGGAGACTCAAAACCATGTCATACAAAAATCAAGAAGGAATGAGTGATGT
>NW_020954610.1:33737891-33803824 GCF_900497805.2 Vombatus ursinus
AGACTCAAAACCATGTCATACAAAAATCAAGAAGGAATGAGTGATGTTCAATTAGAAGAGAATGGGAAAGGGGCAAATTTGCTAAAGAGATTGGACTTGTTCTGCTATTCCACTGACCCCAATCGGCCAGACTAGGACCAAAGAAAAAAAGTTACAAGGAAACATGTTTTTGGCTCACTACAGGGAAAATTTTTTTACAATAATTAGAGCTAAATGAAAAAAAGAAAAAGAATGGGCTACTTCATTAGTTAATGCATTTTCTTTCACTGGAGGTCTTGAAGCTAAAGGCTACATGACCACTTGTCAGGAATTTTATAGAAGGGAATCATTGCAGCAGGCAGAGGGCTAGGTCACGTTACTGCTGAAGGCATCTAAACCAAGATTCTGTCTTCTTAGGAGGCAGAACCACTGTTACTGTGGTTGTGCTGGCACTTAGGTCAAATTAGTCAATCATGATTAGTGTTAGGAACACTGCTCTCTTTTGTTGTCTATGCTATCAACTTTTGCCAGTACTATTAGAATACTGCTTCCATAGGCATGTGCTTATTTTTCATATATTTTAAGAGTTTTGTGAATCTGGAATCTTTTAGTTTTGCTAAGAGTACATCTTGACATACTAGTCTCAACATACTACTCTGAGAAGCTCACACTCACCTTTTTTTTTTATTCTTTTGACAATAAGAGTTTCAGTTTATTACAAAGTTAAATACACATTGGCCACATCAGAGAAATTTCAGCTCAAAGACAAATATACACACAATTATCGATACAAATGGAAACTAGCTTAATCCTATAATGACTTTGTACTAGAAACTAAACTTTTCAGGGAGGGAAGACATATACACAGAAGTGAAGAGACAGGACAAAGGCTCACGAAAGGTAGAAAGCATACATACACAAGTAGAACACTGAGGACAAAAGTTGAGACTTGGTATTGCAATTCACAACACCAAACTACTCTTCCCAAAACAAGAAGCAGAAGCAAAAGAGCAAAAGAGAAGTGTGTCTATATATATTTGTGTAAGTATATATACGTATGTGTATACATACACACACATATGATAGAATGTTGGACTTGAAGTGAAGACCTCGATTCAAATCCTGCCTCAGAAAGTTATTAACTGTGTAACCCTGAGCAAGTCACTTGACTGCTTTGTGCCTCCATTTCTTCATTTGTAATACAGGGATAATAACAGCACAGGGTTGTTATGAGGATCAAATGAGAGAGTATTTGTAAAGTACTTTGGAAACCTTAAAGTACTACACAAATGCTAGGTACTACTACTACTAGTAATAGTAGTAGTTACACACACACACACACACACACACACACACATACATATGAGAACCCCATATACAGAAAGACAAAATTCAAACTGCAGAATGTATTAATATAATCATCATTCTCCTCTACACGTTTTCTCTTTCTCTCTCTCTCTCTCTCTCTCTCTCTCTCACACACACACACACACACACACACACACATACATACACACTTAATCACTTATATATACATATACTTTCTCATAACAGGGATTTATTAGATGTGCTCTTCATTTTATTATATTTTTCTCTTCTTGTTTGACTTTTTAAATGTCTTCTCTCTATCCACAAATTAGATAATATAGTATTTTAGAGGTATTGGATATTTTCTTCAAAGGCCAGGCATACTTACTGTAGAAGGAAAAAAAGAACACCCTTGCGGGGGACATTTGTGGATTCTGTTCTTGTCTGGGAATTCAGCAACAACTTTGCATAGCTTTCATGGGTCTTAATTCTCTGTTTAATGCTGAGTAGAGTTTGTTTCGAGAATTTTAAATTACTGCAATATGTCCAAAATGTCTTCTTGCTATATATACACACTAAGGTTTTTATAGGCCTATGGTCCGTTATTATGGAGGGAGGGAAACAAGGATGAGGAGAAGTACCCCTTTCAATGAAGTAAAACAAGGAAAAGTCCTACTACTATCTTCATCAAGCCCCTCAGCTAATACTTCCCATTGCTGCTATAAACCCACATGAGATTTTTTTCAATAGCCAGAAAGGCCACTCAGAACTATTTATGTTTTAAGAATGTCTTTCATGGGCGCTGCTCCAATAAGCAACTTGCTGATACTAGACCAATCCTTGATGGGTGAGATAGCATCTTCTACTTGTCCCCCCTACCCCCTGTAAGTCCCAATACAGTCATTTCATACAGTAGGTACTTAATAAATACTTGTTAAATTGTCTCTAGGTTCCAATGCATCAGAGTTTCTTTAGCTATTTATTAAGTAGGAGTAGCAGTACTTACTTGTAAAGTACTTCAATGCTCTCAAATGTATGGTACTAAAGAAAAATAAAATAATTTTATTAAGACAAATTATATTCAAAATAAAGCTTAGACTGTAAACAGTACTTCTACAAAATTATTTGGCCAAAAGAGAGAAAAACATATTTACCTGTTGTTGCAGTATATTTACTAATTCACAATTTTTTCAAATTATCCTCCAGAGATGAAATATATTCCAAGACAATATGGGCATTTAATGAAATTCTATTTGCTATTACAATGATTTACATTGCAGAAAAATCCTATAACTACATGAGTGCTTGTCTTTGTTGTTTCTGTTACCGTTTAATCCTCAATGATAAATAGTTGTTTTTTTTTTAATTATAGGCTAATGTACTACTATTACTAGCCAATACTTATTTGAACTAGGCCTGCAAACAATATCATGTCAAGGCTTTTGAAAAGGTAAACTCAGCTAATGAAGTATCAGAATTTTTTATATCAACCTTAAAAAGAATATTTATGAATTTTTTATAATGCTTAGGCTCAAATGTTGGAAATTCAATATATCTATTCATTATGATATTCCTAGTTATTAATGATGGGACCAACCTAATAGGAGCAAAATGGGAAATAAAATATTCCTTTATAACAACTCACACTTACATAGTATTTGCACATTCATAGATAAGTTAGCAATGCAATCTAACAAGCACTTAAGAAGTACCTAAGGTACTATGCTAGGTGAAAAAATATGAAGACAAAGACAAAAATTGTCCATGACCCTAAGGAGTTTACACAAACAAATAAATGATAAAGCATTTATTAGGCTCTTAGATGGAACCATGTTAATATTAGAAATAGCAATATAAGCAAGACAGTTCCTATCCTCAAGGACCTTACATTCTAATGGGATAAGGCAACATATAAAGAGGAGCTAAAAAGTAGAGGACCATATTTAAATGGCTGGAACAGAGATAGAATAACCAGAAAATGACTGATAAGTCATGTGTTTCAGGTAAGGTAAGACAAAAGCTGACCTAACACAGTTCAAGTGATTCTTGTGGAAGAGAGTTAAATTATTTGGCTGGAGTAGAGGCAACATAATCTGGAAATATCCAGGAAGGACATTATTCAAGAGGGAGACATAACAACAAAGGAGAGGAAAGGAACAAGAATTTAAGTGCCTACTATGTGCCAAGCATTATGCTAAACACTTTTACAAATATCATCTTACTTGGTCCTCTCGTCAATTTTGGGAGGTAGATGCTATTATTATCCCCTTTTACAACTGAGGAAATTGAGACAAATTACAGTTGAATGACTTTCCCATGGTCACACAGCTAGAAGTGTTTGAGGCTTTATTTGAACACCTGTCTTCCTGACTCCAGGCTGAGAATTCTATAAAGTGCGCCACCTAGTTGCCTGAACAAAATGTAAGTGTTAACAAGTACACATACGTTAATTTGAAGAGGGACAGAGATCTAAGAAGGAGGGGCATCAGGAATGGCCTCCAAAAGGAAGTAGCACATAAGCTAAGTTTTGACGGAAGCTATGACCCCAAGATGTTAAGGTGCGTGAATTTTTTCACATTGGGGGAAAAAAAAACATACCAACCCCACGGTTATAATAATAGATTCAGAAAAAAAATCTTTGTCCAAATATAATACTCAGGCTTTGTTTTTTGTAAATCTACAAAACATAGACATAAAAGAATCTTTTTAAAAATATGTGATAAAAAAACTTCTACCTAAGCCAAATGTTAGTATTGTATGCAACTGGGGAAATAATAGAAACTTTCACTAGAAATACAGGGGCAAAGCAAGGATGCTCCCTTTCCCTTTTGTTATTCAACATAGTTTTAGAAATGCTAGCTATAGCAATAAGACCAGAAAAAGAAATTGAAGAAAAAAGAAAAAAAGAAAAAATTACACAATAATTTTGTTGTATATTTGAAAGGAACAGCAAGTTGTGTATAGCAGATTTGCAGTTTCATGTACAATTGTCTTTTTATTGTATTGTACTATGGAAATGCTGGTTTTATTCCATAAATTAAAAATAAAATTTTTTAAAAATAATTTTTAAAAAGAAATTAAAGCCATAAAAAGAAGGAAAGATACACAAAAACTATTCCTATTTGCTGATGACATGATGGTTTACACCTCTTGTGTCTTTCTGGACTCTTCTTCCTTAACCTCACTGACTACATTTTGTTGTTGTTGTTCAGTCATTTTGGTCATGTCTGACTCTTCATGACCCCATTTGGGGTTTTCTTGGCAAAGACACTGGAGTGGTTTGCCATTTCCTTCTCCAGTTCATTTTACAGATAAGGAAATGAAGCAAACAGGATCACACAGCTAGCAAGTTTCTGAGGCCAGATTTGAACTCATGAAAATGAGTCTTCTTGACTCTAGGCTCAGCACTCTATCCACTGCACCACCTAGGTTCCCTTATCTACTATACTACCACCCTAGAGAATCCTTTGTTCTGAGGCCTTCCCCTCCTGATTGGTAACTCCCTCTTAGTGACCACCTTTATAGGAAAAAACTTCAGCCATGCTTCACCTCACTCATACCTGACTTCTCTCCAGACCTTTTCTCTTTCTCTTCCTCCTATGCCTCCCTGACTCACCTACGTCACTTTCTTGCTCCCTTTTATAAGTGGTCTTCTCCCATCAATTGATCTTACCAAGGCCTTTTATACTGTCAGTCATAAGGGCTTGTGGAAAATTATGTCAAAATTTGGTTGCCAGAGAAATTTATCAGTATTGTACATCAATTTCATGATGGCATGCTTGTCAGGTTCTGGATAATGGACAATGCTCTAATACTTTCCCAGTCACCAATGGAGTGAAGCAGGGCTGTGTGTTTGCTCCCATGCTTTTTAGCATGATGTTTACAGCAATATTGTCAGAAGCCTTCAACAAGGATTCTCTGCTGTTTGTACTAATTTTGGCCTAACAATTAACACCAAGAAAACACAAATTCTCTACCACCCAGCACCACACCACACATAATGCAGAAATTTTGAATACCATGAATAAGTTCACTTGGCAGTATACTTTCCAGGGATGTACACATAGATGATGAGGTTGATGTACACATTGCCAGCACTAACTTAGAAGGAGCTTCTGAAGGAAAATGTGGGAGTGAGGAGGTATTAGGCCACCTACCAAACTGAAGGTCTATAAAGCCATTGTGCTGACCTCATTGCTGTATGCCTATGAAACTTGGACAGTCTACCAGTGCTATGCCAGGAAACTGAATTGCTTCCATTTGAATTGTCTTAGGAAGATTCTGAAGATCACCTGGCAAGATAAGGTACCAGAAACTGAAGTCCTTTCTTGAGCTAAATTGCCAAGCGTTCAAAGTCTACTAGAGAGCACAATTCTGATGAGCTGACTACATTGTTCAAATGCAAAATGTACACTTGCCAAAAAAAACTATTTTATGAAGAACTCACACAAGCTAGGTACTCACCTGGTGGTCAGAAGAAGTGATAGAAAGACACTCTCAAGGTCTCTCTGAAGACTTTTGGAATCTATTGTGAGACATGGTTGATGCTGGCACAGGACTGTCCAGCATGGCATGTCTGCATCAAAGAAGATGCTGTGCTTCAGCACAACGCAGAATTGCAGTAATTCAAAAGAAATGGGAGTTGTGCAAATTTAGAGATATCTCCACTCCAAATGTTCACATGAATTATTTGTACCCCACCTGTGGTAGAGCCTTCATATTGGTCTGATCAGCCACAGCTGGTCACACTGTGACTTGGTTCCAACATAGTGATGTCATTTTGATCCTCTTTGAGAACAAAGGACAACAACCAATCTCCCATTGGCATGTAAGTTTCTTGAGGTTAGAGACTGTCTTACTTGATTTAATTTGTATGCCCAACACTTAACAGTACCTGACATATATGTGCTAAATACATTTTCTATCTTTCATCCATTTATCATCTATTTACATTAAACCTTGATCTTTCCCTCTGTCACTTTACCTATGACTACAATTTAAGCCCTCAAGTGTGCTGGCCGCGCCGTGCACTCTCCTCCTATAAGGAGCAGGCTGCCAGAGTCATACTTACCAGTCTTCGGAGCCTACCCGGATACACACACAGAGACGAGCCGACCAGGAGGTGCCAACACCCAAGCTTTATTCAGAGGCCATCACAGCAAGGCCAAGCAGGAAGGCCATAGCAAGAGAGCAGGAGCAAAGAGAGAGCATGCTCCCGACCACGACCCCATTCCTAAGTACCTACTTAACCCCTCCTCCTCAGCCCACCTACTAGTCAATGATTGTAGGGTCAGATACCGGAAGGGGATGTCTGAGTTTAGCGCACCAAGGGAGAGGAAGTGACGCAGGACGCTAGGACCGGATACAGGAAGGAGGCATCTGGGGTCAGTGCTACACAAAGGGAAGGTACGTGACCCAGGAAGTCAGGAAGGACACAGGAAGGAGGCGTCTGGGGTTGATGTTGCACTTAGGGAGGGGACTAAGCAAAGGGAACTCGTCCTCTGCCGTCCCACTCCCATGTGGCACAGCCCCCTGCCTCAGGAGCACGAGCTCTGGTTACTTCCCAATACCCAGTTCCTACCCCATCTTGCCACGACCTTCACTTGGCAGTAGCCAACATCAGACAGTCCCTCACACTCAAGGGCCAAGCAAAATAATTCTAATCCATCTTCCACATGACAGCTTCTCAATTAATTGGAGATAGTTACTAGGTCACCCCCTAAATCTTTTTCTCTTAAGATTAAATGACCTTAGTTTCTTCACCTGATCCTCATAAGGCATCATCTCATGGTCCTTTACTATCACTAGTTTCACTTTCCAATTCATCCATGTCTTTCCTTAAATGTAAAGCTCCAACTAGAATACAATACTCTAGATGTGGTCTAATTAGGGATGTATTATTGTTTTAGATTAATGCTTCATATTTTCTAAAATCTAGTTTTTGGTCATTTTGACAAACAGGAAGTATTTTCATGGAGAAACAAAGCGATTTCATGTCCAGCCCACCTGTGTAGGCTGGTTCCCTCATACTTAGAAGAAAGTCCCTCAACATTTTTAACTGTTGAATCCTTCATTTTCTTAGAGAATGTTATATCACTTCAAATAATCCATCCATAAACATTTATTAAGCATCTACTAAGTGCCAGGCACAGTGCTAAGCACTGGGGATACAAAAAAGAGGCAAAAGACAGTCCTTGCTCTCAAGAAACTTACAATCTAATGGGGGAGACAACATGCAAACAGATACAAAGCAAGCTATATGCAAGGCAAATAGGAATAATTAACACTTCTTCCATGAAGCCTTCTCTAATCCTCTTAGCTAGAAACTGGTTTGAATATCCCTGAGTCTCAGCTACTCCTCTATGTGCCATATGTACTTATTGTATTCTAGTGTGTCAGAATTTTTTATACATATGTATTATCTTACAGATCTAGATTATAAACTCTTGGAGAGTAGGGGCTGTAATGCTTTTCTTTTTTGAATCCCTAGCATAGTGCATTACATTTAAATGCGTGCAGACTCAATTCAACAAACATTTACTAAATACCTACTACGTGCCAGCCATTGTGCTAGGCTCACTCTAGAGATACAAATAAGAAAAAAGAAAAACAGTCCCTGCCCTCAAGTAGCTTATGTAGGAAGAGGTGAGGAAACTAGAAGGTATTTAGTGGGAAAGGGAGGGTAATGATGCTGCTAATGAAAAGTTGAGAGTCATCTGACACTATACTATTTTGAATTGTGATCTTATGCCACTATCTTGTTTCATAATATAAAAAGTTTCATAATAATTCCTCTGAACTTATTATTTCCATTGCCTAAATCTTATCCTACTCATTTGCATAGGTTTACTCTCACATCTTACACCAGTTGAAATCTTTCTCTTTCTTGGAGAGTTATAACAAATGCTGCCTCTTCAATGAAGACTTCATCCAATATTCTGAGTTAGAAATGACCTTTTGCTCCCTGATTCCCTCATCCTTCTCTGGGTGCCCTGTGTCATAGTCCAACTTGTATCATAGCTATTTGGATATATGTCTCATTCCCCTGATAGACTGCGAGAGGCCAGGGACTATGCCAATTTTTTTCTTTATGTCCTCTAGAATTGTACACTACACATTATAAGTACTTAATAAATCTACTGAATTCAATGACAGTTTCAGCATTAATTTTATATCTTAAAGACCAGACACTTCCAGAATGTGAAATTCCACCTCCATTTAGTGACAACTACCATAAGAGAGAAATGAAAAGCCATATTTCTGTAGCTCATCAAAGCATTTTCCTCACAATGACCCTGTGAGGTAAATCATATTGTTATCATTCGCATTTTACTGAGGAAGAAATTAGTTCAGGAAAGTGAAGTGAGGAATTCAGAGAAATTCATAGTTTTTCAGTCTTTTTGTTGTATCTGACTCTTCATGACTCCATTTGGGATTTTCTTGGCAAAGATCCTGAAGTGATTTGTCATTTCCTTCTCCAGCTCACTTTACAGTTGAGGAAACTGAGGCAAACAGGGTTAAATGACTTGCTCAGGATCACAGAGACAGCAAGTGTCTGAAGTCAGATTTGAACTCATGAAGATGAGTCTTCCTGACTCCAGGCCCAACATTAGATCCACTGCATCAACTAGCTACCCATGCCCATTTTCAAAGAAAATGGTAAGACTTATATAAGCAAATGCAGAGGAAAGAGAACAGAACCAGAAGGACAATGTCCACAATGGCTTCAATAACATAAATAAAAAATGACACTAACAGGCAGCAGAAATTCAATTACAAGTACCAAACAATATCAGAGAGAGATGAGTTCTCAACTACCAATTGTGGTTTAAGTTCCTGAAAGGGAGGGCCTGTGTTACCCTTTAGCATAGGGTATAGCAGATGCTAAATGCTTAATGAATGTGTTTTTTAAATGTATTGACTTTGAATTGTAATATCATACACACTTAACTTCATATCTTCAAGACCAAACACTAATTAGATCTGTGGTCTTTTACCCCCATCTAGTGGCAGTACACTCACTATTATTACAGTATTTACTCACAAGCAGGGGCTATTTATAAAGCTCAAATGAGATGGTGGATGTAAACCACTGTGCAAATCTTAAAGTGCTACATAAATTCTAGTTATTATTACTATTATTATTATTATTATTAGCCTAAAGTCACCAGGCATCCAGTTTGGTGATGACTTCATTTGCTGAGACACACCTGCTGAGCTCAAGCAAGGTTTATATAGCAATACAGGGGGTGAAGCTATAAATGTTTAGCAACCAGATTCTGGGAGAGTGGGGAATGAAAGTTCATATGCTTTTAAGCATAATCTGCATTACTGACACTTTCTTAAATTTAGACAATCAGCAAAAACAATGCATAACACTATGGTTTATAACAATTATTGATTTCTGAGGTATAAATGCTCACACTGAAAATTTAACAATAGGTTCTCAATGGCAGAGTTTGAGCTGGCTCTTACACACCGCTGCTCCCAACTTTGTAAAATAACAAGTGTAAGCATTATTTTTTAAGGTATAATTTTTATTTATTTTTAACATTTTTTAAAATTTTGAGTTCTAAAATTTTTTCCCTCCTTTCCCCCACTGAGAAGGTAACCAATACGATATCAACTATGCATGGGAAATCATGCAAAATATTTTTTCATAACAGCCACTTCACAAAAAAGGCAAGAAAAAGTACCCCAGAAGGGAAAACTAGGAGGTGATACCCTGTCCACATAACTGCTCATCATTTCTTACAGCACCATGGTACTCCATCATAATCACATGTCACAACTTATTCATCCATTCTCCAATTGATAAGCATCTCTTCAATTTCTAAATCTTTGTCACCACAAAAAAAGAGTTGCTATAAATATTTTTGTATATATAGGTACCTTTCCTTTTTCTTTGATCTAGTAGTACATTACTGGCTCAAAAGGTATGTAGTTTTATAGCCTTTTGGGCATAGCTCCAAATTGTTCTCCAGAATAGTTGGACCAGTTCACAACTCCACCAACAATGCATTAATGTACCTATTTTCCTTCATCTCTTCCAGCATTAGTCATTTCTGATAGGTGTGAGGTACTACCTCAGAGTTGCTTTGATTTTCATTTCTCCAATCAAAAGTGATTTAGAGCATTTTTTTTCATGGAACCATAGACAACTTTGATTTCTTCTTCTGAAACTATTTATCGATTATGGAATGACATTTATTTTTATAAATTTGACTTCATTTCCTATATATTTGAGAAATGAGACCTTTATCAGAGAAACTTGTAAAATTTTTTGATAACTTCATTATCTATGGTACCTTTTATAAAAATGCAATTTCCATGATTATCTCCTTTAATTAGGTCTATTTTTCCTTTTCCTTTGTTTGAGATCATGATTGATACCCCCTTCCCTTTTTACTTTAGCTGAAACATAATAGATTCTGGTCCATCTCTATATTTTAACTCTGTGTGTTTAACTCTGTTTCAATCATATCTATTGTAAACAACATATTGTTGGGTTCTGGTTTCTAATCCATTCTATCTGCTTCTGTTTTACGGGTGAGTTCATCCTCTGCACATTCAAAGTCATGAATACTAACTGTGTGTTTCCCTCCCTCCTATTTTCTTCTGTTTATCCTTCTCTCTCTCTTTTTATCCTGTCCATCCTCACCACTGTATCACTTTAACCACTCTCCCTTCTATCACCTCCCACCTTCTCTTATCCCTTTCCTCTCCTACTTCCCTATTTGATAAGATAGATTTCTAAACCCAACTGAATTTCTGTGTTATTCCCTCTTTGGAACAATTTTGATAAGAGTGATGTTCAAGTGTCACTTGGCACCACTCCCATTTTTCCCTCCACTGTAAAAGCTCTTCCTTGCATGCATCTTTTATGTTATATAATTTTCTTCAATCTCCTGTCCCTTCTACCTTCTCCCAGTGTATCCCTCTTTCTCACCCCTTCATTTTTTTTAGATCTTCCCATCATAGTCAACTCACACCCATGCCCTCTGTCTCTGTGTACTCCTAACCACTCTAATAATGATAAATTTCTTATAAGTATTATCTTCCCATGTAAAAATGTAAACAGTTTGATCTTAATGAGTTCTTTATAATTTCTCTTTCATTTTTACCTTTTTATGCTTCTTTTGACTCTTGTATTTGAAAAATAAAATTTCTAATCAACCTTTTTTTTCATCAGGAATACTTGAAAATCCAATATTTCATTAAATATCCATTTTCTTCAAATGACTCTACTCAGTTTTGCTGGGTAGGTTACTTTGCTTGTAATCCTGGCTCATTTGCCTTCCAGAACATCATATTCTAAGCCCTTCACTTTTTAATGTAGAAGCTGCTAAATCTTGTGTGAACCTGACTATGGGTTCACGATATTTGAATTATTTCTTTCTGGATGCTTACAATCTTTTCTAGTCCTGGAAGCTCTGGAATTTGGCTATAAGATTCCTGGGAGTTTTCATTTTGGGATCTCTTTCAGGAAGTTATCAGAGGATTCTTTCAATTTCTATTTTACCCTCTGGATCTAAGATTTCAGGGCAGTTTTATTTGATAATGTCTTGAAATATGTTGTCTAGTCTATTTCTTTGATTATGGATTATGACTTTCAGATTGTTCAATATTTTTTAAATTATTTCTCCTCAATATATTTTTCAGGTCAGTTGTTTTTCTGATGAGATATTTTACATTTTCTTCTATTTTTTCATTCTTTTGGCTTTTTTTTCATTTGTTTGTATCTTAATGTCTCATTGAGTCATTAGCTTCCAGTTAGCTTTTGTACCTCTTTTTCCATTTGACCAATTCTGCTTAGGAGTTCTTTTCTTCAGTGAATTTTTGTGCCTCTTTTACCATTAGGTCAATTCTGTTTTTTTAAGGTATGATTTTCTTTAGTATTTTTGTGCTTTTCACCAAGCTGGTAATTCCTTTTTCATAATTTTTTTTTGCATTACTCTCATTTCTTTTCTCGATTTTTCCACTACCACTCTCATCCCTTTTTTTTTTAACTCTTCTAGGAATTCTTGTTGGGCTTGTGTCCAATTAGCATTTTTTTCTTCAAAGCTTTAGTTGTAGATGTTTTCACATTGTTGTTTTCCTCTAAGTTTGTGTCTTGGTCTTTCCTGCCAACATAGTAGCTTTTATGGTCAAGTAATTTTTTTTCTCATTTTTCCAGCTAATTTCTTGACTTTGAATTTTACATAAAACTGTGCTCTGCTCTCCTGGAGTTGGAGAGACATTGTCCCAAGCTTCAGGCTTTTTTGTGCTGTTGTTTTCAGAGTTGGGTCTGGGGGCCTGCAAGTTTTTTGGTGCTTCTAAGGTGCTATGATCAAGGGAGAGGTATGGTGATTGCTCTCCTGGTCTGCACTCCGGTCTTTACCTAGGAAGGGCCCTGGCTACTCTGTGGCTGCAAGCTCTGGTGCTCCTCTCTTCCCTGGAACTGTGACCCAAATTATGTATGGACAGTAGAATTGCCAGTTAGCACCAGCTGCACCCAGTGCCAGCAATAGGTTCCCTGTAATCTCTTTATGACCAGATATCCAACTCCCTTACCATCTCTGGGATGAGAGCTCCAGAAGGTGCTGCTGCTACTGTCATAGCTGTTTCCACAGCCTGCTTCTAGTGTTGCCACTGCCTTCACTCTGGGTCACTCTAGGTTGGCCCCCAACTCAGTGTCACAGATCTCTCCTTCTATTCTCCTGAGTTGACTTGGGCTGCAAAAATGTCTCACTCCAACCTTTAATGGCTCTGTCACTTCAGAATTTTATGTGAGGCATTATTTTAAAGTTATTTGGAGGGGAATGTTGGGAGAATTCAGCTGAGTTGCTGCCTCTGCTTCTGCCTTTAGTCTTAAATGTTTTTTTGTTTTTTTTTTTTTTAGTTAGGCAATGGGGTTAAGTGACTTGCCCAGGGTTACACAGCTAGTAAGCGTAATGTGTCTGAGGCCGAATTTGAACTCAGGTCCTCCTGAATCCAGGGTTGGTGCTCTATCCACTGCACCACCTAGCTGCCCCAGTCTTAAATATTCTTGATGAGACCTGCAGCCAACTAACACTCACCATATATCAAATACTTGGGGTCACTGGCAATTTTGATTCTTCTGAGATTGTGACACACTATCATAGCTGCCATATAGCATTCCTGGACACTTACTGATGTTAAAAGAATGGATTTTTGCTGTAAAAAGCCTCTTGGGATCATTAAAAAAGCTGCACAATTTTCAAAAATGATTCATTCAGAACTTTTCCTTCTGTTCAGTTATGGGCTCAATTCATCGTCTCTCTGCAGTATATGCACATGAAGCATTACTGCTGGACTAACTCAGTGGGCCATCCTTTCAATTGTAGGTCATGATCTGGGCATCTCACACATCAGAAGTACCCTCTGCCCCTGGGGCTCTTGCCAGAATTCCCATTTAAGGAGAGCATCCTGGACATCCAGCTCTTCATTTTTCACATACAGTACTCCTCTGGACATCATAACACAGGGTATCATATTTCCCCCTATATTCCATATTTTGACTTTTATGTACTGTCTTCCCCATTAGAATGTGAGCTCCTTGAGGCCAGGGACTGTCTTTCTTTATGCTTGTATCTTTATTCTCAGCACTTAGCACAGTATCTGTCACATAGTAAGTGATGAATAAATGCTTGTTGGCTGGCTGACTTTTTTTAAAGTCTTTTTGTTTTTCCAGCATGGCAGGCTAGACTAATCTCTTTTGAGTAAGCTTGGTTTTCCCTAAGAAGAGTTCCTCTAGGGTTTCTGGGCCTGGTGTAATCAGCATAATGTCATGTGCACATAGGAATATCTGGAAAGCTTTGTCATTGACAAGGAATCCCTCCTCTTTTAGACTTTGTGTGACAAAATCCTTCACAACGGTAGCAAACACCTTTTGGTAAATATATGTCACCTGGTTATATACCTCACTTTATAATGATATAAAAAGAATCGTTGTACAGAGTTGTATATGTATTGGGTCAGGTCTAGTTTCTCTTCATTGACTACACCTTCTCTATCAAGATATTTTCTCAGATGCGATATTGGAGATTGAGATGACAGGAACCACATGTAGTGTTTCCATTTTCAACACCAGTCAGAATAAACAAGAAAGGTCAGCCCATCTCTTTCCCTTTTATTTAAAAAAAAGATTTTATTGATCTTTTTCATTTTAAAAATATATCCAGTAAGTAGCACAGTGAGCACAGCAAGTTGAATTCAGTGTATTTAAAATATGCTTGCTAAATTGCATTCTTAGAAATTATAACATCTCCCAGTACCCTTTTCCCTCCATCTCCTCAAGAACCATCCTATATAACAAATAGGGTTTAAAAAAAAAAAAGCAAAAGAAGAAGGGAAAAAAACCAGCACAAGTGATCAATGCAATGAAAATGTCTGAAAATATTTGCAATGTTCAACATTTATAGACCTCCAAATTCTAGAAAGGGATAGATTGAGCATGTCTTCTCTTGTCTCTTCATTTGAACCATGCTTGTTCCTCATAATTTTGCAACATTCACTTTTGATATTTATGAAGGCCAGGGGGAAAGGTGTCATCAATATGTGTATGATCTTTTTGTTTACTTTGTTGTTGTCATTGTGTTTATTGTTTTCTTGGCTATGATAATTTCATTCTTCATCAGTTCATGTGTATGTCTCCATGCTTTTCTATATCATCACATTTATCTTTTCCTATAGCACAATAATCTTCTATTATATTTGTGTACCACAACTTTTTTTTTAATCAATTCCCCAATCAATGGGCATCTATTTTGTTTCTGATTCTTTGCTATTTCAAAAAGTGATGCTATGAATATTTTGATTTACATGCTCACTTTATTCTTACTAATTGATTCACTGGTGTAGAAGTCTAGTAATGGAATGTCTTGATCACAGGGTTTAAATATTTTATGTACTTTTTACGCATAATTCCAAAAGGCTTTCCAAAGTGGTTGTTTCACCAACAACACACTTTTTTCTCTAAGACATTCTACCTTTGAACACACTTATTTGGGCGCTAGTTATATCCTGCCTCTATAGTAAAATTCTTCTGAGGGCAGTGACTATGTCATTTTATATTTATATCTACTCAGTAAATAGCACTGTGAGTTGAACTCAGCATGTGCTTAATCTATGTTTGTTGAATTGCATTCTTGGAAATAAGTTTCTTTGCATTCTTTTGGGGTATTAAGCCTTTTCACATGAGATTTATTAGCAAAATAGTTTTATTAGTAAAATATAGTTTTTTTAAAACATTGCATTTTATATGGGAAATATAACAATGAATAGTAGACTCAATATAAATAGCACAAAAATAACTGTGTCCTCCCATAAATAAATATTAAAAATACATTGATTAGAATAAATAGACAGATTGATAAAAAATAAACAGGAATTATAAAATGTTCAGGTATTAAAGACAGGTGAGGATTTTCTGTATTAAAACTCTCTTTTAGTTAATGAATGGCAGCTTATGTTTTTATTCAGTGAATATAAATTTTTTTAATTGCTTCAGAAACAATTCTTTCTAACGACTGAATTCTTAGTTTTAAGGAAATGGTCAATTGTTTAAAGAACTGAGCATTTAGTTCTTCTTCTTTAGTCCCTAAATTTCCTTGTGAATTTGCTCATGAACAAGAAGAACCTCCTGATCTGTACCCACACGATCTCCCAGGCACAGTGGTTGTACCCTTTTCCTTGAAGGTACTGGCTTATTCCTTGAATGTAGCTCTTCAGGGCAAGCCTGGCGTTCTCACATACCAAAGAAGGCTCTTCCCACTTTATATCCTGCCTATGGCACTTCTCCAGTTGTACCAGCTGCTGATTCAGTCCACTGAGAAGTTGTGTGACATCCAAGTGGCAGGAGCAGCATTCTGGCTGAAGAGGGTGAAGATCTGCTGGAGCATCTCATAAGAATGACTATGGCATCTTCCCTCTGGAGCTGGCTGCCTTCCATGGCTTCCTTTGGGAAGTTGAAGTTGGTCCTGTCCTTCAGGCATGGCACCAGGGGAAATGTGCTTATTTGGTTCAGAAGTAAGAAGTCTTCCTGGAGGCTCTGAAACAGGTCACATCCCAGGGAGCAGAGGGAGCTACAGCAGAGCAGCACCAAGGCAACTGGCAACAAGCCCCAGAAGGTCATGGTGATACTGAGGATAGTTAGGGACTGGTTGAGCTGGGAGACCTTCTTCTCAGCTTCTCAGGTTATCGGGCCTCTAGGCCATTCTCTCTTAAATAGTGCTGAGTGTAATTTTCATTGCTTAGCATGGGATTTCCCTTCACTTTCTACTTTCTTTACTTACTTTTGGTCTTAGAAAATGTGATTACAATCCCATCTTTGTAACATTTGTATTAGTGAAACAAAATTTACTTTTAAAAAGGATTTACGGATTAAGTTCTTTGTGGTCAACTATCCTGTTTTACTATTTTTTTAAACTCACTCTTTTGTAGTACACATTGTTGTTCAGTTGTTTCTTCATGACTCTAGGATTTTTTTTTTTTGTCAAAAATTCTGGAGTGGTTTGCTGGAGTTCTCCAGCTCATTTTACAGATGAGGAAATTGAGGCAAACAGGGTTAGATGACTTGCCCAGGATCACCCAGCTAGTAAGTGTCTGAGGCCATATTTGAACTCAGGAATATGAATCTCCCTGACTCCAAGCATTGTATTCTATCCACTGTGGGACCTAGATGCCCATATATCATTTGCTAAGGGTTGTCCCTGAAATGTTTCTTCCCTCTGTCCTCTCCAGACGACCTCCATTGCCATCATCTGCATTTAGGCCTTCATCAACTCTTGTTCTTCCTTTGTTTCAATGATACCACTCTCTTTACTTTACTCCCTGGTCACCCTTTCACCAATCTTGTTGCCACTCAGACCAGAAACCATTTCCTGAAGAACAATCTTTTCATCCCCAGAATTCATACCCTGAGACCTTGGTGTTCTGAATGATGGTTGTTTCATCTCACCCTCATCATGGCCCACATGCAGTAATATGTGCCTTTACTCCTCTGTCATCTTCTCATCAGCCATTTCTGTTACTTTCCTTTTACCTTTCCTTTCCCCTCAGAATAACAGGAAAAGAATCCAATGAAGAAAGAAAACAAAGAAAAAAAGAAAACTAACAAATTTTAAAAGTTGGGACGGAGAGCTTGAATTCATTATTTAACTGTGATGGAGATTGAAGAGGAGTACAAATATCTAAATCAAATATTCACTAATTTAATTAAAATCCCAAATTAGTCAATGATAAATAGATATGGGGCTAAGATTACAGTGGGAAGTGAACCTGAAGGAATATGATTGCTTCAAAGTGGTCTAGTATTTTATGGGTTTTTTTTTAATCCATTTCCTTTTATCCCCAGAATTCTAAAGATTCAAATGAAAGAATACAAAAATCTAATACTATTAGGAGTAAATTTGAATGTGTTAGACAATTTGATATGATGAAAGTAAGTAGTAAACTGCATAAAGAAACAAAATCTTGACTAAGAATAAAAGAAAACAACCTTGAGATTTCAACATATGCCTGGCAAATCAGCAAACATGACAAAAGTTAGGAATGATCAATATTGAGGGAAGTGTGGAAAGACAAGCACACTGATTATGGAGCTTTGAACTTGTCCAGATATTCTGGAAAACAATTTGGAATTGAACCAAGAGAGTAACTAAAATGTCCATATTCAGAGATGCCACTGTCAGACATATTCCCAAAGGAAATCAATGACAGAAAGTCTCCATATACACCAAAATATTTATAACCTATAATTTTTGTTTGTTTATTTGTTTTCAAAGAATTGGACATAAAATAGATGCTTATTGATAAGGGGAATGCCTAAACCAATGGTAGCACATGAATCAATAAATGAATGAATCAATTAACAAATAAAATTAATTATGTGTAAAGCATTGTACTAAATACTGTGTATACGAAGAGTAAGACAGTTCCTGCTCTGAAGAAGATCACACTCTAATTGTGGAGATAACATACATGGAAGATTTCAGCTGCAATTTAGATGGAATAGACCTTGAGGGTGCAGAAGAAAAACACAGTAATGCCTCTTTATGTCATGTCCATTAATAGTATCATATAAGTTTCTGATTTTGAACAATTTCACAAAGCTAAATACATTTATGACAATAATTTTTGTTTTTTCATTCTTCCATAGCCAAAGGTGGCCATCTAGGTGGCACTGTGAATACAGTACTGGACCTGAAATCAGGAAGACTTATTTCCCTGAGTTCAAATCTGACTTTACTAGCTGAGTGATGCTGGGCAAGTCATTTAACCATGTTTACCTTAGTTTCCTCATCTGTAAAACAAGCTGGAGAAAGAAATGGCAAACTACTCCAGATCTCTGCCACAAAAATCCCAAATGTGGTCACAAAGAGTCAGACATGAATGAAAAACTACTGAAAATAGCTGAAAATATATGAAAGTAATGGAATACTATATTTTAAGAACTGATATCATCATCAGAGATAGAGAGCTGGAAAGGTCCTTAAAAGCCTTCTTACTCAATGTCCTCATCATATTTACTTATTCATTCATTCATCATTTTATTTTTTTAATTTATTTTATTCATTTAATTATTCATTTTTTCATTCATTTATAATCATTCACCTATTTAGACATTCACTCATTCATGAGTTTATTTACTTTTCTATCTACCATCTATCTTCCTGATTATTGAGCTATCAATCAATCAATCAATCAATCTCTCTCTCTCTCTCTCTCTCTATATATATATACATATATATATACATGTATATATATTTTTAAAAGCTAGGTCTCTAACTCTCCCTGTCTGGAAATACAAGTACTACCCATGGTTCTGTCTCATTCTGATTTTCCTGGAAGCTTTGATATGCTGCATTTCAAATATGTGCTGCATTATACCTCCTTGCATAGCCTGGTCCCAGAGATCTCTACATTAATGCCAAACATTGTGTGGATCAGATTATCCCGCAGAAGCTCTGAGCTCTGAAACTCAAAAGATCCACTACTCTCATATGTCCTAATGTCCTTGATGGCAGGTATGTGCCATCAGACTTGGTAACCTCATTTGCACATGATGAAACTAAGGCCTAGGGAAGATCAAGGTCACACAGACAGTAAGCATAATGACTACAGAGAATCATGGAAAGAAGGATGAATTGACTCAAGTGAAGAAAGCAAAACCAGGAAAACAATATATTCAATGACTACTACAACATAAATGGAAAGAACTATCACCTCAAGAAAACAAAAAAAAAAAATGAAAGCTACAAAATTATAATGACCAAACTCGGTCCCTAAGAGTTTATATCAAAAGATACCTTTCCCATTTCTTTGCAGAGGTGGGAGACAAAGTGTATATAACTCTGAGCACAATGTCACACTTTTTTCAATATGTTGGTCTAATTTTACTGATTTTTCTTTATTACAAGGGCTCACTCTCTGGGAGGAATTAGTGAGAAGGATAGAGTGGGAAATGTAGTTGACATAAAAATGATATACATCAATAAATTTTTAATAAAGAATGCAAATTACCTTATGATAGGGACTCTCTTTGGCTTAGTATTAGTATCCTTAGCACTTAGCCCAATTTTTGGCATCAAGTCATTGTTTAATAAATGATTTTTATTAATTTCATTTATTATCATTATTATTTCTCCTATTTGACATCTTAGTCTCCTTTGCTGGATTATCATTCATTTCCTGCTCCAAAGTATGGGTGTTCCACAGGGTTTTTTTCTTGGACCTTCTCCTCTTCTATCTCTATATTTGTTTCATTGAAAATCTCATTAGCTCTTCTGGCTTATGGTATTATCTTTCTGCTGATGATCTCGACTAGTTTTCCAATCTTGATCTCTATTGAACTCCAGTGGGACATTGTCAACTGAGTAATAGAGAGATCTTTCTGGTTGTATCAAAGCATCCCCACATCAATATCTCCGAAACAGAACTCTTTGTCTTAACTCCTAAATGAAAGGCAGTGATACAGGGAATAAATCACTGGATTTAGAGTTGGACAACTTGGGTTCAAATCCTAACTCTGGTTGCTTACTCTCCATGTTACCTTACACAAGTCACCTAACTTCCATTGGCCAATTTTTCTTCATCTGTAAAATTTGTGTTTTGGATTAGATAAACTCTAGAGTCTATTTCAAAAATCAAACCTATTATCCTAATCCTTCTTCTAAAACCTTTCTCATATCTTTTGAAAAATCCTCCTAATTATTGAAGTTCTTAACATCAAGTCATACTTGAAATCAGCTGCCAAGCTTTGTCAATTCTACTTCTGCAATGTCTTTCTAACCAGGCTCCTATTCTCCATTCAGTATTTTTAAATGTATTTTACGAATGAGAAACAAAATCTCAGAAATGTTAAGTGATTTTCTTAAGGTTTCCCACCTAGCAAATATACTAATCTTTTCTCTCTTCACACACTGAATATTCCAGTTCAATTCAAGTGCTTATTGTTCCTTGATCTTCTGCTGCCTTCTCTTTCTTTCATGTATTTCTTCATGTCTAATATGCACCACTACTCCCTATTCCTGTCATTTGGCATCTTCCTCTTTCTTCAAGGTCTAATTCAAGGTCAATCTCCCTCACATTGCCTTTCCTGATCCCATAGTCAAGAAATGATATTTAATCCTTTCTTTTTGGGACTCTTCTATGCACTAATTCATTTCTTAACTCATATTACATTTATTTGTATATATGTGTTATTCTTGTACTAGACAATAAACCCCACAATTGCAAAGACTTAGACATGTTTCATCTTCATTTTCTCAGTTATCAAGTAAATCAGTAAGTATTCATTATACCAGGCACTGTACTAAGCACAAGTGATTCAAAGGAAAGTCAAAGTCAGTTCCTGCTCTCAAGGAATTCACAGTTTAATGAAGGAGAATCATGGAAAGTGCCCCATATTCAATAGGCACCTAATAGGTGTTTATTGAATTAAACCTAAGAAAACACCAGAAAAAGACTATCTGTTTGAAAACTCAATGGTTCAAATGAAATGATTTTTAACTCTTTGCCTTGCTCTGTCTTATGATTCTGTGATTGATACCTATTAACTTGAATAAGAAGCAATTTTCCCTCAAAGTCAGATTGGTGAGAACGTCTCTCTAGTGATCCAAGAACAACTTTCAATACGATGAGATTGAGCAGAAGAGAAGTTCTTATTCTCTTTATGGACAGAAGAGAGTTTTTACTCTCTTCATGTGGAAGAGGTAAAGAGGGACTTACCTTGTATGTCCCTTCAAGACATCCTGATATGTGGGACAGCCTGGATGCTATTGGTGTTGTAGGGTGTCCACACAAATAGTCTATTTTGGTATGCCTTTAGATACTAATTGAGCATAGATATATTGATTTTTCATTTCCTTCATTCACACACACACACACACACACACATACACACACACACACACACACACACCCCTATAGAGTCTCCCTTGTCTGTTTATTCCAATCTCTAGATATAGCTTTTTTGCTTACCAAGTCTCTGTTCTTAACATCATGGCCCAATAGTTTTGGTTTCTATGGATACCCAGGTTGAATGAAGAAGAGTTTCAAAGGAAAAGCATAAAGCAGGATTAAGTAAAATACATTGAATTCAATGTCGCCTTTGCATTAAAGTGAGAAACAAGACATTGATTTTTAAAACTAGTGTTAGGAAGAAGAATGGTACGAAGTGTAACCTATATTGTTTCAGTCCCTTTTCTATTTTTGCAGTTCTATCAATACCTATCTCTAGTTTCCACAAAAGGAACACTTTCCTCAGAAGGAAAAACTTAGAGTGGAAAGGATGGTATTACCTCAGGACTTGTTTTGTTTCACTGGATTCAATGCATTGCAATAGCTAGAGAATGTGGAGTTACCTGCATTTGGAGGTGTAGTTAAGATTTTTCTCTTTCTCTGCATTGGCAGAAAGGATGTATTTTGGTAAAACTTTTCCTGAAAGAGAAAACCCATTTGGAACTGAAAAAGTCTATTGGAACCTTACTAAGCTTGATACAATGAAAAGAATGGTCAGGATCTAGGAAATCAAAGAAGTGTCCTCAAACACTGCAAAGAGGTTCCAGCTTTCTGTAGAGCTGCATTTATTCATAAGGAAACATTCCCTGATGGTAAAGTTTTTGCCGAGCTTTAGAGGAAAGCAAGATACTGAACTGCATTGATTTACACTGAGAGTAAGGAAACTTTGGGCCTTATGTGTCTTATACTGCCTGACAGCTTTTCCAAACAGCATTGGAAAGCTTTCAAGAAGACCCCAATTTCATCTCTTGCAATGAAGCAATGTTTTTAGGGCCTTGGAATATTCTTACACAAAGTAACATTTGCTGCAATCCCCAAGGGACTTTCACCAAGCTCACTGCATTGCACTTCGCTAAAATGAATTTCTTTTACTTGACCAGAGAGACCCTTTCTCTATTTCTCTACTTTCTCTACTTTTTTCAATATGTTTAACATGAATTCAGTTTCCTTTTGGTTTCTCATATCATTTTTACCTTCGATGAATTTTTTGATGTGGAGAAAATAAAAGTATGTTTTTAAATTCCAAAAAGAAATTTCACAACCTTTTAATCTATTAATTTTCTTTATTTGAAAAACCTCAGAATAAAATGCAAATTGCTTCTGGGAGGTGTCAAGTTGGTAACATTAAGGGGCAAGTGAAAATGTCCAGGTGCTGATTCCAAAAAATATAACCACATGAGAACAAATCAAAGCTTTACTTTCCATTATTGTCTTTGAATACTGTGTTCAGAACTTTCTTCTTTTGCAAAGGAAAGGTCTAGGTTAAGAGTAGGCAACTGGAGGGAAGATAAATGGATACTTGTAATAATTGCAATGAAGCAAACACATTCTGAGAAATTAAATGCTTCAAGTTTGGATTTTAAAAAATTCGAGGAAGAACAAGCTTTGAAAATTGCTCAATCCAACACTTACATTTTGTAGATCAGAACACACAAAAAAAGAGATAGTGAAATAAAAAAATCAGAAAATAAATGAGAAGTATGGAAGAAAGAATTTGAAAAAGAATTAATATCTTGGTCAAGAGGTATAAACCCTTGCCAAAGTAACAAACTCCCTGAAAATTCAAGTCAAACAAATATAAGCCAACGACTTCCTAAGACAACAAGAAATATTAAACAAAGTCAAAAGGCTGAAAAAATGGAAGAAAATGTAAAGCATGACATAGCAAAAATCACTGACCTTGAAAACATATCAAAGAGGGGTAAAAAAGTAAAAATAATTGGACTATCTGAACACCATGATCAAAAAAAGAGCCCAGATATCAGAGGTAAAGAAATCTTAAAACTGCTCAGATCTCTTAGAACCACAGGGCAAAGTAGAAATAGAAAGAATTCACTGGCACTTCCTGAAAGCAAACCCAAAATGGAAACTTTCAGGAGAATTAAAATCAAGATCTTTCAGGTTAAAGAAAAAAGACCACAAGTAATGAGAAAGAAAGAATCCAAGCACCTTGGAGCCACATTTAAGATTGCATACAGAATACAATATTTCAAAAGTCAAAGCATATGGGCTTAAAGCCAAGAATAACTTACCCAGAAAAAGTGAGCATAATACTCAAGGGGAAATAATGGATCTTTAATGAAATAAAACACTTCTGAGCATTCTTAATGAAAAGATCAGAGTGTGGAAGAGAAATTTTGAAGTTCAAACATGGGAGTTAAGGAAGCATAAAAAGGTAAACATGAATGAGCAATGATAAAAGACTAAACTTTCAAATAATTACTTTCAAATATGCAATATGATATATGTGTTCCCTCTGAACCACAATATCTGGGTTCATAGAGGGAGTCTAATTAGACAAGACTTAGAAGTGATTCCATTATGTTTTGATGATCTTAAAAAAAAGAACAGAAAGAGGGGAAGAGGAATACACTGGGTGACTGGGGGAGAGGGTAAAGGAAAAATAGGGAAAATTATGTCAAATAATGAAGACACACAAGTAGACATGTATACAAACAGGGAAGTGGTGGAGACATAGCATTTGAATTTCACTCTCATATAAACTGGTCAGAAAAAGGAATATGTACACAAAAAAAGATGTACAAAAAAGATGTACAAAATCCATTTTACTCAACAGGAAAATAAGAGAGAAAGGAGGGAATGAGGGAGGGGGAGTTAGAGGAAGGACAGATTAAGGGAGGGATTAGTCCTAAACAAAATAAACTCTGAAGATGTACAAAAATATTTATAGCTCTTTTTGAGGTGGGGGTAAATGGATATTTGAGAAAATATCCATAAATTAGGGGATAAGTGAGACATAAATGTGATGGAATATGTGCAAATAAAATGAAATGTGTGCTAAACTCTTATCAGCCTAATGACCAACCAAGATACCATGATGTAACATGCTTGCTACCCAACTCCTGATGCAGAGGTAAAGGACTCAGAATGCATAATGAGACAAAATTTTTTTGGTCATGGCCAATGTGGAAATTTATTTTGATTGACTATATATATTTGTAATGGGTTTTGTTTTTCTTGTGATCTCAATTTGGAGGGGAATGGTAGGGGAAGTGAGGGAAGGATGGTGAGAAGATGGATCCTGGTTGATTAAAACAAATACAATTAAAAACAAAAATAGACCTTTCTGACTTCAAGTCCAGTGCTTCATCTACTATAACATGTAAATTCTTTGACATTTCTTTTTTCCTGTGGACTATACTCATGTCCAACTCCCCTTTCTGTGATCTGTCTATCCATGTTTTCTTGTCATTCCAAAAGCACAAGGAGAAACTGATGTCTTCTAGTCTGGGTTTTTTTTTTCTCTTGAGTCCTGACCAATCATTACTTGGAGGGTCTTTTGTTCTACCCTTTCCTCTCTCCATCCAATAAGAGGCCTCTGGACTTTACTATCACCTATGCTATATTTTTATTTTACATTTCCATTCACAAATATAATAAAAAGTTTACATATTAAACTATGATTCTCCATTACCTACAACTTATTTTTAAGAATGCATCCAATTTTGTATGGCAATATTGATACCATCCCGTTCATGAGACCTCTTCTGTAATTCCTTCTGCTCTCTTTTATATATTTTAGAAATATTTCACCAACACTTTTTTTTTCATTTTCATCATCATGCCATTGAACAACTACACCACATATACATACAAATGAAAGTCATCCCTTATAATAAATAAGAAATCAAGCAAAGCAAAACCATATTGATCATATATTGATCATATCTGACAATTAATGTTTCAGATTTCACCTACAGTACAACACCCCTCTGCCAAGAGATAGAAAATATGTTTCATCATTAGTCTTCTGAAGTCAGGAGAATTCAATGCATTGATCAAAGTTCTTAAGTCTTTCAAAGTTATTTTGCTTTACAGTATCATAGCAATTGTATAACTTGTTCTCCTGGTTCTGATTATTTTAGTCTGTATCAGCTCATACAAGTCCACCTAGGCTTCTCTAAATTCATTCTTTATACTTAATGTAAAATAATATTTCATTACATTTATATATCATAATGTGTTCAAGCATTCTTCAGTTGATAGGCACTTACCTTATTTACACTTCTTTACTTCAACAAAAAGTATTGCTATAAATATTGTTCATATGGGTTTTCCCTCCAGTGTCTTTGATCTCTTTCAGATGGGTTCTTAGTAGTAGTATCATTGTGTCACTAAACTGTGTAGTTTAGTGGCCTTTGGTGTACAGTTTCAAATTGCTCTGTAGAGTAGTTGATCAAATACAGAATATCTCTAAATGTAAGTATGCCTGTCTTCTCACATCTGCTCCAATTGATATTTTCCTCATTTGTCACCTTGACAATAAGATGAATGTGAAGACTAACCTTAGACTTGTTTTAATTTGCATTTTTCCCATAGTTAGAGATTTAGAGCATTTTTTCACTTGTTTGCTGATATTTTGCAAGTCTTTTTTTTTTTTTGAGAACCAGCAGGCCATATCTTTAGACTGTTTATGTATTGGAAAACAGGTCTTCTTTTCTGTATCTATTAGTTGCCTATATATTTTAAATACCAGACCTTTATCAGAGAAATTTGCTGCAAATATTTTTGCAAGTTGTTTCTCTTGTAATTCTAACTGTATTGATTTTTATCTCCCAAATTTTTTAATTTTATGTAATAAAATTTTCAATTTTATCTCCATTGATCACTATACATGGTTTGATCAGGGACCCTTCCTTTTTCCATAGTTGTGAAAGGTATTTACTTCTCTTCTCTAACTTGTTTGTGATATAGTTTTTTGTATCTACAATATGTATCCAATTGAACTCAGTTAGCAGGGTTTATGATTTTCCTAGTTTCATTAATTACTCTGATTTCACTCCTACACGTGCAGGAGCAAAGGCAGCAAACTGTGGGCACAGTCCAAGGCTGAAGATTGGCAGGGCAAGATTAGTGATATCTTAAAGGGACAAGGGATTCAAGAGAAGGCAATAGTGTAGAGCTGAAATGGTTCAACAAGGGGTCATGATGAGGAAAAGAGTAGAGTATAATCTAGTGTATTGAAGGTCATTGTGAGGATGAAGAACAGAATTTATGGTTTTAAGACTGAGGGAGAGATGGAATGATAATAGATCGAGATAAAATAGGGGAATTTCAGAGTCTATGAATATGGAAGTGGTATATTTGTGGTTGATGGTGAGATCAAAGATATGGTCATATCTGTGATAGCAGAGGTGGGCTAGAGAAGTTAGCAATATGAAATGAGTAATTTCAGGGACTGAGAAGTTTGTGTTTGTGTTTGTGAGAGTATCAATATGTATGTTAAAGTCCTCTAGTATAAAGGCAGGAGTTAGGGAGTAGAGAATGACTGTGAACCAAGGGTCAAACTCACTGAGGAAAAGAGATAATCCTGAGACAACAACTACTAGAATTTTGATTGGGTAGTATATATGGATTAATTGAACCTTAAAGGTAGAGAGGTCACTGAGTAAAGATAGTAGAGGAAGAACCTGTAAGTAAGTGGCAATGAGGAGAAAGGAATGAGTTCATCCAGTATTGTAAAGATGGTCAGGGAGGCTGCTATCAAGATGGAACCAGGTCTCAGTGAAAATGCATATTTACTGAAAATGTTACAAGATTTTTAATGAGTATGAGTGATAAGAACCTTAAGGGATATGTTAAATGTAATTTTTTTTTTTACCTGGGAGATCTGAATTTAGATTGTTCTGGCTGGGTCTCATCCCTCATATAGATCTCTTCCTTAAGCCAACTTAGGCTGGGGAAATTACTTATCGTGATCTTTTCTTGAATTTCTCCATTAACATTTGGTGTGGTATATTTTCTAGATTTTTGCATAAGAGGTTTAGTGGGGGAGCTAGGCTTACTAGTCTATCTTAATTCGATCTCCTCTAGATCTGCCATTACATGTGCACAGATAACAACTTGTATTTGATATAACCTGATACCTTAGCCTAGCATATATTTCAGACAAAGTGTCCTCTAGGTGCTCAAACTTCACATGTCAAAAACAGGGCTCATTACAGTATCTTTCCCACAAAACCCACCCCTTTTTCTGAACTTTGATATTTTTGTCTACTGTCTTTCCAGTCAGTCATTTACATTTGCAATCTCAAAATCATCTCTGAAAACTTATTCTTCTTCAACCCTCTCCTGTTCATCACTCTCTTTCTACTAACATGGTCATCAGCCTAGTTCTGACTTCTTGACTAGACTACTGTACTTTTGATGGAATTAAGTGCTGCCACCTTAGAGATGGGTGAACTATCCTACTGGTAAACTCTGTGGAATTCTCATTTTTCCTTTAGCAGCTTCTGAATTTCCCCATCATTTTCATCAAACCAGTCTTGACGTTTGTGAGCGTTCTGACCCAGATGAGCAAATGTAGTGCTGTACACCAAATCCCTGAAAGCTGCCCACTCCTTTTCTGCTCCACTATTACCTACTGTGTTTTGGCTTAACTTTCCCTCCAAGTTAGCAACAAACTGTTCCCTCTCAGAGAAGAGGTCTAACCCGTTGACATTAATTCTTCTGGTAGTCATTTTGTCTTGGGGCTGCTGCTTTTGGTGAATGCAAATATTTTCCTTGGAGAGGATAAGTCTATGATCAGTCCAGCACTCTGCACCACACATTGCCTTCATTACTCTCACATCCTGTCTGTCTCTTCATATAATCACATAAAATGCCAATGTTTGCTGTGAGGGTGCATCCACAAAGTTTTATTGCATTTAGGTAAATGGAAGACAGCGTTGGTGATGAGAAGGTCAGGAGATGTACAAGTCTTCAGCAGTAAGTAGTAAGTAAGTTGCTGTATCTAACTCCATTCCTTCCAGGGATTCCCTGCCATGCTTGGTAGTCTGAACCTACTCTAGCATTAAAGTCTCCCAGAATTATGAGCTTGTCCTCTTTTGGCACATTAATGAGAAAGCTCTCCAGGTCTTCATAAAATTTTTCTTTGACTTCATGACTCAGGGTTTGTTATGGTGGGAGCATAGGCACTGATGATGGTAACATGGTGTTTTCCTGCAAGTGGCAATCACATTGTCATGAGCCTGTCATTCACTCCTTTTGGTAGGCATATAAGCTTGTTGACTAGATTAGTTTTGACTGCAAAATCTACACCAGCTTCATGGCATTCTCCTTCACTATGGCCACTCCAGAAAAATGTGTATCCAGCTCCAACTTCAGTAAGCTGGCCTTCATTTGCTAGCCTTGTTTCACTCAGGGCTGCTTTTTGGATGCAATGTCTACTGAGTTCTCTTGCAAGAAGAGCTGTGCATCTTTCAGGTCTACTGGATTTTGTGTTGTCCATAAGTGTGTGCACATTCTATGTACTGATCGTGAGTGGAATTATTTTTGTAGAAATTTTTGTACATTTTTTTGTGTTTTGACCACAGGTGAGATCCCTGCCTACCATGGTAATCAGGCCAGCATTGGGTAAGCAGACAATTTTTAGGACACTTTTTCTAGCCCCTTCCTCGTACCAAGAGGTGAGCAGTGAGATTCTTAAAAGGCTGCTCAGTTACTCAGGGGGCTGTCAAATGCCACTGCTGCTTCCAGTGAGAAGACAACCCTATGGCCTGGGCCACCTGTGTGCAGGATTGTGACTACTGCTCATTGTATCTGTACCTGTTGGGTCATCACTTGCCTGTCACCACAGGACTTTGAGATAGGCAAAAATGGTGAAAATGGTATGGGTGATGTGTTTTATGCATAAATTGTATTTAAGTGAGGCAGAGTTGCATGAAGTCATCAGCCTCGCTCTCTCTTCCAGGGTCATCACAGTCCAATGGCAAGACAGAGTCAAGAAGACTGGTGATGACTCAAGATGCAGTGGATGACCTTGGTGTCTTCAATGTCTGACCAAGCTCTAAGCGCTCCACAGTGCCTGCTTCAGCTGCCTTCATGGCCATTGGAACAAATTGTTCTCATCCACCCATTCCACCAGAGGAAGTCTTCACGTGCATGGAGTAGACTCACCAATGGGTTTGAGACCCCTTGGTTACCCCCAACCTGGTTTAGCCCATCTGCCAAAATGGTTTACTGGGGTGTAGTCACTGTGCATGCTACAGCTTCTTGGAGCCACAGGTGAGAGTTTAAGTAGATCAGGTGGACACCAAAGGTGGAAAGCAGCCCTGAAAAGGGCTCAGCAGCCATCATACCAGAGGCACAAGTCTTCCCTTAACACACCCTACACCCCACATATCTGAGTAACATCTAGTTTGTATTATCCAATATTCATTTAGAGATGCATGAAGGGTTTAAAAGACAGAAGAACACATACATCCAACATGCTGGTGGGAAAGATTGAAGGCAAAAAGAGAATGGGGGATGGGAGAGGATGAGATGGATAAATAGTGTCATGGAAGCAATGAATATGAGCTTGGACTGACTTTGGCAGATAGTGGAAAACAGAAGGGCCTGATGTTCTATAGGGTTCGTGGGGTCACGAAGAGTCAGACATGACTGAATGGTCAAACAACAAACAACAAATGCTAGGTACTTTGGTGAATACAAAAATCACAATCTTGGAATCTTGCCTTCACAGAGACCAAAACAATTTATTGTGTTTCCTCACATGTTTTTTTTTTTGTTTTGTTTTGTTTTTTTTTACTATTGATATGCTTTACCCATAATTGTAGATCCAAGGGACTGGAGGAAAATTTGAAGTTACCTAGTTCCTCTTCTGAGTTCACTAAAAGCACACATTTGTAGGACTTCAATGGGCAGGTGAATTAATAGATGCATTATTTAGGATCTCTAGAGGAGTTTCAATTGTTGATATCCCAATGGTTAAGATTCCTCACCTTCAGTTCTTTTGTATATGTATTATAAACCACTCATTTTGTCATATGTTCAGGGGAAATGGAGAAAAACTGTCTATTGTGCTCTATGTAATAACTTTCATAAATCTAAAGAGTGTTATTTGAGCACCTATAAGCCTTTCTTTCTCTAGGAGAAACAACTTCAGTTTCTTACAACTTTCCTTGAATATCTACTTCTACCCTTTAAATTTCTGTGGATCTTTTTTAAATGCATTCTCCCTATTCTTTTTAGAATGGGGGCTCTGGAGTACTTCAATACTACAGAACAGTTCAGTACTATGGTGAAGATCTAAAATGAGTTAAATGAAATAGTTTTACCTCATAATTCCTATTCTATCCAGAAATCTTAAATGGAACACAATGTGATTATGCCATGTTATTATTATAATATGATCTCCTTTTAAAGATCATTATTTTCTTATTTTCAGTGTTTCTTATATTTACATGATTTGATTTTTCCCCTTAAGTGTATCGCCTTGTATATGTCTCCATTGAACTTGATTTTATATGCTCATCACTTTTCCAAAGCACCAAATTTATTCTGTCTTTCACAACATTGTACTCTACACTTCAGGTAAAATCATACATACATTAGCCTCACGATTCAAGCCTGTGAAACATGTTTAACTATATTCCCAAGGTCCATTGATTGTTTCTTGATAACTATGCCACTCTCATCTAATTATGCACCTACATAAAAAATTATATGTGTGGTCTAGATCATATTTTTCTAGGACATTATTAAAGGGACAAAATAAAAGACTGACTTAAGTCACAGTATATTATAACTTATGTACCTATGAAATTTATCAACTGAGGGTAAGGCAGAGCCAGAGTGAGAAGTAGTAGAGCCTAACTCCCCATCAATCTAAAAAATACACAAAATACAGCAATCTAGAAAATACACAAAAATCAAATTCTTATTGGGAAAGCCAAGAAAAATTTGTGGTGAGTCATTTCCAGCCCAGGGTGTCTTAACAAGACAGGAACAAGCATGACATGGAACACTCTGGTATGTAGGGACTAAAAGAGGGCCAAGACAGGGCACCAGGGCAGAAAGAGATACTGGGGATCCCTGAACTAGGGCGAGCTGCAAGAACAGTTGGCATCTGATAGCTCTGTCACCTAGTACCCAAATCTGGGGAATAGATCCAGGGTAAAGAAGTCACAAGCATGGGCCCTATATGTGTACTGAGCAAATAACAAGTTCCAGAGAATTTAACTGTTTGGCTCTGATCCCAGGAGCAGAACAGTAATTCACTTCTATCTGTTATCCCAGCTTATAAGCCTGCAGTGGAATAAGCAGGGCAAGTGTCCCAGACCAAAAAGGAGTGAGCAGTTTTCAGTTACCTTGGACCCTGTAGAGCCTCCCAATGAGCTAATAGTAGTGGAATCCAGCAGCAGTCTACTGAAACCGCCAACCAAGGACAAGCCAAAAGATTCAAACTTGGGTCAGGAATTTGCAAAGCTCAGACAAGGAGGGCAGTTAACAGACCTTGTCCTGGATCATATCATTTTGAAAACTTGCAGGCCTCCAACCTGAGCTATGAAAGGAACAGAAAGATGTAAGAGGACAGAAGCTCAGGCCAAACAACCTCCCCAGAAATGCACAGAGCCCACCGCTAACATAAAGTAAAAAAAAAAAAAATCAAGAAGTAGGTTGGGAGAAACAAACAAACAAAAAAATACACCATAAAGAGACACTATGGTGACAGGGAAGCTCAAGAAACAAATACATAACTTGAAATTATCTACAAGCAAAGCCTCAGAAAAATGCAGTTTGGACACTAGTTCAACAAAAATTATAAGCAAGAGTTTTAAAAGAGATTTAAAAAAACTAAATGAGAATGATAGAGGAAAAAATTGGAAAAGAAACAGGAACTAGGGAAAAAAGATATAAAAAGAGAATTAACAGCTTTGGAAAAAGAGATATGAAACCTTAACTGAAGAAAATAACTCCTTGAAAATTATAATTGGCCAAATAGAAATTAATAACCTCCATGGATTATCAAGAAATTATAAAACAGGAGTGCAGCCAAGATGGTGAAGTACAGGCAGCAACCTAACTACTCTCTCCCAATGTTTCCCTCCAAATAACTTTAAAATGATTCCTCAAATCAAATTTCGGAGTGGCAGAGCCAACAAAAGTTCAGAGCGAGACATTTTTCCAGGCTAAGACAACTCAGAAGGTCAACAAAAGAAGTCTGTGATACCAGGATGCACGCCAGTCCCAAGCACATGGGTCAGCAGCACCAATAGTGGGCCTTGGAGGCTGCCTTAACAGTGGTGGTGGCAGTGATGGTGGCACCAACAGCTTCTGCAGCACTCAGGTCAGAGACAGTAAAGGGTTTGGATAACTATTCATAAAGATATTTCAAGGGACCCTGTGCTGGCACTGGGTGCAGCTGGTACTAATTGACAACAATATTGCCCATAAGCAGTTCTGGGTTACACTTCTAAGGTTGGAGAAAAGTATTTGTGATCAGTCACAAGAGATCAGGGACCTTAGTGACAATTCCAAGGCAGAAAAGGGCACTAAAGCTTGTGGCTTGCAGGTGAGTAGGGGACCTAGTCAGGGTTCCAGGGCCAGGAGAAACACTAGTGCTTGTGGCTACAGGGGAACAGAGGTGCTTCCTGGGTAAAAACCAGAGTGCAGAACAGGGGAGCAATGACCACATCTCATATCATACCACCTTAAAGGCACTGAAAATTTGCATATTTCCAGATGTAGCTCTGAAAACAGCAGCATGAAAAAGCCTAAAGCTAAGACAATGTCTCTTCCCCCTTATGTGAGCAGAGCACAACTTTAAAATAAAGTTCAAAGTCAAAAGATAGGTTGGAAAAATAAGCCCATCCATAAAAAGCTACTATGGTGGCAGGGAAGACCAAGATAATCTTGGAAGACAACAATATGAAAACAGCTACCCACCCCAAAAAAGAAAGCCTCAAAGAAAAATGCTAATTGGATCCAAGATATAAGAATGGTAGTAGAAAAACTGAGAAAAGAAAGGAGAGTGATATAAGAAAATTATGAAAAGAGAATTAACAACATGTAAAGAAGGCACAAAAATACTAAAGAAAATAACACCTTAAGAAAGAGAATTGACCTACTGGTAAAAAGGTACAAGAAGCAATTGAAGAAATAACATCTTTTAAAAAAAAGAATTGGTAAAAGAAGCACAAAAAATCACTGAAGAAAAGAACTGAAAAGCAAAATTGGCCAAATAGAAAAAAAGAGGTACAAAAGCTCACTGAAGAAAATAATTCCTTAAAAATTAGAAATGAACAACTGGAAGCTAATAACTCTATGAAATATCAAGAAACAATAAAACAAAGTCAAAAGAATGAAAAACTAGAAGAAAATGTGAAATATCTCATCCAAAAAAAAACAATTGACTTGAAAAATAGATCAAGGAGAGATCATTTAAGAATTATTGAACTACCTGAAAGACAGGATCAAAAAAAAAAAAGAAAAAAAGAGCATAGACGTCGTATGTCAAGAAATTATAAAGGGGAATTGCCTCAAGACTTTAGATTTAGAAGGTAAAATAGAAATAAATAGAATCCACCTATAAACTCCTGAAAAAGATACAAAAATGAAAACTCCCAGGAATATTTTAGCCAAATTCCAGAGCTCCAGGTCAAGGAGAAAATACAGCAAGCAGCCTGAAAAAAAATTCAAATATTGTGGAACCATAATCAGGATCACACAAGATTTAGCAGCTTCCACATTAAAGAAGTGGAGGGCTTGGAATATGATATTCCAGAGGGCAAAGGATCTAGGATTACAATCGAGAATAATCTACCCAGCAAAACTGAGCATAATCTTTCGGGGGTGAAATGGACATTTAATGAAATAAAAGACTTCCAAGCATTCCTGATGAAAAGACCAGAGATGAATAGAAAATCTGACATTCAAATACAAGACTTAAGAGAAGCATAAAAAAGTAAACATGAAAGAGTAATCTTAAGGATCTTAATAAAGTTAAACTATACACATTCCTATATAGGAAGATGATATATTTAACTCCTAAGAACTTTATCATTATTAGGATAGTTGAAAGAAGTTTACATAGCCAAAGGAAATGGATGTGAGTTGATTATGTTGGAATGATCTCCCAAAAGAATGAAGGGGTGAGAAAGAGGGATACAATGGTAGAAGTGGGAAGGGAGACATAGAAAGGGGGAAATTTCTTCACATAAAAAAGGTGCACAAGAAAGAACTTTTACAGTTGCGGGGAAAATGGGGTGGTGGTGGTGATGGAGGGCAATGCTTGAACTTTATTCTCATCAGAATTGATTCAAAGAGGGAAGTATATACACACTGAGCTCAGTATAGAAATCTATCTTAATAAAGAAATAGGAGAAGGGGATAAGAGTTATGGCGGCAGGGAGGTGGAGATTAAAAAGGAAGGGAGATTAAGGGAGGTAGTGGTCAGAAACAAAACTGACTTTTGAGGAGGGACAAGATAAAAAGAGAGAAGAAACAGAAGAAAGTAAAAGGAAGGGGGAAAGGATAGTAAATATTACTGTGAATGTGAATGGGATGAGCTCACCCATAAAAATAGAAGCAGATAGAATAGACTAGAAACCAGAATCCAACATATTGTTGAAAAAAGACACATTTAAAAAAGAAAGTCACATATAGAATTAAAATAAAATGCTGGAGCTGAATCTAATATGCTTAGCTAAACAAACAAACAAAAGACAGGGTAGCAAAAGGCAGGGGTAGCAATCTTGACAAAGCAAAAGCAAAAATAAACTTTACTGAAAGGGATAATAAGGGAAACTACATTTTGCTAAAAGTGACAAAGAAGTAATATCAAAAAATTTTACAGCAAGTTTCTCTGATAAATTCCTCATTTCTCACATATATACTGAGTCAAGTTTATAAAAATAAGAGGCATTCCCCAATTGATAAATGGTCAAAGATGTGAACAGGCAGTTTTCAGAAGAAGAAATCAAACATATTTATAGTTCTATGAAAAAAAATGCTCTAAATCACCATTGATTAGAGAATTGCAAATTAAAATCACTCTGAAGTACCACCTCACATTTATTAGAAATGATAAATGCTAGAGGGGATGAGAGAAAAACACTTTTTTCCCTTTATTTTCATTATTTTATGTTATTTGTATTTTCTTTTGTAACATGGCTAACATGGAAATATTTTTCATGACTTCATATGTGTAATCTACATCAAATTGCTTATCTGCTTAAGGAGGAGAAAGGGTTGTAGGGAGGGAGAAAATTTCAAACTCAAAATTTTTAAAAATGATTATTAAAAAATTGTATATGCAATTGGGAAATATTTAATGAAATAAAAAATATTTTAGGATAAAAATATTTCAAAGAATAAAAACAAAAATTCTCCTGTGTTAATTTTTGAGCATTTCCGATTCTTCCTGGTCTGACTTCCTCAAGAGAATTCAGTTCCATGGGATCCTATTTTCCCCCAAATCTTTGGAAATTTCCTTTTCCAAAATTCAGATTGCATTCCAGATTATACCCAGTTTTTCTCTCCTATATCACTGACTCTAGGATGATGTGGCCATTTCCTCCACAATGTTCCCATCATTTCCACTCCTGAAAACAGTTCTTCCTTTTTAGTCAGACTCAGATCCAGAACAGACCATCCCTTTGTTGGTTCCTATACTTCATGAAGGATGAAATTATGACTAAAGCATGCTAAGAGATTATTAGTCATTCTGCTTTTGACATACAGAAACCAGCAGTTGTCCAGACACTTGAAGTCCCCCAAAACAAAGTCCCCCTGCCTCTGTGCCTAGTTTGAGATCTGTTTCCCAAACTCCATAACTATTTCTTCTTTTGATCCAGGTGGTCTGTAACATCATATTTTATTGACAAAGTCATTCCTGTTTCTCCTTCATTTGATCTCTAATCAGTATTCTCTATTATGTTCCTCCCTTTTGTTCCTGTATATCTTCATATAAGTGTACATTCTTAATATACAATGCTCCCCTCCTCCCCCAAATTCTGCTATTTCCAGAGCCATAGTCCAGTAACGGGTTTCATCTCACTCTCAGTGATACCGACAAAGTCAAATTTGTCTTTCGACTTTAGACTTCTAGTTCCTTTTGTTTGTGTCTAAATTTTGAGCATATGTTTATAGACATTAGAGGCCATGGACTTTTTGGCCCCTTTCTTGGATTTTGTTTCCTGTGAAACTCAGAGCTTCTTAACTGCTACTGTTCTTTCTTCTTTGTGACAAAACTCTATAGTGTCTAACTTCAAAGATATTCAATGGAATGTTCTTCCTCCCTCGTTCTTTTTAATTTGAAGTCATTTCAATTATATTTGCAAGACAACTGGCAAAAATATTCTTATCAAATCCTATTAGGTGTATTCCATCTCTGGTCAGGAATCTGACAAATCTATGTTATAAGGTACGATCAAGCAATCCAATCCCTTTCTTATACAACACTTTCTTAGCCCAGCTAATCACTTCCCAAATTAACATTTCTCTTCCCTTTTCTTCTCTCCTCTCCTCTCATTTCCTCTCCTCTCCTCTTCTTTCTTTTTCTCTCTCTCCCTTCCCCCCCCACCCATGTATATAAAACTTCTCTTCAATGGGCATCAGTAAGGAAAAACAAAATCTGTGGCTTTATGTTCTTCAATTTCTTTTTCAAGACTTTCTACATTTTTTGCAATAGTTTTTAGGTTTCTTCTAATGGTATCATTTGTGAATCCCTGCAAATCACCAGAAGTGGGTAATTGTAATTTTCTTTGATAAATGTTAAGGGTTTTTCTATCATGTCTTAGTTATATGAGTCAGGAAGACAACAGACTTCTCTATTATTGTTATCAGTTCAAAAAACAACTTTTCATTTCTATCTTTATTAAATCTTCCAAATCAAGCAAAGTACTTGGCATGTATTAGGTGCTTAACACATGCCTGCTGAATTAAATTCAATGAATCTTTTCAGAGGCATAGCTAACACTCTTTTACAAGACTTTTAGGTGTAGTCTTACCAAATTCTTTTTTATGATATAAATATGGTGCTGATACCTAAAATGGGAAAAGTCAAAACAGAGAAAGAAAATTATGGAACAATTTTCCTAATGAAAATAGATACAAATAAATATTAGCCAATAGATTAGAGCAACTTATCACAAAAATAATACACCATGATCAGGTAGGATTTATACCAGCAATGCAGGGCTGGCTCAATATTAGGAAAACCATCAGCATAACTGATCATATCAACAACAAAACTAACAGAAGCCACATGATTATCTCAATAGATGGAGAAAAAGCTTTTGACAAAATACAACACCCATACCTATTGAAAACACCAGAGAGCATAGGAATAAATGGAATCTTCCTTAAAATGATAAGTAGCATCTAGCTAAAACCTTCAGCAAGCATTATATGTAATGGAGATAAGCTAGAAGCATTTCCAGTAAAATCAGGGGTAAAACAAGGATGTTCATTATCACCACTGTTATTCAATATGATACTGGAAACATTAGCTTTAGCAATAAGAGAAGAAAAAGAAATTGAAGGTATTAGAATAAGCAAAGAAGAAACAAAACTATCACTCTTTGCAGATGATAATCTGACATACTTAGAGAATCCTAGAGAATCAAGTAAGAAACTACTTGAAATAATAAACAACTTTAGCAAAGTGGCCGGATATAAAATAAACCCACATAAATCACTGACATTTCTATATATTACCAACAAAGCCCAACAGCAACAGATAAAAAGAGAAATTCCATTTAAACTTACTGTAGACATTATAAAATATTTGGGAGTCTACCTGCCAAAACAAACCCAGGAACTATATGAACACAATTACAAATCACTTTTCACACAAATAAAGTCAGATCTAAATAATTGGAAAAACATCAGTTGCTCATGGGTAGGCCGAGTTAATATAACAAAAATGACAATTCTACCTGAGTTAATTTATTCAGTGCCATACCAATCAAACTACCAAAACTTATTTTATAGAGCTAAAAAAAATAATAACAAGATTCCTCTAGAGTAACAAAAGGTCCAGAATATCAAGAAAACTAATGAAAAGAAATGCTAGAGAAGGTAGCCTAGCTATTCCAGATCTTAAATTGTACTATAAAGCAGCAATCATCAAAACTACTTGGTACTGGCTAAGAAATAGAGTGGTGGATCAGTGGAATAGGTTAGGTACACAAGGCACAGTAGTCAATGACTATAGTAATCTACTGTTTGATAAACTCAAAGATCCCAGCTTCTGGGATAAGAATTCACTATTTGACAAAAATTGCTGGGAAAACTGGAAAAAAGCATGGCAGAAACTAGGCATTCACCAAAATTTTACACTTTATAGCTAAATAAAGTCAAAATGGGCGCACGATTTAGATATAAAGGCTGATACTATAAGCAAACTGGGAGAACAAGGAATGGATTACCTGTCAGATTTATGGAGAACAGAAAAATTTATGACCAAACAAGAGATAGAGAACATTATGAAATACAAAATGGATAATTTTGAGTACATTAAATCGAAAAGTTTTTGCACAAACAAAGCCAAAGCAACAAAGATTAGGAGGGAAACAGAAAACTGGGAAAGAATTTTACAACCAGTGTCTATGATAAGGGCCTCATTTCTAAAATATATAGAGAACTAAGTAAAATTTATAAGAATACAAGTCATTATCTTACTGATAAATGGTCAAAGGGTATGAACAGGCAGTTTTCAGATGAAGAAATTAAAGCTATCTACAGTCATATGAAAAAATGCTCTAAATCATTATTGATTAGAGAAATGCAAATCAAAACAATTTTGAGGTACCACATCATACCTATCAGGTTGGCTAACATGACATAACAGGAAAATGGTAAATGTCGGTGAAGATGTGGGAAAATTGGAACATTAATACATTGTTGGTGGTGTTGTAAACTGATACAACCATTCTGGAGAGCAATTTGGAACTACGCCCAAAGGGCTATAAAATTGTCCATACCCTTTGACCCAGCAATAGCACTTCAAGGGTTGTATCCCAAAGAGATCATAAAAATGAGAAAATGACCCACATGTACAAAAATATTTATAGCAGCTCTTTTAGTGGTGGCAAAGAATTGGAAATTGAGGGGATGCCCATCAATTGAGGAATAGCTGAACAAGTTGTGGTATATGAATGTAATGGAATACTATTGTGCTATAACAAATGATGAGCAAGTAGACTTCAGAAAAACCTGGAAAGACTTGTATGGACTGATACTGAGTGAAATGAGCAGAACCAGGAGAACACTGTACATAGTAATAGCCACACTGTGCGGTGACTAACGTTGATAAACTTAGCTTTTCTCAGCAATGCAAGGATCTAAGACATCTCCAAAAGTCTCATGATGGAAAATGCTATCTACATCCAGAGAAAGAACTATGGAGTTTGAATACAGATTGAAGCAAACTATTGTTTCTTTTTTGTGGTTCCTTCTAATTCTTCTTTACAAAATGACTAATGTGAAAATATGTTTAATAGGAATGTATATGTAGAGCCTGTATCAGATTGCACATCATCTTTGGGAGGGAGGTGGGAAGGGAGGGGTAGAAAATTTAAAACTCAAAAGCTTATGGAAGTGAATGTGAAAAACTAAAAATAAATTAATAATAATAAAAAATTTTTAGATGTCTAAAATTTAAAAAAAATGCTGGAGTCACTTATGACCATTTCTACATATTCTAGTATTTTCAAACTAATTTTCCAAACTAGGCCATACAGCACTTTTGGGCTTGAAAATAGTGATGAGAAAAAACTCTCAAAAATGCAGAATTGGCAAAGTGGAAAAAGAGGGACAAAACCTCACTAAAGAATAAATTCTTAAAAATTAGAATTGGACAAGTGGAAACCAATGACTCCATGAGACTTCAAGAAACAATAAAACAAAATTAAAAGAATGAAAAAAATAGAAGAAAATGTAACAATACAATGATGATGCCAATAAAAAACATGTTCTAAGGGTATGGGAACATGGCATGGCATTAGTATGAAGGTAGATTGGGAAAATTTTGCAGGCAAATACAGTTGACTGAATGTATTTCTTCACATTCCTTCTCATCTCTCTTTGTAATAAGTATTTTATAACGTAATTTATTTTTTTGTTTGTTTTTGGCTAGGCAATGGGGTTAAGTGACTTGCGTAGACTCACATAGCTAGTGAGTGTTTTATGTCTGAGGCTGGATTTGAATTCAGGTCCTCCTGAATCCAGGGCCAGTGCTCTATCCACTGCGCCACCTAGCATGTAACGTAATTTAATATTTGTTTTTTTGAGAGGTGTTAATTGCTAACAACAATATTTTCTTACAGAACCCCTAGTCAAATGGCATGAAGCACCAGGATCCCATTGAAAGCAGTTTGGAAAACACTAACTGAAACTCCTGTCATAACCACAGCCCTCAAACACTGTCAGAACTGAAAGCTTACTGTCGCAACTAGCGCCATTAAACAACTCTCAACTAGCTCACTTAACAAGTGCTAACCAACTCTCTGCCAGCAGGGGTCTCCACATGCACATGAGTGAATTTCTATGAGGATTAGTCACGTAAAGATCACAAAGTTTGAGCTTAAGCAGACTCTGCAAAGGCAGTAAAAGCTCTCTGAAGACCTCACATCATTTTGAATCTACAAAGAGAATGACACAAAACTAATCAACTGACATATTACTTTTCACTGTTTCTGGTGAAAAGAAATTAACTAGCTTGACATTTTACTAACTTTTCCAGGTGCCTGTAAAATCACATAAAAACTAACACTTGGTATAGTCACAAAAAATATATGCAACCTTTTCTTATTGAGGATTATTTCTCCTCCTGTGTTCACTTTGCTGCTAGTATTCTTTTAGTAGGTTGTAGAGAAAGTAACTTTAACACTATTTTATGCCAGCATGCCAAAAGATGAAAACAGGCAGATAGCAATTAAAAATAGATTGACCTTTGAATCTTACACTCTTGCCAAAAGGGGCCCACATTCCAAGAAATGTAGCCAAGATATTCTGAGAAGTAATGTATTTTAGCAACTCTAACTCTACTCAACATGAAGCTTAGTGGAGCCTGTTTATGATGAAAGCGCTGTAAAAACCCTAAAATGCAATTCAATGATAGGTTATTATTATAATGAATAAAAATGACAATGAGCAAAAATAATAAATATAAAGCATTTATGATTACATTTCAAGCAAGACTTCTGTCTTTTATGTTGATACTTATTCAAAACCTTGGAAAAGGTAAGACCATCTTGGGTCATTTCAATAAGTACCTTCCTGTCAAGTCACCAAGTTAGCAAGTATTTATTAAAAGCCTACTAAATGCCTTGCAGATATGATTAAATTTAACAGGTATAAAAGTAAATCTTAGACTGGCATGCCAAAATCAACTTCACAATTACAAGGTAATGAAGGCATGGTTAGACAGCAGTTTGTCTGACAAAGATCTGGAGATTATAGTAAACATACAACTGAATCTGAGTGAATGGTCTAATGAAGCAACCTAATAAAGCTAATTTAGTGTTAGGCTACATTAAAAGAGGTAAAAGATGATGATCCCACTGTACTAGTCAGATCATATTTGGAGTATGGTGTTCTGTCCTGGGCAACATGATTTAGAAAGGACTTTGATAAGCTGGAATGCCTAAAGAAGGGCAGCCAGAGTAACAGGCCTTCCCTTTAGCATCCATGTCATAACAGCATTAGTTGTAGGAACTGGGCATGTTTAGCCTAAGAAGAAAAGGCTTAGGGTAGAAAATGACAGTTGTATGTAAGTATTTGTAGGGCTTTCTCTTGGAAGAAGAATTGGATTTGTTCTGTTTAGCTTCAGAAAACAGAACCAGGAACAAGGAATAGAACTTGAAGAGGAAATTTAATCTTGATTATCAGGGGAAACTTTCTAACACAGCTACCTAAAAGTGGGTTTCCTCAACAAGAGATGGAATCCCCATCCTTGGAGGTCTTCAAGCAGAGGATGGATGACCATGTGTCAGATATGTTGTAATCAGATCCTGTTGTGAGGATTAGAAGGCCACTGAAGTCCATTTTGTCTCAAATTCAAGTGATTCTGATTCTAACATGTTAAATTTAGTATACACAGTTATCCTTTCCATACACCAACTTTTCCCCATTGCAGTTGTTATACATCATGGATCAGCCTAAGAAATTAAATGGGAATTTTAGGGGACTTTTGTAGAAGCTGCAGATGACATGTGAAGGCCAGCAGATAAAACAGAAAAAGTTTAGAAACTCAAAAATGCATATATGTATAATATCAACCCAAATTTTACAATAAGGTACTGAAAATACCCATAAAAGAAAAAGAAAAAATGCAGATATCTTCTCTGGTACAAAGGGAAGGCCAAAAATGTTTATGTACCTTCAAAAACAAGCTGTATATAACAGTTTTATGATTTCATATACAATCCTCTTTTTCTGTATTTGTGTATGAAAAAGTTCATGTTTGCTGTTTTTGACAAGTTCACAATTTTTAAACAAATTTAAACGAGGAAATGCGACTGAGGTCCCTTACAACTCTTCTAACTAAGACCCATATCCCAAAGAGCCTGGTTTTGAGCAGCAAAGACAACCAGGAGACTTCTGATGCTAAAAAGAGTACTTCCCCCAAGAGACCATCAGTGCAGCAGTTTATGATATGCTGAAAAGGAAGTCTCTCTGACACTGAGTGTCCTCTATCTGTGATATAGAAGTCCATTATGATTGCTGTGCTTTGCAAATATCAGCTTCTTCTAGAGGACAGAAGGCCACGCAAGCACTCTTATCAGGAAAGCATGCCAAAGAAAGGAAGACTATGGCAGTGAACTAATCACGAAAAGCCTACCAAAGAATTCTGACAAGGGTAACTGAGACCTGCCAGTGCTCTGAGTGCAGACACAGCAAAGGAAGTGTAAGTCAGAAGTAGGAACCAGAAAAGTGAAGTCAGGACCAAATAGGTCCTGCTGGACCACCCCATCCAAGAATTTGGGAAGAAGTAAATCCTGGCCCTGGTACAAAGTCTCAAGTCACAAACGAAATTGGACATATGAGCATGTAGAATAGTAGACCAAACACTATGAAGAAATTTCATAGGTAAAAAAATCACCCAGGAGGAAATTCCCCCAAAAGAGAGTAACTCCAGGGGCAGCTAGGTAACACAGTGGATAGAACACCGGCCCTGGAGTCAGGAGGACCTAAGTTCAAATCCGGTCTCAGACACATAATACTTCCTAGCTGTGTGACTCTGGGCAAGTCACTTAACCCCAATTGCCTCACTAACAAAAACAAAAAAAAAAGAGAAAGTGAGAGACAGAGAGAGAGAGAGTAACTCCACAATAACTACTTGATGGCACAGCGGATAGAGCACTAAGCTTGGAGTCAAAAAGACCTGAATTCAAATCTGACTTTAGACATACTTACTAGCTGTGCTACCATGAGCAAATTAACTAACCTCTGTTTGTCACAGTTTCTTCAACTGTAAAATGGGAATAATTATAGCACTACCTCACAGGGTTTTTATGAGGATTAAATGAGATAATATCTGTAAAGCTCTCAGCAAAGTGCCTGGTATATAGTAGGTACTTAATTAATGCTGACTTGTTTCCTTTCTTCTTCAAAAAGAAAGTCCTTCAAATACTTGAAGACAGTTGTTATTTCCAACCTAAGTCTTGTCTTCAGGTTAAACATGCCAAGTTCCTACAATTAATTCTATTATGACATAGATTCAAGACCCTTCACCAAGCTGGCAACCTTCCTCTGGAAACTCTCCAGTTTACCAATGTCCTTCTTAAACTGTGGTGCCCAAGACAGAAAACCATATTCCAGATGTGGCCTGATCATGATAAAGTACAGTGGGATTATCATCTTCTTCTTTTTGGAAACTATGCTTCTTTTAATGCAGACCCAGACTTAATAAAGGTAATGAAAGGGAAAGAGAAAAGAATACATTAGGAAAGAGGTAAATAAGATAGGAGGGAAATAATATTAAATCATAATTGGTATATTCTCAAGAAAAATAATACACAAAAATGGAAGCCAGAAGGAGCATTATAAGAACTTCACTTTCCTATGAAATGGATAAAGGAGAATTGAACATGCACATATCAATGCAGACAGGGAATTTGTGTAGTAATACATTAAACTCAACAGAAAGAACAGAGGCAAGAACAGAGAAATAGTAGAATATTTTAAGAAGGAGGGTGAAGAAGGCAGATCCAAGATGGTTGAGCGGCAGTAAGAAGAGCTAACCTCTCCACCACAAGGTCTCCTCAATCTCTAGAAAATGAATCAAATTGATTCCTGTTTAACAAAAACAATTTTTAAAAATCACAGCAAATTTAAATGGAGCGCATGAGTAAAAGTCAGTACAAAAAAAGAAGGAATGAATTGGGCAGGGGGGTATCAGGCAACATTTGAACCTCACTCTCATCTGAACTGGTCAAAGGAGGAAAGAACACACATACATAGTTGAATATAGAAATACATTTTACCCAACAAGGAAACAGGAGAGAAAGGGGAGGAGAGAAAGGGTGGAATAAAGAACAAGCACAGGTTAAAGGAGCAAAGTAAGAGGAAAAAAAAACTCGAAGAAGGATAGGAAACAAAGAGAAGGAAAAATATAAGAAATAAGATGGAGGTAAATACGCAATTAACAATCATAACAATGAATATGAATAAGGTGAACTCACTCATAAAATGGAAGAAGATAGTAGAGCAGCTTAGAAACCAGAATCCAACAATATGTTCACAAGAAACACATTTGAAACAGGAAAATGTACACAGAGCTAAAATAAGGGACTAGAGCAAAATCTATTGTGCTTCTGCTGAAGTAAAGAAGGCAGGGGTTGCAATTATGGTCTCAGATAAAGCAAGAGCAAAAACAGATCTAATTTAAAAAGATAATCAGGGAAACATTTTGCTAAAAGGTGCCATAGACACCATAGGTTTCCATGCAGGAATTCCTTCCCCGTATTTTTCAGGAAACTCAGTTTCCCTGAATCCCAAAATTCTAGAAAAATCCTTTGAGAAATTGGGGGAAAGTAATATATAATTATATAATAGTTCTCCTGCAAAAACTGAAGGGTAACAATCAACATGGACACATTACAGGTTTGGAGAATCCACTGATGTCAAGCTGAAAGCAGGAAACACTGACATATAGAGCTGAAAGTTATGGTCAGTATTTCTGGGAACCGGGACAAGGACATGTAAGAAAGAAGTGGTCATAATCTTATAAGTCTTGATTGTAACTGTTCTCATAAGTGTGTGTTTATGACTTATTTGCTGCCCTATCATTCTTGCAAACAAAATATAATATGCACAGTATACAAATCCTGGAGCAGCTAGATGGCACAACAGAATCAGGAAGATTCATCTTTCTGAATTCAAATTCAGTCTCAGATACTCACTAGCTGTGTAACACTCAGAAAGTCACTTAATTCTGTTTGCCTCAGTTCCTCATCTGTAAAATAAGCTAGACAAAGAAATGGCAAACCATTCCAGTATCTCTGCCAAGAAAACCTAAAATGAGGTCATAAGAAAGATAAAGGAAGTCAATTCAATGTCAGATATATTTTAAATCACTATAGAAATATATGGGTTAATAATAATAAACCATGCATTTATTATATCTTTTTTTACAGAAAATTTCTGAAACTTTTAATTTAGACTATCACAGAAAAATGATTCACTTTATTGTTATTGTGATCACTTCATTGTTGTTTTTAAAACAAATAAAATATTATGAAAAATACAGAATAACTTATATGATATTGGGAATTCCCAAGACTTGGTAATTCCAATTTCTCATTCCTAAATCTGAAAGAAAAATATCTGTCAGAAATTTAAAAAACACTACCAAAGACAATAAATTAATGTCAAAATTAAAGATATAAGTATTAAATGAAAGAGTGTCTAAATACTTACAGGAAAATTTAAATGAGTTACACAAAAAGTAAAACCGTAATAACAGGGCATCTTCAATTTACCCTTCTCAGACAAGCTGACGAACAAACAAACAAAAAGTGAAAGGTCTCAATAGAATGTCAGAAAAGTTAGATATGACAGACCTCTGGAGTTAATTAAATGGGGAGAGAAAGCAGCATATTTATTTTTCAGCTGTGCATGGTATATTCACAAAATTGACCTGGCATTAGGGTGTGAAAATTCACCAAGAAATGCAGTAAAGCAGAAATCTTAAATGTATCTTGTATAGACCACAATGTAATAAAAAGTATGTGCAACAAAAGTCCACTGATGAAAGGAATAAAAAGTAATTGGAATCTAAATACCATAATCCTAAAGAATGGGTGGGACAAAGAACAAATCATAAAAACAATAAATAATTTCATTATAAATAAAAGATAATGAGACAATATACCAAATTTGGAGGATATAGCCAAACCAATCCTCAGGGGAAGTTTTATTTCTCTAAACACTTTCATCAATGAAAGAGGAAAAGTGCAGATCAATAAATTACACACGCAATTTAAAAATATCTAAAAGCAACAAATTAAAAACCTTGAATTAAACACCAAAATAGAAATCCTGAAAAGCCAAAGAATTTAACAAAATTGAAAGCAAAATATGCACCAAATTAATAAATATAACTAGAAGCTTATTTAAAAAAATTTAACTAATGGTTTTAAAAAAGAAAACCAAATTACAACTATAAAAAGAAGAAAAAAGTGAATTCCCAACCAAATTAAGAAGTGATCAAAGAAATTATTGGGAACTATTATGCACATATGTATATATGCCAAGAAAACTGACATTTTAAATGAAATACATGAATATTTACAAAAATATAAAATGTCCAGATTAACAGAACAAGAAATAGAGGACTTTAATAACTCAGTCTAAGAAAAAGAAATTGAGCAAGCCTTGAATGATTTCCCAAAGGAATTGAGTTCTATAAAAAAAAAATTATTTCTGTTGTTACATAAACTAAAAACAGGAAAAGAAACAGTCTTATCAAATTCCTTTTATGATAAAAATATGGCCTTGATAACTGAACAAGACAGAGTCAAAACAGAGAAAGAAAACTATAGACTATATTCTGTATAAATAATATAAATAAAACTATAAACAATATATAACATAATAATATAATAAATAAAACTATATTCCTAATGAATACTGACACAAATTTTTGAAATAACGAAGAAGTTAAAATAATATGTCATAAGGGTTATATACTATGATCGTGTTGGATTTATAATAGGAATGAAAGGCTGGTTCAATAGCAGGAAAATTATAAACATAACTGATCATATTAATAACAAAAATTATATAATTATATTAATATATGCAGAAAAAGCTTTTGACAAAATGCAATCCCCATTCCTGTTTTAAAAAAAATGTAGAAATCACAGGAATAAACCAATATCTTAACATAATAAGTAGTATCTATTAGAAGCAGTTAGATGGCTCAGTGGATAGAGTACTGGGCTTGGAGTCAAGAAGACCTGAGTTCAAATCTGGCCTCAGACCCTTACTAGCTATGTGACTCTGGGCAAGTCATTTAACCTATGTTTGCTTTAATACACTGGAAAAAGAAATGGCAAACCACTCCAGTATCTTTGACAAGAAAACTCCATGGAAAGTATTGTCCATGGGATCATGAAAAGTCAAACATGACTGAACAACATGACAGATTGAGAGGTGATCAGTGGAACAGATCAGATATATAATATACAGAACAAAATGAGTGCAGTAGCTTAGAGTGTAATAAACTTCAAAGATTCTAGAAATCGCCTCAATTAAAATTTAAAAAGCTTTGCACAATCAAATACAATTAAGTTAAAATTAGATGCGAAGTACTAATAAGGAGGAAACCTTTGCATAAATTTCATTAATAAAGGTCTAATTTCTGATATATATATAAGGAAATTATTCAAATTTATAAGAATAAGAGCCACTACCCAAATGATAAATGGTCAAAAGACATGAAGATACCCAAGCTATCAATAGCCATATGGAAAAAAAAATGCTCTGCATCCCTAATAACCAGAGAAATGCAAATTAAAACTACTCACCTCATATCCCCCAGATTGGTAAAGTTGACACAAAAAGAAATTGATAAATGCTGGAGGAGTGGGGGGAAATAGGTACTTTAATACATTGTTGGTGGAAATAAGCATTTCATGTTTCCAATGAAATATGAAATTTCTGGGAAATTCTCATTCATTCTGGGAAGCAATTTGGACCCATGCCCAGAAAGCTATTAAATTATGCATACTCTTTGACCCAGGGATACCATTACTAGGTCTACACAAAGAGTGTGCTGGAGCCTTTCATAAAAGTTGACCAAAGTTGATTATTAAATTGTGAGTAGTAATGCCTCATAAATAAGCAAAATACAAACCCAGACTTGATTTACAGTTTTATTGATTGTCTACACTTTAGAAATTGATAGTGAAAACATTAATAAGCAGATTAAACTTGAAAGTGCATTGTGTTTATATTTGTTTTTCAGAGAGCAAGTACAATTTTATACCAACATGCATACAACATAGAGTTGCATACCCCAAAGAGACTGGAAAGGAAAAAGGACCATATGTACAAAAATATTTGCAGCAGTTTTTTTTGTAGTGGCAAAAAAAAATTAGAAATTAAGGGGGTGTCAAAACAGTGGGAAATGGCTGAACAAGTTATAGTATATGAATATGATAAATATTGTTGTATTTTAAGAAATTATGAAGGGTATAGTTTTAGAAAAATTTGAGAAGACTTATATGAACTGATATGCAGGGAACTGAGCAGAACCATACGAATTATATATGTATATATATGAATGTATATGTGTATATATATCTGGGTAACAACAATATTGTAAAAACAAACAACTTTCAAAAATTTTCGGAATTCTGATCAACCAGAATTCCATGATGAAACAAGCAGTCTACCTCCAGAGAGAAAGGTCATGGACTCAGAGTATAAATTAAGATATATACCTATATATCTATATGTATATCTATTTGGACATGATTGATGCTGCATTTTGTTTTGTATGACTACACATGGTTGTAATACTTTTTCCGGGGCAAACAAAAAAAACAAGAGAATGAGAAAGAGGTGCTTTGAGGTACAGAAATGGGGAGAAGCTCATTATACATGCTTTTCCTTGAAAAGCATAAGTACCTTTAGTGAAGACTTTGATAGAGTCAATCAGGGGATAATAAAAGGACTGCCATTAAGCAATGATGGTATATTTTTTCTATTTAAATATTTTTTTAATCACATTCAAAAATTTCTAACAGTTTTTTTTTAAGTTTTGAGTTCCGAATTCCCTCCCACACTCCTTCCCTCCCTCACATCCTCCCTCACTGAGACAGTAAGCAATTTGATATAGATTATATATGCTCAGTTATGCAAAATGTATTTCCATTAGTCATGTTTTGAAAGAAAACACAGACCAAAACAAAAAAAGAAAAATAAAGAAAGTAGAAAAAGCACCTTCAATTTTCTTTCAGATTCCATTCTTTTGCTGGAGGTGGATAACATTTTTCATCATGAGTCCTTTGGAATTGTCTTGGATCATTGTATTGCTGAGAATAGCTAAGTCATTCACAGTTGATTGTATATGGCTGTCACTGTGTACAATGTTCTCCTAATTCTGTTCACTTCTCTTTGAATCAGTTCATGTAAATCTTCTAAGGTTTTTCTAAAAGCATCCTTGCTCATTATTTCTTATAACACAATAGTATTCCATCACAATCATATACCAAAATTTGTTCATCCATTCCTCAATTGAGGGGCATCCCCCTCAATTCCTAATTCTTTGCCACCACAAAAAGAATTGCTATAGGGGGCAGCTAAGTGGTGCAATGGATAGAGAACTGGCCCCGGAGTCAGGAGGATCTGAGTTCAAATCCGGCCTCAGACACATAACACTTACTAGCTGTGTGACTGTGGGCAAGTCACTTAACCCCATTGCCTAGCTAAAAAAAAAAATTCCCAATTTTTCCTCTACTTCTCTTATTTGATTTTTAAAATTCCTTTTGAGCTCTTCCAGGGTCTGAGACCAATTCACATTTTTCTTTGAGGCTTTGAGCTACTTAGATTTTGTTGTCTTCTTCTGACTTTGTGTTTTGACCTTCCCTGTCATCATAGTAACTTAATTTTCTATGGTCAGATTCTTGTTTCGTTGTTTGTCCACTTTTTCAGACTATTTTTTGACTTTAAACTTTATATTAAAGTTGGATTCTGTTCTTGAGTTGCAGTGGGCACTGTCCTAAGCTTCAGGTTTTTCATGCTGCTGTTTTCAGAGCAAGTTCTGGAGGTCTGTAAGTTTTCAGTTCTTCCAAGGTGGTGTGATCTAGTCTTTGAGTGACCACAAGTACTCTTTTTTGCTTTGGAACTGAGACCAGGTCTCCGCTCTAGTCTTTGGTCCTGGTCCGTGCTCTAGTCTTTGAGTGACCACAAGTACTCTTTTTTGCTTTGGAACTGAGACCAGGTCTCCGCTCCACTTTGACCTAGGACTGTAGCCCAAAACTACATATGGGCAATGCAACAGAGTCCTGCTCCCAGTGCCAGCAAAGAGTCACCTGTAATCTCCTTCTGACCAGTTGTCTGACCCCCACATCATCTGTAAACCAAGAGCTGAGATTTCCAGAAGCCACTGATGTCAATTCAGTAGTCTCCAAGGCCTGCTGCTGGCTTGCTAGAGTGTGGCTGTGCTGGACTGTGCTTCATTCTCACCCTCATGAGACAGAACCTTTTCTGTTGAACTTCTAAAGTTTTCTTTGGTTGGAAAATTGTTTTACCCTGTCCTTTTGTTTCTTGTGCTGCTCCAGAATTCATTTTGAGACATTATTTTAAAGTTGTTTGGATGGAAATTTGGGAGAGCTCAGGGAGTTTCTGTCTTTACTCTGCCATCTTGGTTCTGCCCCTATCCCCCATAGCATGGGTCTTGATGTGATTAGATAAGAAATCTGCATAGAACCTAGTCAGTAATATTGTGAACTTTCTCCAGGAACATTCAGAAGCATGAATAGAGAAACTGCTGGTGCATCTTATCTTAGGGTTGGGCATATTACAAGACACATATGGCACTGGCAGAAGGGTAGCAGCACAATGGAACCAAGAGCTTACAAATAGTCCAGACTAGATTTGTAGAAATTCTAACTGTAGTTTGTTTCTGTGAGTTTTAACAGTTTGTTCAAAGAAAATATAACAGTTTAAGCTAAGAGAGAAAAACTGTAGGCCTTCTCTACTCTTTAATTTTTACTGGCATTTCAAAAAATGAATAGGTAGGTAACAGAAAATTGTTACATACACATATAGTATGCATGTTATATCACAGTCAGCTATGTCAACATGATTAGCTGTGTTTCTCTAGTTTAACTTGTCCAAAGTAAATTTTGACATGCAATTAATTTAATTAGGTAATTTACTAAGTTCCTTGAGGATAGGAAATATACTTGATCTAAAACTTTATAACTCCCTTAGTACCCAGAACAATGCTCTGAAAATACTATACATATATACATACATATGTGTGTGTGTGTGTCCTGGGCCCTCTTTTCTTCTCCTTTTTTATTACTTCACTTTTATATTACTTCACTTCACAGCTGATCTTATCAGCTCCCAAGGATTTAGTTATAATCTCTATGCTGATGGCTCTCAAATTGATCTTTCTTGCTCCAACCTCTCTGCTGACCACCAATCTGGCATCTGCAACCCTAACCCTAAATTCGTGCCTTTCAGACACCTCAAACTCGATGTTCAGTAGGCATCTTAAACTCAACATGTCCAAAACAGAACTCATTATCTTTCTCCTTAAACTTTCCCTCTCTCCCTAGCCCTCTTCCTTATCCTTGATTCCTTACTCTCTCTCACTCTCCACATTTCCAAATCTTTTTCCACCACTTGTCAATTTCATCTCTGCAACATCTCTCAAGAAGGCTAACCCCTTCTCTCCTCTGACACTGCCACCAATCTGGTGCAAATTCTCTTCACCTCATGCCTGGGCTATTGCAATAGCCTGCTGGGGGTTTTGTCTGATTTAAATCCCTCCTCAGTCTAATCCACCCTCCATTTAATCACCACAGTGATTTTCCCAAAGCTCCAATTATGGCACTCTTCCATTCAATAAGTTACATAATATATAATGATATAATATAATTTATAATATAAATTATATTGGGTCCCTATCACCTCCAGGATCAAAGACAAAATCTTTTGGTGTTCAAAGCCCTTCATAAACTAACCTTCCCTCCAACCTCTAACCTTTCTAGTCTTCTCACACCTCATTCCTTGCCATGTACTCTTTGATCCAGTGACACTGGTCTCCTTGCTCTTCCCAAACAAGACTCCACCTCCCACTTCCATGCATTTTCACTGCCTATGGCCTATACCTAGAATGTTCTCCATCATCTTCACCTACCAGCTTCCCTGGCTTTCTACAAATCCCAACTAAAATCCTATCTTCTTTTCCCAACCCCTTGTTTAAATTGTTTCCTTTTTTCCTGTATGTAGCTTGTCTGTACTTACTTGTTTGCATGTTGTTTTTCCTATTAGACAGTGAGCAAGAGGCCTTTTGCCTCTTTTTGTATCCCCAGCACTTAGCACAGTGCTTGACACATAGTAGGTACATAATAAATGCTTACTGACTGATGGTTTGAATTTGTTATTAAATTGAAAATGTTGGTATGTAATTTTCTGTATCTCAAATGCTTAAATCTTACAAAGTTCTCAAACCTTTCAATAGTTAATACTTGAAAATTAGTAACACTAAAATCCTTAATTGATGATAGGGCAATGACTATCATTATAAAAATAATACCTGTTCATTAAAATAATTTATATATTCCACTAAGTCTAGGATGATAAACCAAATAACTAATATTTGAGTCAGAAAGATGAAAAGTCAGCAAATTTGATAGGGACATGAAGCAGGTGACCTTCAGAGAGCTTCCAAAGGATTTTTTTTTCCATCTGGGGTCAGGAGATAGTGGTAGAGAGCAATGTCCAGCAGAGACTATGCACCTAGCAGCTACCAAATCCTTAGTTAGCTAAAACCAATAGGGGACAGCAGTGCAATTCACTAGTAGAAATTACATGCATAGCAGTTGACATAAGACCAGTGAAGATGGAAGGGGAAGTGGAGCCCCTCAAAATCCAGGGGACCAATACACCCAAAAAAGATGCCATGATCATCAAGGAGCAGGCCCATTAGGAACAGTAATAGAGCAGAAGACATTAGCTATCCTGCAACATTGGAGATGTGAATGCCTCTTTCACACATATCCCTAATGTGTGATCCCTCTGTGTGTTCATTTTCCTTACTAATAATGTGTATCTTTGTAGGGTAGTGTCCTAGATTTATGGAAGTAAATGTTCTATTGGAAATATTCTTACTTATTCTACTTCATGAAATGTCTTTCAACTAATTGAGTCCTCTGGCTGACTAGAGAAAAGAATAAACACATCAGTGGGGTCTTTTAGCTATAATTTGAGTGGATGTGGACCCACAAAATGCCTTGAATTTTAGGGCTTTGTATGTCATAAGGGGGTGGACAACTTACAACATTATTATTAGATGTAGTACTGAAAACAACAGTGCCTTGGGCTTAGTTGGTGCTTAATTTTTTTTTGTTGTTGTTGTTAATTGAAATATAATATGAACGAAGAATCCTAGGTAAGGATCATATTCCATTTGAATCCATTCCAATCCAAATTCCATTTGAAACATTCTTGGAAGTGGAGTAGCTCTTAAGAGGGTGCAGAGATGTAAAGCATTCACTGCTTTAGTATACTGACCATATGTGAATTAAGAGCGTCTGGATTTAGGGCAGTTATAAGAATCTACATCCAGAGAACTGCAGATTCCTTCCCTTTGTTCCTGAATGACTTATATTTCTGGCAGTTTAGTTTATTGTAGGACAGGCCAGCTACCACAGTGCAGGAGGATGCTCCATTTATTTTACTAAGGGGAAAGTGTACATTCTGGCTTTGGCTACCTCTCTGAATTTCCCATAGGCCTCTAGCAGCAGACGAGTCAAAGGAGATGGGCATTCTGCTGTTCACTTTTGGTTCCACATGTCTCATGCAGCTCAGGTGCTGATTCCTTCATAAGCCTCTCCTTCTGTTTTTGGTACTCTTCCTCTTGAATTGAGTTTAAATGCTTTGTGTTTACTTGTGTACATGTGATATCCCTTCTATTTAATATCAGCTTGAGGATGGTACTGTTTAACTTCAGTATTCACATCCCAATACCTACCATCAGTGCCTTGCACATAGTAGGTGATTTATTAACATTTAATGAATTTGAGATAGACTTTCAAAAATTTGGAGCTAAATTCTGACACCTCCAGAGGTGACTAATACTCTGTGAAACTGAGGGCTGTAGAACCCAAACAGTTACCTTAGTTCCTAGGCCTATGCTTTGAAACAATTACCTTTAGAATAAGGACCAAGGGAATTTCATATAATTTTTTAATACTAAAAAAAATCATTTTTCTCTTTTTCACAAGAATGTTTCTGTCACATCACTACCCTTGTAAGGTGCCCTTTGAGTTGATTTTCAAATAGTAGTTGTGATAATTTGTACTATCATACATACATGTTCTTCACAGATCAGAAATTAGAGCTCTAAGGGACCTCAGAAGCAGCATAATCCAATCCCCTCCTTTTACAGAAGTAGAAGCTGGGGTTAAGGGAAATTAAGTGACCTGCTGTAGGTTACATAGGTAGTAAGTATCCCTTCTTCTCCCCTCTTGCTTGTCTCCCATCATTCAGATGCCTTCTGAAACTTTTCCTTTCACCCATGTCTCAGATGATGAAGTGGTTTACTCCTTACCAAGGCTAACCCCTTTACTTGTTCAAGTGATCTCATTCCATCTCATCTCTTCCCACAGATTGCCCCCTCTTCCATCCCCACTCTTTCACTTATTTTCTGTCTCTGTATACTGGCTCATTTCCTACTACTTACATGTCCATGTCACTTCTGTCCTGAAAAAAAAAAACCAAAACAAAACAACAAACCCTCACTTGATCCTTCCACTAACTATTGTCCTATATTTCTTCTACTTTTTGTAGCTAAACTCTTTGAAAAGGCTGTCTACATAAAAAAAAGGGGGAAAGGACCCACATGTACAAAAATATTTAGAGTAGCTCTTTTGTAGTGGCAAAGAATTGGAAATTATGGCAATGCCCACCAATTGAGGAATGGCTGAGCAAGTTTTGGTATGTGAATGTAATGGAATACTATTGTTCCATAAGAAATGATGAGCAGGCAGATTTCAGAAAAACCTAGAAAGACTTACATGAACTGATATTGAGTGAAATGAGCAGAACCAGGAGAGCATTATACACAGTAATAGCAACATTGTGTGATGACCAACTTTGATAGAATTAGCTCTTCTCGGCAATGCAATGATCTAAGACAATTCCAAGGGACTCATGATGGAAAATGCTGTCCACATCCAGAGAAAGAACTATGTAGTCTGAATGCAGATCAAAGCATACTATTTTATCTTTTTGTTTGGTTTTGTTTTGTTTTTTCTTTCTCATGGTTTTTCCCATTTGTTCTGATTCTTCTTTCACAACATGACTAATGTGGAAATATGTTTAATATGATCGTACATGTATAGCCTATGTCAGACTACATGCCATCTTGGGGAGAGGGGAGGAAGAAAAAAATGTGGAACTCAAAATCTTATTTAAAAAAAAAAAAAACTTATCATTCCACTGAAACTGATCTCTCCAAAGTGGCCAGTGACTTCTGTTGCCAAATCCAATGGCTTTTTCTCAATCCTCATTCTCCCTAACCTCTCTGCAGCCTATAAAATTGTTGATCATTCCTCCTTGATACTCTCTTCTCTCTAGTTTTTTGGGACACCACTATCTCCTGGTTCTTGTCCTACTTATTTGACCACTCCTTCGCTGTCTCCTTTGCTGGATACTTCTCCAGATAATGCCCTTTAACTGCAGGTGTCCCTCAAGGTTCTGTCCTGGGCCCTCTTCTCTTTTTCCTTTATACTATTGCACTTAGTGATGTTATCAGCTCCCATGGATTTAATGACCATCTCTACACTGACGATTCTCAAATCTACTATCCTGCCCCAACCCCTCTACTGACCTCCAGTCCTGCATCTCCAACTGCCTTTCAGACAGCTTGAAATGGATGTCCAGTAGACATTTTAAATTCAACATGACCACTAACGCACTGTTGGTGGAGTTCCGAACTGGAGAACCATTCTGGAGAACAATGTGAAACTATGCCAAAAGGGTTATAAAACAGTGTATACCCTCTGACCCAGAAATATTGCTGCTAGGTTGATACCTCAAAGAGATCAAAGAAAAAAGAAAAAAAGACCTATATCTACAAAAATATTTATAGTAGCTCCTTTTGTGGTGATAAAGAATTGGAAATTGAACCCATCAATTGGAGAATGGCTGAATAAGTTGTGGTATATGACTGTGATGGAATATCATTGTGTTAGAAGAAATAGCAAGGAGGATGGTTTCAGAAAAACCTGGGAAGACTTATATGAACTAATACAAAGTGAAATGAGTAGAACCAGTCATACTGTAATAATGATCAGCTGTGAATGACTTAGCTTTTCTGACCAATACAACGATTCAAGACAATTTTAGAGGACTTATGATGGAAAATGCTATCCAACTCTAAGATGGAGCTTGAGTGCTGATCAAAGCATAATATTTTAAAATTTATTTTTCTTGGTTTTTTTGTCATATGGTTAATGTGGAATTATATGTTGCGTGATTTCACATACATAATTGATCAGATTTCTTGCTTTTTCAGTGGATGGGTGAGGTGCAGGAGGGAAGAGAGAACTCAGAACTCAAAATTTCTAAAAAATTAATGTTAAAAATAAATAATAGAATTGAAAAAAATTCACTATGTCCAAAATAGAATTCATCTTCCCCTCTAAGTCCTACCCCTCCTCCTACCTTCTCTATTACTATAGAGGGCAATATCATCCTCCCAGTTCCTCAGGCTCAAAACTTAGGAGTCATCCTGGATTCCTCAATCTCTCGATTCCCATATCCAAAAGGCTTGCTGATTTCACCTTTGCAACATCTCTTAAATATGACCCTTTCTTTCCTCTGACACTGCCACTATTCTAATACAGGTTCTCATCACCTCATGCCCAGATCAATAGCCTACTGGTGGGTCTTCCTGCCTCAAGTCTGTCTCCACTTCAATCCATCCTCCATTCAGCCACTAAGGTGATTTCCTAAAATGTATGTCTGAACATGTCCCTCTCCTACTCAATAAACTCCAGTGCCTTCTTAGTGCCTCCAGGATCAATCACAAAATGCTCTGTTTGGCATTCATAACCTAGCCTGCCTTTCTATCCTTCTTACACCTTACTCCCCAACATACATTCTTTGATCCAGTGACACTGACTTGTTCCATGAACAAGATACTCCATCTCTTGGCATTTTCTCTGACCATCCCCCACGCCTGCAATGCTCTCCCTGCTCCACTCCAACTACTGATCTCACAAGGATCCTTTAAGTCTCAACTTCTATAGGAAGCCTTCCCCAACCTCTCTTAATTCCAGTGCCTTCTCCCTGTTACTTCGCTTTTATCCTGTGTGTAACCTGTTGGTATATATTTGTTTGCATGTCGTCTCCTCCATTAGAATGTACGTTGTTGGAGGGAAGACACTATTTTTTCCCCACTTTTTATATCCCCAGTGCTCAGTATAGTGTCTGGCACATAGCAGGCATACAAAAAATGTTTATTAATTGAACAACTGAAGTATCAGAGGAAAGATTTGATCTCACATCCTCTAATTTCACAGCCAAAGCTCCTTCCACTGAGCCATCTTGCCTCTTTGCCTCCAGGCTGTATCTAACTGAATGTATTTCACAGAATCACAATATCATAAAGTTGGAAGGGAATCAATAAAGTTCAACCTGCCTTGAGAATGATCATCTTTTTAACGTCTAATTTGCATTACTGATAGTTGTCTAGTTTCTTACTCCAACTTAAATCTAATCAAGAATCCCCTCTAAAACATGCCTCCAAATTGCTCATTCAGCCTTTGCTCAAAGGCCTTCAGTGAAGGGGAACTCACTGCCTCCAGAGGCAATCCACTTTACTTTCGCTCTAATGATTAGGAAATATTTTTTCTTATACAAGCTTAAATGTGTTTCTCTGTAACTACCATTCAATTCTTCTTAGGGGCTAAACAGAACGAGTTCAATCTTTTTTTCATATAACTGGAGAAAGCTAACAAGTAAAGCAATTTAAATAGAGAGACTTTCAGTGCTAATAACTGGGCTGTGCCAACGTAGCAAAAATAATAATAATAACAATAATAATAATACTAATAATACCTCAGTTAATTTATAGTTAGCGTTAAATGAATTCACCTACTAAAGGGGTAGTTAATAGAGCACAACAAAATAATAACAAAAATCACTTGAAGGAACAAAAGGTCTAAAATATCAAGGGAAATAATAGGAAAAAATAGGAATGAAGGGAGGACAGGGACATCAAAAGTATTTGATATTGGTTAAAAAAATGGAAAAGTAGATCTGCAGAACAGATTAGATAAAGAAGAATGAATAATAAATGAGCCCATCAACTGGATATTCAAGTATCCCTAGAAAATAAATTATTCAAGGAACTTCTGGAAAAAAACAAAAAGTAGTTTGGCAACAATTAGGTTTGGAATAGCATCTTACCACAATACCACAATAAACTCAAAATGATCTGAATATTAAATATGACACAAAAATTGGAAGAGAACTATATCAGGTAACTTTTACACCTACAGCTGAGGACAACTGATAGTGGGAATCACAAAAAAATAAACAATTTTGATTATGTGAGTTTGAAAAGCATTTTCACTAACAAAATCAAAGCAACTAGAAGAAAGGAGGCAGTGCAAGCACTTATTAAGCACCTACTGGATATGCCAAGCACTGTGCTGAGCATGTACAAATATCCTATTTGATCCTCACAACAACCCTTTGCTATTATCCCCATTTTTTGTGGCTGAGGAATTAACATAAAGGTTAAATGGCCTGTTAGGGGTCACCTAGCTAGTTAACTGCCTGAGGCTGGATTTCACTTTAGGTGGGCCTGGAGCCAGACCCAGCACTCTATCCACTGTGCCATTTATCACAAAGAAGCTTGATTGAGGGAAAAACAATCTTTGCATTATATATCTCTAATAAGGGTCTGATATCCAAGATACATACGGAATTAAGATGTTCCACAATGAATGAGTAGTTAAAGGGTAAGAACAGAGTTCTCAAGAGAAATGCATATTGCTAATAACTATATGAAAGATTATTCAGTCACTAATAATGAGAGAAATATAAATCAAAAGAACTCTGAGATTTCACCTCACAAACATAAAATTGGCAAAGATGAGAAGATGAGAACAATCAATGTTGGAGGTACTGTGGAAAGACAGACAGACCAAGAGATCACTGATAAAGCTGTGAATTGAACATAGAATCAACAGCTTTAATTAAGCCCTTACTATGTACCAACCATGGTGATAGAGGTAGGAATACAAAGAAAGGCAAAAACACTATTCCTACAAGGTATACAAGGTCATGTTCTAATAGGTCATGTTCTAATACAACATGTAAATATAATCAGAGTAGATAGAAGGTAATCTCATAGCAAAGGAAATAGTAGCAGGGGGTACTGGGAAAGGACTCCTACAGAAGAGCATTTCAGGCACGGCAAACAGCCACTGCAAAATTATGAAATCAGGAGATGGAGCTCTGCATGCCAAGAAGAGCAAGTAAGTCAGTGTAGGCGTAGCTGGATCATAGAGCTCATGGAGGAGAGTAAAGCATAAGAAGACTAGAAATACAGAAAAGTGCTGGGTTGTGAAAGCAAAGGATTTGCCGCAAGTGAAATTCAACAAAGGCAGACTTGGGCACATATTCTCAGAGCAAGGTAAGTTTATCAACAGGGCAAAAATCTGATAATAAAGGGGTCAATGGACTGCCTCAGTTTAAGCCAAAGACCCTGAGCAAAATGGCTCCCCCTTTATAATTTTTGGGGAGTATAGAACAAAGAATAGGACTTCATAGACTGGGAAAAAGTTATGATTGATTATAGTGTTGGCAGCATCATGGGCATAAGGACATAACTGGGTACAGTGACAACACTGTAGGCAGGGTGACAATATTGGAAACTGGGAATGAAGGGCTAGCAACAACCCCCTCCTTCCTTCCTGTGACTAAGAAAGGTTCATTGTTCGAATCCACCTGCAAAGTCAGACACAGTGGGCTAGCTTTCTTTTGGATAGCAAACCAAACATTCTTGCAGGATAGGCTGGCGGTGCAAAGATACTAGACCGGATTCCCATTACCCACCTGCATCACTCAAGGAAAACAGATTTCCATGGGACAAGAATAGAACAATCATTAGCAAGAGAACTGGATCTGTAAACTTAACTCATTACAGGCCAGTTGAATTTCTGAACTAAGTTCACAGACAAGGATCCATGACATAGGCAGTTACAGGACAAAAACTATTAATTGTAAATAGAATCAATAAACAATTTTACAGAATCGATTTATTTTATATTTGATTCTAGAGGGGAAAAGGGAGCTTACTGAGTAGTGAGATGACATGGTCAAACTTGCACTTTAAGAAAATCGCTTTGGCAGCCTAGTGGGGAATGGACCAGAGAGGGACTTGAAGAGAGACCAACCTATTGTAACACGCAAAGTGTGAGGAGATGAAGGTCTGAAATAAGGTGGTGACTGGGTGAGCGGAGAGGGGCACAGAGACGATGTAAAGGTAGAAAGAACAAGATGTGACACTCATCTCTAATTTATCCTGTTGTTTGCAAGTTGTCTCCCCTCTTAGACCATAAGCTCCTTGAGAGGGGGGACTGCTCTTTGTCTGTGTTCTCCAGCACTTAATACAATGGATCTAGTGAAGAAGACAGAAGGAGCAATCAGACAGGAAAGAATCAAGAAAATAATGTCATGAAAATGCTGAGAGAAAAGAGTATCCAAGATGAGGGTTTTTCAACAGAGGTTTTCCAGCATTTGTGGTAAAATGCTTTAGAGGTAAAAAATTGATGAGGACCAAGAAAGGGCTATTAGATTTGGCACAGAGACAACAAAGATTATATATTTGCTGAACATTTTTTTGTACACTATGGCTAAGTAAACTTCTTTTTATTAACTCTTAAATGGTTATTGGGCTTTATTTCCTTTCAAACCTGGAACTGAAGCACCAGATCTATCAGATCTAATCAGAGTAGCCAGAGTTGGACCTGATTTGGGAGTGGGGAGCAGGAGGCTTTCTGGCTTCTGATCCATGGAGCTCTGTTGGGGTTGGGGAATTATGTGGTACTCCCAAAGCTTGTAAGATGTAAGGAGGTTAAAGAATCTTCCATATTGGTTTAGGTCAGATATCCATTCTTTTTTTTCTTTTTTTGGGTTAGGCAGTGCCCAGGGTCACACAGTAAGCGTTATGTGTCTGAGGCCGGATTTGAACTTCAGGTCCTCCTGACTCCAGGGCCGGTGCTCTATCCACTGTGCCACCTAGCTGCCCCCCAGACGTCCATTCTGTAAAAACAGATATAAGGCAAGGATTATTCCCAGGAACCAGCTCTTCTAAATCCAGCCATGGACTGAAAACATGTTCAATGTTCATTTTTTTAAAAGTAAATTGATTTTCTGCATTTGAACAAATTAATATGCTTAATATTGGTATTCCTGAGCCAGCCTGAAGATCAGTTTATCGGAGTCCCTTCAGTACTTGATGGTATGTTGGCAGCAGACTGTGCCTTTCAAGTTGGTACTCATTCACACACTAGTTTTTACTAGTATGAGACTCAAAGGCTGTCACTAGCATCATCATGGCAGTGTGGTATATTGCTTAAAGAGCTGGCTTTTGAGTCAACAAGAACAGGATTTAAGTCTTGCTTTTCAGCTATGTGAGCATGTGCAGTTAACTTTTCAGTGTCCCAGAAAGCTTTCAAATACCATTACTTATCACAAAGTTGACAGTCTATGAGATTCCCTGAGAGCTCCTCCCATCAATAAAATGACAGATCTGGCCCTTACTTTGACCCAGAAAAAACATCACTATAATCAAGAAGCATTTATTTTTTAAAACCATTTTTTAAAACAATAAAAATTCTTATATTGTTATCAAAATTAAGGTAAACTGAAGCACAAAGCTCTGAGCACAATCGATTTACTAGTAAAGTGATTTTACCAATAAATAGGATCTTAGCTTCCTCAGAAAAGCTAAGACCACAAGGTGAGGCTAGCTAGCCTTTTCACAGTTTTTCTAGAAAGCACAGAACAAAGAACAGGACTTCATACGCAGGAAATTGGTTACAAAGCCTAAAGAAAACAATATGATTGGTAACATCTTAGATGAGGGGAACACGATTGGCTAGAAATTGGGAATGTGCGGCTAGTAACAACTGCTTCTTGTCCTTAAGGAATGCTGATTGATTTATGTAGCCCACTTGCATCTTGCAAGGCCTGTCTGTGAGATAACAGATTTCCCTTACTTGTACATGGGTAAGCAAGGTTCATTAGTAAAATAACAGGTCACCCTCAATTGTGCTGGGGTGGGGGCAGTGAGATGTGTAGAGATAACACGTTTCTTCGAATTAACGTGATTTATGGGACAACTTAGCTTAGAGAGTCAAGGCTGAACTTCTGAACCTATGAAGTTCTTAACTCAGTGTCAAAGAAAGGTACTTAAGTAGTTATAGAAAATACAAAATAAAATCAACCACAAATAGAATTAATTACAAAAACAGAATTGAATAAGAAATGGAATAAATTTGATTTTCTCAGTTATATATTTTTTTACATCACCTAGATTTCCTCCATATCTTCTCCTCTGCCCCCTGCCTTATTTCTTATAATTTTTTTTAAAGTGGAAGAGAGAAAAGAAATTCATTAAAACTGATCAATACTTAGAAATATTTTAATACTATATGCAATGTTTTCTCATACCTTTATTTTTTTGGTAGACAAACTGGAAGCTACTGACAAGAAGGGCTCCACATTCACCAAAATATTTTTAGTAGTACTTTTTTGTGGTAGAAAAAAAATAGGAATAGATGTTCCTTCATTGGGGAACAGCCAAACAAACAATAATATATGAAGGTAATGGAATATTATTGTGCTATGAGAAATGACAAACATGTTGAAAACAGAGAGCAATGGAAAGACCCAACTGATACAAAGTGAAATAAACCAGGAAAACAATATACATAATGACCATAACAGTGTAAATGGAAAGAACCACCATCATAAAACAACAGTTGCCTAAGGTCACACAGCTTGTAAGTGAGAGAGACAGATAAGAACCACCCAGGGTTTTCTGTCTCAAAAGCAAGAATTATCTTCATCCTCTTTCCACTGCCCAACCCCCTATAAAACACAAATATCTAATCCAGGTGTGGGGGACCTGAGGCCTCTAGGCCACATGTGGCCTCTAAGTCCTGGTGTGTGGCCTTCTGAGTCCACAAATCCTTATCTAATAACTTCTGTGAAGTTATTAGATTCTAGAATTAGATTCTAATCCACTGCCAAGGTCCACTGATTTCACCAATGGAACATCTCTGACGTACCTATCATTTGTGCCCCCTTTTCTCTTTGGCAACCACCTTGGGGAAAGTCCTCTTCATTACTTCCTGCCTGGCCTGTTTGCAATAGCCTGCTGGTTGGTGTCCCTGCCAAAAGTCTCTTCTTACTTCAGTCCATCCTCCATTTGGCTGTCAAACTAATCTTTCAAAAGCACAGGTCTGTCCTGATAAAAATCTGTAATGAAGAGAAACTGAGGCACAAAGTCTTCAAGCATCATCAATTTATTTAGCAAGGCTAGTAGTTGCCAATAACTTGATATCCTGAGCCCCTCAATGGCCAGGGATGCATTACAGCAGACAGAGCAGTCTTTGATACAGTTGGTAAAGGTACAGATGGACTTACATTTAACCTGATTTATAAGAGGAGATTTCCAAGACTCATGACAACAGAGTTAATCAACATTCTTTGGAAAGTCCAGTGTTAAACAACTCTTGACTTTTGACCAGGTAGAATATCTTATGACTCCAGGGTCATAAGACCCCCTCATTCCCATCTGGGGCAAGAGTCCAAGTCGTTGCCTAGAAAAATAGGGAAATCATTCATATAAAGAAGTTAAACCATCTTACTCCAATTTTAAGTAGTCAAATTATCTTTTAAATCAAATTAATTCCTAAGTACTGATTCCAGTGATTAGATACTTAATTCTTAATCAATAAATAATAAATAATACATCAATTTCACATTCCCCCCTCTGATTCTATGGAGCCACGTTTCCACCGAATTACCATCTATAGGCCAGGTTGGTATCAAATTAGGCATAATCCACATCCATTGGAATTAAATTAATAATGAAAAGCAATAATTACAGGGTTCAATATTTTATACAAAGCCAGCCATGAGAGGTTTATTACTGGTGCTGTTTAACTGTTACAAATGGCCTAGCAATAGGTGATAAGCCTCTCATGTTTTCTCCATTTGCATGTTGTGATAGTTAGACAGAAATAGGTTCCCATGACTTTGGAGTGCTTTGGTGCTACAGACTAAAGTTTTGCCACCTATGGATCTGACAAATCCATTGGGAGTAGTCCCCTTCAATAAGATGGCCTTGCAAAGAAAATGGTATATGGCAAAGATAGAATTTACATGTCTTTCAGGTAAAACAATGATCAAGTACTTTTGTACCCTAGTAGCCCACTCCCAGTGTCCATTTAATTTCTAGTTGAGTTTCATATGTCTCATACATATGGTCCCTGGAAAAAACTTTTTATGGAGTAGGTCTCAATTAATGGCAGCTCTGAAGGTGGGTGTTCATGGAAGGGCTGATCACTTACGGAGGTTCCTTGGTGTTTCTGCTATAATCCTTTGCAAAACAGATCTTAATACAATGTGGTAACTAGTTGAGATGGTGAACTATAGAACATAAAATCAGGAACTGACACCTGAAACTTCAGAGAATTTAAGTACCACATGAAAATAGGTTAATAGGCCTATTTTCCATGAAAATTATATATTCCATGTATATTCCATGAAAGTCATGTATCTTATTGCTCTTCAAAGTCGTGTGCTCTATTTAATCTCCAAAAGTTTTGCATTCATCTTTATCTAAATCTGATTCCAATTCATTCCCCACTCAGGAGAACATTAAAATAAATGATCATATCAACATAATGAAAGATGTAGTATTGATATCAACACGATGAAAGGATATTGTAGTATCAATCTCCAATAAACTAAATACCCTATCAATTGTAAGGCCTCATGGTCTCTACTATTTGTAATTCAAATGACAATTTAAAGTGTGATTACTACTACTACTACTACTACTACTACTACTACTACTACTACTACTA
>NW_020954610.1:33803834-34063834 GCF_900497805.2 Vombatus ursinus
TACTACTACTACTACTACTACTACTACTACTACTACTACTACTACTACGACTACTACTACTATAGTAGTACATATACTAGCATATATTATTCAATCAAAACTCACCAATATAGTTTCTCTCATGTTAATTATAATGAAAAAATGAATTATCATTATTCCATTTGCCTTTATCAATGGCATTTGCTATGTGAGAAAAAGGGAGGGACATAACAGTATCAATACTGTTGTTTCTTAATTCTGCTTGATTTCAGGTATGGGTAATAGTCAACAGCCAATCACACAGAAAGGGTCATTATGAGCCACAGGGTATCACAGCCAGGCTCAGGTATACCTAGGAGGGAAAATGTCCTGTTTACCAAGATGGGGAAACAAAGTCAAGAGAATCCTACCTTTACCTTCTCAAGGTTGTTCTTTTGACTTTCCCAGAGACAGACACCCACAGTCCTCAGACTGCAGGAATACATGGCATTTCCTTTGAATGATGGACTAGTGGCCTTACGAGAAGACGTATCAGGCACTTATACCTGAAATCAAAACTTAGAATAGCAGCCAAGTCCCAAGTAACTTTTCTTCAAGCAGCAAGATTTCACTAATAACAGATTAGGGCTAAGTTATTGTTATTTTTCCTCATGTCTTAGTATCAGGACATTCTATTGGTCTTTCATATAAGAATAATTACATTATGGACTTTTATATACAGTGAACACCAGTTCACATATACAGTGAATAGCTGGTTCAAAAATGTAGCTTCACTACATACTAAATATTAACAAATACAATTTCATGATTTTCCAAATAATCCTAAATGATACATTTATTATTTAAAGGTCTTTTTTTAACATTAATGTTTATTGTAGAAATAGAAAGGTGTATTTTTTAATACATGACATTTGGTTTACATATAAAGTCTACATTTTTTTTATTATAGTTATTTTATTATGCCCCAAACAGAACTCTCTACATGATCAATGCATTTTATTCAGTACAGATATGGTACCCTTTCCAAAAAACTTTTTTATATAAGTTTGAGAAACTATGTATATTGTATACATTATTTCATAATCCAAAAGAAGTCTTTGCATTTTCAAAATAATAAAGCAAGGAATCTATTACAGTAAACAAATATTTTTAATAGTATGTTTGAATTTGAAATAGATATTAATTTAGAAATGGAATGTGAATTTTAAGATATCTAGATTGCTTTAACTTTGCTTCAACGTGTTTTTTAATTTATTATTTTGAAAATGCTAAGACTTCTTTTGGACTATTATTTAAAGTTTAACTTGCAAATTTTTCTACTTTGGCTAGGACAGGCCCTAGTTATTAAATTGTAGTACCACAGAGTTTCACAACACAGTCAGCAGTGGTGGTAAGACCTTATGAAGAAGTCTGAGTAGGCAAGGAACCTCACAGACAACAGGGATCTCTTAAGAAGTTATGGCTACTCTCTTCTCCTAACAGTGAGTTATTATTATTGTTTTCTGATATAAAACAAAATATACCCCATTAAACAATGGCTAGTTTTCAAACATATGGTAATATTATATTAGATACATTTATAATCTAGTAGCATTCAGATTAAAAGGGGAAGTAATTTGCCTTAACTTTTCTCAGCTTTCATAATACAAGGGAAAATTTCGAATACCCAACATCATGTATTTAAAACATGAAACTTTTTACTACTCAGATGACATAATCCAACAGAATGCATTTTTAAATTACCTCGAAAAGTAAGTCACTTATCCTATTTTTTTTGGTATTTTGCTAATCACATCCAATGACTCTAAAACCCTGTATAGAGATATCCAGTATGGCATAGTCAGTCAATTAAAGAAGTAACATTAGTTCATTTATACAGTGCTTACCACATTGCCAGGCTTTTTTGCTAATCCTTAAAGATTACTTTAAGGAATTTTAGAGGCTTGTTTTCTGTAGTACTTCAGAATGTTTAGATTTTGATTTCTCAGTTATTACTTGAGCCACTTGCAACCTTACATTACATGGCAGCTGTAAACAGTAAGACTGAAGTTTTTTCCCTTTAGGAGGCTAGTTTAGAGGAAAATATAACCCACTGAACATTTAATACTCTTTAAACAATCCAGTATAATTCATAAGATACAAAACTTATTTTGGCCAAAATGACAACAATTTAGTTGATTTCAAAGTAACCATTCACTGTTTTAGTTTTTACAACATAAGTTCTTCCACATGGTCAACGAAATATTATAACTTTACTCAAAAACAATTATAAAATTTAGATCACAGCTGTTGTTGGGGGGAGTGTCCTCAAACCTCATATTAAATCATAAGAATTCTACATTTTAGGCAAAAGGCACTTCACTTTATTATTACAATTTTTCAAAGACTTATCACATTCATTTTAATAACTCAATAAGGAAGTAGCCTCTGTAATAGTACTTCACAATAATTTTGAAAAATTTCACATAACAGTATGTAATCAAAAGCTTATTCTCCTAATTCAAGGGGAATTCACATTTCTAATCACATTCCTGATATTCTCCCAAAATCCACACTACAAGAAAGCCTAAAGAAAGCCTTTAGAAGCCTAAAGAATAGCATGGGTTTTTTGTTTTTTTAAACATAATGACAGCAAACTTCTCAAATGCCATCTATGCAGATATAGAAAATCTTAATTTATCCTTCTTAGAAAAACATTTATTTCCTTCAATATGTCACTTTAATCCAAAACCCAATAAAAATAATTAACATTTCTATAGTGCTCACTAAGCTAAACACTTTAGAATCATTTTTATTTCTCCCACAACTCTGGGAAGTGGGGGCTATTATTTATTATCCCTTTTTACATATATAGACGACTGATTAAATTTTCTAATATACCATAATTATAATGTAGTTTCAGAACAAAATATTGACAAGATCAAATCTAAATTTATAATTCCTAATAATAATGTTTAAATTTCAATGTTTCCAAGATCTTGCTACTTTCTGTTAGCTCATGTTCAAAAATTCATAATGGCACTCTCAGCTCCCTGTAACCACTTCTTTATTTCTTTAAATCATCAAAAAGCCAAATCAATTCTTTTTTTTTTTTTTTTCTAATTTAACTGTACTAGTACACTTTAAGGAGGCAGATACAGGGCACAGCCTCTCCTAGAGGCTTTTTGGTTGTAACCTTGGCAGGAAAAGCTACTTACTTTTTTTTTTTTTAAACAAAGGTCTTTACTGTAACTACTTAAGCCAGGCCAAAGAAACAATATTCTCTTTATCAGTCAGTTAGTTAATATATATTTGGTAAACTTCCCTTCAAAGTCTTAAGAAATTTCTTTTGTAATCTTACATCAAGTGGGGAAGAGAGGCATGCAGTACTTACCAAAGAGGAATTTCTCTAAAAATTCCTCAAATCTTTTTATTTCAGTGGCATCAAGACCCTCTTACTTTTTTCTACTTGCTTAACTCCTCTAGTCTTTATTTCCCAATCATATACAAGACTGTCTATAGACTTAATCTTCATTTTAGTGAACTTCTTTACTCTTTAATACAAGTTTTTTATTACAAAAAAAAATTAATCATAGTAATGTCACATTTTTAGGTTCTTAAAGGCTTACAAATACATAGTTCATTCCAATTTCTTTGAGGCCTTTTGAGCAATTACAATTGGTTACAGTTAAGAAGCTTTTATAAGTAATAGTCAAATAAACCCAAATACAACTCACTCAGCTCAGCTGCAAAGTTTAAGGTTCCTCATTGTATTTTCTCACAGTTTTTAGTAAGCAGATAACTTTGGAGTAGAAGTCACCTATCTCCTTCTCAAAGTTAACCTCTTTTATGCTAGAAAATCATTCATCCATCTTTTTCACAAAGAAGTTTACTTATCAATGACCAGGTGGATCAGCCAGAACCCAACTCCTTCAATTTATAGTCTACTGTATATGGTATAGTCTATTGTATAACAGCAGCTTTCATTTTGACACTGGTACTTAAATGTGTAAATATAAGCACTTTTTCTTTGACTGTGAAAGATCTTTGTTCCTAATTGCCTCCTCCTTTTACCAAGTTTGTAATATTTTCCAATACTGTAGGTTATTCCGTTATTGTAGGAGTTTTTAGGTTTGTCTCATGAAAAGAGGAGTTAATTTTCTAATGATTCTGAATTAAGAGAAATCTTTATCACACTAATTATTTAATTTTTGGATTTATTTATCAAATATAACTGTATAATTACTAATATTAACAATTTAAAATGCCAATTTTCACAAGGGCCATAAATGACTAGGATTTCAAATTTTCAGAATTTCAAAGCTCACTATCATCAATTAGCTTAAGCTTTAATTTTTAAAAACTACCTCAGATTGAAAGATGATAGTGAAATTACAACTATTGCAACACAATTGTGAATGTCACAATTGGTTCTAGTTAAAACAAATGTAGTAAAACAGATTATTATCCATTATGATCTATAATAAAATTTGCCTCATTGTCAAATGGTCAACAATGATTTGCATTAGAAAGATCCTTTGATTTGAATTATAACAATTTCTTGACTGAAAGTGTCAATTTTTATTAAAAACACTAACAGGAATATTTTTAGAGGTAACAGGAATTGCATCACTGGAAAAAAAACAATATCTGATGACAACTGCAATTTCTGAAGGACTCAAGATATAATTTTTTCTCTATTTCCTTTTAAATCACTGAAGCTTAAAAGTTAAGTCCATTTCTTTGGTTTTCTTACCCTAACTTATTATAGCCATAATAGGGGGGGGAAAACCCCATTAAATTTCACTTACTTTTCAATTGCTTCCTGATTTTAAAACAAGCTTTTCTCTCTCTAGGAGCACTCTGGGATAAACCTTCAGTCCAGGAGTCTGAATATTCGTATCTTAAGTTCGGTTGTTTAAGAGCAATAAGCAATGGAAGGGCAAATAAATTTCATCTTTACTTCCTTTTATTCTTTTGGCAACCGAACATGTTTTAAAATTTTTCCTATTCTTTTGGCAGCTCTTGGCTCTACCATCCTTGTACTTTTTATGCCACATCCTTTTACTTAAATGTTACTACTGATATTCTTTGGGGCTCTAACTCCTGTCCATTTCTGGCCTATATGTTAAGTGGTTCCTTTTTTCTTGTAATAATGCAGGCTCCTCTTTTCTAAATATGCCTGACATCTTTATATCAATTTAATTCTTGTCATTTTTCCTTGCTGTATAGCTATACAGGTTGGTCATACCTATCAACTAGGGAGAATTATCTTTCTCTGGTTCTCTTGCACAGTGCTTTTTAGTTTTCCTAATTTACCTCTTCTCTCCAGCTACTACTTGATGCCCTGGCATTCCTTCTGTACTATCTCTTCATTTCATTTACCAGGGAGCTTTCTTCTTATGGAACTTTCAACATGTGATCCAAAGTATCTTTTAGTTGTTTCACACATTTTAAAAGGTCAGTATTTTCTCAAAGAAGTCTTTGTGTTACAGAGTCTATTAACATTACTTTAAAAATTCAAATATTAGTAGTCATCTTTGATAAATTACATGAGTCAGAAGTTCAAATTTTCTACTATTCATTACTTGTTCTGTGTATTTTCTTCCAATTTTATTTTAAAAATTGCATATTTTATTTTGTCTAGTATTCTTAATGTTAGGCTTTTGAACTGTGGTCATTTAGTTCCTAATACAGTTCACTTTTAAGTATCACTTCTGCAATATTTCATAAAACGGGCTTCCTTGGGGGAAAAAAATTGGAGTTGACATGGCAATCAGTGTGCTTTGTAACATGGCCAACTTTCTTTCCCACAGATTTTACTTTTCTCATTATTTTTGTTCATCTTTAAAGTATAGCTAAGTTTACATGAAAGGTAACTAATCTTGGGAATGTTTATGTCACAAAGGTTAAGTAAAAAACTTGCTAGTTTTTGGAAAAGAACAACAACAAAACCAATAATTATCTTATTGTACAAATACAACTTTAAAAACCTTGTTTGTTTCTGTTTCTTGATACACATTGTTTGAAAAGGGATTTTTGTTTACTACAAAAAATGACAATTACAACTGATCAGAGGAGAGGCATCTTTTAGTTCTGGTTAAGATTTTGTTTCTAAGGGAATAAATAACTGAAGAAACACGTCTAGCATTGTCTTAGCAAAGTTTAATTTACACTTCCTGAAAGTTGCTATTTATCCTGTTATTTCTTAAATTCAAGTAACGTTACCAACTCCAAGTGACAAAAGTTTCTTAAAACATCCTTTTATCTTATCTGATTACATCCTCCATTGAAATCCTGCTCCTATGCCTCATTGTGGCATTGGGTCCACTGGGGACCCCGGGTTTTGTTGGCTATGCCAGCAGGACATAAACTCTGGCAGGCCTGCCAAGCTGGGGAGGCTTTAGCCAAAAGCCTGACACTGGACGATGCCCCTTGTCTGAGGAATGACCTAGACAAATACAGACAGGCTGATCACTGGAAGGGCTGGTCCCACGGCAACTGATGGAATGTGGAGAGATTGCAATTTGCAGAGGTGGAAGGAAGTGACCCTGCTGATGACATCTTAAAGCTTTCACATGATCTGATTCCAAGCATACTAGCCTCATCTTCTTTGCACTGTTCATTCTGCCCACCAAGTACTTTTGACTGAAAGAAGAAAAATCATTGCAGTCTTGAGCCTCACTGAAAACCTTACCCTCCTCTCAAGCACCTGCCTCTCTATCACATCTCAGGCATAGAACTGGCACTCTTCTCGAGCAAAGGAAATTTAGTTGATAATGCCTTTGATGACATTTCGGAGTTGTCATGGTGCTTTAGAATACTTAACTTTACATATGTGGTCAGTGAATTTTTTAGTTAAGAGGGTTTGCTTTTTTCACAGTGGTCAGTCAATCATCATCAGTCTTTTTCTCTTGCACTTAGGGGGCCTCAGAAGGCAGCTCCATCATTTTTCATTGATAGGTGGACACTGGATGGATTACCTTGATGCACTTTATATTTTTTAAAATGTTATTTTCTAGTTTGCCAACACTAAACCACACTAATTGTACCAATATTTTCCATAGACCTTTTCTATTAAAGGAACCTAAGAATGCTGATTTACGTAAACTACAGTTCCTTGAGAGACATTAGAGATCCATTTCAGAATTCCATTACCTTGTGATCTGAGCACCAAACTGGTGGCTGGTGATCATGGAATCATAATCCCATATCTGTAGTTGATGGACTATGGAGTATTTAGAATAATCCAATGTAAATGTAAAAATGAAATGGAAATGTCTGCCATAAGAAAATGTTTTCATTCTTAATCTACCATGTTACCCAGCCTCTCATTCTTCTCTATCATTCTTTGAAAACAAATAAACCCCTTCCAAACAAACAAAAAAATAAATAAATAAATAAAAATTTTCCTATTCTGCGTTCTAAAAAAAACAAACCACATTTCCATACAGTAATAAATTTATCATTCCCTTTCAGTACAGTTTTTAAGTATACCTTTTAAAGAATTTGTATTATACACTGAAGTCAAAACCAATTCTACGGGCGGCACCCAAAAACTTCAGAATCAGTGACTAGCCAAGTGAAACTGCTTTGGAAGTATTCTGCTGATCAAAAACTGGAAGTGATTGCTCTTGCTGAGTACTAAGACTTGAGCAGTCGATAGTAATCTAATCTCAATCTTTAATTTTCCAACACATTGCTTTAATGTTGAATAGCAAACTTATTTCATTTTAAGTTGTGAGTAATGGAATTTTTAAACTCACAGAAATTTTACTCTTAACTTTTCCTGTACCATTTTCCTAAGTTCTTCTTATCTTAACACTTCTCTGAACTTCACTGAATCCCTCTAACAGAGATCTACCAATTTTTGTTTTCATCAGATTTTACAAATTTTACAAAATACTCATAAAAACATTCAAGTCATCATTTAGAAATTTAGTAGAAATAACAAATTTAGTTGCTAATTAGTTTTTGTACCTGTGTTTCATCTCTGCAACTTCCAATGTGGCTGGCATTGAAAATATAGAGGAAAAGAGAGACTTGTCTTTTATTCTGAAGACTTTTGAAAGTTTCACCTTTTTAGAGTCATCTTCCCCTAGCTGATCAGACCAAGAGAAGAAGCTTGGTTGAGCTATCAGGAACACACAAACACTTGAAAACACTTGCTAGCACAGATCAACACAAGGCACGGATAAGACAGACACTTACACAAGTGGGCCCTTTACGCAACCGTGGGCATGTTAATTTGTTTTAGGTGAGGTTGTTCAATGGCCAATTCTTAATTTTTCTAATGTGAAAAGAAAGGAGAAATTACAGCTGACAGGCTGTCCTGCTTTTTGGCCAGTTGCCACTATAAAGATGAAACTGTTGGTGTTAGAAATTTTTCTTCAGTCCTCACGCTGTTCTTCAAGAATTTTGGTTTTTCTTTGAAATTTCTGCTAAAAAATCTAGTGCACACAATCAATTTTAAGACCCAAACAGAAACAGGATACTTTAGCAAAATGTTCCTCCCTAGTTTCCACTTAAGTGAAAACTAAGTTACTGCTAGACAAAAGAGCTGGTTAAAGCTCTGTTCCTCCAGACTTTTTGCTAACGTATAGCAACAGAAAAAACTGAGACTAATTAAAACTGAAACTTAAGGTATCTTTCACCTGAAAATGGCCTTCCAAAAGGGAATTAAATTATTCCCAGCACAATGGAGGGCTTACCTTTGCTCAGAGAAAATAAGCTTGAGGCCTAAAGGGGAGTCCAGTTTCCGGGACAGTCCTCTAAAAGTTCTTCTGAGAGAAAGTTGCAGGGTTGGAGGCCCTCACTCAGGTCCCATCTGGGGTCATCAACTGTCCTGATAAAAATCTGCAATGAAAAGAAACTAAGGCACGAAGTCTCCAAACATCATCAATTTATTTAGCAAAGCTAGTAGTTGCTAATAACTTGACATCCTGAGCCCCTCAAAGGCCAGGGATGACTTAGAGCAGACAGAGCAGTCTTTGATACAGCTGGTAAAGGGACAGGTGGGCTTATATTTACCCTGATTTACAGGAGGGGATTTCCAAGATTCCTGACAGTAGAGTTAATCAACATTCTCTGTGTTAAGCAACTCCAGTGTTAACTGTGTCCAGTGTAAAGCAACTCTTGACTTATGGCCAGGCAGGACACCTTATGACTCCAGAGATTCATCACCCATCTCCCAATCTAAATCTGGCACAAGAGTCCAAGCTGAAGCCCAGAAAAATAAGGAAGTTACTCTTATAAAAAAATTAAACCATCTTATAGATTCCAATGTTATATAGTCAAATTGTCTTTTAAATCAAATTAATTCCTAAGTACTTATTCCAGTGATTAGATACAGTTCTCAATCAATAATTAAAAAATAATATAGCAATTTCCTCCCCCTAATCAATAAACTCCAGTGACTCCCTATCATCTTCAGAATTAAAAGTAAAATTCTATTTGGCATTCAATGCCTTTCCCAACATCCCCCTACATCTTCCCAATCTTCTTACACTTTACTATGTCCCTCACCTCCCACTCCCATTAATCTGTAATCCAGTTATTCTGGTCTCCTTATGGTTTACCTTGTGGTTTACACTCTTATCTTCTGACTTAAAGTATTACCACAGTCTTTCCTTCTGGCTGGGAGTATTCGCCTTCCTTATCTCCATCTCCAGTTTCCTTCTATCCCAGCTAAAACTCCACTGTTTAATAAAAACACTAACAGGAATATTAATTAGGCTCTAATCCTAATTAATTAGATGTTCTAATTAGGAAGTCTTTCCCAATTTCCCCTTTATTTTGTGCCTTCTCTTTCTTGGTTATTTCTAATTTCATCCTCAATAGAACTTGTTTGTACTTGGAGGTTTGCATGTGGTCTCCCTCACTAGACTGAGGGCTCCTTAACAGCAGGGCCTTTCTTTTACCTTTTTTATATCACCTGTGCTTAAATGTCTGGCACACAGCAAGTACTTATTTATTAACTGACTGGTATTTCCACTACAAGATGCCACTCACATTGAGACAGATACTGGTCTAACCCTGCCAATAACATATATTCCCTACATAGAGTTCCTGCATAGTGTTAACAATCCACATCCTGCAACAGAGAGTAATCTAGAATAGGGATTTAAGGTTTCTTTAGATAGGCAATCAGTTTGGTGGAGAATTTTGGATGGCGTCAAGATGGCCTTCAAAATTTACTGGCATTGTGATTCAGCCTCTTAACCTCTCTGAGCCTTTTCTTCATATGTAGAATCGTAATAATATTTGTAGCACCTATCTTATGGAGTTGTATGATATAACGTTTTCATAACTTAAGTACTAATAGGAATTCAGTTTTTATTCTGGGTAGGAGAGTGAGGGTAGGGAGAGATTGGTCCCAGATAGCAGAATTAGGACCAATGAGGGTAAATTACAGCTAAGCAGATTTTGGTTCAGTCTAGCAAAGCAATTCCTACAAATTACAGCCATTGGGAAATGGTGTGGGTTGCCTTACTGAGCAGAGTTCTTTATCACTGGAAGTCTCCCTGCAAGGCTGGAACATCTGTATTGTTGGAAAGGGCATTCAGGGAAGGGCTGCAGGAGCAGATATCTGAGGTTCCTTCACCAGGGAAATGGCATGTGAAATGACAGCACAACCTAAGAGGATTGTATCCTCCATGCTAAGGATGTCTGCAAACCGTGCCTAAAACAATGAGGGTTGGGGAGAGAACAACAAAAAAAAAATGTTTGGGGAAATGTGTAATGCTGCGTTTTTAGGCGTTAAAGCAAAACAAAATAAAAACACCTTCCTCTGGGTTTAAGATTAGAATGCTTCTTTTGAGGACGTCTATTCTCTTCCTGGATAAATAACCTTAAAATAACCGTGCGGTGAACTTACTTAGGGTACACATCCAAATGTAAAGACATGATCTGTGTGAATCTACTTGCCCTTCGCCTGGTTTTCCTAAAGCTGCGAGGGAGAAGCGACTGCAGCGCAATCCTAACACGTTTCTAAAGGTTGGGCTGCCCCATGACCGCTCAAACAGCCCAAAGTCTTCCCAGGAGAAAGGGAACGAAGACGTCGGCACTCAGAGGCCCCGCCCGGCGCGCTTCGTTATGCGCCCCTTACGTCATGGCGCTCCACAATCCCGGAAGTTCCCTCCTGTCGGCGATGGCGATGGTTGGAGAGCAGTGGGTGTTGGTGGAGATGGTTCAGGCATTGTATGAGGTGAGCCCCTCTGAGTCCGACACCCCTGCAGATGCTGCCAGGAGGTATACGTGGATCTTGGGCAAAAAAAAAAGGAAGGCGCGAGAAACGTTACTTCTGCCCACCCAGCCCTTTTCCGGCTCTTTGAACTGTGTCTTTGCATGCGGCCCGAGGCGGAGGGTCTTAGCAAACTGACAAGGAAACTAACCAATGAGCGAGGTTGGCAGCCGAGTCGGACGTCTTTCAGCCAGTTAGGGTGTAGTGAAGGCGGGGGCAGGGGGGAAGAAGAGTGTGTGGATCTTAAGGGAATTGAGGTAGAGGGGTGGTCTGGAAAGCAGTTCGATCCGACGAGCATTATTATTTATTAACTGCTTGCCTGGTGCAGAGGTACTATGCTAGGCATTCAAGATTCGAAGACAAAAAAAAAAATTCTTACCCGAGGAAGAAATTAAGGATTCAGGGGGTGAGATCTAGTAAAAGCTAGATTTGGAAGATATCTGAGGGGATGTAACCAGTGATAAAATGGAAAAGGAAAGATTAGCCGGATGTGGGGGAGGTAGGATAACTAGGAAATGGGTTTGAGGGTAAAGAGGATCTTTAGAAGTGGAGCCAAAATTGGAAGAGAATGATGGTATGAACGGGAATTTCTTTTTTGGAGACATAAAAAAGCAGGATAATTTGGGATTTTGAAATAAAGAAGACGAGGCTTTATTTTTTAGAAAGTGGAAAAAATAAACTTTTATGTTTTTGTTTTTTAAACTAGAAAAATATGGAAGAATATTGAAAACTAGTTAACTGATTCTAAGATTGTACTTTAGTTTTATGAATTTTTGTTTTACGTTTGAAAGAAAATTCTTCTGCCTGTTGGGAAAAATAGGTGGCATTTTATCTAGTCTCTTGCAAAACAAGCCATGAATGTGACCTCCCTCTTACTTTAGTGGTGGCCTACATTAATTTAATAAGTAATTTTAGATGGATTGATATGTATGTATATGTCAATAGTAAGAATATAATGAACTGCAATTTAGAGAAAATAATTAAGTTTCTCCACTATTTGTTCTTTGATCACTTTCATTAAAGGTTTGGCTTGACAATATATCTCCTATGATCTTTGGTCTGGGTGAAAGAAATTGGTAGAGAGAATGTAATTTCCCTGAGGGTGGAAGAGTGTTTGATGTCTGGTTCTAGATCCAGATTGTTTTATTGGGCTTGTTGCTTGCCTCATTTTTCTTTGGGTTGGGATTCGCGCTAATTTTCAGAAATCTGCCAGCTCGAAATCATAGTTTGGGAATTCTAAAGTTGTTGAGTAATTTTAATAGCCCTCAGTAGGTAGCTGTGTCCTATTCCCCAAAGTGAATCATGTTGTAGCAGACCAATTTACAGAGCAGCTTAGGGAGAGGGTTTTTTTTTTTTCCCTTTCCAGTCTAGTGTATTACTTACATGAACTTGGCATGTAAAATGAAAATTTTGACTTTACTTTTAAAGGAAGTTTAGTATATAAAGCATAGTATGTGAGCAGAAGAAATAGAGGTTCTCTTCTCTTTCTCTACACTCTAATTTTTTTTTTGTTTCTCTTATTTTTTTTTCTAAATTACTACACACTCATATGATGATCTAATCAGTTTCCATAGGTTTAATTTTCTTTATGTAGATGACTCCCAGATCTATATATCTAGCCTTAGTTTCTGTTCTACAAACTACCTATTAGACATATAAATCAACAAGTATTTATTAAGTACCTACTGTGAATCAAACCTTAGGCGCTGGAGACACAAGTACAAAGAAAGAAACAATTACTATTCTAAGTGACCTATTCTAATGGAGGAGACAAGTACACATAAAAACATACAGCATAACCATGAAATTAATAAATACTAATAATATTTACAAAATAGCTAAGTACAAGGTATTTTGGGAGGAAGGGTGGATTGGGAAATATTTTATGCAAATGATGCTTAGAAAGTAGTGACTCCATGAGCTGGAAATAAAGGAGTGGGGGGACATCTGGAGCAAAGGCCCATCCCATTGTAGAGAGATGGGTTGTTGTGTGTAAGGAAAAGAGAGAAGGCCAATTTGGTTGGATTGCTGAGTGTGAGAGGAAGGAGAAACCAGTGCAGCTAAAAAGAAGCTAGGGTCAGGTTGTATAGGGCTTTAAAAGCTGAACAGGACTTTATAAAATTTGACCCTACAGGAGATTGAAAGCCACTGGCCTTGGTTAAGTAAGTAATCAGTGATCAGATTTGAGCTTAAGGAACATTGCATTGGCAGCAGTGTGTATGATAGATTGGAATAATGAGATACCTGAGGAGGGAAACCCAAGTAGGAGGTTGTTGGAGTAATCTAGGTAAGGCGTAATAAAGACCCTAAAATAAAGTGATAACTGTGTGACTAGAAAGAAGGTCAGAATGTAAGATGCTGTGAAGGTGGAAATGGTGATATTTGGCAACTCATTGAAATAAGTAAAGTGAGGGAGAATGAGGAGTCCAAGATAATGTTGAGATTACAACCTAAGATGGAAGGATTCTAATACACTTGATGGAAATAGGGAAGTTTGGAAGAGTGGAGGGTTTAAGATGAAAAATTTCACTTTTAGACATATTGAATTTAAGATGTCTCTTTAGGCATCTCAAAGTTTGACATGCCTAAAATAGTACAAAATAGTAAAAATAGTATTTTCCCTACAAACTCTTCTTTCCTCATCTGAGGATACCGTCATCCTTCTAGTCACTAAGGTTAACTCCTCCAACTCCTGTACATCCTAATCATTGACACAACCATAACTTAACTTCAGGCCCTTAGTACCTTTTGCCTAGACTATTGGATAGCCTTCGTATTGATCTCAACCTACTCCATTTCATACAGCTGCCAAAATGCTTTTCTAACTCCTACTCCAGTGACTCCCTTTGCCGTTAGAAGCAAATATGAATTTCACTGTTATTGAGAAACCTTTACAACAAGGCCCCATTGGTCTCTTTCCAACTTTATTACACATTCATTACTCCCTAAATGCAATGTTACCATTGCCTATAACTCCATTTCATGTCCTTGCTGTATTTTATATATAATGCTTTCGTACTTGAAAGTTCTTGATGTTGATACGGATCGTGATTCATGTCTTTTCATGCAGTACAATTAAGGTCTTTGTACATCAACAAAAAGATTGTGGAGACTTAGGACAGTGGTTTTTTGTCTTTGACTTGACAACTTTCCTGAATAGCCATAACTTTCTCTTTTGGATAATCTTTTTGCCAGAGAAAAGTGTTCTATTTATGCTTTGCTCTAAAAGAATTGGGGACCAGGGTGGTAGAGCATTACCACTAGTTCAGGGAAACAGAATTGAAAAATATAGGAAGTAAATGGAAATTTCTAATGAAAATAACCAGGGAAATGGTTCCAGCATCAGGGAGATGTCTCTAAAATAATCTCTTTTCCCTCCTTTTGTGGGTCTTAAAATTGAGAAGTCTTGAGATCCCAAATTGAAGTGTTTAGAGTTTGTAGTATCATAGATCTAAACCTGGAAGGAACCTTAGAGGTTGTCTTGTTCAACCTCCTTATTTTGCAGATTTTACTTACAAATGAATAAAATTAAGGAAACACACAAATTAATGAAAATCATTAGTACAGCTGAGAATAATAAATTTCATTTTATTTTAGAAATTAATGTAGTTACAGTTTTGTTGTTTGGACTTGCAGGCTCCTGCCTACCACCTTATTTTGGAAGGAATTCTAATTCTCTGGATAATCAGACTTCTTTTCTCCAAAACATACAAGTTACAGGAACGATCTGACCTCACAGCCAAGGTAAGAGATTAAAAATATTTTTCAATTTTTGTTGAATGTCTTAAATTACTATTTAATGTAAAGCAGGATTATAATGGATGAAATGTAATATACAAGGCATTTTGAATAATCAGTTAGCTCTTAGAATTAAATGAATCTTGATCTGTCTCTGGAATATAATTTAAATGTACAATTGCAGCATAGTATACAATTATAATATCTCTTATGATGATTATGAATTGAATTTATGGGAAATCTTATGATTCCTGTTAAATAGCTTCCTCCAGAAAGGAAGTGTTGAATTGTTGAAGATCTAGCACTTTTAAGTTTGCTGCTTATTCTGTAACTTGACACTGAAATTTTTTTAGTAATAAGTAGTCAATAAATTATGTTCTTAAGCATGAAAACTTGGTTTTCTCAATTTTTTTGTAGTCCTTATTTAGTGATAGCCATAAGTTAGTAGTCATTTGACTACAAAGAAGTTTTCAAACTGCAGTCTTTTTTTACAGTAGTGAAAGGAAAATAAAAACATATAGTGCTTTGTAACTGTTTTTCCTTCCATTGAATTGGAATTACTGATTTTAATCTAAATTCTGTATAATTTGGGGACTAGTTATGCCAGTGGTTTGACTTGCTTCCTATTTCTAGTTCACAGCTATAATCAAAACATTTTTCCTAAAACTAGATTTGATTTCAGACATTGGTAATGGTTATCAAATATTTTTGGGGGTAAATGATGTATCTACTTATTATGTAGATTAAGTTATTGTCTAATTATATAAATACTTCACCGTTTGAAGTTAGTCTAGTCAGATGAAAGGTTTTACCTTGGGGCAAAAATTATTAAATACTAAATCTTAATATATTTTTGTCTTACATACATTCATAACAAATTTCAATATTTTTTTTCTTGAACATATTTAGTATTTTATTTTCTCCCAATTACATGTAAAAACAATTTTTAACATTTGTTTTTAAAACTATGAGTCCAAATTCTGTCCCTTCCTCCTTCCCCACCTCCTTACCCAAGAAGGCAAACAATTTGATATAGATTATGCATGTATAGTCATGCAAAACATTTCCATTAATAGTCATGTTATAAAAGAAAACATAGACCAAAGAAAAAAAAACCTTCAAGAAAAATAAAGAAAGTTAAAAAATTGTGCTTCGATCTGTATTCAGACACAGTTCTTTCTCAGGAGATGAATGGCATTTTTTCATCATAAGTCCTTCAGAGTTGGCTTAGATCATTATGTTGCTGAGAATAGCAAAGTTATTCACAGCTGATCATCTTACAATATTGCTGTTACTTTGTACATAGTACATTTCACTCTGCATCAGCTCATGTAATTCTTTGCGGGTTTTTCTGAGAGCATCCTGCTCATCATTTCTTATAGCACACAGTAGTATTCCATTATAATCACATACCGAAATTTGTTCAGCCATTTCCCAGTTGATGGTTATCCCCTCAATTTCTAATTCTTTGCCAGTAGGAAAGAGATGCTGTAAGTATTTTTGTACACAGAGGTCCTTTTCCATTTTTTTTTTATCTCTTTTGAGTTAAAGACCTAGTAGTAGTATTACTAGATCAAAGGATATGCATGGTTTTATAGTCCTTTGGTCATAGTTTCAAATTGCTCTCCAGAATTATTGAATCAGTTCACACGTCCACCAACAGTGCATTAATGTCTCATTTTTCCCACATCCCTGCTAACATTTGTCATTTTCCTTTCCTGTCCTGTTAGCCAGTCTAATAGGTCTGAGATAGTACCTCAGAATTGCTTTAATTTGCATTTCTCCAATCAATAGTGAGTTATAGCCTTTTTTCATATGGCTATACATAGCTTTGATTACTTCATCTGTAAACTGTTCATATCTTTTGATCATTTCTCAGTTGGAGAATGGCTCTTATTTTTATAATTTTAACTAAGCACTCTATAGAAATGAGGCCTTTATCAGAGAAACTTGCTTTAAATTTTCTTTACAATTAGTATTGCTAACTGTATTTTGCTCTATTATATCTCCCCCTACACCATTTATTCTGTTCTCTCTCTCCTGTCACCCTCACCTTCCTCAAAAGTGTTTTGCTTCTAACCATTGCCTCCTCCAATATGCCCTCCCTTTTATCACCACCACCCTATAACTCTTATCTACTTCCCTTCCTACTTTCCTGTAGGATAAGGTAGATTTCTATACCCAATTGGGTGTGTATGTTATTCCCTCTTTGAGCCAGTTATAATGAGAGTAAGTTTCATTCACACTCCCTCACATCCACCACTTTCCCCTCCACTGTAAAATCTTTTTCTTGCCTCTTTTATGTCACATAATTTAGCCCATTCTACCTCTCCTTTTCCTTTTCTCACAGGACATTCCCCTCTCCTTAATTTTATTTTTTTTTTTAGATATCATCCCTTCATATTCAATTCACACCTGTGTCCACTGTCTATATCTACTCCTTCTAATAATGGAGAAAATTCTTACATGTACATTCCTATTTAGACATTTTTAATTCTATTGTAAAGAAGAATTAGAACCAATAGGAAGAACCACAAGAGAGTGGAAACAAAACAAAACAGAAGAAAAAAAAGAGCAAATAGTATGCTTCAATCTGCATTCAAACTCCATAGTTCTTTCTTTGGATGTGGATAGCATTTTCCATCATGAGACTTTGAAGATGTCTTAGATCCTTGCATTGCTGAGAAGGGCTAAGTCTATCAGTTAGTCATCACACAGAGTGACTGTTGCTATGTACAGTGTTCTCCTGCTACTGCTCATTTCACTCAGTATCAGTCCACACAAGTCTTTCCAGGTTTTTCTGAAGTCCACTTGCTCATCATTTCTTATAGCACAGTAGTACTCCATTACATTCATATACCACAACTTGTTCAACCATTCCCCAATTGATGAGCATCCCCTCAATTTCCAATTATTTGCCATAAGGTGTTATTTTCTTCAGTATTTTTTATGTCTCCTTTACCAACCTGTTGACTCGTTTTTTATGATTTTCTTGCATCACTCTCATTTCTCGTCCCAATTTTTCCTCTACTTCACTTACTTGATTTTTAAAATCCTTTTTGAACTCTCCCATGGCCTGAGACCAATTCATATTTTTCATGGAGGTTTTGGATGTAGGAGCTTTGACTTTGTTATCTTCTAATGAATGTGTATTTTGATCTTTTTTGTCACCATAATAACTTTGAATGGTCAGAATTTTTTTCTGTTGTTTGCTCATTTTCTTTTGACTTTTAAATCTTTGTTAAAGTGGGACTTTGCTTCCAGGGTGGAGGGTGCACTGTCCCAAGCTTCAGAGGTTTTGTACAGCTGTTTTCAGAAATACTTCTAGGAACCTATAAGTTTTCCAGTTCTTTCAAGGTGGTATGATTTCAGGAGAGATATTGACTACTCTCCTGGCCTGTACTCTGTTCTGTGCATGACCACAAGCACTCTTTTCTGCCCTGGAACTGTAACCACAAGTGGCTCCACAGTGGCCGCAAGTTCTGGTTTCCTAGTGTTCCTCCCTGCCAAGGGATTGCCACCCAGCACCATGACCTGGATCTGAGAACGGGCAAAGCAACAGAGTCCTGCCTCAGTACTTGCAAAGAGACCGCTGTAATCTCCTGACTAGTTATTCAACCCCTTACTGTCTGTGGGCTAAGAGTTCCAGAAGCGGCAGCTGCTGCTGCTGCTGCTTCAGTGACTCACGATGCCTGTTCGTGGTTTGCTGGGGCTGGGTCTATGCTGGTGCGGACTGTTCTCCACTCTCACCCAGGTGCCAACAGACCTTCCCTGCTGATCTTCTAAGTTGTCTTTGGCTGGAAAATTATTTCGTCCTGTCCTTTTGTGGGTTCTGCTGCTCTAGGAATTGTTTTATGGCATAATTTAAAGGTGTTCAGAGGAGTTTGGGGAGAGCACAGGCAAGTTGCTGCCTTTTCTTTGCCATCTTGGCTGCACCCCCCAATACTTTTTTAAAAGATGAAATTAATACCAAAATGCATTGTGCATTTTTTGCTATATGTCTGACTCTTCATTTCTCTCTGGCATTGAGGTTAGACAGCACAATTTCTAATATTTGAGAACAGTAAATGAAACTATCATTATGTGTATACAGGAAATAAATAAAAGCTGTACCTGAATAGTAGCTTTCAGGAGAGATTTGATTGTCTGTTCCCAAGATCAGAGGTACAAATATAACAGCTAACCCTGAGCCTGAAAAGGGGACTTGCAAGAGGAAGTTAGAAATCCTAACTGGCACACATCTTCTCCCATAATTATTTTTTTATTTTATTTGAGAAAGTGGTGAGACTTTCTTCTACAGTAAAAGTTTGTGTCAGTTTTCCTTTTTACAGTGAAATTAATTTTTAAAACTAAAAACATTTCCACTACAGTGACTTCCAAACAGACATTTAAATGTTTTCTTCTTATTGCATGAACAAAATAATATTAAAAAGATGCTGATCAGGAGCCTTTAAATTTCTCCTGTGCCCCTTTTTCAAACTCAGGCAAAGTTGTTACCACGTAACTCGATGAGTTGAGGACTGTATCACTGGGTTTGTGATCTTATTAATACCATGATGCTGATCTAATTTGATCCAATTTTCACCAGAAGAAGGTGAACCCAGGATGTGTTTGTGGTGTTGGTGGCTTTTTATCATGAGGAATTTTCCCCATCACCTCAGGGAGATGTGAGATTAAACTGTGGGCACTTAGAGACTCGAAACTAAATGTGAATGTGCTTTTTGTCTTTAAGAACTGTGTCCTGAAGATGTTAAATGTGGTAAGCCTTAGTTTGTTGAATTTGTATAATTCTTGTATGTAGTATTTAGTGATGATAGTAGTCTCTGGGCTCACTGGATGTGGTAGGGGCCTGCCCTGTGCCATTTAGAAACTTTAATCTTGGGATTTTCTGAAAACTGCATTGAATGAACTTCTCGGAACTTTTTATATGGCATTTGGGAAGCCATTGAGAATTACCAATTGTATTTTATTGGAACTCTTTGGTACAAGGAACTGGGGGACGCATTTGAAAAGAATTCTTTAGCCCAGAGATCTTTCCAGACACAGACATATATCAACAACAACCCTTGTTGATTTGCTTAGAAAAAGGGAGGGGTTCTGCATCAAAAATATACAAGTTCAAAAGGAGATCATTAACTCTCACTCTTGAACTGAAACTCACTCTTTGGAATTTCCAGAAAGAGATGAGTGCCTTTGGAGTGGGCTCCTGCACAGACTTTAATTGTCTTCGCCTCTCCTGGCAAAGATGTTGACTGCTTGCACCTTGGAGCTAGAACAGAGAGGCCTGGCTTAGAGGATTCTCTGGCTGCTGCTTTTGCTTTGTATCTCTTTCGTTGAATTTGGATGAGCAGTCCTAAGCTGTACATGGCTAGCCTAGCTATACATTGCTAACCCCAGCAAATCAGATGGCAAGATCCCAGGTTCCTCAGTTGGGGATGACCAGAAGACGAATTTCCTATATCAGAAAGACTGGTCGCTGATAAGATGAGAAGCTCAAGCCCTAGACTAGTTGACCAGAACTCAGACTCAGGAGTTTCCTGAGCCATACTGTATGTCTAGTCTTGATTTCATCAATGTGGTGGACCAGCTAGGAATCTGATATCATGGCCTATTGTACTATGAGACAGTACAGGTGTGTAAGTGCCCAGGACAAGAGAGCAGCACTCAAGACCCAGCAGTAACAGCACTTCTTCTAGCAGAGGATCAGAGTCAGGCCCCAGTAGTATCCCACATGGGCAACAGTGGCAGCATTATGGCCCGGGCCTAGGGTTTGGAGACAGTGGCAGCTCCTAGTGCTGGATGCTCTGTGTTATTGGGGGGCAGGTACAGTACTCAGATCATGACAAAGTGGTTAGCGGTATATGCTACGTTGTCAGCAAGCAAGTAAGTGGTATAAGATCCCACAGGAAATGGGCAGAGGTATAGACCCCCATAGTGATAGCCAAGTGAGCATAGTATACACCAGGAAAGTAGGCAGTGATCTACCCAAGTATAGGTACAGTCTTTTACTTACTGGAATCTGGAACTGATGAAACCTTTTGACATTGCTGCTCATATAATACTCAGTGGTCACTGGACAATTCCTATGTAGGAATGGGTGTTGGAAGTTGGCTTGTTGTTGGGGAAAAGATGAAACTAAACTCAGCCCCTACAGAAGAAGGGAAGCAGTCACTGGGTAGAGATCTCTAAAGGCACCACCCCTCTCCTCACCTTCCTTTTCTCAAAGGATTTCCAGTAAACCTTTTGTTAAATGATTCATGAGTGTCTCCTTTCATTTCAGTTTTGTAAAACAGCCATTGTTGGGTTTGGCCTACTACATGTAGTAGAGGTACAGTATCAGTTTCATCAGGGAGCATTTCAACCACAGAGCTGAAAGGGAAAATGAAGATGGTAGGGGTTACCTCATCCCTTTTTTACCTTGGGTTCTTCTGACATTGCCACTGTCCAGTCCAGCCTTGCCCTTCTTCTCCATATTTTATGGATTATTGCGTGGTTATTGTGTTAGGAAAAGTACATATTGTCGAATTAATGTGTCTTGTAAAGAATTATATATAGAAAAGTGTATTTTCAGCAATCTCTAGTGGAAGATTACAGTTTGTGGTGGTCGTGGGAACCTAACTCCCTATTTCCCATAAATTCAGTGTATCACCATCCACGTTTATGACTTTCGTTCTGTTTCCTAAGAACCTTACCCCTGTGAAAGTTGAGGATTAACTGTATTTATGTGTTTCTTAACCATTTAACATGTATGATACTGTTGCCACTTTTTATTAGGTTCTTTTTTTTTATGTCACTGATTAGTAATGATTTGTAACATTTTTTCACATAGCTCTAAAGAGCCTGGGTGTCTTCCCTTGAAAACTGTAATTTCATATCCTTAAACCGTTTATCAATTGGCGAATGGCAGTTATCTTTATAAAGTTAAATGAATTCCTTATATATCTTTGAAATGAGATATTTATCAGAAAGACTTGCTGCAAGAGTTTTTTTTCCCATAGTTAATTGTTTCCTTTTTAATCATAGCTTTATTGTATTTGTGTAAAAACTTTTATATTTTTTGTAATCAAAATAATCCATTTTATCATATTTCATTTTGTCTTCTCTATTCCTTGTTTCTTTATGAAACTTTTTGCTATTCAGAGATCTGATAGGTAATTTTTTCCATGTTTCCCTAATTTGTTTACAATGTGATATTTCATATCTGGATCATGTCCCCAGTTGGAACTTAATTTTATGTAAGCTGGGAAGTATTAGTAGAAATGTAATTTTCTTTCATACTGTTGTCCAATTTCCTTAGCAGTTTTTCTCAAATAGTGAGTCTTTATCCCAGGCTAGAATCTTTGTTTATCAAATATTAGGGTATTAGATCCATTTGCTTCCATGTGTTGTGTCCTTAATCTGCTCCACTGATCAATCTATTAGTGCTTAATATATGTTCATTGATAGACTGACTTATTTTTCTCCAGTACCAAAATGTTTCAGTAGTTATTATTTTGTAATGTAGTTTGAGACTTGACATTGCCAGGCCCCCTTTGTTCCCTTTTCTCATTATTATTTCTCTAGGAATTCTTGTCCCTTTTTTCTTCCATATGAATTTCACTGTTATTTTTTTTCTTGTCCTTTAAAGTAATTGTGTGATGATTTGATTGATATGGCATTGAATAAGTAAATTAATTTAGTTAGTATTATCATTTTCATTATATTGGCTTGTCCTACTCATGGGCAATTAATATTTTTCCAATTATTTAATTCTATTTTTATTTCTGTAAACAGTATTTAGTTATATTTACATAGTACTTATATGTACCTTGGAAGGTAGACTGACAAGTATTTTATGCATTATGAGTAATTTTAAATGGAATTTCTCTTTCTCTTTTTTCTGTTGAGTTTTATTGGTATTATAGAACAGCTGATGATTTGTGCCAATTTATTTTCTATCCTGCAAATCTAATGAAATTTGACATTTTTGGGTTCTTTAAGTATAATATATCATCAGCAAAAAGTGATTATTTTGTTTCTTTTCTTGTGGTTATTCTCTGAATTTCTTTTTCTTGTCTTTTGGAAATAGCCAATACTATGTCAAATAGAAGTGATGATAATGGACATTCTTGTTTCACTCCTGAATTTACTGGAAAAGATTTTAGTTCAGCTTATTTACAAATAATGGTAACATTTATTTTATATTACATATCATTTTTTTTAAAAATATTTTTCTAATTGTATGTGAAAACAGTTTTTTACAGTCATTTAAAAATTTTTTGAGTTCCAAATTTTCTCCCTCCCTCCTTATTTTCTTCCTCATTGAGAAGGCAAGCAGTTTGATATGGGTTATACATGTGCAGTCATACAAAACTCCCAAGAAAAATAAAGTAAAAAAAAAATATGCTTTGACCTGCATACAGACCCCATCAATTCTTTCTCTGTAGTTGGATAGCATTTTTCATTATAAATCCTTTGGAATTGTCTTCTATCTCTGAAGTTCTGAGAATAACTGAGTCATTCACAGTTGATCATCATACAGTATTTCTGTTACTGTATACAGTGTTCTCCTGATTCTGCTCATTTCACTTTGCATCCATTGCATCAGTTCCTGTAAATCTTTTCAGGTTTTTCTGGAAGTATCCTTCTTGTCATTTCTTATATCACATAGTATTCCATCACAGTCTTATAGCATAGCATCATTCAGCTACTCCCCAATTGATGGGCATCCCCTCAATTTCCAGTATTTGGCAACCACAAAAAGGGTTGCTATGAATATTTTTGTACAAATAGGTCATTTTGGGGTTTTTTTTGGTCATTTTTAAAAAATCTTTTTGGGATATAGACCTAATAGCAAAATTGCTGGGTCAAAGAGAGTGCATGGTTCTTTAGCCTTTTGAGGATAGTTTCAAATTGCTCTCCAGAATGGTTGGATCAGTTCACAACTCCACCAGCAGTGCATTAGTGTCTTAATTTTCCTGTATTCCTTCCAGCATTTGTTATGTTGCTTTTCTTCCATATTAGCCAACCTGATAGTTGTGAGATGGTACCTCAGAGGTGTTTTAATTTGTGTTGCTATAATTAGTATTGATTTAGAGCATTTTTTCTTATGACTATAGATAGCTTTGATTTCTTTGTTTGAAGACTGCTTGTTCATATCTTTGACCATTTATCAATTGGTACTGACTTGTATTCTTATCAGTTTGACTCACTTACCTATATATTTGAGAAATGACACCTTTATCACAGAAACTTGATGTAAAATAATTTTTATCCCAGTTTTTTGCTTTCCTCCTAATCTTTGCTGCATTGGTTTTGTTTATGCAAAAACCTTTTTAATTTAATGTAATCAAAATTATCCATTTTACATTCCATAATGCACTCTTCTCTCCTGTTTGGTTATTAATTCTTTCCTTATCCATAGATCTGACAGGTAGACTATCGCATGCTCCTCTAATATGCTTATGGTATCACTCTTTATGTCTGTTTCATATAATCCATGCAGCTATCCACTTCTGTTTTATAGGTGAGTTCATTCCTTTCACATTCACAGTTATGATTTTTAACTGTGTATTTCCCTCTATCCTACTTCTTTCCTCTGTTTATCCTGCTCTTTCTCTCATTTCACCCCTTCCCTCCTCAAAAGTGTTTTGCTTCTTACCACCATCTCCCCCAATCCATCCTCCCTTTCTGTCCTCCCTATGAGTCTCTCCATACCCCTTCTCTTATCCTTTTCCCCTCCTACTTTCCTATAGGTAAGATAGATTTCTATACCCAACTGAGTGTGTATGTTGTTCCCTTCTAGCTAATTCCTGTGAGAGTAAGTAAGGTTCAAGCATTTCCTGCCACCCCACTCATCTTCCCCTCTACTGTAAAAGGTCTTTATGCCTCTTTTATGTGAGATAATTTACCCCGTTTTACCTGTCTCTTTCCCTTTCTTCTAGTGCATTCCTTTTTCTCGCCCTTTAATATTTTAGATATTGAGCGTCATGGCTCACACCCATGACCTCAGTCTATTGTACACTACTCACTGCCTAACAGTGAGAAAGTTTTTAGGAGTTATAAGTATCATCTTCCCATGTAGAATGTAAACATTTTAACTTCATTGAGACTATTATGTTTTTTTCTTTCCTGTTTATGTTTTTATGCTTCTCTTGAGTCTTGTATTTGAAAGTCAGATTTTCTCTTCAGCTCTGGTCTTTCTTGAAAATCTTCTATTTCATGAAATATCCATTTTTTTCCCCTGAAGCATTATGCTCAGTTTTACTGAATAGGTGATTCTTGGTTATGATCCTAGTACCTTTACCCTCAAGAATATCATATTCCAAGCCTACCACTCCTTTAATGTGAAAGTTCCTAAATCTTGTGTTATCTTGACTGAGGCTTCGCAATATTTGAATGGTTCTTTCTGGCTGCTTACAATATTTTCTCCTTGACTTCCCTTGACCTGTGAACCCTGGATATTGGCTATAATATTCCCGAGAGTTTTCATTTTGAGATCTTTTTCAGAAGATCGATTCCTTCAATTTTTATTTTACCCTCTGTTTCTAGAACATCAGGGAAATTGTCTTTGATAATTTCTTGGAATATGATATGTAGGATCTTTATTTGAGCATGACTTTCTGGTAGTCTAATAATTCCAGGTCAGTTGTTTTTCCAGTGAGATAATTCACATTTTCTTCTATTTTTTTTTCATTCTTTTGACTTTTATTGTTTCTTGGTGTCTCACAGAGTCATTAGTTTCCACTTGCCCAATTATGATTTTTAAGGAAATTTTTTATACCTCCTTTTCCATTTGGCCAATTCTACTTTTTAAAAGTTTTTTCTTCAGTGAATTTTTGTACCTCTTTTTTCATTTGGCCAATTCTGCTTTTTAAGGATTTCTTCTTTTTAGTGGATTTTTTTGTGCCTCTTTCACCCTTTGGCCTATTTTGTTTTTTAAGACATTATTTTCTTCAGTATTTTTTATGCCTCCTTTACTAAGCTGTTTACTCTTTTTGTCTTTTCTTTTTTCTTTTTAGACAATTGGGGTTAAGTGACTTGCCCAGTGTCACATAGCTTGTAAGTGTCTGAGGCCAGACTTAAGCCACAAATCCTCTTGACTTCACGGCTGGTGCTTTATCTTGTTGACTCTTTTCTCATGATTTTCTTGCTTTACTATATTTTCGTTTCCCAATTTTTCCTCTACTTCTCTTATTTGATTTTTAAAATCCTTTTTAGCTCTTATAGGACCTGAGTCCAATTCACATTTTTTTTCTTTGAGGCTTTGCATGTAGCCACTTTTATTTCATTGAGTTCTTCTGATATTTCAGTCTTTCCTTTCATCACAAGTAACTTTCTATGGTTAGGTTCTTTTTGTTGTTGTTTCCTCACTTTTTTTAGCCTATTTCTTGACTTTTAACTTTATGTTAAATTTGGGCTCTCCTCCTGGTATGGAGGGGGCACTGTCCCAAATTTAAAAGTTTTTCATGCTGCTGTTTCCAGAGCTAGTTCGGGGGGGGGGGGGGTCTGCAAGTTTTCAATTCTTCCTAGGTGGTGATCTGATCTAAGAAGTGTGGTTACTGCTCTCGTGGCCTGTGCACTGGTCTGTAAGTGACCACAAGCATTCTTTTTTTCCCCTGGAACTGTGACCAGGTCTCTGTTCCTGCTCCTCCTTGCTCTGAGACTGTGACCTGGAACTACAGTGCAACAGAGTCTTGCTTCCAGTGCCAGCAAAGGGTCCCCTGTAATTTCCTTATGACCGACCAGTTGCCTGATCCCCTTATCATCTGTCTGCTGAGAGCTCTAATAGTTGCAGTGCTGATTCAGTCACCTCCAAAGCCTGCTGCTGGTTTGCTGAGGAATGGCATGTGCTGGACTGTGCTCCATTCTCATGCCACTGAGAGAAACCTGTCCTGCTAGTTATCATTTTTAATGAAAGATTCATTTATTCCTGTATTTTCTAGTGTATTTAACAAAAGTGGGTGTTTCTGCAAAAACTTTTTCTGTATCTACTGATATAATCATAAGAATTTTTAAAAATTGTTGTTACTAGTATGGTTAAGTTTATACTTTTCCTAATATTAAACCAACTCTGCATTCTTTGTATAAATTCAACCTACCCATAGTGTGTAATCTTTTTGATATATTGTTTTAGCCTCTTTGTTAATATTTTATTTAAAATTTTTGTGCATCATGTTTGTTAGGGATATTGGTAAATAGTTTTAGGTATTTTATTTAAATTTACTCTGGTTTCTATATCAAATTCATATCCATGTTATAAAGTGAATTTGGTAAAAATTCCTTGTTGTTTTGCAAAAAAGTCATGAAATATTGGAATTAATTGGTTTTGGGGTGAATCTATGGCTTGTTCATACCCCCTCCTCGAAATTTGGTTATTTTAATTTTTTCTTGTTTTCCTAATTTGGATTTTAAAAATATAGTTTTTCGTTTATAAAAAATTAATAAAATGTATTTATAAAAATTTTAATTCCAAATTCTTTTCTTTCCTCTTGCCCATCCCCCATTTTGGAGTTTACATAGGACTTTACATTTTGTTTGATTTGGTTTTCTAATATTTTTAATTGCATTCCCATTTCATTTTTCTATCCTTTTTCTTTTGTTAAGAAAAGTGCTTTTGGATATACATAGTCTCCTAAAGATTTTGGGTGGTTTTTTTTGTTTATTTGTTTGTTTTTGGAGGATTTTTGTTTTGTTTTGTTTTTGGTTGGTTTTTTTTTGTTTTTTGTTTTTTTGTTTTTGTTTTTTTGGAAGCAGTCAGGATTAAGTGGACTGGCCCAGGGTCACATAGTTAGTAAGTGTCTGAGGCTGGGTTTGAATTCAGGTTCTCCTGACCCCAAGTTGGGTGCTCTATCCACTGTACCACCTGGCTGCCCAAGAGTTTTTATTTTTAAAATAAAATTTTATTGTATTTTAAAATATGAAAATATTCTTAGTTTGCCAGTGATACAAACCAGATGGTAGCTGCTGACCCTTGTTGTAAGTCATGATCAAATTTTTTTTTTTACGAAGCTATGCATTTTTTGGCAACTTGGTGGCAAAGGGGATAATGCTGGGCCTAGACTCATCTTTCAAATCTAGCCTAACACACTTTATCAGCTGTGTGCCCCTGGGCAAGTTAATTCTGTTTGCCTCAATTTCCTCATTTGTAAAATGAGCTGGAGAAGGAAGTGGCAACCAGTATCTTTGCCAAGAAATCCCAAATGAGATCACAAAGAGTTGGACAAAACTGAAAAATGACTGAACAACAACAAAAAATTGCATTTTAAAGGTAGCTATGTGGTTCTGTGGATAGAGCATTGGGCTTGGAGTCAAGAAGTCCTGAGTTCAGATCCAGCCTTAGACACATATTAGATGAGTGAGTCTGAGCAAAGTCGGTTAATATCTGTTTGTCTTTGTTTCCTTAACTGTAAAATTGGGATAATAACAGTACATACCTATCTTGGAGGTTTGTTGTGATGATTGAATGAGGTAAAATTTGTAAATTGTATAGTGTCTGGATCACAGAGACTATATAATTATTGATCTCTTTCCTATGAATAGCTAAGAAATATGCATATTTCTGTTTCCATTCATTAATCTTCTCTAAGGTCGGTTTTATCCAATTTTTCCAGAATTCTATGCCAGTCATTAACGTTTTAGGTTGTTCCCCTCTCTCCCTCCTTCCACCGGTAGTTGAGGGACGAGGTATATTTAAATTGAAATTCCTCATTATTTTTATGGTTCTATTGCCCATTTTCCCCTTGTCATCAATTTAGCTTTTTTCTTTAAATATTTAGAAGTTTTGATAGTGTTACATTTATGTTAGGTATTTAAATAGAATTACTGTGCTTGTTACCTTGCTGTTGACTTTTCTGAAGTCACAATTGCTGCTTTTGATTTTCTTTTCTTTTTTTTTTTTTTTTTTTTTTTTTGGTTTTCAGTTGAGATGTAATAGATTTACTAGGATCCTTATTTTAACCCTATATAGATCTTTATGTTTCAAGTATGTTTTTTGTAAATAATATATTGTTGGATTTTGTGTTGTAATCCATTTTGTGAACCTTTTTCATTTTATGGGCGAGTTTATCCCATTCACAGTTAAGATAGCTAATTGTTTATTTTCCTCCATCCTATTCTCTTATACTTTTTCTTTTGTATACTCACCTCTTCTTGTTTATTTCTAGTTAATACTCTTTCTTTTTTCCCACTTTTATCCTTTTCATTACCTCCTTTCCAAACTTAGTCTGTTTTGCTTAAATAATATTTGTTATAAGGATAGTGCTTTGTAACCCTTAAAACATCACATAAATGGGATCCTTTAAAGAGCCTTTAGGTAAGCACATTCTTAATATGTGAGAGTAAATTAATTACAAGCCACAAATACTTAATGATTAATCTATTTTAGGGAAAGACCACTTGGATAGTTTAGTGAAGGAGGAAGAAGAAAACTACTCTCAGTTTTTTATCCTAATAGTACTGCATGAAAATTTTTTGAGTCGCTTTTTCAAAAATGTTTGACTTCCCAGAAATACAAGAGGTAGAGGTGGTACACATAAGGAAGTCAAAAGATTTAGTGCTGAAAAGGACCTTAGATTTTGATTCCAACTCTCCTGTTTCATAGGTGAAACTGAGGCCTAGAGAGATGAAATGATTTGCCTGAGGCTACACAGGTAGTAAAAATAATAGATTTAGGATTGAAACCAAGGTCTTCAGACTCTTTCCATTAACCACTTAAGCATCTTTAGTGTCCGTGTTTGTAGAGCCACATTAATACTGTATTGGAAATAATTAATGCTGTATAGAATAGGGAGAAAAATGGACTTATTTAGTTTTTAGTGGCTCTTGAGCTGGTTTTCCATAGCTATCCTGATTGTCACAGCAGTAAGAGGTGGCTAAATATATGCCTCCTTTTGTTTGTAATACAAACCTGTTTTAGTTTTGGAACTATTTGGTGTTGTCAGATCTAGTTTATGTGGTTAAGGAGAGTCAGGAAGGGGCAATGTTGCATTCTGGAAAGATGGCAAAGTAGGTCAGAAATTTTATAAGAACGGCTAAAAAGAAGTTTATATAGAATATATATATATAGTATATGTATTATATACATATTACCTATTCTTATGATTCATAAATAGTATATATGTCTATATATAGAGAGAATAATTTTACACATATATACCTATTTGTGTCTAATGATAGCCATCATGGTGGGGGGGGGAGAAAAAATTTACACGATAATTTTGTTGTATATTTGAAAGAAATACAAGTTATGCACAGTAGATTTGCAGTTCCATGTACAATCTTGTTTTTTTATTTTACTGTGTTATGGAAATGCTTGTTTTATTACATAATTTATTACATAAATTAGAAATAAATAAAGTAGAAGTAAATTTTTAAAAATTTTTTTAAAAGGCAGAAAGAAAGACATTTGTATGAAACACTAAAAAAAAAAAAAGCAATCTCTTTAAGGCAAATATACCTTATTTCCTAGGAGGTGATTTTACATGATGATTGTGAGAGTTTTGAGATTGAAAGCTGGGAAACCTTGATAACCAGGACTTTCCTGTTACTGAAAAACAATTGTATATAGCCTCTGTGTCATATCTGACAGAAATGAGTATTTTTGATTTCTTAAGTTGTAGATGGTTTACCTCACTAACTTGAAAAAGCCTTGATTTCAAGCAGGAGAGAAATCAGAAGAGAAGCTAGGGATATAAAAGATGGAAACTGATGAGACAACCTGCTTATAGAAGCAAGACATCAGAAACCAATGGAGTTGAGAAGATGACAAGAGCATAGCCTGTTTGAGACCAGCTAACTACTCAGATAAGCTCCTCCTGATGTGAGGAGCTAATCTGATTGGAAGAAGGCTCTGATGGGGGAGCTGATGAGAAAAAAAAAATGATCTTTTGTTTTTGAAGCGCTGACTGTGGAAAGGCTGCCTTACTCTCTAGGTCCATCTTCAGCTTTGAGAGAAGATAAACCTCTCATAGGCTGGCCTGCCTTGCTCTTTATTTGTCTTTTGTAGCACAAAAGAGAAAACAAAGCCAGAGAATGGACCTGAGTAGCCACAGATTGCAGGCATATAGGAACTACTTTTCTAAAAGTGCTTAACACACAATTTTGGTGGCTTGTGAATATCAGAGAAGCAGCTTTATCACAGCGGAGAGACACAGAAGAGGGGCAATTGCACCAGCAGGTGACTCAGGGTACAATCTGTTCCTTAAAGGGACCAAGGACATCAGGCTTTGAAGCCCAGAATTCACTGAGCCTCAATTCTAGGTATCTGTAATTTGTGCCCATTCTTCTCCATTGAATGATGTGTGCATTTGTGGGAGAGAGTGACCCAGTGTACCAGGTTTTTGAGTGGACTGTTATATTATGATTATTATCACTTTGTGTTCTGGTAGTATTTCATATTTATGAGTTAACACTATGAGCTTGGCTGGTTTGTTTAAATGGGAAGCACACTGATCAGTACTCATGAACTAGAGTTGTAAATAGTAGACGTACATTTCCCCCATACCAGGGTTAGCCCTTGGATCCTGAGAGCAGTATAATGTCTCTTTTTGAGGAACCCTAATCTGCTAATCTGGGTACAGGTGGGGTGAGCCTCAATCTAGGAAGACAAAGAGCCTTAGAGAGAAAAGTTGCCTGGGCAAGTCTGGTGATAATAACAGTTTTACCACAGCAGTAATTATAACAGGAAGCAATAGACTTTGATTTATGTTGCAATGAAATCAGGCCTATTTTTGAAAATAACTTCATTATTTTTTAGCTTTTTTTTTTTTTCCAGAGCAAGACTATCAGAATGACTGTGGCATGAAAAGGCTATATATTGAAGTGACTATAATTAAGGAAGAACTAGTATTTTGGCTATAAAATATTTATGCTTTAAAATGATATATTTCGAATATAAACAAAATCCTATTATGATTAACATTTTAAAATATTTTAAATAGTATGATAATTAGATATTTTCTGGTGTTATGAAGTGACCTTTTCTATAATTTGTTTTATATTCTGACTTTTTCTTCTATAGGAAAAGGAAGAATTAATTGAAGAGTGGCAGCCAGAACCTCTTGTTCCTCCTGTTTCCAAAGACCATCCTGCTCTTAACTACAACATTGTTTCAGGGTAAATATAATTTGCCTACTCTAGAGAATTTAAAAGCTCCAGTTTAGTTGCTGTATTTGTTGGAATTTATAATGTTCCTTTCCTATCTAGAAATACAACTGAAATGTTGTATTAGTTAGCTTCAGCAAAGAAGGATGTTTGTTTTGTTTTCTTTGTATAGTTTCCAATGTGTTAATTATTAGGTTTATCATCTGCTATCACAGACTCCTTTGGTATAATTCTTGTAGCATAGAAGTTGACAGAGTCACAGATTTTCTCAGGTGTTTTTGTTTTTGTAGAATGGAGGGAGGATTAAAAAAAAAAGGAAGCAGAAGTGAGAATTAGGAAAGTTAAGTTAGGTCCTGGGATCTGGACTGTAGGATGTAGAAATAGGATATGGCAGCTTGATATATTACCAACTCATATGGACATGCATTTTGAAAAAGAGGCAAGTGAAGTATGGAAGTTATAAACTGATATTAATTTGTGGAAAAAGTAGTTGGGAGAAAAAATCTTTACACTTATATAAAAAATTTTGAATCTTTTTTCTCAATCCAGTTAAAGGTGTTAAGCTATTCAGATATCACCTTTTATTACTTAGCCCCCTGCAGTCACATTCAGTTGTCATATTTCTTTGCAGATGAAAAATATCTAGTTACTCCATGGATATTATTATTTTGGTAAGAGTCTTAGAAGGAACTTGAGAAAAAAATGAATAAAAAAAGTATAAGACTCTTGAAAATAAAAATCTTCTACTGTTGCAGCTGTATTCAGATATATACTATTTTTTCTGTAATATTTTCCCTCAATTTTCCACTTGCTTTCTGAATTCACTGAAATGAAATTGCCAATTTTAGAAAATGGAATCTATCCTGCCCCTCTTCCTCTGACTTTTCTTAACTTTTTATTTATTTTTTGGTAAATTTTTTACTTTTAAATAGAAAATGAGGAAAGAGAACAAAATTGTCACATACACAGCAGACCATAAGAAAAAACTCATTATAAAACAATATATTTCCATTTCAAGAAAACCTATATAATAAATAAACTACACATTGTTTTCAAAGCTGCCCAGCTTTTGTTTTCTTCTTGTTGGTTTTCTTTTGTTCTCTGCTATGTACTTTTTACTTTATTTTTTCTCCTTCTTCCCTCCTCACCCCCAAAGAAGGCTACAATTAAGCGTGGAAATATATATACTTATACATAAATGTCTATAAACATATACATAAATACACATATATACTCATACATATATATTTAAGACTATACTATGCTTATTTCTTTTTATCATCTGTTTCTCTAAAGGTAGATAGCATCTCCCTTCATAAGTCCAAGTCTTTCCATGTTCTTCTAAATCAGCCAGCTCATCTTTCCTATACCACAGCAATATTTCAACCTAGTCACATCCTATCTGAGAGATTGTCTGTGGAAGTTTTTTTGCCAGTTTTCTACATTCCTTCTGTTCTTGGCTACATGTGTTTTATTCATACAAGAAAATTTTAATTTAAAAAAATAAAAATTATCCTTTTTACACTTCAGCAATGCTCTCACCTTATAATATAGTTTAATGTCTGATACTGCTGAATCTATTCCTTTTATATCTTTTTTCCCCAGTTTCTTTGAAGTTCCTGACCTTTTGTTTTTCCAAATAAACTTACCATTTTTTCTAACTCAGTAAAATAGTTTTTTAGTAATTTAATTGCAATGACATTGAATAAATAGATTGGTTAGGTAAAATTGTCATTTTAAAAAATTATATTGGCTTTACCTACCCATGAAAAATAAATATTACTTCAGTTATTTAAATCTGAGTTTACTTGTATAAAAATGTTTTGTATTTATGTTCATGTACTTCTTGTTTCTATTTTGACAGGTATATGCTCAAATATTTTATACTGTTTAGGTATTTTAAGTGGTCTAAAACAATATTGAATGATGCTGACACATAGTATAGGTTCTCTGTTTTTCACTTTTGATTAAATCTGTTTTAACTTTAACTTTGTCTGAGATCATGATTACTGTCCCTGCTTTTTTTATGTACTAAATTCTACTCCTGCTCTTTATTTTATCTTTGTGTGTATCTCCTATTTTTATAATGTTTCCTGACTGTTGAATTCATATTTTTAATCTGCTATCCATTTCCATTTTATGGTTAAATTTGTCCCATTCACATTCTAAGCTACAATTACTTGTGTATTTTCTTCCTTCCTATTTTTCCTTACTATCCTTCTCTCTATCCTGTCCCTCCTTACTCCTCTGCTTTACTTCTACTGCTACCTTGCCCTCCTATACTTTAACTTACCTCACCCCTCTAAGAGCCCCTCCCTTATCCTATCCCCCCACCATATCCACTTGCCCTCTTATTTCTTTCTGAATTAAGAAGACTTTTATACCCTTCTAGATATATGTATTCCTTCTTTAACCCAAGCTTTTTCTGTATCAGTTTTTCCTTTTATGCTTCATTTGCATGAGATAATTTACTCCTTTTTATCTCTTCCTACACAGTTTTAAATTTTTAGAATCACCTGATCATACTTAGCCCAACTCATGCCTTTCTTTCAAACTCGCCAAGTAATGATGACAATCATAAGAGTACTGCTAATATTTTTACATATACAAAGTAAACAATTTGACCTTATTGGGTCCCCTATTATTGGTCTTTAATGTTTACCTTATATTTCTCCTGGATGTTGTATGTCAAATTTTCCCTTAAGTTCTGGGGGTTTATCACAAAAAACCTGAAAGCCTTTAAGTTCATTAAATGTCCATTTTTTTTTTTCCATTCAGGATTATACTTAACTTTGCTGGTTGAGTGACCCTTGGTTATAACCCTAGCTCTTTTGCTCTATGGAATACAATATTCCAAGACCTACAGTCCTTTAGCATAGTAGCTGCTAAGTCTTGTGCAATTCTTCTTGTAGCTCCATGACATTTAAATTGTGTTGTTTTTTTTCTTGTTGCTTCCAATATTTTCTCCTTAATCTGGGAGCTTTGAAACTTGGCTAAGATATTCCTGAAAGTTTTCCTCCTGGCATCTCTTTCAGGTGCTGATTGGTGGATTTTTTTTTTCTGTTTCTACTTTGCCTTCTTGTTCTAGAACTTCAGGGCAATTTTCCTTGATAATTTCTTATAATATTGTATCAAGATTCTTTTTTTATCATCATTTTCAGGTAGTCTTACTATTCTTATATTACTTCTCCTGGATCTGTTCTCTAGGTCAGTTGTTTTTCTGATGAGATGTTTCAACTTCTCTGTTTTTTTTTTTCATTCTTTTGATTTTGTTTTATTATTTCTTGGTGACTTAGACTGTCATTATCTTCTCCTTGCCCAATTCTAGTTTTCAAGGAATTATTTTCATCCTTAAGTTTTTGATTCTCTATTTCCAGTTGATTGACTTTTCATAATTTTCTTGATTTTCTTAAATTGTTCTCATTTTTTTCTAATTTTTCCTTAATCTCTCTTATTTGATTTTTAAAGTCCTTTTTTAAGTTCTTCTAAGAACTTTTTGTTTTTGGTGCCATTTCACATTTCTCACTGAAAAAGGAATGGCTTTTTTGGCTCCATTATCTTTCTCTGAATATGAATCCAGATCTTCTCTATATCCATAGTAACTATCTATGGTTGGGTTTTTTCTTCTTTGCTTACTCATTTTTATTTATTTATTTATTGTTTTATTTTGTTTTTAGCAGCTATTAGAGTAATCAGGTTGTAGACCCAAGGTATGGAGAATGATGCCCCAAGCCTCTGGTCCTTCTTACTGTCATTTTCTGAGGTCTGTCTCAGGGCTGAACTTTAGGCTGTCCTCCTCACAGCTAAGGTTCCCAGCCACCCTGCCCTGCACATGATCTTGCTCCCTTTGGTCCCTCCGGTGGCTGCAAACTACAGCTCTCTCTCTGCCTTGGAATTGAAATAGGGGACTCTGCCCTCCTGCAAGTCCCCACAGCTGACAGGGTCCCTTACCCTTGCTACTGCACTCACTAGGTGTGTGCTAGCTCCTTTGCCCTGCAACCACAACCCAGGATGCATCTGGTTAGCACAGCCGTGCTTGGAGTCCCTGGACAGTGGAAGGTCTGATCTCCCTCCCCCGCCCACACACACACTGTCAGGGAGATGAAAGTTTCTAAGTCTGAGGTTGTCTCTAGATCCAGCTGCCCCCAGGGTTTGTTGTTTGTTAATTCAGCATAGTTGGTGTCTGAGTTTCACTCTGGACAAATCTCTTCCCTGGAGGTTGGGTGTTTTCTGGGGTCTTCCCATGTTTTCTTAGGAGAACAACTGCTTTACCCTGTTTTTATTTCTGCTGCTCTGAGGTGATGTTCTGGGTTTTTGTTTTTTTTGTTTTGTTTTGTTTTTTGGTTGTTTGTTTTTTGTGGAGGAAATTTGGAGAGCCATCTTCCCAGAATCCTCACCCTTAACTGTTTATTTTAAAAAGCTACTTAACTCCTAAGAAAGTGGTGCTTCTTTCAAACTTTGTGTTATTTCTTCCTGAAGTTGGATTTAAAGCTAATGTAAACAATTTACCCATCTTAGTGTACTCTTTATTTACTTTCTTTTTTTCAGAACAGTAAAACATAGGAATATTACCTATATTATACTTAGGAAATAGTAAACTGTTCATTGATTAAGACTTGAAGGATGTATATATTTGAAATTTGTAATGACCTTTAAGTGTGATGTTTTGATTGTTAAGATATAGGAAATACTTGAAGTACTTGAAGTACTTAAGGTATTGATGAACAAATAAGATAATTTATATAAAGTGCTTAACAAAACTTCAAGCTCTATATAGATGTCAGATATTCTTATTTTTTGTTATGTAGGAGAAATTGGAATATCAGTATGCAGATAGAGCACAGTGGTAAAGGTGATGTCTTTCTAAATTGGGTGATGTTGTATTTGGTGTCCCTAATATGTGGATTTACATTTTTAAAATTATTTTTCTTTTTTTTTTCTTAGCCCTCCAGGCCACAAAATTGTGGTAAATGGAAAGGAGTGTATAAACTTTGCATCATTTAATTTTCTTGGACTCTTGGATAATTCTAGGGTAAAGGTAAGTAATTTACTGATAACATTGTTGACTTCTAAGATAAGCCACAATTAACATCTCTTGAGTCTCTATTCTTTGAATATAAAATGAAGTAGCTGAACTAAATAGTTGTTTCTGACATATATTTCAACTCTGAATCTATGATCCTATCATATACTGACCATATGGTTAGTCAGTTTTTTTTCCAATTGTTATTTAGTTTATGTTTTCTTAGTACATTATAGTTATTATACTAAATTTTATCTCATTGGCTTAGATTCACTGTTTCAAAAAAAAGCACTGGATTTGTTGTCAGAGAACTTGGATTCAAATTCTGGCTCACTTACTATTTGTATTAGTTACCCTTTCTAGATTTTCTTGATCTTTAAGGTGCCTAAAGCAAATTGTCTCTAAGTTTTTTTCCATGTATAATTTATGAGTAGAGATAAGTAATCTGGATTTAGTGGGTACTGTGTGCTGCACTGGTGGGAGAGAAAGCCAGAGAATTATGTAAGTTTGGTTTTCAATAATTGGCAATTATAGATTTTGTTGGGGAGCTGCTGTGTTCTTTCTTGGAATGGAGAGCTTTAATTATTAAGCTCTAAAATTTAACTTTTCTGTATGTTTAGGCTTCTGTCCACATTTTGTGCTTTTTCTTATTTCAAACTACAGATAAAATTGGGATATTGATAATCACATAATTGTTAATTCAGATTAAATAATAGGAAATATCAATTTTTATTCATTAAATTTTCTTTTTAAATTTTTTTTTAATTGTAAAGGAAGCAGCCTTAGCATCTCTAAAAAAATATGGTGTTGGGACTTGTGGACCTAGAGGATTTTATGGCACATTTGGTAAGTATGTCTTTCACATTCTTTTTAATTCACTTGTTTGCAAGTTATTAAGTTAAAACTTTTATACTAAGCTTTCCCAGTATTTTAGGAAAGCACCAAAACAACACTCACTGATTATTATTTGATTTCATCTTAGTAAATGAATACTGTGTTACTTTTTTCACTTCTTAGTATTTTTTACAGTTCGATTCTAGAATGAAGTTATGAAACAAGTATAAAACATTTTATTTGGTCCAAAGTTGACTGTGACTTGAAATGAATGAAGCCATAAACATAAATTTTTATGTGGTAATTGGTCAGATGTTTTTAGGGAATTACCATGAGAAGGAGTGTATTCTTTTCCCCTTTCAGAAGGGGTAATGAGGAAACATTAATTTCTTCCTACAATTCCTAGGGACAGGCTCAGAAAATAGTTTTGTAAGCTATTGATTTTTTTTAACCTTTATAAGGCTAATTTATACAAAGAACTTGTACATTAGTTAGCTATTACTATTCTATGGTTATAATCAACTGAACTGAGTACACTAAAAAATATGGTGGCGAAAATACTATTGCTCATTATCAGCACATCACTAGTAAAATTAGGTTTTATCTGAGATAGGACATTAAGTGATCAGAAAAGCTTCAGTTTGAAGATTAGAATAATTAGCCAGAGACTATGAAATCTTTGACATTAGAAAATCATCAAATATGAGCTTGATGCTTAAACTTTGTGGCTAAATATATAAATTTTAAATTTGATTTATCAATACTAAAGATCTTTAATTCGAAATAATGTTGAATTTGCTAAAATTAATATATTATTTGAAATGATATTTCTAGACGCTAAGACCTAGATGCCCAACCTTTGTATTCCTTCAACTATATTAGGAAAAGGAGAAGTGTACCTTGCAGGTGCTCCCTGTATTTCTTATTCCCTTTATTTCTACCCTGAGCGTCCAGATCTTTTTTATATTTTAGGGTGCTGTTTTGAAGTATAGATGGGCTTTAAGTTAATCAGCAATTATTTATTAAATGCCTGTTGTATGCTTTGGGAATATAAAAACAAAAGTGAAAAGTACCAGCTGTCAAAAGTACCAACCTTATTTAGTTAGCAATTTGAGGAGGGTTAAAGAAAGTTGCAGTGTAATTATGCCATATGAAGTCAAGACTAGAGAACTTTAGAGATTAGAAATAGCCTATGTCAGATTTTCTTTTTTGCCTCTAGTGCAAAGAGAACACATGGCAGTTCTTTTTTTAGAAGACATTGACTAAATATGGACAAGGAGCAGAAAAAGGTGGTAAAATCTTGTGCTACTGCTCTAGCCCATGAAGAAAAATTAAATACTGACTTTCCCAAGGACATGTAAGAGAGTGTGTTTTTCTGTACTTAACACAGGGCCTTCTATCCCCCATGAGATTGTAGCACTGATTCTTATGCCAAAATTAGATTTCAGGGTCAAAGTAGACAAAGCTAAGCTCCCAAGTTGATCCTGGCCTTTTTTATTGGTGGACTAAGCTTCCCATAAAGATCAGAGCCACCCCATTTATTTTTTTTAACATATATTTATTTGTTTTGTTGAATATTTCCCAATTACATTTAAAAGTTCTTATAACATTCATTTTTTAAAATTTTGAGTTCAAATTCTCTCCCTTCCTCCTGCTCCTACGCCTTGAGAAGTCAAACAATATGGTATGGATTATACATGTGAAGTCATATAAAACATATTTCCATATTAACCGTGTTACAAAAGAAAACACACACACACATACACACACACACACACACACACACACACACACGAAGCAGTTTTCATTATGAATCCATTACCTTGATCAGAGTCTTTCACAGTTGATCATTGTACAATATTGCTATTTCTTTGTACATTGTTCTCCCGGTTCTGCTCACTTCACTTTGCAGCAATTCATTTAAGACTTCCCACATTCTCATTCCATCCTTAGTTCAATTTCCTGTTACTCTCATATCGCCTAGTAAAATGATTTCCCAGTCCTACTAAAAGGACCTGAGCTTGACAGCTATATTAAGTTTAGTTCCTAGCTTTGTTCCCTGTATCTATCCATGATATCAGCCTAGTTTACTTCCACCTGAATTCAGACCATCTTGGGCAAAAGGTATTTCATGCATAAGGATTATTCGTTTTATAGAATTTATTGGAATATGTTCAGTTGCTAAGCTAAGAAAGTAGTTTTTATTATATAGGACCTTTTTAAAAAATTGTATTATGATATTTGTAATAGAATTTTTACTTTGACATGAAGACATTGCCTAAATTTTCCCCCTGATAAATCAAAATGTGACAGAAATGCCAGGGAATATCTTTAGTTTTTTGTGAGGAAATATACATTTTTTAAAAATATTGAAATTTATGATACCCTAGAAATTTTTCTGTGTAAAATAGTCTGTCAATTGGCATTCAGACTCAGAAGCTTTAAGTGAACTTTTACATTTTAAAATCAGCCATTAAAATTTTTTAAGGGCCACTAGAAGTCATTATAATTAGGTTACAGTTAGGTATCATAGGATCATACATTTAGGAATTGGAAAGGACCTTAGAAGCCATTGACTCCAGTACCTTATTGGGTATGAGGAAACTGAGTTTCAGAGAGATAGAATGCTTTCCCAGGGTCTCAAGGCTGATGAGTGTCCTAGAACAGGATTCAAACTCTGGTCTTTCTGATTGAGTCAAGTGCTCTATCCATTATCCCATTCCTCTGTAAATTTTACTGGTGTCTGTAGGTTTCTTAGTCTGAAACTATTGGGGATCTTTACATAGGTTTGTTCTGTCCTTATGTAAAGGTTGTAGGTTGATTTTCATCAGAGTTAAGATGGAGGATAATTTCCAAAAATTGTTGTCAAGTCTGGAGTGTAGAAAATGGATTTGTTGTGGGAAACTAACTGCATCTAAGACCAGAAAGTAAACTGTCAATGTATGTTCTTCTGTTTTCCTTACTTGTTTGTATTTATCATGAGTTACTTTGTAGGTGAATGTGTTGAATTGATTTCTCATGTTTCCTTACTAGTCTCTCTATGTAACATCTATGTTACCTTTTCCCATTTGTGCTTCTTTCAGTAAATAATGACCATATTTGTGTCCTTTGAGTTTCCAATAGGGATTTTTGGTTATATTAACAAACATTTTTTTTCCTTTTTCCACATTCTGTAAGGGAGATATCAGCCTTCTTTTACTGTTACTTTATATTTTTAGCACTAGGTTAATGTAAGAATCTCTAAACTCAGTAACTATTACAGTCAGCATAGTTTAGTAGAAAGAATACTGAACTTGGAGTCTAAGGTCCTGGTTTTGAATCCTAGTACTTCTACCTGTTACTTGACCTTGAACAAGTCACTGAACTTCTCTGGAACTCCGTTTTTTTCAGCTGTTGTGATAAATGATTTATAAGGTCCTTTATAATTCTTGTCATAGGATAGTTTAGAGTGGCATATTTCCATCTTTAAAATCATGATTCTAACTGTTTATGCCATGTATTCTGCCTTGCACTAAGCCTTAAAACAGATGGAAATTCCTTCCTACAATCTATGGTTGCCTCTTATCTTCATGATAAGACTTTGTTGACTTTTTAAGTCAACAAACCTTTCTTAAAAAGGTTTCTAAGGAGGCGGAGCCAAGATGGCACAGTAAAAGCAGTGACTTGCTTGAGCTTTCCCCCAAACCCCTCCAAATACCTGTAAGAAATGATTTTAAACAAATTCTAGAGCAGCAGAACCCACAAAAAGACAGAGTGAAACAAATTTCCAGCCCAAGACAACTTGGATGATTGATTAGAAAGGTCTGTTGCGCCAAGCTGGGAGAGAAACGCAGTTCAGCATGGGCGTGCAGGCAAAGACCAGGCCTCAGCGAACATGAAGCAGGCCTCAGGAGTCTGAATCATGGGCAGCTGTGGCAGTTTCCAGAGATTCCGCAAAGGAAAACTCCTAGAAATATTGTAGCCAAATTCCAGAGTTCCCAGGTCAAGAAGAAAATATTGCAAGCAGCCAGAAAGAAACATTTCAAGTATTGTGGGAACACAATCAGGATAACACAGGATTTAGCAGCTTCTACATTAAGGGACCACAGGGCTTGGAATATGATATTCCAGAGGGCAAAGGAGATAGGATTACAGCCAAGAATCACCTACCCAGCAAAACTGAGTATAATCCTTCAGGGGAAAAAATGGACATTCAGTGAAATAGAGGCTTCTTATGTTCTTGATAAGACCAGAGTTGAATAGAAAATTTAACTTTCAAATACAGGACTCAACAGAATCATAAAGAGGTAAACAGGAAAGAGAAATCGTAAAGGACTTATTAAGGTTGAACTGTTTACATTCCTACATGGAAAGATGATATTTGTAACTCATGAGACCTTTGTCAGTATTAGGGTAGTTGGAGGGAGAAAATTATATGTATGTATGTATGTATGTATGTATAGATAGATAGATAGATAGATAGATAGATAGATAGATAGATAGATAGATAGATAGATAGATAGATAGATAGATGGCACAGGGTGAGTTGAAGATGAATGGGTGATATCTGGAGAATAAAATTAAGGAGTGCGAGAGGATTATACTGGGAGAAGGAGAAAGGGAGAGGTAGAATGGGGTAAATTATCTCACATAAAACAGACAAGAAAAGGCTTTTACAGTGGAGGGGAAGTGAGGGAAGGTGAAAGGGAATGAGTGAATCTTATTCTCATTGAATTTGGTTAAGGAGGGAATATCAAAAAGACTCAGTTGGGTTTGGAAAGCTATAGTACCTTACAGGAAAATAGGGGGAAAGGGGTTAAGAGAGCAGGGGAATGATAGGGAGGAGGGCAGATTGGGGTAGGGGGTAATCAGAAGCAAACACTTCTGAGGAGGGACAGAGTCAAAAGAGAGAATAGAATAAATGGGGGGCAGGATAGGATGAAGGGAAATATAGTTAGTTTTCCACAACATGACTACTATGAAAATGTTTTGCATGACTACACATGTTTAACCTATATCGAGTTGCTTGCCTTCTCAGTGAAGGTGGGAGGGAGGGAGAAAATTTAGAACCCAAAGTTTTAAAAACAAATGTTAAAAATTGTTTTCACATGCAACTGGGAAATAAGATATACAGGCAGTGGGGTATAGAAATCTGTCCTACCTTACAGGAAAATAGAAGAGGAAGGGGATAAGAGAAGGGGGGTGGGATAGAAGAGAGGGCAGATTAGGGGAAAGGGTATTTAGAATGCATGCTGTCATGGGGTGGGGGGAGGGACAAGATGGGGAGAAGATTTGGAACTCAAAATCTTGTGGAAGTGAACGTTGAAAACTAAAAATAAATAAATTAATGAATTGAAAAAAAAGTTTCTAAGCCTCAGCTTCTGACTCTAAAAGGAAACTTTGTTTTTTCTTCGGGTACCTTTTAGGTATTAAATGGTAACCTTTGCCCTGTAAAAAGCTTTTTTGTTGTACCTCAACTGTAGTTTTTATCTGCAGTTGTAAATTTCCTTATTCAGATTTGTTATTGAAACTGGACTAAGGAGAATAGTAAAAGTTTTTTCTATTTTTACAGGCTACATACCAGGCTAATCTGAAGATCTTGAACACAGAACTTAACAAGATCTTAGGATTTTTCAGAGTCTATGTCAGGGGTGGGGAACCTTTTCATGTTGGAAAGTTGCTTTAATATTTAGCAGTAATCAAGTAAAGCTGCATTCAAGAAGCTTCAATTAGATATATTTTAAAATGTACATTATTTTGTAAAAATCTTACTACTATGTACTTAATAATTTAAAAAAATTAAAGCTATTTGTTAATTTTCAAGTTAACTAACCTTTTAATGACTTTATTGTGTCTGCTTTTTGTTGGAAGGCAGTTGAGTATTTGGTTGCAGCATGGGGGTCTTCAGTTTCAGTTGATCCTCCAGATAGGTATCAATCATTTGTGACCTTAAGGGTGTCTTGGTTTGGGTTAGGTAGGAGAATGTAGATTTGCAATAGTGAGTGGTTGAAAAGTAAGAAAGCATTTTTCGGGCATGTTGCCGAAGGCTTGGGTATTCTACTTCATTTTTCCATACTTCAATTGGATCTTTCTTAGCATCAGACAGTGATTTTAAAATTTCATCTACTGATAGATCAATCAGTTCTATCTGGAGTTCTTTAGGTACCTTGGTGATATCAACTGGGTGAGGCTGAAATGCTACTTTGAGTGTGATTTCATGATTTTCAAAGTCAGTGAACCTTTCATTGTATTCTCCAATTAATAGGTCTTATAATAGCTGCATATTCTTCAAATGATTTGCATATATCATCCAGCTTATCAATGGCCTTTGCTAACTGGGGAAAGTGTTCATCCAAAATTTCCTTTTGAAGAAATATTTTGAAAAAAGATATCATACATAGATCTAGTTTTACCTTGCAAAGAAATATTCAAGTTGTTTTGGTTTGACATGATATCACACAGAAATGCAGCATTCCTATAGAAATCTTCTTTCAGTAGTTCACATTGCTGATTCTGTTCTTCATAAAATTTAACTGTCTGTTCTCACAGAGATAAAATTTTGGCTAACACCTGTCCCTGCAATAGCCAATGCACTTTAGAACAATACGGCAAATCCACACTGATCAACTTTAGCATGTTACAAAACTGACAATGCCATGTTGCCTTTGCACATATAATTAACAATACTTATAACTTGCTGCAAAATGTCACTTAAAATAGTAGCTTTAGCTTAGAAATTTTGCTGATGCAAGATATAATGAAAAGAAATGAGAGCATATGGATCTGTTAATGCTTTTTTTAATCTGTGCAGCAAATTCTTCATGTTTTCCTGTCATGGAAGGTGCACCATCTATACATATACTCGCTAAATTTACTAAATTCAGTCCAGTTTCATGGCATTTATCTTGAAAGTTGTTGAAGATATCTATTCCCTGTGTTCTATTCACAAGAGTGCTCAAAGCAAGTAACTCTTTGTAGCAAAGAAAATCTTCTGTTATAACCTGAATGAAGTATAAAACCTGTGCCGAGTCAGTAGCATCAGTTGATTCATCCAAAGTGGTGGAATAATATATATTTTCCTTTTGAAGTATTGCATGAAGTTGTTCTGTTAAATTGAAGGTTAATTCATGCTGCCAATCAGTTATGGTTCTTGAAAGAGGCATTTGTTTGTACTTTGAAACGTTGTCGGGGTCTAAGTATCCTACACCTTTGACGATGCATTCTGTCACAATTTCTGCATCACTGAATGGCTGTTCTTTTTTCTCAAGTACATAAGCTACTTTTTAAGTTGCTTCAGTGGTATTATTTCCAGGTCTTACTGCTGTTTGTTGTTTTTGCTTTTCATCTTTTAATTTTCTGCAATACAATCTTCCACACCTCTCCCTCTAATTGAAAATATGTGTGGTCCTTATGAGTGTTATAATGCTGATGAGCATTGAATTTCTTTAACATTGATATTGCAGTATTACAAAGTAAGCAAGTCATCCTATCTTTAGCAGAAACAAGATAGTAATGCAATTTCCAATCATTAGTAAATCTGTTTTCTTCCTTCAGCATTCTCTTGGTCATCTTTGACATGATAGGCTATTAAGCAGACAGAATTAAAAAATACTGAAGAGCTGTGCAACTGTTCACAAATTCCACTTCAAGCAGAAACACAGTGCACCACTTCAAAAGCTGATAACAGAATAGCATACTCAATCCCCATAAAGTCTTGCCAACCAGCCTCATGCGGCAGTGGCACCGTCAGGCAGGGAAAGTTAGAACTAAATAATAAGCATAGCAGCTGTCAGTTTAGCCCTTATGGCTTACTAATGTTTTAATTGTGCCAATCAATCTGGAAGGATTACTTCATTGAAACTTATTTTATTCTTTGTATTTTAAGTATGTTCATTTAAAAAATAAAATAAAATTATAAAAGACAAACAAAAATGTATTAATAAAAATACAAGGATTTGTTCTATAAAATTTGGATTCAGTCAGAAGGCCACACTTAAGGACCTAGAGGGCCAAATGTGGACTTAAGGCCAAAGGTTTCCCTCCCCTGGTCTATATTATCTCAGAACTTTTAAAGCTCGTGTAATTGTTATATATTTTTGGAATGTTCTAATCTGATAGGTAGGAGCAAATATCAAGTTGTATGTGAACATTTTAGCCCAGATATGGTTACAGTAACCCTCATCTTTAAGTGAATCTCAGGTCAATCAGTCACCTATCATTTATTAAGCACTTAACTATATGGTGGTCACTATGCTCAAGTACTAGGGATACAAAGAAAGGCAGAAGGCGGTCCCTCTCTATAAAGCTTATAGTCTAATGGTCAACTCTAGTGGCTCAGAATCTATTCTCTTTTCTACTCCTAAGTTTAGCCACAGTATCCTTGAGTTGTTTCAGGTTAAGAAGAGGTTGGAACCAGGAAGTCAGGGTGTGAATATGCACACAGCTATTCCAAAACCAAATGTGAATGACTTTTGTATTATGCATTATTCAGTGCTGGTACATACTAAGTGTTTGATAAGTTCTTATTGCCTTTGCTCCACAGGAATTAAAATTTAGCTCTTCATATAATCGGAAAGAGTTTTGATCTGTCATACTTTCAAGAGACTGTTCTTACCTTCTTTCTCCTCAAGCCTCCTATGGCACACCTCTCTGTCTTCTCAGCTGAGGACCTTGACTTTCCTGAAAACACTGAATACATTCAACAAAATCTTTTCTTTCTCCCTTCTTTATCTTACATCTTTCAAATATCTTCTCCAGCTAATCGCTTCATTCACTTAGGTGTCAGATGGCCTTTCTTGCTAAGGCCAACCCATCTACACAAATTATTGATATCATCGCATCCCTTTTTCACCAGCAGATTGCCCCCACTATTATCTTCCCCCCACTCACCCCCACTCTGTCTTCAGTTTACTCTTATCTACTGTTTCACTGCTGCCTATAAAAATACCCATATCTTCCATCCTTAAAAATTCCTTACTTGATCCTGCCATCCCCATCAACTTTTTTCTGTATTTCTCTTCTTTTTTGTTCTTTTCTCCTTGAGAAAGCCATCTATACTCAGGACCCCCCATTTCTCTCATAAATTGTCTAGAGTCTGGCTACCTACTTCATCATAAGTATGATGTGATATATAATACCATAATGTAATATAATATATTTTGATATAATATATACATTATGTATCTTAAGTATTGATATTAATTATCTATGGTACCTTTAAGCATAATGTATTTCTTTTAATCAGGTCTATTTTTAATGTGGGCAGCTATGTGGCACAGTAGATAGAGTGCTGGGAATGGAGTCAGGAAGACTCATTTTCCTGGGTTCAAATCTGGCCTCAGATACTTACTAGCTATATAACCCCGGCCAAGTCACTTAACCCTGTTAGCTTTAGTTTCCTCATCTATAAAATGAGCTGGAGAAACAAATGGCAAATTACTCCAATATCCAATGGCCTAAATCATAGAGTCTCTAGTAATCCCATCTCATATTTTTGAGCTGGAAGGATCCTTAGATATCATCTAGTCTAACACTTTCATTTTACAGATGAGGAAAATGAAGCTCACAGAGTTTAAATGACTTTTCTACAATCACACAGGCAGTAGCAAAGATGGGATTTGAAATTGTGTTCATAAAGTTCCTGAATTTGGCTTGGCAGGTAGACTTCTAAGTATTTCATATTGTGTACATTTATTTTAAATGGAATTTCTCTTCCTATCTCCTGCTGCTGGGCTTTGTTGGTAATATGTAGAAATGCTGATTTTTTATATCCTGCAACTCTGCTAAAGTTGTTAATTATTTCAAGTAGTTTTTTAGTTGATTCTCTAGGATTCTTTAAGTATATCATCATATTTTCTGCAAAGAGTGATAGTTTTGTTTCCTTATTGCCCATTCTAATTCCTTCCATTTCTTTTTTTCTCTTATGGCTATAGCTAGCATTTCTAGTACAATATTGAATCATAGTGGTGGTAATAGGCATCATTGCTTCATCCCTGATTGTACTGGTAAGGCTTCTAGCTTATCCACTTTACAGATAGTGCTTGCTGATGGTTAAGATAGAACCATTTATCATTATAAAGAAAGTTCCATTTATTCCTATGCTCTCTAGTGTTTTAAATAGGAATTGTTGCTATGTTTTGTCAAAAGTTTCTTCTGCATCTATTGATATAATCATATGGTTTTTGTTGTTGTTGTTGGTTTTGATATTGATATAGTCAGTTATGCTGATACTTTTCCTAATATTGAACCATCCCTGCATTTCTGATATAAATCCCACCTCGTCATACTGTATGATCCTGGTAATATATTGCTGTAATCTCCTTGCTAGTGTTTTATTTAAAATTTTTTGATCAACATTCATTAGGGAAATAGGTCTATAATGTTTTTTTATCTCTGTTTTGACTCTTCCTGGTTTAGGTATCAACACCATATTTGTCTCGTAAAAAGAATTTGGTAGGATTTCTTCTGTGCTTATTCTCAAATAATTTATATATTATTTAGTGTAATTGTCCTTTAAATGTTTGGTAGAATTCCCTTGTGAATCCATCTAGCCCTGGGGATTTTTTTTTAGGGAGTTCATTGATGGCTTGTTAATTTCTTTTTCTAAAATGAGGTTATTTAAGTATTCTGTGTCCTCTTCTGTTAATCTGGGCAATTTATAGTTTAGTAAATATTCATCCATTTTGCTTAGATTGTCAGATTTGTTGGCATACATTTCGGTAATAGTTTCCTCTTCATTGGTGGTGAATTCACCCTTTTCATTTTTAATATTAGCAATTTGTTTTTCTTAATCAAATTAACCACTGATTTATCTATTTTTTTTTAATAAAAACCTGTTCTTAGTTTTATTTATTAGTTCAGTGCTTTCTTACTTTCAATTTTATTACTCTCTCCTTTGATTTTCAGAATTTCCAACATGCTATTTAACTGAGTATTTTTAATGTGTTCTTTTTCTAGCTTTTTTAGTTGCATGCCCAATTCATTGATCTACTCTTTCTCCATTTTACTGATGTAAGCATTTAGAGATATCAATTTTCCTCTTAAATACTGCTTTGGCTGCATCCCATAAATTTTGATATATTGTCTCATTGTTGTCTATCTCTTTCATGAAATTATTGATTGTTTCTGTGATTTGTTGTTTGACCCACTCATTTTATAAGATTAAATTATTTAATTTCCAATTAACTTTTTAATCTATCTTTTAATGGCCCTTTATTAAATGTAATTTTTATTGTATCGTGTTCTGAAAAAGGATGCATTTAATATTTCTGCCTTTCTGCCTTTGTGAGTTTTTTATCCCCTAATACGTGATCAGTTTTTGTGTAGCTGAAAAAATGGTATATTCCGTTCTATCCTCATTTAGTTTTCTCCAGAGGCCTATCATATATAACTTTTATAAAATTCTATTCATCTCCTTAACATCTTTCTTGTTTATTTTATGGTTTGATTTATGTAGTTCTGAGAGGGTAAAGTTGAGATCCCCCGCCAGTATAGTTTTACTCTCTATTTCCACTCTCTATTTCACTCATCAGAGCTAGGATTTGAAACCTGATCCTTTGACTTCAAATCCAGCACTCTTTCCCATACATCTACACCATGCTATTGGTAAGGAGAAAAAAAAAGTAATTGTAGTTTGTTTCAATATTTTCATTGCATCTATGATAACTCTCTTCACCAGTGCAGATTATAACCTATCCATGACTTCTCATCTATATGAATCTTGTCCATACACTCTTGTGAATTGAGGGCCTTCTTCTAGATCTTCGTTGTTGTTGTTACTGAGTCATTTCAGTCATGCCTGACTCTTCATGACACCATTTGGGGTTTTCTTGGCAAAGATACTTGAGTGGTTTGCCATTTCCTTCATTTCACAGGTGGGAAACTGAGGCAAACAGGGTTAAATTACTTGCTCAGAATCTTACAGTAAGTGTCTGAGGCTTTGGTTGGGTACTAATGTAGCAAGTGGGCTTTCCAGTATCATACATCTTTGATGTCTTCTCTTTCTGTTAATTTGGTTTCATTTATAGTGAGAATATTAAAGCTTATGATATGATTCAGTTCCTCTAGTACTTGGTTATTGAACAAGAATCTCACATTTAAAGTACCTTTGAAGAAAAATGATCAATACTCTACTTTGAGTTTTAAGTACAAGCCTACCAGAAAGTTATTATTAATTTAATAATACCTAATACCTAAGCATAATCTGCCCATGCCCTCTGACAGATATGCCCAAGGCAATTTAGGGCATAATTTAAAGGAATCTTGAACAAGGAAAAGATCACAATATGTTAAAATAGATCTTGGGAGTAATATTCCAAAACTGTGGTTACTGCTATTCCTGGAACACTTCCCTCAAATATTCACCTGGAGTAAATTCCTCTCTGCGATCACTATCTTGATCTTTCTTAAAGGGTGGGTCATCTTTTGGGTGGGTCACCTTAAGGAGAAAGGCATCAATCCCTTCAAGGAAAGATATAGAGGAGACTGCCATTTTAGCCAGTTGGTATAAGTTTTAGTTACTACTGTTAAATCTATTTTCCTAAGACCTAACTCATCTTCTAACAGGGAATTCTGCAAAGAGATTTTAGGCCAAAGAAATATTATTTCTTAATATTTTCAAGGATGTTTTAAAATATGTTTCTTACATGTACCTATGGTTATGTTAATGTTTATATATGGTGTAAAATCTGTATAGTTCTCGACATCTCTTGCCCTCTTCTACTACTCTAATAACATCACTGAAAAAGTAAAAGAAAATAGTATTATTGAAAAAATAGTACTGAATCCTGCCATAAACAGTTTTATTAATTAAATTGTATTTTCAGGAGAGAGCGTGTGACTCTTTGATGTTTTCTAAGGATACTTCTTTCTACCTGGTCAAAGATGAAATTGAAATACTTTCATTAACTGAAGTAATCAAAAATGACTTCCTCCTTTTTAATCTGATCATTACTCTAATCTGGTCAAGGCAGTTTAGTGAAAGAATTCCCCTTTCTCCTCTCCCTTCTTTATCTGGGCATAGCCCTAACTCCAGCCCCCATTCTCTGTAAGAAAAGTTCCTTCTTGAAATAGCAGTGCTGCTATTTCTTTGCTTCCTTCTTTCCTTTTCTTCCTTTCTTCCTTCTTGATATTATTTTGTGACTTATAACTTAATAGGCAACAAGATGTTGTAGGTGTATGCCTGTGCCATCACACATTGTATCTCTGGAGGTTCCAAGGTAGTGAGGGCCATTTTGTATGCATTTTTCTTTGTTTTCTGGGTTGCCATGACCAAACAATTCTTCACCTAATGGTATAGCCACCTACTGGTGATAATTCTCTTCATGCTTAGGTAGTCTGGTCCTCAGACAACATATACAATCTGTTACTGGGATAATTTTCAGTATTGTAGAATCTTCCAGAGCTTACCCATTGTTTACATGGCTTTAATAACAATATTTGAGTAGTATTTTTATGAAGGAAAACATTTTAACTGTTTATATCTTTTTTGTCTGTTTGAAAATAGATGTTCATTTGGAATTGGAAGAACGTCTAGCAAAGTTTATGAAGACTGAGGAAGCTATTATTTACTCATATGGATTTGCCACAATTGCCAGTGCTATTCCAGCTTATTCAAAAAGGGGGGATATTATATTTGTGTAAGTAATCTTCATCTAATGTTTGGAGGAAAATTTCTTTGCAAACAAATTGAGTCTCTTAGAATTTCATTATAAAACAATTTCTTTTGATACAGATGGTTTCTTCATTAAAGAAACTTATTAGTCCTTTCGAGTGTCATTTGGAAGTAGTATGTTAACAATATGTTTAAAAAGTGATGTTCAATTTTCTGCCATCACCATCTTCATTTTTTATATCAAGATTTAGTATATATGTAGAGAAAGAGATATCTTGATAACACTCACTGCTTTAAATTTGATCCACATACTAAAAGTCAAATGGGATTTAAACCTTTAGTTTATCATTTTAAGTTTTTCCTGTGATTCTTATGTTTTGTATACAAGTAAAATTATAAATGTGCTTGGACTTGTTTATTATGAAACTTTGAAAAAGGCAAAATAAAAAAATATTTAATTCTAAGCATTTTGATTATACAAAATCCAAAATTGAGTATGGTTTTTTAGAATTGTTCAGTAAGAAGTACAGCAGTTATTTGAACTAAACAGACTTATGCTGGCAAACAAAAGGCAAATCAAGATACTGTTTTGTCACAGGATTCATTATTTACCAGTCTATAGTCCTAGTTGTTAGATGAAGTTGAAAATTTTCTTTGAACTTTCATGCTGGCAATTTTTTTTTCCTTCATGCAGATAGGGTAGTAAAAATGATAATCACAGAATGAAAGACTAAAGATAATTTCCATAAGTGGCTTGAGTTATTTCTTCAATAAAAATAACTTGTGTACAAAAGAAAGAATAGCCAGCATTGTTGAGACTGGTAAGGGATGTGATGTCTTCAGAGGTAATCCAGGTTTCAGCTAGTTACTAGGCAATGAAAAGGAGTGTAAGAGAAGAAATTGAGGAAGGAGAGTTTTGCAACAAATCAAGGGCTATGTCATGTGACCAGAAAGATGCATAACTAAAGCATCCCCTGCCCCCTAAACACACAGAGGTGAATTAATTTATGTATAATTAAACTGCATAATAGGGAGGTGCATGAAAGAGGAGGGAGGAAGTAGAAAATAGAGGGAAATGTGATATACCTTAACAAAGTCAATGGTAAACAGCAAAGGGAAAATCACTCTTGTAGTCTCTAAAAAGAGGGGCTACAGGACAGTGGGTGAAGTGTTAAAGAGAGGGATTGAAATGGGGCATGAAAAGGGAAAATCTCAACTCACCTCAGTAGTGGAAGGGTAGTCCCACTGAAGAACATTCCCATGGGGGAGAGATCTGTTTTTCATGATGGGAACCTTGTAGTGGGTATTAGCTTCAGGAGTTTGATATACAGGGGAACCACTTGCTCAGGGAGAGCATTGTGCCTCCTGCCTCTCGAGAAGGGAAATCAGAGCTGCTAGGGGTAACATCCAGAAAGGAAGGAGTTACATACATGGACCCAGAAAAGAAGTATTATGGCAAATGGGAAAGAGAATGATCATGGTAAAGGCCATGGGTAGGATGAGACCATGCAATCAGAGTTACAGAATAGTTTCTGGCAATAAGCTCACATTCTAATGGGAGAAAACAACACATAAAAAAGAAGCTGAAAAGCAAGGAAATGGGAGGGAGGCATAATAAAGTCCTGTGGTCTGGTAGAAATGACTAAGTGGATGCCCTCGATGCCCTCTTAAGTAGAGGTTCTGAGAGATTTCTGATGTCTACCTTCCACCTTTTCCAGTCAGAAGGAGGGAGGAGCCCCAGGAGCAGGGGTTACTGAGGATATGTGAGTTTCAGAGGTGATGCCATCTCTAAATGAGTTTCTGAGACAGTGAATTTCTGGAGATAATAATGAAGTCTAGAAGAATAGCCAGGTGGGATATGGCCCTGAGCCCCATCCTTAAATGGAAAAATTGGGAGAAGCACTGTGATGTGCATTTTAGGTACAATGTCATATGGTTAGGCTGGATAGAGGAATCTTTAAAAACAATCTTTTCCTTCATGCATACTTTAGGGACCATTTACATAAAGATTTTAAAGCACTTGTTTTTACTTTTAACACTGTATATTAAAAAGTTTTTGAACAGTGTTATTTTATTTCAAGATTATAGCCATGAATAATACTAATTATGTGAATGTAAGTGGTCTTGAATTTTGTTTTATAATTCTTTGGTTATCACAGTCTCTTTATGATTTACATTTCTATCTCAGGCCTTTTGTTGCCTTTGTGATAAGAGAGATTGTGATGGGAAAGAAACTGGCTCACCGCTCTTGTTGACACAATAATAAGAAAAGGAAACTGCCTCTGTCACAGTCACTTCATAGTCAAGATTAGGGAACAAAAGCACAGCTCTCCATTCTGACCAGCTGGCTGGGTTCCTTATCTTCCCTCTTCTGATGTACATACCTTTATCTTCCCCTCCTGCTTTCTGTAAAATTCCATTTTTCTGTGCTGCTTGCATTCTATATAAGGTTGTTGAAGCTAATACTGTGGGTTCTCTGATTTTTCATACAGATGAGCCTGCAGTCTGAGCATAAATAAAATGTACAGATAACCACCTCTGCATGTTGATTTGGTGATTTGCAGCAGTAATTAAATGGTGGATCATTTGGATAATTTTTATCACACATTTCCAAGAAACTAAAATGTATTTGTCATTCTAGGTGTTTTTTCCTTTTTAATACATACCTGGGGAGGGGGGCAGAGAGGGCCAGCTAGGTGGCACAGTGATAGAGCACCAACCCTGGAGTCAGAAGGACTCGAGTTCAAATCCAGCCTCAGACACATAACACTTAACTTACTAGCTTCCCCATTGCCTGGCCAAAAAAAAAAAAAAAAATACGTACCAGGAAGCAATGTTTTAGAACCAGTTGTATGTCCAATTGTTCACTCACATTTTATCAGTGAAAGTCTAAGCATCAGTGTTTGACATTTCTAATTCCTATACTTAGCTTGTTACTGAAAACTATAGTTCCTTTTAAAATTCAAAACCTTAAATGTTTACAAACTTAACTATCAGTCTGAGTATCTGTCAAATTGTATGCTTTGGTTATTTAAAAACTATATTTATGCTTCTCCAATTTTTTATATAGGCCTGAAATCTGTCCAAATTACGAATCTTTCAGAAAAGTGAACTAAATGTTTTTTATCTTTTAATTTTATTTTTGAAGAATATTTTTACTATAAGAGAGTATTACTTTCCTTGATAGGTCATTTATTCTTTCTGGATACGTCATTTCCCACTTTGGGCTTCATTATAGTTTGATATATGATACATTGCATTCTTTAGGAATTACTGTAACATTTTCTCTTAATTGCCTTGATACATTGTTTTCACATGGGAAAAAAGTCATGAAAAAGTTTATATTTGGTTTGTGTTTAGAAACAGAGGTGTAAACATACAGGATGTCCCAAAAAGTCTTAGCGTTATTTTAAGCTTTTAAACATTTAATTTGCAAGTCATTGAAGTTAGCTAAAGTGGCTTTGCATATTTCAAAAAATCTGTAACTCATTTTTATTTTCTAAGAATCTGGCAATCTAAAGGATGGTCTCTATTATTCTTAGAGATAGAGCTGCCTGCTTTGCTATTCAGAAGGGATTACAAGCATCTCGTAGTGACATTAAGGTATTTGAGCATAATGACATAGCTCACCTGGAGTGCCTACTAAAAGAACAAGAGATTGAAGACCAAAAGGTATGATTCTTTTGAAGAAAAAAAATTTTTTTTTTTGTCACTTTCTAAGAAACAGAAGTATTTGTTGTATGGCAACTTGTCAAGAAAACTGGTCTCTTTCTTCATTTACATACTAGCAACATTTTTTACTTAATACAGCTTTTTAAATATTGACACACCAGTTGGATTTTTAAATGCCATTCTGCTGTTATAATTACATCAGGAATGAATTGGAGAGCTAATTCAGAAAAATTTTATATTAAAATTTTTTTTTAAATGAAACAAACCAAAGGAAAACTATAGGCAGGTGTGTTTGTGTCTTTCTCTCTCTTTCTCTTTCTCTCTCTCTCTCTCTTTTTTTTTTTTTTTTTTTGGTGCTCTAGAAAAACAGTATATTATTTTGTGTTTTACAAAAACTGTGGTTTGGTATACAAAAGTTCATTATAAATATGGGAATTCAAAAGAGGCTTTTATAGGCTTGATATTCCTATATTAAAAAAGCATTTGAAAAAGTAGCATTACTAATAAGCATCCAGGACTTATGGTCATGGCAGAAGGTCCCTTCTGCCTCTAGTCTCTGGAGCCTCCAGTCTACCTCAGTTAGAGGCCCATGGGAATTGTATAGGATGGGTTTATCAGGTTTTTGTGGATTGGCTTGTGTACCTAACCATTTTGAAGTGAGAAAATACCTACCAGTTACCACATAGCTTGGATATAAAAGTTCATGTGTTAAGTTGGAGACTTCCATATTGATAAATAAAAATAAAGGAAATGATTTGTCTTTGAGAACCCATCAGTTTTCATCTGTCTTTCACCCTGAATATTTACAGTACTCACTTAGAGGTATACCTCTCTACTTACTAAATTTGTTGTAAATTAAAGGTATTAAGTTAGTGCCCTAAGAAGCATAGACACCCATCAGAGTTTTGACTGATTGAAATACATGGCACCTATACAAGGGCACATCAGAGAGGTTAAAAATATCATGATTTTTTTTAAAAAATGCTTTCTACTTTTTAGCTTTCTTATTTTGATACATACTACTAATGATGTTACAGCTAGTTTTCCTGCCAAGCATAGTTTTACTACATATTTTTTATTTAAAATTTTTTTTAATTAAATTTTAACTCTGAATCCTAAGTAAAAGCTGCATTACTTTTAGAGGAGACTATTTTCAGCTTGATCTTTCTTTGAAAGTAGATTAAAGTTTATCTAGGTTTTAAACCTACCTTGGACTAAATGTGTTCTCCACTAAAACATTAGTTCTCAAAGGTGGTTTTTTTGTTGTTGTTGTTTTTCATTTTTGTTTTTCTTTTTAATTCATTCCTATCTCTTGGAGGAAATTAAGTGGCTTAGTGAATAGAGCACTGGTCCAGGAGTCAGGAAGACCTGAGTTCAAACCTGACTTCAGACCCTTATTAGCTGTGCAACCCTGGGCAAGTCAGAACCTCTGCAATCCCCTGGAGAAGGAAATGACAAACCACTCCATTATGCTTGCCAAGAAAACCCCATGGACAGTATAGTCCATGGAGTCATGAAGAGTCAGACACAACTGAACGACTGAACAATAACATCTCCTGTAGTATCCCTTTAAGAAAACCTCATCTCCTTAATGGTTTTTAATGCCCCTGTTACTACCGCAGCCCAAACAAGTGTTCACTGATCCTTATCTCTAGTTTCTTCAACATTATACTAAATCTAAATGAAAAATAGGGAAGAATGGCATCCTTTTTTGCTATTAGCCTATGTTTGCTATTTCTCCCTCTACTATGGCTGGCTGTATGAAGCTCTATAACTCTAGTCTTTGGAATATCTCTCTATTCTCTCCCTAAATATCCATTGTGGCAGATCCTATTTCATATTAATTGTCAGGAGATTTTAAGGAAGGTAGATTAGGCTCATTTGGCTGGTTCCATAAAGCATTTCTCCTTAGTTTTTTCTTTGAATAGCAGAAACCTGTAGTTATGGTGGTTTGGTTTTTATTTGTTTGTTTTGTTTTTGCCGGGGGGGGGGGGGGGGGGGGGGGGTGTTATGCTTTAATGGGGATCGCTTAACTGAGTTTGTAACCTTCAGACATTATTGTTAAGAAGCATTATTTAAAAGACAGAGTATAACAGGTTCTCCTTTGAACTTTGAATATTTAAATACTAGGGAGTATTTACCTTTTTCTTTTCCTTTTATTTGACCTGTTTAAATAACTTTTTTTTTTTTTGAAGAATCCTCGTAAGGCACGTGTAACTCGGAGGTTTATTGTAGTAGAAGGATTGTATATGAATACCGGATCTATTTGTCCACTTCCAGAGTTGGTAAGCCAGCTCCCTTTGTTTTCTGTTATATCAGACTATTAGTATGTTATCTTAGGACTATTTGTAATATATGAACTTCATGTTCCCCAGGCTTATGTTTATGAATATATATCTTATAAACATATTTTGATTTTCCTGGCTGTGTGGATAAAATTTAAATATGAACAAGGGTTTGTAAGGATTAAGAAGCTTAACTTCAAGCAAATGAAAAGCAGTATAACATGCTTGTTAAAGGAATCACCTGTAACTATTGATTACTGGTTGATTCTATGCAGATCTTTCCTTGAGATAATGATAGAGATCTTGAAATGAATATTGTGTAGTTTTTAAAAAGTAATAGTCATCATGTTGTTCAGGTAGAAATCAGTTATACTAATGCAATCTTATTGTTTTATTTCCTCATATTTTTATGTTAAACAATGAAATTGGTCTGTGATGTTTTCAAAACTCATCAAAAAAGCTAAATCTCAGAGTTTATAACACTTTTATAGTATGTAAAGTAATATTTTTCTTTTAAGTTAGTGCCCTTATTTTTCAAAGTGTTTTAGATATATTGCCAAAAATAAATTAATTTTAACATGTGATTCATTCACAACATTTTTAGGTCAAATTAAAATATAAGTACAAAGCAAGAATTTTTTTGGAAGAAAGCCTTTCATTTGGAGTTCTAGGAGAACATGGCCGAGGAGTCACTGAACATTTTGGGATAAATGTAAGTTGTAAGTAGGGGGATAAAATTTCTCTTTTATAGGGAGACATTTACTCTAATTAAGTAACCTTTAAGAGATTTTTAAAAATGCAAGGCTTTGTTCATTGTGACATTGCTATAAAACAAATAATTACTATGACCTTTTAGCCATCTGCAGTACTTCCTCACTACAGAGTTTGAAGACTACATTTAAATGTCTTATTCTCAGTAGCAGAATAAGTTGTGATTTGTCTTTCTTAATCTCATTTCAGATATGAGGAAACTGAGGCTGAAAAGTGAATTGCCCAAAGTCATACCCCTAGTAATAATAACACACCTAGCACTTATGTATAGCACTTAAAGTTTTGCAAAGTGCTTTACATATGTTACCTCATTAGATAAAACAGTCCTGTGAAGTAGGAACTATTATTATCTCCATTTTACAAATGAAGAAACTTAGTTTTACTTGACTAGTAAATGTCTGAGTAGGATTAAAATTTATGTCTTCTTAACTAGGATGTCAACACTCTGTCTTCTCACTGTACCATCTAGTTACTTCTTTAATTTAAAAAAAGGTATGCATGAACCTAAGAACTAGAGATTTTATGTTTTTATTTTTCATGATGAAAATGAAAGAATTCTCTTCCATGCTAATGGAAGCTGGTGAAAGCAGATTTGACTTGTATAGGAAACTGGTCATTGTCTCCTTCCCTAGGTGCTTCTTGGCACAGTTAGAGTTAAGTGTCCTGGGTCTCTTATTCTTTATTGGGCAGTTTAGAGAACATCCTGATTTTAGCAGTCTAGACTTATCCCCCACACACACACCCCCACTTTGCCTGGGCAAACTGAACAGTTTTCTACTAGTGCCATGTCAGCTCTTTGTCTAAAAACTCTAAAAAAAATTTGAGCCTTGAGTGGATTGTGGCCTTGGATCAGCATGCTCATCCACTTTTGGAACTGGGATAGGAGGGGCTACCCACCTATTTTTGTTCTCTGTGGACATCTAGTCTTCTCCTGTGGTTTCCATTCTTCCATGTGTGGCAGTGTCACTTTTTCAGAGCAGCTCCCAACCAAGATTACGCTCTTCAGTGGTTTAAATGTTAGCATTATCAACGAAAGAGTCAAGTAAAACATCTCTTAAATGCCCTTTGCATCATGCTCAAGTCAAATCAACAAGCTTTTATTAAGGCTTACTATGTACCAGGCTCTAAGGGCAGTAGATACAAAGAAAGAAAAAATAGTCCCTGCCCTCAAGGAATTTGCATTCTAATTGGGAAAACAACATATAAAAATTCTATGTTTATATTATATAAAAATTTCATATTGTGTTATATATCATACAATATTACAGGATGAGTTAGAAATTATCTCAGAGAGAGGCCTCTGAAATTGAGGAGGACTAGAAAAGACTTATTTTAGGTGAGACCCAAAGGAAGTCAGAGAAGCCAGAAGGCTACAAAACAAGAACATTCCAGGCACATGGAGCAGCCAGTGAAAATGCATGGAGATGTGAGATATGTACAGGGAACAGCAAGGAGGCTAGTGTCATTGGGTCACAGTAAATGGAAGGAAGAAAGGTTTAAAAAGATTGGAAAGGTAGGAAAGGACTATGTTTTGAAGGACTTAAACAAGTCAATCAGAGAATTGTATATTTGATCCTGGGGGATAATAAATATCAAATTATAATTGGCTATTATAAGAAAAATTTTAAAAACTGAAAGACTACATAAAATCTTGCAGAATTTTTTAAAAATCACACTAGAAAATCAAGTGATAATTAGAATGCGTTAAAAAAAGTAAGAAAATGACCAATACAAAAACTATATTAGAAAATCTCGTAAAAATATCAGAAGCATGCAATAGCAGACTTAGCAAAATAGAAATGAATTTACACAAAGAATTTCAGAACAGCTGGAAATAGAGGTTCAGCAAAATCTATGAGTCATAAACCACTGGAATTTAAAGAGCTGAGGGGTAACGTAGTCAGATTTGCCCTTTAAGAAGATTGCTTTGATAACCGATTGGAGGATGGACTGGGAAAAAACTTGAGGCAGGGAGAGCAACCAACATGTTATAGCAGTATTCCAGGCTGTGAGGTGATGAGGGCCTCCACTGATGGTGGGGGCACTCTTTTAATATGGCTAGAAGAGACAGTATCTAACACTTAAAGCAGAAGTCTTGTAATCAATTTTGAAATATGAAAATAAAATCAGTATAGCTAGAGAACAGTGAATATGTATAGTAATTACTAAAGGATTACATGATATTCACTAAGGCTACAGAAGTGATGGAAAGGAAAATTCAAGTTAAAATAGAAGTCATATTCAAATTAACAGTCATTTATTAAGCACCTAACATATGCCAGGCACTTGCTAGATGCTGAGGGTGCAGGTAAAAAAAGTAGCCCCTGTCCTCAAGGGGCTTACATATGAATCTTTTTTGAAAATTAACATCTCCAAAATAAATTAAATACTTTAATGAATACTGTTTCAAGGGATCTTTCAAGACAAGTAACAGAAAAGTTGAATATTTGGGGCATAATGAACAAGCTGTTGACTTTTATGGATAATATAGTAGAAGAAAATTAAATCACCTACAATCCAGGGCAGCTAGATGGCTCAGTGGATAGAGCACTGGGCCAGGAGTCAAGAAGATCCGAGTTTGAATGTGACCTCAGACACTTGCTGTGTTACCCTAAGCAAGTCATTTAACCTCTTGTTTGCCTTAGTCCACTGGAGAAAGAAATGACGAACCACTCCAGTATCCTTGCCAAGAAAACCCCATAAACAGTATGATCAGACATGACTGAATGACTGAACCACAACAACAATATAAAAATATATTGCTGGAATGAGAACAGTTCATGTAGAGGAAAACAGTAATGTTTCATTCCAGCATTCTGGTTTCCGTGGTAACTCCCAGGTCATCTCCTCTGTTCTTTTTCCATCTTCACCACTTGGTAAACCAATTCAATTCTACACTGTTCTTTTCTCTTGTATCTCTGCCCTCCTTATCATGTTGCCAATTATGCCCAGCCAAGTCTCAGCTTTGGATCTTTTCCACCATTGGACATCTTCATTCCTCCACATGTGCTGCTGAACACGATGGAGAAAATCACACATCTGTTCTGACTGAATCCACTACAAATTTATGTTACACAACTTCAATTGGGCCCTCATTGTAACTAGGGCAATCTTACTATATCTCCTTTATCAGCTCACTATCTCATTCTATATAGCAGCTCTTCCAAACCTTTCCGTCCCTTTTCAAACCTTCCATGGCTCTTTCTCTCCCACTTTCTCAGCTGAGAACCTTGCTGCATACACTTTTTAAAATTTTTGTTTTCAGTTCTGAATTCTCTCCCTCCAACTCCTCCTGTTTATGCAAGAAGTGCACTACCCATTATACATATGAAACTGTGCAAAACATATTTCCACATTCACCCTGGAAGAATGGCAAGGAAAATATTGAAAGAAACTATGCTTCAATTTGCCCTCTGAGTTGACCAGTTTTCTCTGTGGAGGTAGATAACATTTTTCATCATGAGTCCGTTGGAATCGTCCTGAATCATTTTGTTGATCTGTTACTGTGTACAGTGTTCTCCTAGTTCTGCTCATTTCACTTTGCATAAGTTCGTATGAGTCTTCCCATGTTTTTCTGAAACCATCCACTTCCCTTATTTCTCACAACACAGTAACATTCCATCACAATCATTTACCACAACTTTTGTAGCCATTCCCCAATTGATGGACATCCCCTCCTGGGAGGAGCTCTCCATTCTCCATTCAGAGAGACCCCAAGGGGCAGAAATGTGTGGGTACCAAGGCTGACGTGAGTAGAATAATGAGGTTCCTAGGGACATGATGGAGAGTGAAAGGAGTACAGCAGGGGGGGAATGAAGTAACAAACAGTTAAAGTTAAAGACCTAAGTTACTGGGAGAAGAACTCACTAGTAGATAAAAACTTTTTAGAAATTAGGTTTGTCTAGAAAGACTTACATGAACTAATGCTGAGTGAAGTGAGCAGAACCAGGAGAACATTATACATAGTAACAGCAACATTGTACAACGACCAACTTTGATAAACTTAGGTCTTCTCAGCAATGCAGTGATCTAAGACAATTCCAAAAGACTCGTGGTGGAAAATGCTATCCACATCCAGAGAACTATGGAATCTGAATGCAGATTGAAGCATACTATTTTCTCTTTTTTTATTATTTTGTGTTTTCTTTCTTGTGGCTTTTCACTTTTGTTCTGATACTTTCACAACATGACTAATGTAGAAATATGTTTAATATGATTGTACATGTATAGCTTATATCAGATTGCATCCTGTCTTGAGAAAGGGGGAGGGAAGGAGGAAATTTAGAACTCAAAATCTTATAAAAGTGAATGTTAAGCTAAAAAAAAAAATTAATAATTAAAAAGAAAAGAAAAGAAATTAGGTTTGGACTATACTTCATGCCATACACCAAGAGAAGCTTTAAGTTGGATACATTGAGCTATATATGCAAAAAGTCATATCATAAACAATTTAGAGGAGCAGGAAGGACACTGGCTTTTGGAAATATGGGTAAGGGAAGATTTCATTGCTAGCAATAGAAAGGAACCTGCAAAATTAAATAGACAATTTTGATTATTATAAAATTTTAAATCTTTGCACAAACCTAATGTAGTAAAAAGTAGAAGGGAAACAGATAACTGGAGAAAAAACTCTTTACAAGTTTGTGTGATAAATATCTCATTTCCAAGCTACATTAGGATCTGATTCAAATTTTTAAGACTACGTCATTCTCCATTAGATAAATGGTCAAGGCATATGGATTAGCAATTTTTAAGTGATGAAGTCTAAGCTATCAATAACCCCATGAAAATTGTTCTAAATCACTAGTGAATTAAAAATGCAAATTAAAGGAACTTTGAGGCCCTACCTTACATCTATCAGACTTTCAACAAAGACAAAAGTGGAAAATAAAAAATGTTGGAGGGCCTGTGAGAAAATAGGTACACTGGCACACTCTTGGTAGAGTTGTGATTTGATCTGGCCATTTTGGAAAGCAAGTTTCAACTATTCCCAGAAAGTTATCAAACCTATATGTTTGGCCTTGGCATAGCAATTCTAAGCCTATACCCCAAAGAAATAAAAGGAAAAGGAAAAAGGACCTATGTGTATGATAATATTGATCACATCTCTCTCTATTCATGGTTGCCAAAAATTGGTAAATGGGCAATTAATAAACAAAATGTGGCATTTTACTAATAGAATATCAGAAATAATAAAAATGGACAGTTTCAGAGGGAACTGGAAAGATATTTGCGAACTGATACTGTGCAGTGAGCAGAACAAGTGAAACAATTTATATAATGATAACATTGTAGAGAAAAACAACTTTGAAACATTTTAAAACTGATCAGTACTAGGAGTCCAGATGAAGAAAATGAAATACTTTCCTAGGATAGACTTAAAATGCAGAAAAAGATATATTTTTGGACATGGCTATGTGGGGATTTGTTTTGAACTCTTACAGCTGTGTATCAATGGCTTTTATTTGTTTTGTTTTGTATTTTAATTTGTTTGCTCAGTGGGAGGGTAGTGTTGGCTAGTGGGAGAGCCATTAAATTTTTTAAATTTTATTAATTATTTTTAACATTTTTTTGAGTTCCATATTCTTTCCCTCCCTTCAGCTCTTCCCCCAACTGTTAAGAATGCAAGCAATGATACCCATTATATATGTGAACTCATGTAAAACATATTTCCATATTAGCCATGTAGCAAAAAAAAAAAAAAAGAAAGAAAATTAAAAATAATAGACTTCAATCTGTACTCTGAGTTCATCAGTTCTCTTTCTGGAGGTAGATAACACTTTTCATCATAAGTCCTTTGGACTTGTCATGCATCATATTATTGATCAGAGTAGCTAGGACTTTCACGGTTGATCATTTTTATAATATTGCTATCACCTTGTAAATTATTTTTCCTGGCTCTACTCACTTCAGTTTGCATCAGTTCAAGACTTCCCAGGTTTTTCTGAAACCATTCTTAGTCATTTCTTATAACACAATACTATTCCATCATAGCAGGGGTACAGGGAAGAGAGTACCAGTCCTGGAGTCAGGAAGATGAGTCTTCCTGAGTTCAAATATGGCCTCAGACATTTACTAGCTATGTGATCCTGAGCAAGCCACTTAACCCTGTTTACCTTAGTTTCCTCATCTGTAAAGTGAGTTGGAGAAGGAAATGGCAAACCACTCTAGTATATTTGCCAAGAAAACCCCAAATGGGATCACAAAGTTGTCAGACACAACTGAAAAATGACAACACACATTCCATCACAATCATATACCACAATCTATTAAGCCATTTCCCAATTGACGAGCACCCTCTCAACTTCCAGTTCTTTGCCACCACAAAAAGAGCTACTATAACTATACATATAGATCATTCTGCTTTTTCGTTGATCTCATTGGGATACAGCCTTAGTAGGAATATTGATGCACAATTTTGTAGCCCTTTGGGTGTAGTTCCAAATTGTTCTCCAGAATGGTCAGACAGATTAGTTTTTTTAAAGTTCTGATTAGTTAAAAAAAAATGTATTTTTTTCCTTAAAGAAAAGGACATCTATAAAACATTAAAACAAATAAAGATTTTCCCCAGCTCTGTGCTTTTCATAAACTAGTCTGTTAAAGGCCCTTTTTATCCTCTGTAGGATTATATTCAGTTTTACAGGTTGTTATTCCTAGTTGTAGGCTTTTATCTTCTGCTTTTTAATGCTATATTCTAAAACCTCCTGTACCTTAGAGTAGTAGCAGCATGGTCTTCTGTGATCTTTATGTTACTTGAACTCTTTCTTTTTGATTTCTTGTATTTTTTCTTCAGTCTGGAAGCTATTTTGTTCATGACAACTCCTAGGCATTTTTAATTTGGGGTTTCCTTTAGCTGACTAGTATATTCTATTTTTTCTTTCCATATTTTCTGATTCTAATAAATCTAAGCAGTTTCCTCTTATTGATTTCTTAAAATATAATATCCAAGGATTTTTTTTTATGAGATTCAGGGAGTCTTATTTATCTTCAGGTCTCTCTCCTTGACCGGCTTTCCAATTTTTTGATATTAGATTTGTTTTTTTCCTAGTATTTTGACTTTATTCTAATATTTCTTGTTTTTTAATGATTTTACTGAATTTCATCTGCTCCGTTTTTTTTTATGAGAGCTACTTATATAAGGTATTTCTCATTCCATTTATTGTCCTTCTAATTTTTTTCCTCTAGAACTCTTATTTCATTTTGAATTTCCTTTTTTAATCCTTTGTTTTATTTCTTCTAGCCATTCAACTAGTTCTTGTCACCAAATCATCTTAGCTGACACTCTGCTTGATTTGTGGAGTTGTTCTCTTCTTCTGCATTTATTTACCCTTCTTTATACTTTACCCTGACATGGTTACTCCCTGCATGGTGCTGTCTTTTTTGTAGTCTGGCTGCTGCTACCTCTGCTATTTTAATTGTAATGATTAAGGCTATGCTCTAGTAATCCCTGGCTTCCTTCACAATCTATTTATTGATGTCTTGGCTCAGGGTTTTGTCCTCAACACGGTCTGTCTCCCAATCATTGCTCCTCTTTCACTGTCCTCCAGCATGTCCCCCACCATGGATCTGTTTTGTGTTTATATTGTATTTATTTAGGTGAACACTTCCTGTTGTTCTAGTGTAATGTGAACTCCTTTTGAGACCAGATACCATTTTACTTTTGTATGTTCTATCCTCAATGTGTAGTATATAGTAGTTACTTAAAAAATGATTGTTGATTTGATTTTTTAATTTCTTCCTATTCTTTTTATCTAGTCTTTGAAATCTTTGCTAAAATTCAGATTGTATCTTAGTGTCTAGCTTTTTCTGATTATTAAGAATTGTAAGACTGCATGGTAACTTCTATCCAAGGTTCCAGATATTTATATTTCAACAAATGTTTCTTAGTGGTCAGCATCAGTTACAGAATAGCATTTTGCTTTGTTGGTTCATCCAGTTCATTCTTTTTTTTTTTTTAATTAATTTTTTTTTTAGTTTTCAACATTCACTTCCATAAGATTTTCAGTTTTAAATTTTCTCCCCTCACCCCTCCCCAAGATGGCATACAATCTGATATAGGCGCTACATATACATTCACATTAAACATATTTTCACATTAGTTGTGTTGTAAAGAAGAATTGGAACCAGTGGGAGATTTCCTCCACTTCTCAGGGGTGACATCATGTAAACAAATTAAGAGTTTATTAATTGCCCTACTTTAAAAACCAAAATAAATTTTTTTCTTAAAAAGATTCTTGGGTGGTTGAAGTTTATTAACACTACCATATCATTCCTCCCTGCTGTCTTTGTGATCTTCTAGAATCACCAGATTCTTCTTCCCTGTCAGCTTCCATCATGTACTTCTTTTTTGTTGAGTAGCTATAATATAGTTCTACTAGTATCTCATATGTTTCTTCCTCCATTGTTCCTCACCCAAATATTTCCTATATTCTGCCTACTTTCCTACTCAAATCTAATTCATGAATTTGTCCACCAGAGTATGTATCTTTTGGATATATTTGTGTCTCAGTTTCCCTTTTTAGCTAATCTGTGCCTTTTGAATTATGTTATCATTTGATTGCCATAGTGTTTTCATTGAAAAGCAGCACAGTAGAAAGAGGACTAGCCTAGCTTCAGAGTCAGAAGGCTGGATTTGTTTCCTAACTTCAGTTACCTATGTGACTATGGCAAATAATTTTTAATCCTCCTCCCCACCCTTGCCAAATCTCAATTTTTTTGTCTGTAGAAAAAGGAGAAAATTGTAAATGGATAATGTTTTGCTCTGTAGCAGACACTGAGTGTTTTTTTTTTTAATTTTATCAAATACTTGTACTACCCACAATGTAAATATGAATTGTTGTGAATTAGCTCTCACTAATCTCAGTTATAGTTAGAGTGCTTGATGGTTTATAACTTTAAATTTAGTTACAAATATTTCAAATCTAATTTAAAATTAATTTTACTTAAATTATTCCTTGAAATAACAATATTAAATACTATTGCCTATGTGTATAATTTAATACAATTGATGAAATTCTCTGTTGTTTATTTATATCTGTCCTAGTAATATTGGACAGTTATTTTCCTGGAATTTATTGCTAGGTTTTAGGACTCTACTTTTACTGGAATGGTATTGTCTAAATATGCAAATGATTAATACTGAAATTCTTCCTTTTTATATCTGTCTTAATAATATTGAGCAAATGATGTAGACCATTTTTTGAGGTTTATTTTTTTTTCTTTTAAAGAAATGTTCTCTGACTGTTGTTACAGATCGATGACATTGATCTTATCAGTGCTAACATGGAGAATTCCCTAGCTTCTATTGGAGGCTTTTGCTGTGGCAGATCTTTTGTAATTGACCATCAGGTATGCTTATTCGTGTGTTCTAAATAATTTTTCTCAGAAAATATTAAATGATTGACATTGTTTGCCTGAAAATTTAAGTTCTTAATGGAGTTTACTGCACAGTTCTTATTTTTTGTTATTCTTGAAGTCATGGTGCTAAGAATGAATTGGTGGAGAAGAATGGTAGTAAAAATTCAGAATCATCTTCTACTGCATTAAGGAATGAGTTATAGAATGCCTGGATTAGGATCAAAGCAATAGGAATAGAAGAAAGAAGGAATTCCATAGAATCACTAAATCTCTAGATTTAGAGAGGTATTTTATAGAGATCATCTACCTTCCTCATTTATAAATGAGAACACTAAACCTTAGAGGTAAATGACAGAGGTGGGATTAAACCCAAGTCCTCTGATACCAAATACAGATTCTTTCTGTTATATCACACTACCTTCTACATTTGAAAGAATTTAAAGTCATACTCTGCTGCTACATCTTGACGTTAAGGTGACCCTGGGTTCTTGAAGGTTATGCAGATTGCAAGTTCTAGAAGTTTTAGTGATAATGACTTTGAGTATGGCCTTAGCTATAAAATATGTTTTGTTTTTTGAGTACCAGCCTACCTAAGTGCAGAGAGGCTTATCACCAGTTGGCTAGCCATTTAATGATGGATTCTTTGGCCATGAAATAAAGAAAAATACAGAATACTTCTTGTAGCCCCTTTCTGCTTCTGTAATGGTGGCAGGGATGTGGAAAGGAAGGTGGAAAGTGCTAACAATCACAAAATTTTTAGACAACATTTAAACATTAATTTAACTGTAAGCACTCTTACAACTTTTGTCTAGTAAGAAACAAATACTCTTATGCTGGAAGTACTGAGTCATATCACCTTTGAAAACTTTGTTGTAAATGAAACCAAAAGAAAAAAATGAAGTTGCAACTAAATGAAACAATGTCTTATAAGACAAATAAAGAAGTTGGCAAAATTATTTTTAAATAGGTTCAAAGTCAACAATAAACATTATTTTATGGAAGGCTTCTTGGTCATCTTCTATCACAGTGCTTATGATAAAAATTTCCAAAAAAGACCAATATAAAAATAATTACAGCTTATATCCCAACATAATAGTTAGGAAATAACTACCTACCTATGTGGAAGTCATTTTATATTCAGCTGTCTCTATAGTCAGACCATTGCCTCATTAAGCAAATGTCAAAATAAATACCAAATTGGAAAAAATAAGACAACATGACATGCACTTGAGGCCACTCAACTGTAACCTGTTGAAAAAAGCAAGTTGATACTGAAAATGGAAAATGATGTAAGGACAGACATTAACATGGACCATCAACAGTTTCTACCCCAAAAAGACCAAAAACACCTTAGAAATTGCTTTAGTCAATAAATAGTTGGTCTCCTGGATAAATAGAGTGAGATAGCAATCAAGGGCAACAGTAATCTAGAATATAAATTCATTCATAAAATCTGACAAAGAAGAAATAATGGACATTATGAGCAGTACTGTATCATAAAATATTAAGAAGCAGTAAAGGAAACAAAAAATTTTATAGAAATCTTGGTGAGATAAGCCAGATTATTCTGAAGTATAAAATTGGGAGGAAGATAATGATTTTAAAAAATAGAAAACATTTCCATAAAAATTCTTTCCCCATCAACGACCGAGAAGCTAGTAAATTAGGACATCAACGTCACATGTGCTAGCTACATGAGCATATAGAAATGGAACTAAGTAAAACAAAGATAAAAGCTAGACCAGGCAAAGCATATGCAGTATTTGTGCTGGAGGCAACAAAATTTCGAGATGTTGAGAAATCAGTTTTCAGGGTATCTGGAAAGAGAATACCAAAAGCTTGAAGAAAAATCATGGACACTATTACTTTTGAAAAAAGGCAATCAAAAATTATCAGTAAGTACAAACCCCATAGGTCTACTTTTTCAGGTCTGTCACATTGTTATCAGAATATTCTAACCCCGGATTGAAGGCCTTCTTGATGAAGGTATGAGAAGGGAATAGGGAGGTTTTTGCAAAAAATATTACATCTTTACATTCACGCAGTTGACTAAAAGTTACAGAGAATATAAGATTTCACTTTTTATCTTTACCATAAAAAATTGACTTGAGCAAAGTATCACCTTAACATCTCTCCTCCAGTAAGACACTTCCTAAGAAAGCATTTCTCTGAAACAAAGACCTGTCTTTTTAATATCAATATTCTTCTAGTAATTCTGAATGGTTGCATGTCATAGAATACCATACTTCCAAATGAATTAAAGACATCAGTCACCCATATCACCAATTACCTATTGGATATTTCCAACCATATTTTCCATAGGCATTTCAAATTTAACACATTCAAAACTGAACTCACATTTTCCCCAATGCCTACTTCTCTGCCAAACTTGCGTATTTCTGTGGAGAGTACTGAATTCCATCCAATTCCCCAAGTTTACACAAGTATGATACTTGATTCCTCACTCTCTGTTATCTCATGTATCCGTTTAGTTGCCCAAACTTGTCATTTCTACCTCTACAATATCTCTTACACCTATTATTTTATCTCCTCATTCATAGCCACTACCCTAGTTTAATACTTTATCTCTTCTTTACTCCACTGTAACTTTCATACAGCTAGAAAAGCCCTTGAACTTTATTAATAACCCCCCCAACTAGACAACTGAGAAAGCATTAACTGCTAATCCCAGCTAATAAAATTCTTATGACAGTCTACACATTTATTGAGAGCATCTTTAATAAGCATATTAGTAAGGAACAGTTAGGTTTTTGCAAAGTGTTATTCCATAATCACCTAATTGATTGAAAGTTGTAGAGAAAAAAGATACCACCATTCTTATTGTTTGTTAACTATTTTTAAAAGTGCTTTTGATTCAGTGGAGCAAAACGCTACTTTGAAGGCTCTCCTCCAAAAAGGCAGCTCCCATGCATACCTCAGAATTACCATATTTCACCACATAATTGTCGCACCCTGTTTTTTCAGTCCAAAAATTGGTTTATAGCCTTTTGTTGTGTAATCAATCACATGGTATATAATTCTGTTTGTCACACGGCATAAAAGGTAAACAGCAGCAATGTATTCACCATTTATCTCTCATGCATTGAGAGCACCTGGTCTAGAATTCTCAGTGCACACTCATTGTCAGTATATTTCCGAAAGCAGACTTGCATGATTTGTTTAGAGTGCTGCAGTACTAATGGTATTGTCACTCAACCCAGTGAAGAATCATAGGCACCAGTGGAGCGGGCAGGGAGGCAAAGCTGCCATGAGTAAGTCACGTATGGTAAGACTTACATCTTTTCAATTTTAACGTATATTCACGAGTATTCCTTGCATCCTAATCTTGCACCAAAGACAGTTTAGTAATAAATGATTTTTAAGTAATACCGGCACAATTTAAAAAAAAAAAAGCTTTACATAATGGTCGCAACTCACTTTTTGCATAAAATCTGCAATGATTATGTGGTGAAATACGGTATGCAAAATTCTTCAAAAAACATAACATCTTCAAGAACATTAATATTAGGCAAGTCATAAAGCAAGTAGATGTAGTCTCACCAAAGGTGTTCACCATTATTGTGGAAGAGATCCATGTCATAGAATGTTTCAGCATTTCTTGGATAAAAAAAAAAAGACTTCTTGGATGTAATCTATAAACACTCAAAAGAATTTGGCTTAACTCTCCATATAATTTAAAAAAAGAGTTTCATTTGTAGTATAACACGAGTTAGATAGACAACATATAAAACACATACATCAGTATATGTTAGATAGATATTAGATAGGTAGAACTTCTATCTGGTTATCTTGGACAGATACCACATATGGACAGAGATTTGGTAAATTAAAAAAATATTTAAAACTAGGCTTTAAAAGGCTCTTGAAAACTTCAGGAACTTCCTTTTCTCTTTTTATTTCTAGTGCTAACATAGTTGGTTTGTAATAACTGCTCAATTGAATTCAATATTAAATGTTCTTTAAATCTTAATCTTAAAGATTAAATCTTAAAAAGAGATTTAAAGTAAAATTTAGAAATATTTTTATGTGTATGCTAGTATAACCATAGGAATCAATAGAGATGAAAAAATCCTTTAAAAAAGAGAGAAAGGGGGGCAGCTAGGTGGCACAGTGGATAGAGCACTGGTCTTGAAGTCAGGAGGACCTGATTTCAAATCTGGCCGCAGACCAAACACTTGACACTTACTAACTGTGTGACCCTGGGAAAATCACTTAACCCCAATTGCCTAAAAAAAAAAGAGAGAGAGAATGTTAAAACACTCCTCATACCTCCCAATGTTTTTCCCTAAACGGGCATATGATTATAAAGTTTTAAGTCTCAGATGTTCACAAATTTAAAAAAACTTTAGGTCTACCCAGATGGCCCTTTGACAAAGCAAGTTGAACTAATGTTAATCTACAACCTATTCAGTAACCTCATAACAAATGTTATCCTTCCTGTGACCTTAGACATTTTCCATTCTTTCTCTTCCTCTAAGCATTGAACATCTTACTGATTTTTTAGCCCTAAATTTCAGCAAATCTGTTTCTCACTAGTCTTATGCTCTGAGGCAATTCTGTGGAGTTTTGAGTTCTACATTTTAGAAAGGGCATTGATAGGGGAATAACCAGAATAGATGTGTGGGAGGGAAGAACTTAAAGCTGTTTTATGAGGTTTGGTTGAAAGAACTGGGGACATTTAACATGGAGAAGAGAAAACTAAGGAGAGTAGGGGTAGTTGGTGATGTGGTATGTAGTGGAAAGAGTATTGGATTTAAAGTTAAAAGGGAATTGGTTTTGAATCCCATGTTTTCAATCTGTTAACTTTGTTAGCATGGATAAGTCATTCAAGAAATCTCAGTTTCATCATCTCTGAAATGGTAATAATAATAGCTGTAGTATCTACTTTCTTTGGTTTTTGTGAGTGTTGAATGAGATAATGTCTTCAAGCATTAGTTAAGCTTTAAGCACTCTATGAATGTCAGCTCCCCAAAATCTGAAATAGTTTTAGTAAAAATTTACTAGGGGGGCAGCTAGGTGGCGCAGTAGATAGAGCACCGGCCCTGGATTCAGGAGGACCTGAGTTCAAATCTGGCCTCAGACATATAACACTCACTAGCTGTGTGACCTGGGCAAGTCACTTAGCCCCCATTGCCAAAAGAAAAAAAAAATTTTATTGGGTCATTTGGTAGAGAAGGAAAGCCAGAAGAAGACTTCCTTTTTAATCTCTTTGAGGTTTACATTACATTAGGTTTCAAATAAGAATACCAGCAGGAATTGCAGGTAGCATTTAAACTATTTTATAGTATTTGCTTTGGCAGTTCCCAGACAAGGTCCATGGAGATGTATTTCAGTAAACATAAACAATCAAATTTAGGCTGGTTGAAATATAAACATAAACCTTCAAATTTGGGGAACCCAAAACACAAGCATTGGATGGACTCAGTACTAGACCTAAGTGGGATCTTAAGTATTCTCTGTAGCCATTTGGCTTCCTGGGTAGGATCTCTGACCTCTACATTAAATTTTTGGTTTTGACAAAAATCAAACTTCCTGTATTTAATGGACTGCCATGTGGAAGGAAGGATTAGATTTATTTCGATTGGGCTTTCAGAGCAGAACTAGTGGCAATGGATAAAAAGTTATTGAGAGGATGATTTTGGGTTGATGTAAAGGAAAACTTTCTACTATTTGGAACTGTCCAAAAATAGAATGGTATTGGAAAATCAGTAATTCTACATCTCTGTATGTCTTTATGTATCTCTGGGCGACCACTTGTTGAAAAAACTGTAGAAGGGTTTCTGGCTTAATGTAAGTTGTGCTGAATCCTCCTAATTCTCTCCCAACTGATATGATTCTGTGGTACTATCTGGGAAACTATAGCAAAAACCTTCATAAAGCATAATTTAGCAGCTTTAAGGTTAGCAATAGTATCTAACTTTCAGGTTCCCCAAGTGTAGCATAATCCATAGCTATTTAGAAAGTCTTATTGCTTAATAGATAAGTGTGAATAGAGGACAATGGGATTATGGCTGGGTTTTAAGAGAGAATAAAGTGGTAGTGTGAAAGAATTTCTTTCTTTTGGTTTTATTTCTTCACAGCGACTTTCTGGTCAAGGGTATTGCTTTTCAGCCTCTCTACCTCCCTTATTAGCTGCAGCTGCTATTGAGGCCCTCAACATCATGGAAGAGAATCCAGGTATTTGTTTATTTTGGAAGATTTTAGTAAAAGATCAAAGTTCTTTGGCATTAAATTCCTAGTTTGATCTTTTAGAATTCCGCATAGGAAATGTCACCTACATTTTTGTCTGAAATTTTGATTTTATATCACAAACTGAAGTGCTTAAAATGCATCCCAAGGAAGAAATCTCTGCTAAATAATAACTGCTTTTCATGGATTGCTTTAGTATTTCTTTCTCACATTCTTAGAGCTGCTTCCCTGTATAGTAGCTTGATCCTGCTTCTTGATATGAAAGGGAAGAGAGGAAAACGAGAGAGAAAAACAAATATAAGATATTTTCCCTCTCATTTTTCCCCTTCTCCCTCTGGGTAATAATAATTTCTTGGCATACCAGAAAGTCCATAGCATTTCATTGATAGGACTCATCTAAATAGGTAGTGTTTTCATGTTTTTACCTCATTTATAGAATAGTGGAGAAAGAACCTTTAAATAGGAGTATCTGGACACTTACTGGCTACGTGACACTAGGCAAATCACTTAACCTTTCAGTACTTTTGACAGCTCTCTGAGACTGTAAGTTACAGAGAAGATGTTAACCTGCATTGGTTCAGGGAATTTCCTTACCCCAGAGTTCATTGTGCCAATGAAACGTAAAGTTTCATTCCAAGCCCAGATCAGATCATACCAGGTTTTTTCTCAGAAAAGTATTTGAAACAAGACAGTTAACCATCTGTAAAGAAATGTTTCTTTTGTCCCATTTTTGTATACATCTGTGTCCTTACCAGTTCCTGGGCATGATCTTAGAATCCTAATATATTGAATTTTGTAGGATCTTTTTTTTTTTTTTAACTTCGGTTTTATTTCATATTAGGACAAATTTACTATCATTTTCCCAAGGCTTATTGAATGAAATTCTTCCAAATGAAATAATTTTTTCTGCTTTTTATATGCATTTTTCTATTCCCAAGGAAATGACAAAGTGTCTTTGCTTTTCGATTTTTAAAAACCTCAAATGCTTAAAACACATTTCAGAGAATTATTTTTCTATAAACTTTTTAATACTTTCACTGAATGAATTTATTTTTCATTTTTACTAGAAATTATTTGCTACCATTGAGTCAATTTCCTGAAATTACCCAGCTTTAATAAAAATTTTAACCCTTTCAATTATGAAATAATAAATGGTTTACTAGGAAATAAGCTAAGAAACAATAGTTTGGCTATTAAAGATATACAAGTTGTAAAAAGTGTTTCTTACCTGCCACTTCTCATCCCAAAATTTCAGTGTTGCTCTTAATTCAAGGAAATAGAGAAGTTGTGTGTTTGTGTGTGTGTGTGTGTTCGTTAAAAATCACTTGATTTTTACATTTCCTAATCAAATACTGAAGGCTAAATTTTCCATAAGCAAGCATCCTTAGAAACAGAACATAAAAGTTACCTTCATATATATTTCTTTTTTGGGTGGGAAGGAAGGCCTAGGTAATGGCCTCCTGATTCCAGGGCCAGTGCTCTATCTACTGCGCCACCTAGCTGCCCCTTCATATGTATTTCTTAGATCGATTCATCTTCTTTAGGGTCCGTTAATAAGTTCTTGCAAGGCTAGACATTTATTGCTGACCCTCCTGACCCTCTTATTAGGTTCACTTAGAAGGTCAATTCAGTCCAGCAAAACCATTCCTGCCTTTAAACTTCAGATTTTGCTCAAAATGTGTATAACTTAATGATGACGCAAATAGCCTATGTACTTTTGGAGCTTTATTTTGAATAACCCACCAATAATTGTTATTGTTCCCTGTATGCAGAGAGGACTTCAATTATTGCAGTTAGTAGTTTAGAGCCTTTTTGGTCCTTACTGCTTTTCTTTAGAAGTTTTCATTTAAGCTCAAAAGATGGTATTGTTGAGTGCTCTTTTTAGATGTATAATAACCCAAATAGAATAACGTAGGGTTTTTTTTTCTTCTTCTCATTAGATATTTTTCAGGTGTTGAGAAAGAAGTGCAAACAAATTCATAAAGCCTTACAAGGGTAAGTTTAATATATAGATGGAACTAAGGCTCACATGTAAACTTTATGAGAAAGAAGCATTCTTTCAGATGAGGGTTCTGGTTGTTCTGTTTTTAACATTGTTTTTAATTATTCTAATTTCTAAACATACTGTAAAATATTTTCATTGTGCCTTAAAGCCAAATGTAATTTTTAGTTGAAGAAAGCTAGTAAGTATACATGAATTTAAAAAATGATAATAGAAGAGTTTTCATTTTGATTCAACCTACTTAGACAATTCATTCTTATTAAATTGAAAGAAGAATCTCTGAGATATTTTTAATGTCCATGCCATTAAATAAATAGACATATTTATTCAATTCCTTGCCTGTTCGTATTAGAGTTTTTAAGAATATTTAAGTTAGGTAAACCAATATGTGGCAAGGGTCTACTGTGTTCTCAGCAATGTGGTGCACCTTGTAGGGGAAATTAAAAAAAACAAAACAATTTAAGAGATTTTCCCTACCCATAAGAAAATTGTCTTAAGTTTACCTTTTTTCCTAAGTACTAAGCTACATTGTGTAGTCACATATTCCTCATTGGTTTTACTCTTTGAATCTTAATTTTCTGTTATCTTAAGAACTTATGTAATACCATAAATCATGAAATCCAGGTTATAGAGTATTGCTATTCGTGTGTTTTCAGAGTTTAATTTCTAGTGTTGATTTATGTTTTAATAACATACATTTTGAGTTATTAGTACAGATTTTAAAATTTTAACTATAGAAACTAAGTCCTCTTCTTCATTATTTTAAGTATTTAGAAGTCTAAAGACCATTATTGCAGTGTTTTCATTCATTCATCCGTCCGTTCAATAAATATCTATTAAATGTCTAGTATATATATAACATTTTTAGGTACAAAGAAGATACAAAGTATTATTCCTTATTCTTATTACTGTAGGCATACTTTTAGTAACAGTACATAAATCTGTGTTGGTGGCTTCTGGAAAGCAAATGTAAATTTTTCAAATATGATATACCTCAAATGTGGGAGTATTAGACAGTGCTCTGGAGTGCAAACTACAGAACCCCAGGATGTTAGTAATACTGTGTTTGTAGAGTATTTACTTTCTATGAGAATAGAGATGTATAGCCCTTTGCTTCCTATGTTAGACTGTTGTCCTTATTCATGGACCTGAAGAGATATAATTAATAAGCCTGACATACGTTTAAGGTCTATGATTGGCTCCGTATGGAGCAAAATTGTGGTTTTATAACCACTGAAAGGCTGCACAGGATGCCTTAAACATAATGGGTTGCAGAGGTACAGAAGAACTCCCCTGCGGCTTCATTAAGGAGGAAGACGAGATGGTTACATTTAAGAAACTGCCCCAACTTCATGAAACATGCCAAGTGTTTGGCACTATTTGCCAAAATATACTTGTTACCCAAGTGTTAGTAGTGATCCTGTTTCCACAGGATGAGCATTTATTTTGCATTGACGCATTGTCTGAAGTCTGTGTCCAGGAATTAATTACTAAGCAAATAACACCTATAGTACCAAAAATGTAAGGAGACCAAGTACCAAATGTTCACTTCGCTGTAGCCAAATCTCTACCAAAGTTTGGGTTTTTTCTAGTCAGTCAAATAAAAACAAGCTCTTATTGTGTGTCAGGCACTATGCTAAGCACTTGGGCTACGAAGAAAGGCAAAAGACTGTCTCTGCTCTCAAGGATCTTAAAATCTCTTGGGGGAAGGTAACACAAAAGGAAGCTGAAAAGGGAGTAGGATGAAGGAGGGAAGGTACCCAGTGCTGGGCCATGCTGAAGAAGTCCAGAGAAGTGCAGCAGGTTGGAAAATAGATAAGAAGAAAGAATCTTTAGGTCTTTAGGTCTTTTTCCAGCTTTCTGGCCTTAGAGAATGTGATTATATTGTCCACGGTTTTGTGTTTCACTTTACATGAGTGGAACATGCAGTTTTAGGTCATGGAAGTCCCTATCCTTGCCTTGTTATTGCCAAATACAGCTGTAGAAAATGCCCTTGAGTAGAAATGCCAATGAAAAAAGCAGCATCATTATAGATCACAGCTGGTCCAAAGAAAGTAAGGCTAAAAGTAATTAAAGTTATTATGGGTATGTCTACATGAATAATAAAATTCTCTATCTGATTAATTTTTTATAAAGAGTATTTATTGTTAGTCATGGGCACATTAACCATATGAAATATAAATGTAGTAACAAAATTCACAATGAGGCGTTCTTTATATGGATTTAAAAGAATGTGTGAATGAGACCAGAATAAACAAAACTTAATGCTAGAGGAGAGGTTCTTAAGCTTTTTTGATTCATGGACAACTTTGGCAGTCTGATGAAGCCACCCTTTTCAGGGTAATGTCTTGTTATTGAAGGAAATGCTAGTTTCAGCTAGAGGTTAGTAAAGTTAGTGAAAATAAAAATGTATTTTTTTTTTCCCATCCAAATTCATAGACCCTTTGAAATGTGTTGACAGAGGTGTGAGTCGCAGGTTAAGAATCCCAATACGATAGGCAAAAGTTAAGAGACTCCATTTTGGTTTGCTACTTAGTAAGCCTTAAAGCATTAGAAATGTGAGCATTAACTTTGTTGAATGGCATAATAAGTTAATGTGTAATTGTAAGTCACCTTTTCCTGTATTAGTCCTACTATGATAAAGTCACAGAATCTTAGAAACATTAAATATTGGAGTTGGAAGGGACCTTAGAAATTATCTAATCCAACTTCCTCATTTTACTGATAAGAAAATTGAGGTTCAAAAAGGTATTTGAGCAACACTTCCATTTTCTGTAAAATGGAGGTGACAAATATGCTGTACTTACCCAGTGGCTATTTGTGAGAATCAAATGAGAGAATGCTTAAAAAGCACTTTGTAGAGCATCGTCTCTTAAAGTAAGCAAAGAGACACTGTGTTATGACAAAATGACCCAACAGTACGTGTCTGGAGGTCAGTTTGGCATTTGTCACCTCTTTTTCATTCCCACCCTACTTCATAGCTTCATTACCTCTCAGGGCATTGTGTCTAGCCAGTATCACTTTCTCCAGTGTGTATTGTAAGTGACTGCCGGATGAATTCTCTTTATACATGTCTCTGATCTGTCAACTTTCTGCTCAAAAATAATTTCTGTTGCCTTCTGATTACAATTCAAACTTCATAACCTGGCATTTAATATCCTCCCTGACTGTCGCCAGCCTTTATATAGCCTCTGCTTCAGTTGCACTGTACTACTCTTAATTCCAGGACATACTCTTAAGCTTCTGTCCCCTTTTTGTCCCATTTTAAACTTTTCCCTCTTGGGAATACTCTATTTTCCCTTTTGTGCATGCAGAAATATTACCTGTACTTGAAACTCAGCTGAAATGTTTCCTGAAATTTTCCTTAATTTTTCCCACTTCTGTCTCTGAATTCTCTTAATACTTTATTCCCTTTATAGCTTTTGTCACATTCTGACTTGAATTACCCTTATTTATGTACGTGTCATCTCTCCAACTAGATTATAAATTCCTAGAGGTCAGAATCAAAGAAGTAAAAGAATGACATTAAGTAAACTGGAGGACATAGAAGAGGACAGCCAGGATGGTGAAAGACTGATTCATACCATATGATAACTGTCATCAAATATTTAGAAGGCTTTCATGTGGAAGAAGAATCAGACTTATCTTGCTTTTGTATCAGTCTAAGAGTAATATGTATTTGCTACAGAGAGATAGATTTGGACTTGTCATAAGGAAAAACTAACAATGAAGGCTAGCTAGAAGTGAAATGGGTTTCTTCAAGAGGTCATGGGGTCACAGAATCATAGAATATAAAAATTGGAAGTACTCCAGAATTCATGTAGGCCAAACCCATGTCTCACTAAATATTCCTTACCCACAATACACTCCAGGGGTTACTAGAGGTCTTCATATAAAGGCTGATTTTTTTTAGTTGTGTGTATAAAGGGTTCTTGTTCAGAGATCTCTGAGATTCCTTCTGATACTCTGTGGAATATACTTCAGTTATCTTTGTATTATCAGCTTGTATCACAGTGCTCTAGCATATGGTAAGCACTCGTGATGAGGCAGTTTGTTGTAATGGAAAGAGACTTGGGTTTAATTCTCATCTATGATATTTACTAGCTTAATTATCTGACTGTGGTGAGACTAAAGTCACTCTCAGCCTCTCATCTGTAAAATAGAAATAATATCTGCATTATCTACCACTCTGTTATCATTGAAGTCAAATAAGATAAATCATGTAAATAGATCAGCTAGCATTTATAGAGCACTTACTGTGTGCCAGGTACAATACAAAGCGCTTTACAATTGCTATCTCATTTGATACTCAGAACAACTATAAGTGCTGTTACTATCCCCATTTTACATATAGGAAACAGATTCAAACAAGTGACTTGCCCAGGGTCACATAGCTAGTAAGTGTCTGAAGCTGGATTTGACCTTTCTTATTATTCGTCTTTCATTTTCAAAGACCAACGACATCACAGTGTTGGAGTCAGGGTATGTATGTTTGGCTATGACTGATCAGTCTAATACAAATTTGAAAGGCATGGGGCAGCTAGGTGGCACAGTGGATAGATCACTGTCCCTGGATTCAGGAGGACCTGAGTTCAAATCCGGCCTCAGACACATAACACTTACTAGCTGTGTGACCCTGGGCAAGTCACTTAACCCCAATGCCTAGCCAAAAAAAAACTTGAAGGGCACTACCACAGATCAGGCATGGGTGGTACATTAGAAGGTGCCTCTGGATTTGTGCAGCTTGTTTCCTTTGTGCTTTTATGATTCTGCTTTGCTCATGGAGTATAGAACCTTCTTTGATGTGGGCATGCCATGCCGGGCAGTCTGATAGTTAATACTGAAGTTCTTCAGAGAGACTTTGAGAGTATCCTTATACTGCTTCTTCTGACCATCATGTGAGTGCTTACTTTGTGCAAATTCACCATAAAATGGTGAATACAGCCTTTCTGGACTAACTATGCCTCTCTCACTCTCTCTCTCTTCCTGTCTTTGTCTCTGTCTCTCTCTTTCTCTGTGTATATGTAATATATATCATATGATTATATGTAATATTTATGCACACTCCTCCATATAAATACCAATATATAAAGCAATATGTGTCAGCCAATAAGTTTTGTTTGATATTATTTGAATGTAACTAACTTAAAGATTTTATTTTTACAAAATTGCTGAAACTCTATTTTTAAAATGATCTGTTTTGTACCTGTGATTTCTTTGGACCTGGAATTTCATTGGTGTAGGAAACTCCAGGTGAAGAAACTCCTGCTGCCAAAGCAGATTAGCAGTAGCTCTGCAAAGTACATGCTTACAGGGTTGCCTGGAGTGCTGACAGTTTAAATGGTTTGCCCGAAAGTCACACATCCAGTATGTGTCAGAACCAGGACCTGAACATGGGTCTTCCCAATTCTTGAGCCAGCTTTCTTTCTACTAGGCCACCGTGCTTCGTTTTAGTTGATTATGGTTTGGTTTGGTTTGGTTTGGTTTTTTTTCTTTTAAATTAGGGAGGTGAGGTGAGTGGGAGTGAAAAAATAAAATTATTGTAAAAAATTGACAAAAAACAGTTGTTATAGTAAAACAAGCTTGTAAAATGTCTTATGCATTTTTTGCTGTACGTAATCAGCAAACTTTTTATCTTTTTGTCTCCATTTTAATATGTTTAGATTAATAATGCTAATAGCATTTTTATAGTACTTTAAAGTTTGCAAGGGCAGCTAGATGGCACAGTGGAATAAGCACCAGGCCTGAAGTCAGAAAGATCTGAATTCAAATAGGGCCTCAGACACTTACTAGCTATGTGACCCTGGGCAAATCACTTAACCCTGTTCCCTCAGTTTCCTCATCTGTAAAATGAGCTGGAGGAGGAAATGGCAAACCACGTAAGTGTCTTTGCTGAGAAAACCCAAAATGGGGACACAAAGAATCGGATACAACTGAAATAACTGAACAAAAGCAAAGTTTGAAAAGACTAAGATAAATTAGTCTTCCTGTAGAAGTCTGGGTCTATTTTTTTTTCAACATTTTTAAAGTGAGTCTTTTTTCTTAGCAGAATCAGTAGCAGAAATAATGTCAGTACTCTTTCTCAGGGGTAAACATTGATACATTGGAGAGAGGTTTGTAAAATGTTTGAATTAATCAACCAGATTCCATTCTTATTCCTAGGAAGATAAGGATGTTAGGTTTCATCTTTGATATCAAAGATGACAGATAGATTGCTTTGAATACACTGATATCTCACTAGAAAGTAGTTTTAAGATCCAGTTCCAACAAGTATTTATTAATCATCTCCTATGTGCCAATTTTATATCGTGCTCTGGGGGTACAAAGACAAAAATGAGATAGTCACTATCCTCAACAGACTTACCAGGAGAGACAGCATATTTATTAATTAATAAGTGAAAAATATATACAGACTACTAGACTTGGAAGGAGTTTGCCTAACCCTTTGATTTTTAAGTAGAGGAAACAAATCATCACTTTTTTGTTTTTTGTTCCTAGGAAATAGGAAATGTACTATAATGAATGAAATGATCAGTCATTGATCATTTAGTCATGTCTTTGAGGTCCATTTCTAACATTTTGAAGCTATGTATGAATCATTACCCCAAATCAAATGGCCACCTGGATTTTGCTTTATACAAATATTCATTAGAGTCAGCCTGGTACAGTGAAAAGAAGACTGGATTTGGAGGCAGAGGATCTCAGTTTGAATCTAGGTACTTCCATGTGATCTTAGGTTGAAATCACTTAAGTTATCTGTTTCCTCATTTGTAAAATGAGATTGTTACCTCTTAGATCCCTTCCAGCTCTAAATCTGTGGTCTTAAGAATCTAAGAGCTACCAATTTTTGTGTCTCATTCAGATATCTCAAGTCTGGCCTTTTTTTTGAAAGAAATAAAGAAAATGATATTGAAGTTACATTAAAAAGATAGGATGGACTTTCTCTGGTTTGCTCAGGTGGCTCAGTGTTAGATTAACTAGAATTGTGATTGTGCCTTCAGCTTAGCATTTTTCTTTCAGAATCTGTTATTTTCTAGGCAAAAAACCCAACAACTTTAAAATGGAAAATAACAGTACGTTTAATGTTTCCTGATCTCAACTATGTTTATTTATAATTTACTTTTTTCTAACTTCATCCTCATCTCCCTGTTAACCTCAAGTACTTTGACTTATTCGTGTATTTCTTATGTACCTGAGACATAATAATTATTGATATATTAATATTTAATTATAGCAACTTGATTTGAAATTGTGAAATAAATGTGTGTACAAACACACCCACACACACACACACACACACACACACACGTAAAAAAAAAAATTTCTCCTGAACTTTGATTTCATTAGTACAGGGAATGGTGAAGATCAACGAATATTTGACAGGTAGGTGTAGAAGTAGAAAAAGTATCCAACTTGGTGTCTGGAAAAACTGAGTTAAAATTCTGCTTCAGACATTTACTATGTCACTATGGGCAAGTCACTATCTCAGCTTCCATTTCCTCAATCCTCAAATGAGAGTAATGACAGTACCTACCTCAAAGGGTTGTTGTAAGATCAAATAAGATAATATATGTTAAATGCTTTGCAAGCCTGAGAGTCCCATATAAATTCTGGCTACTTTTTAGAGTCTTACAGAATTGCCCAGGGCACTAAGAATATAAATGACTTGTCCAAGGTCACACAAGCTAGTATGTATCAGAAGCAAAATTTGAACCCAGTCTTAACTCACACACCAGCTGTATGTCCACTATATCAAGCTGCCTTTCATGAGTCCATGTGTGTGTACATGAAAGATCCCAAGGAACTATCTACTGCTCTCTCTTTTTCTCTCTCTCTGAGTATGTGTGTGTGTGTGTAATTGCATTTTATATTTTTAGAATATGACATGTCACTAAACTTTATGATACAGAAAAGGCAACAAAGAAAATTTTAAGGAAATTAGTGAGGATCTAATAATGGAGATAAAATTAGAAATAAATTATCCCAGACTTAACAAACACCAAATAAACTGAGTATGTCCACAAACATAGTAGAAAGGGAAGATTGTACTGAAACAGCAGATGTATCACGAAGAGTTTACTTTTCTTTTTAAACATATAATAAATTAAATGTGTAACTTTAAAAGTTATTCTGTTTTTCTATTATTCTTTCTGACCTGTCTTCTGTGTTTTCCAAAATATGCTACAATGACCCTTTTTCCTTTATAAAATTTTGCTTCTTTGTTCTTTCCCCACCCTCATTCAGACTCAATTTAGAAAAAAGAAAAAAATTCAGACTTAATTTAGGAAAAAAAAAAAAAAGCCCTTGTGATAGATATACATAGTTAAGTGAAATAAATTGCAACCAAAAAAAATATATTTTTTAAAATTTCATGTCTAATTCTGCATCCTGAATCCATCATCCATCATGAAGTATGCTTCACTGTTACTCCTCTGGAATCAGAGTAGATCACTTTATCATTTAGAGTTCTCAAGTCTTTCAAAGTTGTTTTTCTTTACAATGTTGTTATATAAGTTGTTGTCCTGGTTCTGCTTACTTCACACTGCATCAATTTATACGTCTTCCTAGGTTTCTCTGAAACCATCCCTTTTATTATTTCTTGTCACAAAAATATTCCATTACTTTAATATACTATAATTTGTTCAACCATTCCCCAGTTGATGTGTATCTTCCTAATACAGTGTTCTTTGCTGTAATAAAATGAGTTGCTATAAATATTTTTGCAGATAGTATTCCTTTTCCTCTTTTTCCCCCATCTCTTTGAGATAAAAGCCTAGTAGTTGTATATCTGCTTTAAAAGGTATACACAGTTGAAAATGATCCAACCATTTTGGAAAGCAATTTGGAACTATGCCCAAAAGGCTACAAAAATGTGCATACCCTTTTACCCAGCAATAGCGCTTCTAGGGCTGTATCCCAGAGAGATCATACAAATGGGAAAAAGACCCACATGTACAAAAATATTTATAGCAGCTTTTTTTGTGGCGGTAAAGAATTGGAAATTGAGAGAATGCCCATCAATTGGGGAATGGCTGAACAAGTTGTGATATATGAACATAATGGAATACTATTGTGCTATAAGAAATGATTAGCAGGCTGACTTCAGAAAAACCTGGAAAGACTTGTATGGACTGATGCTGAGTGAAGTGAGCAGAACCAGGAGAACGCTGTACACAGTAACAACCATGTTGTACAATGACTAACGTTGATAGACTTAGCCCTCTCAGCAGTACAAGGATCTAGGACATCTCCAAAAGTCTCATGATGGAAAATGCTATCCATATCCAAAGAAAGAACTATGGAGTTTGAATGCAGATCAAAGAATACTGTTTGCTATTTTTTTTTCTTCTGTTTTGTTCTCTTTTTCTTGTAGTTCCTCCTATTGGTTCTAATTGTTCCATATAACATCACTAATGTAAAAATATGTTTAATAGGAATATATATGTATAGCCTATATCAGATTGTGTGCCATCTTAAGGAGGGAGGTGGGGAGGGAGGGGGAGAAAATTTAAAACTCAAGAGCTTATGGAAGTGACTGTTGATAAATCAAAATAAATTAATTTTTAAAAAAGGTATACGCAGTTTAATGACATTTTTGTCATTGCTCCAAATTGCTGTCCTGCAGTGTTGGACTGATTCACCAACAGTGCATTAATGTGCCTGTTTATTCATAGTCCTGTCAACAATTATAATTTTCCTTGTCATTTTTGTCCATCTAATTGTTGTGAATTAGAACCTCAAAATTATAGTACTGCATATTTCTCTAATCGTTAATGATTTGAAACATTTTTTCACATGACTATAGATAGATTGAATTTCTTCTTTTTTTATATCCTTTGACCATTTATCTGTTGAAGAATGATTTGTATTCATATAAATTTGAAATCATTCTTTATGTGTCTTGTATATGAGACTTTATCAGAAAAACCTGCTGTAAAGATTTTTTCCCCAGTTACCTTATTGCTTTCTAATTTTATCTGCTGGTTTTGTTTGTATAAAACTTTTAAAATTTTATGTGATCAAAACTGTCCATTTTATCTTATGTTCCTCTGTATCCTTTTTTTTGATCATGAACTCTTTCCTGATCCATATATCTGAAAAGTAGTTTCTTATTTGCTCCTTTAATTTATTTATGATGTCACTTCTTATATCTAAGTCATGTATCCATTTGGTGGATTCTTTTCTTGGTATATGATGTAAGATGTCCCTCTGTACCTGATTTCTGCCATACTACATTCTAGTTTCCCCTCCAGTTTTATAGTAGTCTTTACACTGGTAGCTGGGGCCCTCAGGTTTACTATAATCATTTGTTAAAATAACGTTTCATTTGTTATGCACTAATTTCTTCAGCTGGTCAGCCTATTTTTTAATTAATACCTAATAATTTTGAAGACTGTTGCCTTGTAGTATTAAGATCTGACATTGCTTTCCTGTCTGCTTTTTTGTTTGTTTGTTTTTTGCGTTATTTCCATTGATATTTCTTGACCTTTTCTTTCTTCAAAGGAATATTGACATTTTTTCTATATAAAATAATAGTTTAATTAGTCACTTGAATAAGTTAATTTAGATAGTATGGTCATTTTTATTATATTGGCCTGGCCTATTCTTGAGCGATTCAATATTCCTGCATTTATTTTTATATCTGTTTTCATTTCTACAAAGAGTATTTTGTAATTGTGTAAATATAGGTCCTGTGTGTTTCTTGGCAGATAACCTCGTTCTTTAGTTATTTTGAATAGAATTTATCTTTCCATATCGTCCAGCTGGGTTTTGTTGATAATGTAATTTGTTGTTGTTTAGTTATTTTTCAGTTGTCTATCACTCTTCATGACCCATTTTGAGGTTTTCTTGGCACTGACACTGGAGTGGTTTGCCTTTTCCTTCTCCAGCTCATTTTATAGATGAGGAAACTAAGGCAAACAGAGTTAAGTGACTTGCCCAAGATTACAGATGGTAAATGTCTGAGAAAATTTCAAGGAATCCTTTTCCTATTTTTGCAGAGTTTATGTAATATTGGAATTAATTAATCTTTGAATGTTTGCTAGAATTCACTTCTAAATCCAGTGGTTTGTTTTTTTTTTTCCTTTGGAAATTAAATTATGGCTTACTCAATGTCTTTTTCTGATAATGGGTTATCCAAGTAATCTTCTCGTAATCTGAGCATTTTACATATCCGTAAATATTCTTCCATTTTTTCTAAGTTATTTTGTTAGCATGTAATTAGGCAAAATAGGCTTTACTTGTTTTTTTCATCTTCAATTGTGAATAATTCTTTTTCACTTTTGATATAACAATTTGATTACTTCTCTTTTTTGTATTAGAACTAGCTAACTATTGGGGATTTTTTGTTGTGTTTTGTTTTTTCAAAAAAAATAGCTCCTCATTATCAATTCAATTAGTTGGGATTTTTGTTGTTGTTATTGTTGCTTTCATTAGTGTTAATCTCATTCTATTTCTATTTCTAATTCTCAATTCTATTTTGGTGGGGTTTTTTTTTAATCCACTTTTGTTGTTGAAATCATTTAGAAATCTAAAATTTCCCCTATTGCTGTGCTACATAAATTTTGGTATGTTATTATTGATTAAATTTTTTTTTTATTGATTCTATGTTTTGCATTTTGACCCACTAATTCTCTAATTAATTTTTAATCCTTTCTTCAAAATTGAATTTTGAATACAATAATATTTTTATTGAATTGTATTGAATATGTAGTAGTTGAATGCAATAGTAAGTAGTTGCTTAATAAATTTTTGCTTTCTTCCTTCTTTTCCTTTCTTTATAATCTCCCTTCACGATGTTTGCTTTGCTTACGACTATTCTTTCACCTAGCCTTCTCTCCCTCTTAAATCACATTCTTCTCTTTCCTTGCCCCATTCTGTTTCCCTGTTGAGATTAATGTATTTCTATACCATGCTCTTTAACTGTGTGTGTATGAATGTTTTAAAATTTCCTTTGTTGGGTTCAGATGGAAGAGAGGTTTATGAAATTTCTTCCACCAACCCACTTCTTCCTCCATGTTTGTATAGTCTTTATCTCATGGCTTCTTATAATATATACTTAATAATAGTAAATTTCTTTTTTTTTCTCCCAAGTATATTTTTCTTTTCCTCTCATTTCATTCTTCTCCTAAGACCATCAAAACAAAAACATCCCCAGCCACTCTGCCTATCTTATTTAACTTTTTTGAAAAGTGCTGAGGGGACAGTTGTTTCATCTCTCTCATTAGAATATAAACAGGTCATCATCATATAATCCCTTCCAGTCAGTCAAATGTATTTGCCATTCTTTGTTTCTCTTTACCCTTAATTCGCATTTCAGAATTTCAGATTTGATTTACTCATTAGAATTGCCTCGAAGTGGGACCCTCTGGGTTATATGAGCAAAAAGATGGTGGACTAGACATTTTCTCCAATCCCCATAGCCTCTCTTACTTCTCCAAAACAAAAATTGTGCAACAAAGATAAAGCAACTTACGCTATTTAGGTCTCAGTCCTGGTCTAGGTCCCATATGGGGTTGTAACCCGCAGTTTAAGAAGCATGAAAGGGGTTATGAATGGAAAAAGTTTAAGAAGCCCTGGTCTAGGACACTCAGAATCCAAAAATATTAAAAAAAAAAAAACCCAAGGACTGATGTTCACTCAGTACCCATCATCCATCTCCCATACTACTGACAAGAAGGCTGTATTATAGCAGACCCAACTATCCGACGACCTACATCCTAATCCTCTCCCCCTCCCTCTTTCCAGTGTTGTACAGTGGGAGTGCTCCAGGCTTCAAAAGTTTGCTTAGGCATCTGACAGCCAGCTTGGTCCTTCAGAACAGAAAACAAAACCAACATCTGAGCTTCAAGAAGACAGAGAGTAGCACAATAGTGATAACAGGTTTCAATATCCTCTTCAGTTTTGGATAAGTCTAAGCAAATACAAAGGGAAAATATGAAACCAAACAAATTGCTGGAAAAACTAGAGTTAAAACTCCATGACATATTCTAAATGGGACAGCAAAAGAATATATACGTTTCTCAGCACCACATGGAACTTTGACAAAAATTGATCAATTATTAGGACACAGAGATAATTCAAACAAATGTAAAACAACAAATAATATATCTTTTACAGACCATAAACAAAAGTTACAAACCCTGATGGAGACTTAACAATAAAATCTTAAATAATAGGTGGGTCAAAGAACAAATTATAGAAACAAGTACTAGGTAAAAAAAAAAAAATGTTAATGATGAAACATCGTACCAGAATTTTGAGGTTAAGGTAAAGCAGTCCTCAGGAGGAAAAATTTTACCCTTACAATCATACATTTTTTTAAAAATGGAAAAAGAGGGCTAATGAATTGAATATGTATATTTAAAAAATAGAAAAATTAATAAATATGCCAAAAATAAACACAAAGAGGAGATATTAAATATTAAAAAAAACAAACTATACAAATGATAAAACTAAAAACACTAATAAAGTTTATAAACTCTTAGTTTAATATGACTAAAAAGAAGAGAGCAAAAAAAAATCAAATCAACAAAATAGCGAATGTGCAGGGTAAAATCACACTGGAACCAGAAGTAAAAATAATCAGGATGTTTTGCGCACAATTATATGCTAACAAAACTGATAACACAAAAGAAATAGAGAAATAACTTCAAAAATATAAACCACCCCATACTATCAGAAGATCAGAAAGAAATCTTAAAGAACTCAATCTCAGAAAAGGAAATACTTCTATCTGTAAAGGAACTACCAAAGGAAAAAACTCCTGGACTTGATGGATTCACAAGAGAATTCTATTAAACTTTTAAAAACAATTAGTATCTGTACTTTACAAATTATTCTCAAAAGTTGAGAAAAGAAACACCCTACCAAATCCTTTTATGAGACAAATATAGTTCTACTACCTAAGTCAAGGAAAAATAAAACACAAGGAAAACTGTGGACCAATACCATTAAGAAATATTGACTCAAAAAATTTAAAGAAAATCCTGTCAAACAGATGATAGCATTTTATCTACTATAATCAAGTGGAAGCTATACCAGGAATGCAAGGATGGTTCAATATCAAGAAAATAATCAGCATAAACCAAAACATTCAAAACCACATGATCATCTCAGTAGATGCAGAAAAAGTCTTTAACAAAGTACAATACTCTTTTATGCTAAAAACCCTACATATAAGACCTTTTTTTTAAAGATAATAAATAACATATCTAAAACCAAAACCAAGCAACATATGTAATAGAAATACACTAGAACCTTTCCTAATAAATATGGGAATCAAGCAAGACTGTCCCCACTGTTCTTCACTGTAGCTCTGGAAATGCTAAGAATATCTATAAAACAAGAAAAAGAAATTAATGGAATAAAGATAGGTAAAGAGGAGATAAAACTGTACCTGTTTGCTAATGATGTGATTATTTTTTTGGACTTCAGGAAAATAACTTCAAAGTTGTAGGTTACAAAACAAATACTCAAAATCAGTAGCATTTTTATATCATATCATAGTAACAAAACACAAGAAAGGGAAGTCCCTTTCAAAATAACCACCAAATACATAAAATATCTGGGAATCAGTCTCCCAGAGCACACAAAAGACTTGTATAGATGCAATTACAAAGTGCTCCTTAAAGAAATGAAACACAAGAGCAGCTAGGTGGCGGAGTAGATAGAGCACTGGCCCTGGAGTCAGGAGGACCTGAGTTCAAATATGACCTCAGAAATTTGACACTTACTAGCTATGTGACCTTGGGCAAGTCACTTACCCCCATTGCCTAGCCAGAAAAAGAAAGAAAGAAATAAAGCACAACCTAAATAGCTGGAGGAATATTCAGTGTTCATGGCTAACTATGCCAATGCAATAAAAATGACAATACTATCAAAATTAATTTATGTTTTCAATACAATAACAATCAATTGGAAAAACAAAAAATCTAGAATATCAAGGGAAATGATGAAAAGAAATAAGGATGAAGGGAAATAACACTTCCAGATCTCAAACTATATTATAAAGCAGCAGTCATCAAAACACTTGGTATTGGGTAAAGAAAAGAGAGATCAGTGGAACAAACTAGACCTAGGGAGATTCAGAACTCAATAAGCTAGTGTTTGAGGGGCAGCTAGGTGGTTACTAGCTATGTGACCCTGGGCAGATCACTTAACCCCATTGCCTAGCAAAAAAAAGAAAATAAGCTAGTGTTTGATAAAGTGGAAATCACCTAGGGAAAGCAGTCTGGCAGAAATTAGGCTTGGGTCAGTATCTTCCACCACACCTCACAATACATTCTAAATGCACATGTGACTTTCGTATTAAAGATCATGCTATAAAAAATTAAGAAAAAGATCATATACCTCTCATGGCTATGGAGAGATATATTTTTAACTAAACAAATAATTCAGGCAATTACAGAAGCTAAAAGGATAACTTTGATCACTTGAAACTGAAAAGCTTCTGTAGAAACAACATTAACATATCTAGGATAAGAAGGAAAATGGTCAAATGGGGGAAAATCTTTGTATCAAATTTCTCTGAAAAGAGTTTGATATCCAAGATAATAAACAGTAATAAATGTGTATAAAATTAATAGCCATTCCCCAGTAGTTAAATGGTTAAAGTATATAAACAAACAGTTCTCAAAACAGCTGCAGCATATTCACAACTACATGAAAGAATGCTCCATGTCACTAATAATAAGAGAAATGCAAATCAAAACAACCCTCAGATTTCATCTCACACCCTGCAAATTGGCAAAAATGACAAAAGATCACCACAGGGACTGTTGGATGGGTTGTGGAAAGATGGGCACACTAATATCTTGTTGATGGGGCTTGGTATAACCATTTTGGAAAGCAATTTGGAATTATGCAAATAAAATTACTAAAATGTCTATACCAGAAATTCCATTGCTGAGCTTATACCCTGTAGAAGCCATTAATAAGAAAAAAGTCTCCAGATACTGCAAAATATTTATAGCAGCACTTTTAGTGATAGCTAAGAATTGGCAACAAAGTTGATGCCCATCAGTTGGGGAATGGCTAAAAAAAATCCCAGTACATGAATGTAATGGAATATTACTGTGCTGAATAAATACAAACATGGAAAGATGTAAATGAACTGATGCAGAGTGAAGTAAGCAGAGCCAAGAAAAAACAATATACACAGTAACTATAACATGTAAATGGAAAGAATGACGTACCAAAAATCAAAAGTAAAAAGTAACATCATTATAAAAATCAAGTGGGGCTTGTATAAAAGAGAGATAAGAAGAAACCCCCAACCTACCACTTAATGTGTCTTGATTGTGCTGACTTTTTTTTCTCTCTAAAAAATTATATGGGATATAATATATCTTATATGGGATAGCTCTTTATACTGTGGCAATGTAAGAAACAGAAAATATCAGTAAAAAATTTCTATAAGGAAAAGAAATATTTAGAAGTCCTTTATTTCATTAAAGGTTTATTTTTCCCACTGCAAGATTATACTCAGTTTTACTGGATAGGTTATTCTTCATCTTTTGCCGTTAGAATACAAATTCCAGTCTCTTTTCCTTTTTAATGGCAACTGCTAAGTTTTATGTGATCTGATGGTAACTCCCTAGTACTTCAAGTATGAAATTTGGAATACTTAAAATATTTTTTTCTTTAACTTGGAAACTCTGGACTTTGGTTATTCCTTCCTGGGCATTTTCATTTGGGGGTTCTTTCAGCAGGTCATTGGTAGATTCTTTCTGTTTCCATTTTGTCCCCTTGTAATAGTCCAGGATAGTTTTTATTTGTATTTTCTTAAAATATGGCTTTTTTTAAGGGGACTATGATTTTCAGATACTCCATTGATTCTTAGATGAATTCTCCTTAACCATTTTATCCAAGATATTGTTTTCTTTGAGGCTTTGCTTGGACTTGTGAATATAATATGCTTTTCTTGGTTTACTACTTAGTTACCAAAATATACAAATGGCGTGCTTCTGTTAAAATTTAGTTTTTGTTTTTGTGAGGTTAGGAACTTTTTGTATATTTAAAATTTTTTCATTGCAGTCTCCATATTCATATGTTGGTTTTAAAATATATATGTGTGTATATCTGTATTGCGTTCATACGTATATTTACATATACTTATATGTTTTTCTCTTTTTTAGCACTTATGGATTAAGAGTAGTAGGCGAGTCATTTTCACCAGCATTCCACCTCCAACTGGAAGAGGGCACAGGGTCACGAGAGAATGATATCAAGTTACTTCAGAGAATAGTAGATCAAGTAAGTTTCTATAGTTATTCTCTACGAAAAAAGGGACCCTTTTATGAAGCTTTTGAATGACTCAGCTAATTTTTAAAAATCAGAATTTTCTGTGCCTAATGGCAGGGGGAAATACGTTTCATTTTTCCAACTTTACCGCATTTATGCATGTGGTAATTTTAAGTAAGTTAGCAGCCAACTAAAATTGTTAATGATGTGATGATATTTTGTCTTTTGAGAAAATTTTGATTCCCCTATAGGAGAATTTTCAAGTAGTTTTCTAAGTAATTCAGAAATTTATTTAGCTTTTATTCATAAAATCAGTTTCTATAAATGTTGCCATATACTGTATTACATTTAACATAATATAAAGCTATAAGCTTACATAATTAGATTGCTGAGTCCCTGATAGTATTTAGTCACCATTTTGTTTCATGTTTCAGCACATTGTAAGTTGTAATTACAATGTTCATAATTACAATTCTGTAATTAGAGGAGGGAAAAATAAAAAATATTTTTATTCTGCATGCATAGTATATGCAAAAGGAATCATTTTTTTCTATTTCCTTTAGATTCACCATCTGGAAATAATTTTTTCAGTAATTATAATTTAATTGATAAAAGAATATGTTTGCTTGTGAAAAATATAAGTACAATGGGTACCTTTTTTTCTTTTTTTTTGGTGAGGCAGTCAGGGTTAAATGACTTGCCCAGGGTCACACAGCTAGTAAGTATAAAGTGTCTGAGGCCAAATTTAAACTCATGTCCTCCTGCCTCCAAGGCCAGAGTTCTATCCACTGTGCCACCTAGCTGCCCCACAATGGGTACTTCTAAGACAAGTTAACTTCACAGAGTCTCAGAGTTGGAAGAGAAAGCTTAGAGGTCACCTGGTCAAATCCATTTTGAAATATGAATGTGGGCTGTCAGCATGTATTCATCCAGCCATGGCTTAAAAACCTCTAGTGAGGAAGAAACTACTCTTCTAGAAGGCAGCCCTTTCTTCCACTTTAGAGCATCTCTACTTGTTAGGTAGTTGTCTTGGGGTTTTTTTTTTTTTTACCCAAGTTTGCCTCTTTACTACTTGTACTCATTGCCCCTAGTTATTTTCTCTAGAACCATGCCTTATTTTGGTCTTATTCTTGTAACATGTGACAGCCCTACAAATACTTGACAGCTTTCATGTTCTCCCTAAGACTTCTCTTGGCTAAGTATCCCTATATCTTTTAGCTGTTCCTAATATGAACCCTAGGTCCTTCATCATTCTGGTTGTTCTCCTCTATACACAGTCCAGTTTATCAATTCCTTTCCTATGCTGTGATACCCAGAATGGTCACAATATAGTGATATGGAATCTGACAAGTCATAGTAACCTCATTGCTCAAAGATGTGCTTTTCATCTTGTAGCCCATGGTGGCATTAGCTTTTTTGCTGCCTTAATGCCGCTCATATTTAACTTAGAAATCACTAGCCATGCCTCTCTTTTTATGTACTTTGGAGGTTGCTTTTCATTTTAAGCTGAGGTGCTGTGAATAGCACCCTTAGTTCTTCCGAGTTTTTAAGTCAAAGGTCTAAATTTAATCTCTGACTTTCAGATTTTTTTCCCCTGGGTTCTCAATATCTGTCCCTGCACTCCTTTTGCCTTTACTCTTGTCTTTTTTTAAAGAATTTTATTGTCATTATAACCGTGCTAGGCACTGACATAGCATTCACTTTAACTTATAACTAGGACTATGATAACAATCACATTGAATACATTTATATAGTACTTTTGTAGTGTTTATAAAGCATTTTCCTACAACAACTTTATGAAGTAGGCAATACATATACATATATATACACATATATATACATCCATTTTTTTTTCCATTTTTACTGATGAAGAAACATATGTAGTTGTGGGAGAGTGTGCCTCAGGTTTATGAGGAAGGTATTTCATTACTGTTTCTTAAGGTACCATTTTAATTAAATGCCTTTGCTTTGAGCTAATTATACGCTTTGATTATTATCAGTGGGGGCTCATTTGCAGTAGTTTTAGGGGTATAGACCCACCAAGTACCTCAGAATTGAGATAATGATCATTGGAGATTACTGACAGTTCTTACTTTATGTAAATTCTCATTCAACTTTACATAAAGAATTCTGAAAGAAACCCACATTCCTGAAAAACACCTTTGTTAACTTTACTGTACAGTTTTATGCATTCTCCCTCTCTCTCTCTCTCTGATCCTGCCCCTCAGCTTAGCATTCAGTGGCTCTTGTTCCCTCCCCTTAACCTGCCCCGCCCCCTCCAAAAAAGAAATCCTCCAAGGGAAAACAGAAGAACAGATGCACAGAGAAAGCATCACTGCCACTGCAGTGGCAGATCAAGGGCTTGGCTTGAGACCTCTGGTGGCAACACAAAAGACCTTTCTCTTGCTCTACTCTCTTGCCCATCATGTGTCAATGAGTATCTGTCTTCCATTTTTTCCGCTGTCTACACTTGGGTATATCATCTGTCCCTGGACCCTACATATTAGCAGTTCTTTGTCTGTGTCCATGCCCAGCCCCTATATATCTGTATCTTCTTCCTCTTAGTTCTGACCTCCATGTAGCTGGCTCCAGCCCCATGTTCCTCCTCCTGCTCTTACTTCTCTGTCCTCAGCCCCCACATGTCTTTGAACCGTGTGCCAACCCCCTCTCTCCATGGGCATGTGTCCCCCTTCCTGCCTCCATCATTCCCTTTTCCACATTGGCAGGCAAATTTGCATTAGGTAAAAATCATTTTACATAGATGTCTATAGAACAATCCGCTTATACAAAGCAAGAACTGCCTGCACAATCATCCTGCAAGTTAGGGGTAGGGTGGAAGGAAGAACGGTAGGAGGGGTGTGTGCCCCTGGATGTTATATACTATGTTATGGATATCCTTTGAAGGGATGAGAAGGAAACCTTCCCACAAGGGATACCAGCTCAAATTTCTCCCAGATCTAGATTCATTCTGAGGAAACCTGTCCACAAAGGGTAGGGTAAAGGCATGGATCAGATTTCTGTCACTTTTATTCTACCCCTCTTTGAACTGCAGTGAGATCTGTGAAACAAAATTTAAGTATGGCTCATGTTTAGAATCTTCCTAAAATATGACAGGTTCCCTTCTAGAAAAATTACTCAGTGTGCAGTATGACTATCAGGTATAGAACAGCTTTTTTTTTATTTCCTCTACCACAGAAAATGCTTAAAACTCAAAATACTCTCTAGCACTCAGTAACAAATACAGAAAATGTAAAATGTCTGAAATAACCCATTATGCTTATTTTACTCTCACCCCAAAATTAACGACCCTTTGTTGATTCAAATCATCACCAATAATTTATTAAGCACCTACTAATGTGGGTAGCTAGGTAGTACAGTAGATAGAGTGCCAGGCCTGGAGTCAGGAAGACCTGAGTTCAGATCTGACCACAGACACTTACTAGCTGCGTGACCCTGGGCAAGTCACTTAACCCCTTTTTGACTCAGTTTATTCATCTGTAAAATGAACTGAAAAAGGAAGAAAGAAATGGGAAACCATTCCAGTGTCTGCCAAGAAAACGCCAAATGGGGTCACAAAGGGTCAGACACAACTGAAACAAATGAACAAAAACAACAAAAATACTGAAAGCTGGGGATATAAAGAAAGTCTTTTGCTCTTTAGGAGTTACAGTCTAATGGGGGAGAACACAAACAACTACACACAAGCAAGGTGTATATAAATTGGAGACAATCTCAGACGAAAGGCCCTAGAATTAAGAGGAATGGAAAAGGCTTCTTGCAGAAGTGGGAAGCCAGGAGACAGCCAGTGATAATTCATTGAGTCAGGAGATGGAGTGTCTTGTGTACCTGGGTGAGGAACAGCAAGGTAACCAGTGTCACTAGATTGTGGATTACATAAAGTAGAATAACATAAAAGAAGATGTGAAAGGCTAGAGGGGACCAGATTATAAAGTACTTTAAAAGCCAGTCTTACCTGTTTCTGGAGATTATAGGGGGATAGCTGTTTGTGGGGACAGCTGAGGAAATATTTCATATTCATCTCAGATTTGCACTCTAAGCAAGTCATAAGGTCCAGTTGCCCTGGCTGTTGAGGCCATGGCCTTTTATAGTTATTCAGCTACAGGATAATATTAGTGGTGGCCACTACTTAGGGTTACAGTTAAAGTTGGGACATCATCTAAAATTGATCAAATGTTATTCTTGAGCCATATTTTTCTCCTTGCTTTTCCAACACTAGACTTTGCCTATTTTGTTTCCCCACAGCCTATTCAGTGGTGTTAAGTTTTTGTGTTTTTTTCCAGCATCTGTAATTTGGGAAAATAAATTAAGACTGCTATCAAAGTGTTAAGTTTCACTGCCTCTTACTGTTTTAAATAACATAGTGTGTGAAGTTAAAGTTGTAAATCTGTTCTTTCTTTCTTTAGTGCATGAACAGAAATATTGCCTTAACTCAGGCACACTACTTGGAAAAAGAAGAGAAAAGCCTTCCTCCTCCTAGGTTGGTAGAAATTAAAATTTCCCTCCACTTTTCCCTCAACTTATTTTATGGCCTTCATGTGGACAAAGACCATGTAATATGTTTTGAAATGTTTCTAAAAGATTGCTTCATGAAAGAAGAACTTTTTTTGCTAATGTTGAAGTACAATACTTTTTTTTTTAAATCTCAAGCCGGTATTTTAATTTGTAAGACCAAAGCACAAGGTCTTCGGATTCACAAACTTTATAAGAATGTTCACCTAATAGAAGTTAACTTTGTATTGAGTGCTGAACACCCTGGAAGTAAACTGAATAGGTATATGTGTGGTAAAATAACAGTAAAAAGAATACAGAGGAGCAGGGATTAAGCAAATTATTTTATTGACAGTTTTTGAATTGAGCAGATTTATAAGTTAAGCATAAGGCAAATGGGGTACCACTTTAATGATGCTCTCAAGAAAATTTTTTCCTGTCTACTTTTCAGCACAAGTTGGGAATTTCTGTCTTAGCGTATGTTATGTCACATTGAATAGACTCATAAAGATACCTGACTAAACAGAGAATTTCCATGTAAAAGTAGGAAATCAGGCTCTGGAAGTACAGCAGGTGATTCAGTTCTCAACCTACTTGAGAGGAACTAATTGTGTTAGAAGCTTTAGCAAGAGAAATAGATAGTGAGTCAGCCATTGCTTAGATTGTGTTGTGGTAGCACTTTCTTTTGAAAAACAGTAATAAAACATCCCCTAAAATCCCTTTTCTCACAGTATTAGAATTGTGGTGACAGTAGAACAAACTGATGAAGAACTCGAGAAAGCTGCATCTACAATCAAAGAAGCTGCACAGTCCATCCTGACTTAGACATCATCAGTGAACTTAATATGTTTCAAGAAGATGCATCATCTGTGTGTCAGTCTGTGGTATACGGACACCTCAAAAGAATTCAAAGTCTTTGTGGGATATCCTTTGACCAAGAGCTTGCAGTTGTTTACGTGAATCATTCCATAGAGGTACAGACAAAAAGTATGAATGTAAGAGGAATGGTTTAACACATACATCACACACACACACACACACACACACACACACACACACACACACACACACCCCACTCCAATAAGTACCAAGAGCAATTCTGTCAGAGAAACACTAAATGTATCTAAGCAGAATCTGAACTGTATTGTTTAGTAGTATTTGATTGAGATTTTCATTAATACCAGTATTTTTAATAGTCATTTTCCACTTTTTCAACTTTCACAATTAAGTATTTTTCCTTCTAAAATTGAAAGTTCTTTAAGCACTCTTTAGTTCCTAAGATTCCTTATAGAAATGATTTAATGAAACTTTGAGGAACAGTTATACATAAATGAAACTTATCAATGATTATTGAATATATGTAGTTCAGCCCCACTTTTTCACAGTTCTCCTTAATCCTGTTATGCTAAATGATAGATAATGTCTTAAGGAAACTATATATATTTTTTGCTATTACTATGAATTTTTTATTTTAATATACTGTGCTCTGAAATTTTTTGTTACACACTAAAAGCATCTCTAATAGAGAAAATGTTCTTACACAGTCCATATTGTTTATGCTTGCTTTCTAAGGTGGGAAGTTTTAAATCAATTTATTTAATGTATTTGATCTTTACATATATTATGTGTTGACTTCTGATCTATTTGGGGTAGGAGATTATTGTGATTATTCAAATATTTAAATTACGACCTTTATATGTTTTAGGATATTTTAAATGTATATTTTTTTGTATCATAGGGAGATATCAGTTGTAAGTTTTCTTTGTGTTAAGGGAACACAAAATGGTCTTCCTTACTGCTTTTATGATATCAAAAATCCACACAGATAATACAAAAGCTCTAAGATAAAATTTTAAGCTGTATTTTAATTGTTTTCTCTTTAACAATCAAAACTATTCTGTCATTATTTTCAATAAATGCAAATAATGGATAAATTGTATATTGAACGTTTCTTCCCTCATCAGTGGTAACAAATAAAATTATAAAAATTGTTCATTTTTGATAACTAGCTATATTAATAATATGTGGATTCTAGTACAGTTTATGTCACAGTATGTTGAAAAATGCTTTGTGTTTTGCCTAAGGGGTTTTAATGGTGGTTGCTGCTTCAATGATTACAGTACTCTAATGGGGATGAGCCTTTGTTTTTGATGTTTTGGTTTTTTTTTGTTTTTTTTTTGGAGGCAGTCAGGGTTAAGTGACTTGCCCAGGGTCACACAGCTAGTAAGTGTCTGAGGCTGAATTTGAACTCAGGTCCCCCTTCAGGGCTGCTCTCTATCCACTATGCCACCTAGCTGCTGTTCAAAATAAAATTAAACATTTTCCTAATATATTTCTCCTAAAACTTCAGAAGAATGCTTTTTGATTCTAATTTTTTATAAGCATATTATGGTGTTCTTGTTGCTGGGTAGGTCAACTTTTCCAGTTTCCTTTTTTAGCCCCTTCTTATCACATTCACACACCCCCACCCCACCCCAAAGGAGAAAAAAAAAAAGGTATAAAATCTAAAGTTGTTGTTCTGAGATCCTATCTGCTTTAAACCTGGATCACTACTGGCTTTAAGTAAACTAACTTCATAACTGTTACACTGGTTATACATTTTATAATTATAAAATCAGGATAATGGTTTCTACTTGTATAACTTTTTAATTGTTTGTAAAGCCCTCTGAGATATAGGGATGTATCTAAAATGCAAACCTCATTTAAAGGCAGGAGAAATAATTCATTTTTTTGGATGTATGGTTTGCCTGTTTGGGGCAAGAGGGAAGGCTAAATGTTAGGATTTGTAGATTCTCTTAGCCCATTCAAGCAGTATTATATGTAAATTAGATGTGTTCTGAAAATCATAACTCAGGAAGTCAATAGGATAGATTTTAAATAATTCACCAAATTTTGAATCATTCCCAAATGTGTTTCAGTGACTACAGATGTACCAAAATCTTTTAGAAGCTTTAGGAAACACTGATGATAATCCCAGTCATTCAGAAGACCTTACCATCATCAAAGTCATTATAGCCTATTAGTTTGTCCCCAGCCTAAATGAAGGCTTAGGTAGGATCATAATCTGTTGCTTTAGACCACATTATCTTTCATAATCATGGTTTTTTGCTTTTGTTTTTGTTTTTTTTGGCTGATTTTCTCTTACAACCCCTACTGTTCTCAGGAATTTTCTCTTTCATCATCTCTTTTTAAAAACTGCTTAGATCCCCTTAGGAGAGTCTCCCTTATCAAATAATTGGCTTTCTGGTACTCCAGAGGTTTAATTAATAATTATCCTTTCTGGAAATGTTAAATATGTACAAGCCACTGTGCTAAAGTGTTAGAGAAAACACAAAGGTGAATAGAATGCTGTCCTTGCACTCAGAGTCTTTAACTCCTCTGGACTTCTCTGGTGTGGCCCAAAAAGCTCTTCATCCCCCAAAATCACAGCAGCCCTGGATTCACAAACTCACACCTGGAAAGTACTCCCGGCCACTGGTGATGTTCCCTCTGATTGTGAAGTCTTCTCCCAGAGTCTCCATTTAAGGAGGGCAACCAAGTTAGCCATATCTTCATTTCTCATTAGGCTGCTGTACTCATCTGGATTTCTCCATCATGACTAGCATACATTCTTCCCCTCCCAATTTTCAGCTTCCTTTTATGAGTTGTCTGACTCATTAAAATGTAAGCTCTTTGAAGACAGGGACTGTCTTTCTTTTTGCTTATGTTTGTATTCCCAGTGCCTAGCCCATAGTAAGTGCTTAATAAATGTTTGTTGACTGACTCTATTAAGAGAGTAAGCACATGTAAACAGATAAAATTCAAATTCTTAGAAAGGACAATGGAACCTAAAGATCAGTCTTTCTGGACAGTTAAGCAGGCTGGACTAGAAAAATGCCATGACAACATATATATAGGTTTTCTAAGACTTTTGAAAAAAGAATAGTTGAAGCCTTTAAGCTTGCATACTTGCTAAATGCTTCACCTTGCTGTTGCTCCAGATATGGAAGAGGCCTCACTTTTTTTACAGCTATTTTCCAGTTTCTTCTTCACCACCATGTTTGACTCATGCCTCTTCTAGTCCTGTAGAAGGGGTAGAGCAGCTGCCTCCATGTTTGGCACTGTTATTCCTCTCCTATAAAAGCTTTAGTGGATCTGTAATACGTATAAGATAAAATGCAAGCTCTGCCATTTTGACTTTTAAAGTCCTTCAAAATCTGGGATCAACCTTTCCAGATTTATTTAATAGTACTCTTTACACACTGTATTTCAACGAAAGTAGCCTACTTAACAGTTCTTCCAGTCTCTTTATTCACATAGACCCTTGCACCTGGAACATTCTACCTATTCACCTTTGCCTCCTGGAATCCTTGGCTACCTTAAAGGTTCAGTTCAGTTGTCACTCCTTAAACAAGGCCACTTTTTGGTGCTCTGTTTCCTCTGAAAACAGTGAAGGAAGGGAGTTACATTCCATTGTGACCGGAAGGGAGAACACATGTTGTAGGTGGTTCTTGACTCAGACTAATCTCCCAGTGGTTTATGTCTGATAATGGAATGAAATTAAACATTGGTCATCCAATAGTTAACAAAGGGAGCTTTACTTAGCCATAGCATAAAAAGTCTATTCAATGAGGATATACTCTCAGCTTTAACAGATATAGCCCTCCTAAGCTTCCATATAGAAACTAGTCAGCAAGGTAGGATGTGACAAGCAGTGTTGGGATAAACTAAGTCTGAAAGGCCCCAACACCATTTAGACACTTTTTTTTTTGCCCTATGTGGCCAAGAGGCCACTAAGAAACAACACCAATAGCTATGTGGCTTGAGCCTTAGTCCTCTGATCCAATCAAATCTTGAAGATAGCTTCTTTGCCTTTTAAGGAAAGAACTAGCCTTACTTACGTTAACAGGGGAATAAGAGTGAGGGTGAGGGTGGGGGAGGAGCCCTTGTAGATATGAATCCCATCACACCCCACCCCTTAGTTGGCAAGGTCTTCTAGGGTACCTTTCACTATTTAAATGGCTTTAGGGCTGTTACTGGATAACCCTGATATCAAGGATATGCAAGCTACTTGGCTTAAGCCATACTGAAAGAAAAAGAAGAAAAGAAAAAAGACTAACAAAAACAAGAAATTTAAGCCCTCCCCTGTTTCCTTAACAGAGTACCCTAATGTGAAGAGAATTGTCATTCATGAGAACAAACCCCCAAATCTGAAATAGTTTTAGAAAGAAATTTATTAGATCATTTGGTAGAGCTCAGCAAGCTGGAAAGAAGGTGTGGCTCCCTCTTATCCAGCCTCTGAAGGGTTTACATTATGTAGGATTTAGACAAGAGTACCTGTGTAACAACAACCAGAGAGGTCAACTTGAAAACAAGGTAGATTGAGATGGCTATCTGTAAATATAAACATTCAGTAAAATTTGGGCAAAGCCAAAACCTGAAGGGAACACAAAACACAAGCTTGGGTGTACCCAAAACATTGAACAGTATAATAATGTTTTCCAAAGAATATAATAAATCATTTTCCACAGAATGAAGACTAGAAATCCTAGGCTTTACCTCCTCACTTTGGAAGGACCGAGTCCCAGATCTCAATGATCTGATCCATGGGCTGAGTGATGCCAAATTTTTTCAGTTCAAAAGTGGGTATCTGGATGTAAACAGTGATAATGAGCCAGAACAGCACCAGACATCCATCAGGTCTTACAGCATGACTGGTGACATTTCAGTCATTTAATCAAGTCTCATGATGAGTCTGTCATCTGTATTAAGGTAGCTAAGATGCAGCCTTCCTCCATCCTAGGAGAGGCAGAGTAGGGTAGTACCACATTTTTCCTCATTTAGAGTCCTGTACTAAGGGGCTGCCCCCTACTATAGTTCAGGATAATCACCAAGTGACCTAAGGGATTTCTTTCTAATACAGCCAGTGTTGTTGTAACTCATTTTGACAATAGAAATTTGTTCTAACTCGATTGATATATTAGGGAATAATTTGAACATAATGCTAATTTCTCATTTGCTTATGCATGATTTCATCTATGAGAAACAGCAAGAATATAGAAAATCACTACTTCACAATAATTCACAAGCTGTAATGCTCACTTCTACAAATTTCAAGGCTTCTTTAAGGTAGAGTACCATATTGTATATATTCTGGTACAGGAGTAGTGGTCCATGACATACACCCACACTCCACTCCTCCCCTATGGCTACAGCTTCCAGGTTCCAAAGTTGTATCCCGTGACGACCACCCTCTCACCTTTAACTGTTCACTTTGTCAGCCTGGCCATGTCAGAACCAGGGCATAGGTCAAGCAGTGGCCTGAGGCCATTGTTGCCACCACTTTTTGTCATAGTTTTTTATGTATTTCTTAACCATTTAACTTGTACAAAACTGCTGCAGTTTTTATTAGGTTCCTATATTTTTTATGTCACTGACAAAAGTTTTTGAGTGTGTATCTCCCCATTTCTCATCTGCCTGCACCACTCAGACTTCTTTGATTTCTCCACCATGCCTACAAGTTGGTTATCTTTCCCCTAACTCCCTTTCAGCTTCCCTTTTGTGTATTGTTTTCTTCCATTAAATTATAAACTCCTTGAGGGCAGGGGCTATCATTTTTCGTTTGATATTTGTGTCCTCAGTGCTTAACACAATGCCTGGCACAGAGTAGGCAGTAATAAATATTGACTAATTGTTGTGTTCCTAACTAAAATTTTGCAAAAGCCCAATGGTTTTTAATTGCGTGATTTTGCACAGCATGACTTTTAGGAATTCATATCACATTGTAGCAGAATTGACTGTATGTATTTACCATAGTTATGCAAAAACAATTTTACCTACACCATGTTGTTAGAAAGAGACCTATTAACTACCCCATCTGTCCCCCAAACTCCTTATCAGTCAGTAAACAGTAATTAAGCACCTACTATGTGCCAAGCACTATATTAAGTGGAGATACATAGAAAGGTAAAAAATAGTCCCTGCTCTCCAGGAACTCATATTTTAATGGTGGTAAAAACATGTAAGCAGTTATTTACAAACAGAATAAATTGGATGTAACAGAAGAAAGTAACTAGAATTAGGAGGATCCAGAAAGGCTTCCTCTAGATTAAAAGGTGGGATCTTGTGGGAACTTGAAGAAAGCCTGGAGGCTATGATGAGGAAAGAGAGAGTTCCAAGAATGAGGGATAGCCAGTGAAAATGCCTGGAGTCAGGATATATGAAGTGTCTTATTTAAGAAACAGCAAGGAGGCCAGTGTCACTGCATTGCAGCTGACATGAAGGTGAATAAATTATAAGAAGACTGGAAAGGTAAGAAGGGACCAGATTATGAAGAACTTTGAAAGCCAAACAAGGAATTTGGAGATGATAGGGAGCCGCTGAAATTTATTGCTACGAGAATAGAAGGTATGATTTTTTTTTTTTTGTGAAGGAGACGAGTTATGGAGGACACATGTTATAAGATCTGTATATGATCTTGGAAGTACTAGGAAGCCACTGGAATTTATTGAATAGGGGGATCACATAGATAGCTTTTGGAACATCAATTTGACAACTAAATGGAGGATGGACTGGAGTGGATCAAGTATTTCAGAGAGCATAATGAGTGAGTAACTTTAGAGTGTTAAATTGAGTAGTTTAAGTTGAGGGGGATGAGAGCAATGGAGCAGGTAGTAGAATACGGAGAACAGAATTTCAGTAATGACCATGAGGGGTTAGACATCATTGGATGGGGAAACAATGACCATGTGGAAGTTAGTTAATTAATCACTGACAAATGAATTCAGATGAGTTACTAACCACTAATGATCCATCCCAGAGTGGAGTCTTCTCAGGATGTTAGGCAGCTCAGGTGAGTAGACCAGTTTGGAGATATGATGGAATGTCATTTCTCCCTTATCTTTTTGTAGGCAGGCCAAGAGACAGGCAGAGGGAATAAAAAGGAATGGTCTCTCTATCACCTGCAGGCAGGAAGGATCCCCTGCCAATGCAAAGAGGCAAGTCCAGGGAACCAGCATTTGATAGAATATAGTCTCTTTGATCACCTGCTGGCAAGAAGAGGCCAGGTAAGGAGACTGGCACACAAGGAATGGCATAGTGTTCCCAAATTCCCAACATTAATCATTTGCTTTCTGAAATGACAGTTCCCAAAATCATATTAATCATTTGAGCCAGAGAATTTTGCAAGATGCAGCTACAAAAGGAAATTCCTGTTTGAAACTTAAAAAGGCAATCTCCCTCAAAGAGGAAAGCAGGAGTCAAGCACAAAAGAATTTACTCCTACCTGGTGCAAAAAATGCCAACTGAACACCATAATCCCAGGTTGTGTGTGATCATAAATAACTTACAGCCCTACTGCTCCAGAAAGTGTGATCAGAAATTCAAAGTGGATTCAAAACTTTGTTGCTTAAGTGTTCACTCGTTTTTGTTATTATGTCACTACTTAGTTTGTTACTGAATCTGTGACTTCCCATTGATACATCTTAACATTTGACTTAAATAGTCTTTAATCAAATAAAAGACCTTGTTATATAATTTATTTTGAAAGCCATTATGAAAATAATTGTAAATTTGGACAAGGAAAGGAGACTGTTTTGTTAAGAGCTTGTGAATTTTCTGACTGAATGTATCTTTGGACAGTTAAAATTTAATTATAGCTGAAAAATATTAGAGAATATAAATTAATATGGGCCCAGTGATGGGCTGTATGTCTGTCATACAACAAAACTAACTAAATTCAGAAAATCTTTTGACCACCATGTTAATCATCATGTGATGAATGTTGATTTAGAGTACAGCAGTTCATGAAAAAAAATTACTAAACTATGGAAAGAGTTTCTATCTGAATAGGTTGAAATAATCACACAAATAAAATCACAGATCCTTAAGGCATTGAAGTAAGTTAAGAACTAAGTGGCTATTCTTTGACCAAAGTGATTCACTGGCCTAGACCCTATCACTAAATAATTTAGGGAGAATAAAATTATGCAAAGTGGATAAGGAAGCTCAGGTCTTTATACTGCTGCATATATAATCTCAGATCAGGCATTTAGTATAAAACTTAATGAAGTAAATTTTGGCCATTCAGAAAGGAATCCAATTTTTGTCTCCCTTATCTGGCTTTGTCAAGTATTATCCAGAAAATATGCAAAGGATATATTCTAACTCCTAAGGAAGGCCATATGAGGAACTGAAAGAGACTTCTCTCCCTGCAAAAACTTTCCCCAGAAGCCCAAAACTACTATACTTGAGCTAGCTTCTGGATTTAATATGTGGAATCCAAAGAAATGAGGAATCAGATACTTTCTCAGAAACAGTTTATCAAATATTAATTGCACTTACTGTTAAACTTTAGCTCACTCACTGTAACTAAAACATTTAAAAAAAACTCAGAAGATGGCAAAGCAGTGACTGTCTTGAGCTCTCTCCCAAAGCCCTCCAAATACCTAAAAAAAATTGCTCTAAACAAATTCTAAAGCAGCAGAACCCACAAAAAGACAGAGTGAAACAAATTTCGAGCCAAAGACAGACTGGATGGTTGATCGGAAAGGTATATCGCACCAGGCAGGGAGAGGAGCTCAGTTCAGAGTGGGCACACAGGCCACAGCAACCCTGGAGCAGGCCTCAGAGGACTGAATTTTGGGCAGCTGTGGTGGTTTCCAGACTTCTCAACCCAGCGATGCCAAAGACAACATGGAAGGTCAGTGGGAAAAGTCTGTGACTGCAGTGAGAGAGGAGCTAGGTCTCAGCTGCAAGTCTTGAGCGCGGCCTGGGGCAGCAACTGTTTCCTGAGCTTCCAGCCCACAGACTGAGGGGGAATCGAGTGGCTGATGAGAGGGGGATTGCAAGGATCTCTTTGCCAGTGCTGAGGCAGGAATCTCTTGCTTTACCAGTGCTTGGATCTGGGTCACAGTTCTGAGGGGCAGTCCTGGGGCTAGGAGGAACTCTGGTGTGGTAGAGCTTGTTGTGGTGGTGGAGAGGAAACACCTCGCTCCTTATCATACCACCTTGGAAGAAATGAAAATTTACAGGTCCCTAGAAGTACCTCTGAAAATAGCTGTACAAACCCCCGAAGCTTGGGACAGTACGCTCTTCGCATTGGAAGCAGACTTTTACCTTAACAAAGAGTTTAAAACTCAAGTAATTGGCCAGGATCATGAGTAAGCAGCGCAAAAAGAGTCAGACTATACTATCTTACTTTGGTGACAAAGAAGATCAAAACATACAACCAGAAGAAGACAATGAAGCCAAAGCTCCTACATCCAAAGCCTCCAAGAAAAATATGAATCAGTCCCAGGCCTTGGAAGAGCTCAAAAGGGATTTTGAGAAGCAAGTAAGAGAAGTAGAGGAAAAACTGAGACTGATGCGAGAAAATCATGAAAAACAAGTCAACAGCTTGCTAAAGGAGACCCAAAAAAATACTGAAGAAAATAACACCTTAAAAAATAGCCTAACCCAAATGGCAAAAGAGGTCCAAAAAGCCAATGAGGAAAAAAATGCCCTAAAAAGCAAAACTGGCCAAATGGAAAAGGAAGTCCAAAAGATTACTGAAGAAAATACTTTCTTAAAAATTAGAATAGAGCAATTGGAAGCTAGTGACCTTATGAGAAATTAAGACACTGTGACACAAATCCAAAAGAATGAAAAATTAGAAAACAATGTGAAATATCTCATTGGAAAAACAACTGACCTGGAAAATAGATCCAGGAGAGAGAATTTAAAAATTATTAGACTATCTGAAAGCCATGATCAAAAAAAGAGCCTAGACATCATCTTTCAAGAAATTATCAAGGAAAACTGTCCTGATATTTTAGAACCAGAGGGCAAAATAGAAATTGAAAGAATCCACTGATCTCCTCCTGAAAGAGATCCCCAAAGGAAAACTCCTAGGAATATCATAGCCAAATTCCAGAGTTCCCAGGTCAAGGAGAAAATATTTCAAACAGCCAGAAAGAAACAATTCAAGTACTGTGGAAACACAATCAGGATAACACAAGATTTAGCTGCTTCTACATTAAGGGACCGCAGGGCATGGAATATAATATTCTGGAGAGCAAAGGAGATAGGATTACAACCAAGAATCACCTACCAAGCAAAATATAAAATATAAATAAAATATAAAATATAAAAAGTATAATCCTGCAGGGGAAAAAATGGTCATTCAGTGAAATAGAGGACTTTCAGGCATTCTTGATGAAAAGACCAGAGTTGAATAGAAAATTTGATTTTCAAATACAAGACTCAAGTGGAACATGAAGAGGTAAACAGGAAAGAGAAAATCATAAGAGACTTATTAAGGTGGAACTGTTTACATTCCTGCATGGAAAGATGATATTTGCAACTCATGAGACCTTTGTCAGTATTAGGGTAGTTGGAGGGGAAAGAATTATATGTACATATATATAGATATAGATAGATAGATAGATAGATAGATAGATAGAGGGCACAGGGTGAGTTGAAAATGAAGGGGTCATATCTGGAGAATAAAATTAAGGGGTGAGAGAGGAATATACTAGAAAATTAAGGGGTGAGAGAGGAATATACTAGAAGGAGAAAGGGAGAGGTAGAATGGGGTAAATTATCCCACAAAAAAAAAAACATAAAAGAAAAGGCTCTTACAGTGGAGGGGAAGTGGGGGAAGGTGAGAGGGAATGAGTGAATCTTATTCTCATAGAATTTGACTTAAGGAGGGAATAACATACACACTCAATTGGGTATGGAAACGTGTCTTACCCTACAGGAAAATAGGGGAGGAAGGAGACAAGAGAGTAGGGGGATGATAGAGAGGAGGGCAGACTGGGAAAGGGAGTAATCAGAAGCAAATACTTCTGAGGAGGGACAGGGTCAAAAGAAGGAATAGAATAAGTTGGGGGGGGCAGGATACGATTAAGGGAAATAGAGTTGGTTGGGGCAGCTAGGTGGCACAGTGGATAGAGCACCGGCCCTGAAGTCAGGAGGACCTGAATTCAAATCTGGCCTCAGATCAAACACTTGTCACTTACTAGCTGTGTGACCCTGGGCAAGTCACTTAACCCCAATTGCCTAAAAAAAGAAATAGAGTTAGTTTTTCACAGCATGTCTACTATGGAAGTGTTTTCCATAACTGCACATATATAACCTATATTGAGTTGCTTGCCTTATCAATGAGGGCAGGTGGGGAGAGAGGAAGGGAGAAAATTTGGAACCCAAAGTTTTAAAAACACATGTTTAAAAAAATGTTTTCACATGCAACTGGGAAATAAGAAATACAAGAAATAGGGTACAGAAATCCATCCTACCCTACAGGAAAATTGAAGGGGAAGGGGATAAGAGAAGGGGGGGAGAGATAGAAGGGAAGGCAGACTAGAGGAAGGGGTATTTAGAATGCATGCCATCTTGGGGTGGGGGGAGAGGTGAGATGGGGTGAAAATTTGGAACTCAAAATCTTGTGGAAATAAAGGTTGAAAACAAAAAAAATATAAAAATTACTATTAAAAAAAAAGACAGTGCATAGCACATAGTAGTTACTTAATAGTATTTATTGATTGGTTGATAGGCAAAGTTGGAAATATACTAAACCAATAAATAATTTTAATAACAAGAAAAAAAATAAAAAAATAAAAATAAAAAAACCAAACATTTTCTCCCAGGTCATGTGTCAAACAAGAAGGAAGACTCCATATTTTCTTTGATCCTTACTACCTCTCAAACCTCTCTAAAACAAAAACTACTCACCAAAGACAAAGCAATATCAGCTGTCTCTGTGGTCTAGGACACCAGGAATCCAAAAGAGGATGAAAACTCAATGTCAAAATAAGTACATGATTTACACATAAGCAGTGATACCAAAATCAAATTAGGAGAGCATGGAATAATTTATTTGTAAGACCTATGGATAAGGGAAGAATTAGGGGGAAATTTTATAGCTATCTCTGATAAGGGCCTCATTTTTCAAATATATAGAGAACTAAGTAAAATTTATAAAAATACAAGTCATTCCCCAATTTATAAGTGGTCAAAGGATATGAACAGGCAGTTTTCCAGCAAAGAAATCAGAGCTATCTTAGTCATATGAAAAAAATGTTCTAAATCACTACTGATTAGAGAAATGCAAATTAAAACAACTCTGAGGTACCACCTCACACCTATCAGATTGGCTAATATGATAGAAAAGGAAAATGTTAAATGTTGGAGGGGGTGTGGGAAAATTGGGCCACTAATGCTCTGTTGATGGAGTTGTGAACTGATCCAACTATTCTGGAGAACAATTTGGAACTGTGCCCAAAGGCCTATAAAATTGTGCATACCCTTTGATCCAGTCATACCATTGCTAGGTCTATATTCCAAAGACATCCAAAAAAAGGGTGGGAAGGAGACTTATTTTAATAAAAAATATTTATAGCAGCTCTTTTTTGTGGTGACCAAGAATTAGAAATTAAAGAGATGCCCATCAATTGGGGAATGACTAAACAAGCTGTGTTATATGATTGTGATGGAATATTATTGTTCTATAGGAAATGACAAACAGGATAATTTCAGAAAAACCTAGAAAGACTTACATGAACTGATGCAAAGTGAAGTGAGCAGAACCAGGAGAATGTTGTACATAGTAATAGCAATATTGTGTGATGAAGAACTGTGAATGACTTAGCTATACTCGGCAATGCAATGATCCAAGAAAATATCAAAGGACTCATGATGAAGCATGCTATCTTTCTCCAGAGAAAGAATTGTTACTGTCTGAATAGAACTGGAACATGAGTTTTCATTTTCTTTCTTCTATTCTTTTTTTTATCCAAATCTTCTTGTACAAAATGACTAATATGGAAATCTTTTGCATGATTGCTTATATATGACCTATATTGGATTGCTTACCATCTCAGGGAGGGAAGGAGGGAAGAGTGGAAGGGAGGGAAATATAGAATTTGGAAGTCTAAATGTTAAAAAAAAAAGTTTAAAAATTGCTTTAAGGTATAATTGGGAAAAATAAAATATTATATATATTTCAAAAGATTAAAAACCCCATGAATGTGCCTAACTCATGTTCATTCAGCAACCCCTCCCTAACCACCCACCACACTCCCAGCAGGAAGGTTAGCTAGTGTTGTCAGTAGCCACCAGACCCACAAACTTGAAACAAAATGTAATTCCATACCCTGACCAGACCTTTTCTCTTTCCAGTGCCATAAAAATCAAAGCTTCAAACTACAGAAATTTGTTCAGGTTTTGATAGTCAGAGCCACAGCAGCATTCTGTACTACAAAAGATCTCTGCAGGTGAACAAATATAGAGGGGAAAGGGCAGGGTATGTATCTAGGTTTGAAATAGAATTCAGCCCCACACCCTGACCACACCCCCTCCTCCCTAGAGCTTTGGATATCCAAACTCCAAATGATATCTCTCATCCCAGGCTTCAATGGCGCCTGTATGGCAGCACTCTGTATTGCCAGGTCAGAGAACTGAAAAATAGGAGTGCTGCAGAAGGGATAGGCAGGCAAGGAAGGATGGGAAACTGTGTGGTTGGGTACTCCACTAAGCCTGAGGTAAACCGCCCAGCATCCAACTGGGGCCAGTTCTGTTCCTCTAAAAGTTATTTGGGGCAGAGACTTAAGCTGGTGAACCATGAATTACCCAGTGTGGGAGAAGGATGAGCTGCTTTGAGATCCAACCCCCAGGGAAAATGTCACAAGAGTATAGGAAAGCAGAAAGTGAGCAATAGGGGATAAAAAAAAATGGGAAGAAACTGAAATTACCAAAGGAGGTAAGAGAACTCAAAGACTTTGAGCTTAAGTAGATAAACCAACAGGACAGGCATTAAAAAACAAAGGAAATATGGCCTCCAGATCTAGTAAACATGTTCAGGCATTTATGAATAAATACACAAAACAAAGGAGAACAGTTCAATATCCAATAGGACAGAGGACCTGTGGGTTTTGAGGAGAAAATGGAACTATAACATGTTGAGTGGTTTAAAGGGAAATTGAGAATTGTGAGAGATTTATGCCCTGCACAGATTTTTTTTTCAGAAGAGAAAAATTTTAATCTGCCATGACAAATCTCACAAAAAAAGAAAATAGAGTAAATAATTTGAAATGCAATTCACAAAAGTGAAGGACTGTATGAAGGAAAATAATCAAAAAGCAATAACATTTAAAGCAAACATGGCCACATTGATCTCAAAGTCAGGATGCAAAGAGACAACCTAAAGATTACAGATCTCTCAGAAGAACACAATAAATAAATGAATAGATAGATGGATAGATGGATCGATTGATCTATAGATAAAAACCACCACGATGCAAGAAATAATACAGGAAAACTGCCCAGAACTTCTGAACACAGAAAACAAAGTTCCAAATGAAAGAATTCATAAAGCATCTCCAGAGAAGAAGCCAAGGATTCAAAACCCCAAAACATATAATGGTTAAGTTTCATAACTCCATTGAGAAAAAACAAATTCTGTAAGCAACCAAAACAAAGACCTCCAAATACAAAGGAAAGGAAATTCAAATGGCATGACTATTTTGCAACCACCAGAAAAAGCAGAAGGAAATGGAATGGTGTGTTCAGAAGAATAATGGGACTCAGGATGCAGCCCAGAGTCATCTACTTTACAAATCTGAATGTAACCATAAATGAAAAAAGATAAACATTTAACAACAAAAAGGTGTTTAAATCATTCTTAAAAGAAAACCAGACCTGAAGAGATTATTGGTTTCTTATCACTCCAGACAACAGAAATGCAAGAGGAATCAATGAATGAAGGCTACAAGGGCAGCAACAGCAATAGAATAACAGCATAGAGATCAGTAAGAGATTTCTTACTTCTTTCCAGATGTACACAAGGAGACAAGAGAGAAGACATAAGTCAGGTGGAGGTGATGGTGGAGAGATAGGCCTGGGACATTAAAGACAGAACCTTATGACACTCTACCTACAGGTGAATCAATGGTTGTTGTTGTTGGGTTTTTGGGTTGTTTTTTTTTTTTTTTGGTGGTACTAAGTAACAAAATGGAAGGGGGAGGGGAAGAGTATAGAGGTAAATGTGTGATGTGCCCTGGTAGAATAACAATGAGAGGAAGGTGATGTCTATGCTCTTTCAGGAAGGGAAGAACCTGTAGGGAAGGGATTGAAAAGGTGGGGAAAAGGGAGAGGTCTTGTTTTGGTGGCAGAAATGGGGACCACTGATGAATGCTTCTATAGGTGAAGAGAACTGTTATGTGAAAAGAGATGGGGATCTTGTGCTGTATGTTCTCCATGGAGATCTGGAGCTTGGATCAACCACTCATCCTGCCTCAGGATGGCACCTGGGAGAATGGGAGGGCATGGACCTAGGAAGGAGATTTTAAAGCAAATGGGGTGGGAAGGTAATTGGGAAAGGGTATGGTCAGTGGTGGACTGCATAATCAGGGATGTAGTAGGAAGGGGTTCCACCATGGGCCAGTGTCCTCTCTGTCCCCTGCAGGAATTGGCATTTTTCTGGAAATTTGGCACAATGGAAAATGAGGAGCCCAGGAACAAACTCTACAAGGCAGTGGCAGAAACTGCTTAGAGCAGAGAGCTGACAATGGATACCGTAGAAGTTTTGATTCCATGAGGAATGAAAAGAATAGAGAGAGAATAGATGTATATAAGCGCCAGGAACCAGGAAATATGGGTCTAGAGTAGTCATAAAGGGACTCCAATGGATAGTGCAGAGAGTAAGAGAGAGAAATCCTTTCTTAAAAGAACTGAAAAAAAAAAGAGGAAATTTAACAAACTAATCAGTGGTGCTAGTTGAAGGAGAGGGAGGAAAGAGAAATCTACTTGACTGAGAAGAAAAAAAAAGGGGGGAAGAATTAAATAACAATTTAAAAAAACAAGAAAGAAAAAGGAATAGAAAGGGAGGGTCAAGAGTTAGGGGAGGAGATAGGGCCACCCTAAAAAAAAAAACTTAAAGTGACTGAAGAGATATAGTGTTTTCAATGAAAGAGGGAGAAAAATCATAACTTGAAAAAATAGTATTAGAATGGAGGAAAATATAAACAACTCTCATAACTTTAAATGAGAGTGGATTAAACAATGCAAAGAAATAATGGAGGATGATTTCAGAGAAAACTGGGAAGAATTATTTGAACAAATGCAGAGTGAAAGTGAATAGAACCAGGAGAACAATTTATACAATGATAATACCATGGTAAAGACAAACTGTGAAAGAGTGAAGGACTCTGATCAGCTTAATGACCAGCCAGGATTCCAAAGGACTAATGAGGGAACATGCTACCCACATCCTGATAAAGAATGCACAATGAGAAATATTGTTATTGTATTAACGTACGTTAATTCAGAAATTTGTTTTGCTTTGACATTGCATGTTTGTAATGGGATTTGATTTTCTTTCATTTTCTTTAGAGAAGGCAGATTTTTGCTAATCAAATAAATAGAATATAATTTTTAAAAAGTAAATACCACCAAAACCCTAACTACTGTCAGATTTTATTGACTGATCATTTTTGTCTTTTCTTCATGAATTATGTTCTCTAGAACATGATTAGTTTTTGGAAATGCTACATGCATAGGAGAAGAAAGTAAGCTGTTTGATATTTCCATTCTTCATATTTACATATTCTTTTCAACACTTTTTTCAACATTTTTTAAACAATTTAACTTCTTTCTTGTTCATCTTTCTGTTTAGATATTTGAATTCCCGAGGGATGATTCTTTTTGGAGGTTTAGGGATCTTTTCAGGGGTTTCCTGGTCACTTTTGTTCAATGTTAGTGTTAAGATTAGTGTTAAATGTTAAAATTGACACATTCTATCTTCAAAATCAGTTTGTTTTGCTTGCAATAGTGAGCATGTTTTCTTTTAATGTTATTGGTTTTTGCTTCTTATAGATTATTATTTGCTTCTGCGAGTTTTCCATTGCCAATCTAATGTTCTTCTTTTTCTTTCTTTGGTGAAGTTTGCTATTGCAAAAACAGTTTGTCTCTTCTATCTATTGTTTTTGCTTTGTAATCCATAAATTCTGTTCTCAAATATTCATTTCTTTTTTTTAACCACTCAAAGTCAGGTGTTATATTTCCAAGTTCTCCTCAAATTCCACAGCATCCTTCCTCTCAAATATTGGATCATTTTCCTTTGTTTTGCAGTATTTATTTAAGGATACCTGAACTTAGTTACTTGATCAAGTGTTACTATTTTTTTTCTATTAATGTATCTGTTTGCATTCAAGGTTTTTTATTCTTCTTCCTGACAACTTTGGTAATTTTAGTCTCTTCCTCCTTGGTTCTAGTTCTGCTGGTGCCTCAGAGTTGTCCACCTCAGCACTAACAGTTCAGAGCTTTGCACATTACAGTTATGTTTGGGTTTCCTTTATTCAAAGGCAGCTGAGGGAGAGGCAACACGTGGTAAAGCATATAGAATAAAAGATGAAATTTTAATTTTTAATTCATATTTTGTAGGATGTCCCAAATAGAAGGAGAACAAGTGAATATGAACCATCCTAGACATCAAGTAAGTAAGCAATTGGGAGTAGGGCATGTGATGGGGAGGAACAAGGGTTTGTAAGTGTGGGAATAAAAATTATCCAACTTGCAATAAGAGAAACTGAGGCAGAAGTCTGAGCCAATGGCACTTGGTCCTCTCTAATGAAGTGGACCTCAGATCTTCCTCGTGATCTGAGATGCCCCCTCCTTCCAGGGTCCTGTTTTTATAGGGTTAGATATGTAATCATTCAAGAACAGCTCTACCAGATACAGGATAATTTTATTGACTGACATATGATACATAGATTAAAATAAGCAAAACAGTATATCAGCAGGGTCATGAGTTGGGCAAAGGAAGGAATATCTCCACTGACTAGGTGGTCATAAGATGGTCACAAGATGGGCACCTGCTCATGATGGACAAGAGAGAATGTTCTGGAGGTGCAAAAGTAATGTTGGGGAGGGGGGCAGCTAGGTGGAGCAGTGAATAGAGATCTGGCCTTGGAGTCAGGAGGACCTGAGTTCAAATCCAGCCTCAGACACTTAACACTTACTAGCTATGTGACCCTGGGCAAGTCACTTAACCCCAGTAGCCTCACCAAAAAGCAAAAAAATAATAATAATGTTGGGGTATTTTCCATGTAGTTGAATCACCTCTTCCACACTGGGTTTGGTCCCACGACAAGGAAAAATAAGGGTGGAGGGCCTCCATCCAACTTCCTATGACTACACAAGTGATCTTACCATCTACAACTCACAGCTCTGGGGCCAAATATACGGAATTTATAATCACGTCAAATTGATTGATACTGTAGGGGGTCTTCAATGAATCAACTTTCTCATTAATGAGCTGAAGTTAGCTTTTATGAAATAACTGTCTTACGAACTTTTGCTTATGGTTTTTCTCAAGGCAGATTTGCAAAGAAAATCTGAAGGGCACTGCATAAAGGCAGTTCTGGTATGCTGATTATAGAGAATACCATGCCTGAAGAAAGAGGTTGGAAAAGAATGGCACCTATAAGAAAATGGAGGCCAGCAGAGAAGGAGTAACTGTTCTCTTGTTTATGTGCCAAGACCTTTCTTCACCCATACCACTTCTAGAGGGATAAAAGGCCCATATCTTTGTGAAGGAAAAAAAAAGTTTTGAGGGACTGTTACCTTGTCATATTGAGATTCATCTTGGAATGAAATGAAAAATTATTATAAAACTTTTTCAATTATGATCTATTGCAAAGCTGCTACAGCCAATATAAAATGAAAGAGTCAAATCGTTTAAAATCTCTTAAGTATTGTCAAAAGTAGATTTTTGGGAGAACATAACTGACTCAGTATTAGTCTATATTTGCTATTATTATGCTTCTTTCTTTTTCTGTGTGACAGTGAGTGTCCTGATATCTGCTTCAGTTATCTCCCTTCCCCCAATACCTTCCCCTTTAATGATTACAAAAGAAAACTCATAGGACTTTGAATAGTTCCAGGAACTGGCCCTCTTCTCTTTATCTTCTCTAATGAGGCAATAGTAGGAGCTTAACAAATGCTAATTAATTAACTGACTGATAAAGAAGATAGCTTTCTTTGTTCTGGTGTAAATAGCTATGCTAAAGACTTTGTAACAGTTTAAGCATCCTCTTTCTTTTCCTAAAAAAGTACCTGTTCCTCCTTACTTGATCTTACCCAAACTATCTGGGAATACCCACACACACACACACACACACACACACACACACACACGCACACACACATACATTCACACACACACTCACATTCATACACAGACATATACACACACAGAGTGTATGTGTGTGCAGGTGTGTACAGGTGTGTATGATACACATATTTGTATTGTGTACAAATTTGTATTATATGGTGAACACATTTCTTCACATATATGTATATGCGTGTACTTATATGTGTATCATATGTGATATTTATGTATTTATATGTCATCTGTGAATGGACATATCTGTCCATCACCTTCTGATGGTATGTTTCAAACTTTTGAGTAATTGCCCATGCAGGCTTATTTATGCAGTGGCTATTAAGGACCCTGGAAATTCTTGCAACAGTGTCTTTTTACATCTTTCTTGTCAAGACATAGAGAAAGTTTACTCCTATTTGTTTCGCAGTGAATAGTATGATGAAAAAAATATTCATTTAACATTGATAAGGCACCCCTTGTGCTATGTAAGGCTACTGAACAACAACAACAAAAATATTTCCAATTCTGATTGTATGCTGCAAAAAATATTCCAGTACAAGGATGAAAATCATCAATATGGATGAATCATAAGAACTGGCATTATACAGTTTTCAGCAAAACAATAAAATTCTTATTTTTGGCATGAGGCTAAATTTCATTTCTGAAACATTCTAATTCATATTAATTCCCTGAATTATCTCAATCAAGACAGTAATAAATAGCTAATATTTATATAACACTTACTATGTGCCTGGTACTGTTAGGTAGGTGCTATCATTAACCCTATTTTAAATGGAAAGAAAGTGAACCAGGGGCAGCTAGGTGGCACAATGGATAGAGCACCGGCCCTGAAGTCGGGAGGACCTGAGTTCAAATCTGGCCTCAGACACATAACACTTAATAGCTGTGTGACCCTGGACAAGTCACTTAACCCCATAGCCTAGCAAAAAAAAAAGAAAAAAGAAAAAAAAAAAAAAAAGAAAGTGAACCAAATGGAAGTTAAGTGATTTGCCTAGGGCCACACTGCTATCTGAGTATCTGAGGCTGGATTTGGACTCAGGTCTTCCTGACTCCAAGCCCAGTGCTTTATCCACTGAGCCACTGGCCTGGCACTCTATTGACTGTACCACCTAGCTGCCCCAAACACAATATAGTAGATACAATTATTAGCAAATGCAAATTCTCAGGGTTGCTAGTACTTTCACTCATTATAGAGACAGTCACTTTTCCATTGTAACACCATTACCCTGGCCCCCATAGCCTAAAGATCAAGTATTTTATATCTCACTCCTCCACTAAGGTTTCCCAGTACCCTTCAGGGGGATAATGGTTTTTAGGTTTGCAGCAAATGGCTCCAGGGCCCACCAATGGTGTTTCTCCCTTGTTCCCCCAAGTATAGGGAGTGAATCCTTTGTATTCCAGTTCCTTTTAACTATTAATAGTGAGATTAGCTTTTGCAAAGGAATAATTCATAAAATATAATAACAAATATACAAACAGCTTAGCTTATACCCATTTCCAAATCTACAAAATCCTTTGGTCTCAAGTTCTAGGCACCCTGGATTCTCAGCCCTACTGGGCTGGATGACTCCTATCTTGCCTGTAATCCTGGCCCCAAGGTCACCATTGCTCAATCTCTCAATCTGAAGGACAAATGAAACAGAACAAAAACAGAAAACTCCAAGCTGAGAGAAATCTCAGAATCATGGAGTAAAAATGAGAGCAAGGGTAGATAGGCCTTTCCCTTTTGCCATTTCAGGTCATGGCACCCTTACTGTAGGTAAACTGTGATCTTCAACTTCAGCCTTACAGGAAAAAAGAGAGATTGTCCTAGTTTGACAGTTTTAAAAGATGCAGTCTTATCCAACTACACAGTTAATCAAAGGAGGCCACTCATACCCACTGGTAGGCAGGGTACAGAATACAGGTTGTCTCCACGTTAGTTTATCTGAACTCGTGCAGGGCAAGACCCCATTCATTTCCCTTATTTAAAATTTACCATCACCAGCAATTAGACAGGAATGCATTTTTTTTAACATAGTCCTTGTCCCAAATTCAGAAGAGTCCTCTCTGGGGAGGCATAAACAATGTCTTTTCACTTGTTTCCCCAGTGCCATATAGTAAAGTCTCAAAACAATCCATGCGGAATGTTCTTATACAGTCCCATGTGTAAAGATGAAAATCACAATTATCCCAAATACAATTTTTTGCAGATTTAGTAAAGAACATTTCAAAGTTTATTAAATAGTTCTACTTGTTTAAACCTTAGCCTTACAGGCCTTTCTCAACCCACAAGCAAAAGAAAGAATAAAGAAAAGCAGCTCCCCATCTCATTCCATCTCAGGTTCACATTCAGGTTTTCAAATACATGGAGCTCTCCCTACAGGAATTTGGGATAACACTAGGGGTCAACTGAAACATCAACTAGGAGGTCACCCCTTTGATGATAAAACTATCCTTGATGGAAACTTTTCCAATAATACCCTCAGTGCATGAGTCCGTTAAACTGGGCGTAAGAACAAAAAATATCCCTTTCTACACACGGCACACCCAAATTCTCTAGAGATCCCTGTAACATAGGCAATATCCTTAAAGGTCCAGGAAATTTCTTCTGTCTTTTCTAAAGGGTACTGGAAATTCCCCCTATGGATCTTTGCTACTGCCATAGTAAATCAAATGGAATTGCAAACTCATCCATCAGGACAAGAAGACAAGTAGGCTTAGTTGGAAAAGTAGCAAAAAAATCATGGGTTTTGACTAGTTTTTCCCCTAAAAACCTAGTGTTTTGCCTCAAGAGGAGCCCAGAGTTTTCTGAATGGGGCCACCTGAGTTGTTTTGTTTGTTTGTTTGTTTGTTTTACCTAACTTGCCATCAGACTCATTTTGAATAACCACTGAAAGCTCCAGCTAGTAATTCTATTGTTTTTGGTTTGTTAATACTTTTGCTGACCTGGAATAAATTTAAATTGGAATTGTTTCCTACAAACAGACTGGTTTTATAGCTTAAGTTTACTTGTTACAGAGTTATTTTTTTGTTTTGTTTTGTTTTGGTAGAGGGAAAGTAACTTTCCAGAATGGATTCCCACAATGCTTCCCCATACCCTTCCAGGCTATGTACACACTAATTAGTTATTGCTGTACTGCTGAATCCTGAGGGTGTCTCCTTTGCCTCAATTTCTAACCAGCATTTTACACTTGGATGGGTGTCACCTTAGGCAAGCAGTTTGAGTGGCAAGAAACTTCTTTGATCTTGAGGCTAAGTTTTAGGCACTTTTGCTGTGGACAATGTTGTCTCAAAAGTGGATTTTGTCCTCCTATTCTGGAAAACACATTTTGTAACTTTTTTTCTTTTATTTTCTATTCATAGGAGAGTAACAGATTAATTTGGTTTCTTTTTGGTTGTATCCTAGAATTATTTGATTGACATAGTTTTTATTTTTGTTTTATTGGCTTTTTGGAGGTATAACTAGCCTATTGATATTTGTGTATTCCTATACAAGTGGGGCATAAATGGAGTAATAGGGAGAAAAGATGGGAGCTAAGGCAATTGAGTTTTGGCTTTCTTTTGCAGTCTAAAAGCATAGAAAGGAAGGTGTTATTTTCTAATCTTAACTAATTATTCTAAGTGTTTCTAGATGCTAAATGTCAAGGGGAATTACCCACAAGGGCCCCTCCATAATAGATGGAATTTAAAAAAATAAAGGATGAATCTGAAGAAAATTCAGAAGGAGAATAAGTGGTTCAGAACAGAAGCTAGAAAACCTAATTTAAGTAGTGTGAAAAATGATTTCTAGACTCAGAGCTCCACCCCCCAGCCTTCTAAAGTTCTTCAGAACAACATAATGATAATGAGATTGCATTGAATCTTCTTATCCTGGTCAAACCCTACTCAAACCTGAATTGATTTTATTCTATTCAGGTTTGAGTGGAGACAGATACTTCTGCCTAGATAGACCAAAGCTGGAAGTGGTCTGAAATGATGGTGGGTTGATATGAGCCCCTATTGAAAAGGTATATAACCCTATACCCTCAAATCCCAAATTGAGCCAGTTCTGAACTGTTCCCCTTAGGGGGGCCCAGTTTTGTACTGAACTCCCATGCAATGCACATCAAGCCAGCTTGAGAGAAATTAAACCATGGCCACACACACCCTAATTTCATTTGTCCCTTTCTTAGAACAGACTCTGTAATTTATTGAGGTTCAACAGTAGTAAACACAATGATAAATGGAATTGATCAAATAAAGCTCAAAATTCAATGATGTAAGTATAGCTGGGGATGAATTATGATCAGGAATCCCTGAATCATTTGAGTTCCCCAGGTAACAAAGACAATGAAGTGATAAGTTTTTGACACCTTCAGACTTTGAGTTGTTGCACTCACACCTAGAAAAAGATATGAAACCTGGAACACACTGAGTAACCTCTTCTTATATTATAAAGGTGGACTTCTCACACAAATATACTCATTAAAAACCTTTTTAAAAAGGACCAGATTTAATGCAAAAGAATCCTAAGAGAAACTGCAGTAAATGTCTCCATTCAGTCCCAGATTCCACAAAAAGGCAGAAACATATGAACAAAAGGAAAGAGGTCTGGTCAGGAAAGCCACTGAAAGCACAAGCAAAACAAGACGGAAGCTTCTGAAAGTGAACCAGAAATGCTTGAGGGACGTCTAAATCCCTGGCCCACTGTTACTAACCTCAGGATACAGATAGGTCTCAAAAGTCAATCAAATATTCTTCTATGGCAGAGAGGGATGGTTACTAGCTTAACTGGGTGCATGTTGTCCTTACCCCCAAGACCTGATTCTTTTCCTGCACTTCCCAAACTGTTTGAAGACTAGTAAGTCCTACCTCAGAGTCTTTGGTTATTGTGAGAGGCCATTGACTCAATTTATTGGTTACTGATAGCCTAACTAATAAATTGGTCATACTCAGATCATTGTTGCACCTGTTGTTGCCTGGTTTCCTGGGCTGGCAACTTGCCTTCTGTGCTGGAGCTGGAGGTCTAACAGCTGGCTTGCTGTGTCACTGGCCTGCTGAGCCAGGACTGAGGGGCCTCGGTTGCTGATCTCTTTTGTGGCAAAGAACCTGTCACTGACTTGCCCCAACACTGTCTGTGCTGAGCTGTGCTCTCCTTTTACCCATGTGAAAGGGACCTTTCCTGAAGTCCTTATAAGTTACCTTACACTGGAAAATTGTTTCGCTCCATCTTTTTGTAGGTTCTGTTGCTCCAGAATCTGTTTAGAGGTTTGATTTAACTTTGTTTCTGAGGGAAACTGGGGAGAGCTCAGGCAACTTCCAGGCTTCTTTCTGCCATCTTGGTTCTGCCCCATCCCTGCCTTAATTTTCAAATGTAACAATAAATAGCTATTGGTTGGATGATGGATCAGTAATAATTCTGATGACTTTTACAAAGTGAGCTCTGCAAAAGTGAAATCATAACAGAGTACTTTGTCCAAGAGAGAAAGAGACAGAGAGAGAAAGAGAGAGAGACAGAGAGAGAGAGAGAGAGAGAAATCCCTTGCACTTGAAAAGAAAGGCAACTATCATAGAAAATTTCAGGTCTTTGCCTTGTCTGTTGCATCTTTTCCAGATTACAATGAAAGGGAAGATAGGATTTCTGTCTCTCCCCATTTACAATGATATTTTGCAGTGTAACAACTCACCCAATAGTTGACACAACCATCATCGAGCAGGTCTAGTGATTTCAATTGCAGAATCAACTTGATCTATAGAGAGGAGCAAACATGGGGAATCCAAAGGAATGACAAGCCTAATAAATATTCTGTGCACAGGGGAAATGTGTGAAGATATCATAAGAAGTGAAAAGAAATCAATAACAGATATCTGAATTGCCTTGGCCATGTAGGTTCCCTGTGTGCCTCTTGACTGTATTTGTATGACCATTTCCCCTATTGATGCTGTGTGTAGTTGTGTAAGGGCATACCACAGGTTTTTTGGTGTAATGTTTTTAACTGCTCTTGTTATGCCATTTCAGCAAATGTATTTTTTTGTGAGTTAATTATGTCCTTAGGCTGACTGTTATACAGCTTTCTCAGGGGTGACTCTGAGCTATAGTTTTATAAATGTAGACTCTGGGGTAGTTCTCACCCAAGAGATCCAAGACATGATTCCAAGTTGGATGAGTATGTTGGAGGAGTACACAAGAACATATTACCACAAATTCAAAGGCTAAAATAATTAGAATATGTGGTATCTAATATGAAAAACAATTGACTTGGAAAACAGGATGAAAACACTTAATGTAAGAATCATAGCCATTCTTGAACCCATTATCAAACAAAAGTCCTGCATACTATATTTCAAGAAAACAAAATAAAATTGCACAAAACTACTGGAATCACAGGACAGAGTTAAAATAGAACTTAGGGCAGAGTCAAAATGATGGAATAGCAGGAAGAAGTACAGCAAGTTTCCCTCCTCCTCTAAACAGATCTAGATAATATAGAAAATATCATGTTCAGTGAATCCAAGGAAAAAAAAGTTACAGTGAGTCATTTGCTCAGCCCAGGTCAGGGTAGGGAAATAGATAACGAACACTGGGGACAGGGTTTGGCCAGGTGCACTGGGTATTACAACACTTATGGACTATAACCAAGGGCAAAAGAAGGCAGAGTGTGAAAAAGGTGCCAACTGGCAGCTTTGTTGAATATGCAGTTCTAAGTCACAGATACAGGGCAGATTGAGGAAGGGACCCATCTGTATCCTGAGGTTAGTGAGAGTGGACCAGGGATTTACATGTCTGAAGCCTGTACTGGAATAGCTAGGGCAGAATCCCAGACCAAAAGGAAACCTACATTTCCATCATTTTGAACCAGCAGAATACTCCAAGTTTCTGTGAGATATGGGCATTTTCACCACACTGTAAAAACTCCACTTTAAAAAAAAAGTTTTAGGAATTATTTTTTACCTCCATTGGGTCTGAAAGTCTTATTCCCATTAAAAGAATAATGAACACTAAGAAATTAATTATCCACTAAAATCCCAAATTGTTCTGGAAATATAGATATTCTCAAACTGAAATTGACTACTGTGCAATGCCATGTCTCATAAAAGATTTGAAATTTTTTTCCCAAGATATAGACATGCTTCAATTACTTGGGAACTCACCTGATTTAAACTTCATTGAAAATCTTTTGTCTACAGTCTGATAGCAGCTGAGTCCAGCAGCCACCTGCTATTGCTAAAACACAAATACAGGTCAGAAACTTTCAGAGAATAGAACAGAGGGGTGGTGAACAGACTTTGCTCTTTGATCATTCCATGTTGGGAGCACTGAAAGCAGTATTCATCAGCCTGAGAGCCTAAAATGCCACAACACTCAACAGCACCAAGAAAGATGCAGAAAGACCAGCCTTTTCTGCAGAAGTGTGTAGAGCCTGACTGTAACAAAGTCCAAAGTCAGAAAGCAGACTAGAAGAAACAAAGAAGAGAATTATTTCAAAATATCTACAAACAAAATCTCAAAGAAAAATGTAGCTTATGCAGAAATTTAACTAAAATTCCTGGAAGAGATCAAGCAATAGTTTTTTTTTAAGAGTTTAAAATGCTTTTATAAATAAAACAAGAGTGGTGAATTGAAAGAAATATTTTATTTTAAATTTTTATTTATTTTTAATATTCTTGTTAAAAATTTTGAGTTCCAATTTTTTTCTCTTCCTTCAGCCCCTCCTCCATCTATTGAGAAGACAAGCAATATGATACCTATTATACATGCAAAACATTTTGGTATTAATCATTTTGGGGGGGAGGAAGCAAGAAAAATAAGAAAGTGAAAAAATTTGCTTCATTCTGCACCCAGAGTTCATCAGTTCTCTCTTTGAGGGTGGATAACATTTTTTTAAAAATCATAAGTCCTTTGGAATTGTCTTGGTTCATTGTATTGATTACAGTAGCTAAATCTTTCATAGTTGATCATCATTACAATATAGCTGTTACAGTGTACAATATTCTCCTGATACTGCTCACTTCACTTTGCATCAATTCATGTACGTCGTCCCAAGTTTTTTGAAATCCACATGCTCATCATTTCTTATAAAGCAATAGTATTCCATCACAATCATATACCACAACTTGTTCAGCCATTCCCCAATTGATGAATACACCCTCAATTTTCAATTCTTTGCCACCACAAAAAGAGCTGCTATAAATATTTTTGTACATATAGATCCTCTTCCTTTTTCTTTGATGCCTTTGGGATATAGTTCTAGTAGCAGTGTTGCTGAGGAATATGCACAGTTTGATAGTCCTTTGGGCAGAGTTCCACATTTTTCTTCAGAATGATTGGACAAGTGCCCAAGTCCACCAACAGTACATGATTGTATTTACTTTTCCAAATTGTCTCTGGCATTGGTCCTATTCTTTTTCTGCCATGTTATCCAATCTGTTAGGTTTGAGGTAGTATCTCAGAGTTGTTTCAATGTGCATTTCTCTAATAGTGATTTAGAGCATTTTTCACATGACTGTTGATAACTTTGATTTGACCATTTATCAATTGGGGAATGGCTCATGTTTTTATAAATTTGACTCAGTTCCCTTTATATTTGAGAAATGAGGACTGTATCAGAGAAACTTGCTGTAAATTTTTTCTCCTTTTTCCTATTTTCCTTCTAATTTTGGCTTTATTGTTTTGTTTGTGCAAAACCTTTTTAATTTCATGTAAGCAAACTCATCCATTATACTTCCTGTGATTCTCTCTATCTCTTGTTTGGTCATAAACTTTCTTTATTCATAAATCTGACAGGTAAAATTTTCCATGCTCCCCTAATTTGCTTATGATATCACCCTTTATTGTCTAAAGCATGCACCCATTTTGATCTTACCTTGAAACTATGGTGTGGAACATTAGTCTCTTTCTAATTTCAGCCAAACCACTTTCCTATTTTCCCACTATAGAAATACTATTTTGTCAAACAGTGATTTCTTGACCCAAAATCTTGGATCTTTGAGTTTGATAAACACTAGATTACTATGATCATTTGCTATTGTATTATGTATATGATCTATTCCACTGATCCACAGTATCAGATAGTTTTGATGATCACCACTTTGCAATATAGTTTAAAATACATGGGGCAGCTAGGTGGCACAGTGGATGGTGTACCCACCCTGAAGTCAGGAGGACCTGAGTTCAAATCTGACCTCAGACCAAATACTTGATACTTACTAGCTGTGTGATCCTGGGCAAGTCACTTAACCCCAATTGCCTAACAAAAAAAAAAAAACAGATTTGTTTTTGGGGCAGCTAGGTGGCCCAGCAGATAGAACTCTGGCCTTGGAGTCAGGAGGACCTGAGTTCAAATCCAGTCTCAGACATAATACTAGCTGTGTGACCTGGGCAAGTCACTTAACCCTGATTGCCTCACCAAAAAGCAAAATAAACAAATAAATAAATAAAAGATAAAATAAAATACAGTACTGCTAGACCACCTTCCTTCACCTTTTTTTTGCTGATATTGTCTTTGATATTCTTGATCTTTTGTTCTTCAAGAAGAATTTATTATTCTTTTTCTAGCTATATAAAATAATTTTTTGGTAGTTTGATTATGTCACTGAATAAATAATTTAGGTAGAAAAGTCATTTTTATTTTATTGACTTGACCTAACCATGAGCAATTAACATTTCTCCAATTGTTTAGATTTGTCTTTATTTGTGTGAAAATGTTTTGTAATTATGTTCATATAATACTTGGGTTTGCCTTGGCAGGCAGATACCCAAGCATTTTATATTGTCTGTGGCTATTTTAAATGGGTTTTCTCTTTCCATCTTTTCCTGCTTATGCATATGTTGGTAACATATGGAAATGCTGATGATTTATGTAGGTTTATTTTATATCCTGAAGTTATTGTTTAGTTTATTCTCTAGGGTTCTCTAAGCATGTTATCAAATCATCTGCAAAGACTGATAGTTTTGTTTCCTTGTTGCCTGTTTTTATTTCTTCAATTTATCTTTCTTTTCTTATTGCTATACTTAGCATTTCTAATAAAATATTGAATAATAGTGATAATAATGGACATCCTTGCTTCACTTCTGATCTTACTGGGAAGGCTTCTAGTTTATCCTCAATTCAGATAATTCTTGCTCTTGGCTTTAGATAAATACTACTTATCATTTTATGAAAAGCCCCATTTATGCCTATACTTTCTTTCTTTTTTTCTTTTTGGTGAGGTAATCAGGGTTAAATGACTTGCCCAAGGTCACACAGGTAGTAAGTCTTAAATGTCTGAGGCCAAATTTGAACTCAGGTCCTCCTGACTCCAAGGCCAGAGTTCTATCCACTGCACCACCTAGCTGCCCACTATGCCTATACTTTCTAATGTGTTGGGTTTTTTTTTAAATAGGAATGGGTATTGTATTGTGTCAAAAGTTTTTTCTTCATCTATTGACATAATCATATGATTTTTGTTGTTTTTATGATTAGTATGGTCAATTATGTTTATAGTTTTCCTAATATTGAACCTGCTTTGCCACCCTGGTATAAATCCCACTTGGTCATAGTGATATATTGCTTTATGATATATTGCTATAATCTCCTTGCTAGTATTTTATTTAAAATTTTTTGCATCAATATTTGTTAGAAAAATTTGTCTATAATTTTCTTTCTCAGTTTATCCTCTCCCTGGTTTATATATCATAACCATATTTGTGTCACAGAAAGAATTTGGTGGGGCTCCTTTACCCATTTTTTCAAATAGTTTATATGGTACTGGAATTAATCACTCTTTAAATTTTTGGTAGGATTCTATCTTGTCCTGGGGAATTTTTCTTAAGGAGCTCATTTATGGCTTGTTCAACTTGTTTCTCCAAGATAGGGTTATTTAAGTATTCTATTTCTTATTCTGTTCATCTGGACAATTCATACTTTTGTAACTATTCATCCATTTCAATTAGATTGCCAGTTTTACTGACATGTAACTGGGCAAAATAGCTCCTAATAATTGCCTTAATTTCCTTTTATTTGGTGGTGAATTCATCCTCTTCATTTTTGATGCTGGTCATTTTGTTTTTTTTTTCTTTTTTTTAAATCAAATTAACCAATGTTGTATCTATTTTATTCTTTTTCATTCTTGTTGTTGACATCAGGGCATTACCTGCAAGTGAATTGGATTTAAGTGAAGGAGGGCTGTGCAAATTCATTAGCCTCACTTTCTCCTCCTGAGCCATCTGGGTCCAGTGGCAAGATATAGATCAGGATAACTGGAGATGGCACTGGATGCAGTGGGAGACCTTGGCCTTTTTAAGCTAAGGTCTTTAGGGATCTCAGTTTGACTGAGGTAAAACTCATTCAGTGATTAAGGCTAGGTAAGAAATGAGGCAGAGAGTAGCTTCCTTTTACCCAGTTAAAAAAAATCAATCTGGGAGGGGAAGACCCTCAGAGTTTCTAGCCAAAACAGAAATAATTGCTATTTACATTCACTCTGAGCTAATCAGGGCCCAAACAATGATCAAGTGACCTATTGTTGGTCAATCAATGAGAAACAGAGTGATTTGAGTTTAAGGGTTGTTCGTTAAGGAAAAAAATCTAGTCTGTAAACCCTAAGATATTTTATGTGATTTCAGGGATCAAAATTCACATTCCTTTGGACAGAACCCCTGCAGATAAGGGTATGAGCAGTGAAAGATATAAAATTTCCCCTCACTACTGCTTTGTTTGAGTCCCACAAATTTTGGCATGTTTTTTCATTGTTGACATTATCTTTAATGAAATTATTGTTTCCATGATTTGTTCTTTGACCCACTCATTCTTAAAGATTACATTTTTTAGTTTTCAATTAATTTTTAATCTCTGCTTCCAAGGACTCATATCAAATTTAAATTTTGTTGCATTATGATATGAAAAGAATGCACTTAAAATTTCTGCATTTGGTTGTCAGGTTTCTATGTCTTAGTACGTGGTCAATTTTTGTGAAGGTGCCATATACAGCTGAGAAAAAGGTATATTCCTTCCTATTCCCATTCAGTTTTTTCAGAGATATATCATATCTAACTTTTCTAAAATTTGATTAATCTCCTTAACTTTTTTCCTTATTTATCTTATGGTTAGAGTTATCCAGTTCTGAGAAGGGAAAATTGATGTCCCCCACTAGTATATTTTCACTAGGTATTCTCTTCTTTAACTCATTTAACTTTTCTTTTAAGAATCTGATGCAATGCCATTTAGTTCATATATGTTTAATATTGATATTACCTTATTGTCTATGGTACGTTTTAGGAAAATGTGATTTCTCTGATTATCTATTTTAATTAGGTCTATTTTTGCTTTTGCTTTGTCTAAGATCATGATTTCTATACCTGACTTTTTTTTAAACCTCCGCTGAAACATAATAGATTCTTCTCTATCCCCTTATTTTAACTGTGTGTCTTTCTGTTTCAAGTGTGTATCTTGTGAAAACACACACACACACACACACACACACATTGTTGGGTTCTGGGTTCTAATCCATTCTGCTATCCACTTCCATTTTATGGGTGAGTTCATCCCATCTACATTCATAGTTATGATTACTAACTGTGTATTTCTCCCCACACTATTTTCTTCCATCTCTCCTTCTCTTCCTCTTTTTTCCATTTCCCTCCTCAAAATTCTATTTTGCTTCCAGCTTCCATTAATCTGCCCCATTTTTATGCCCCTCTTTTGTATGAGACAGTATTCCCTATTCTTCCTCTCCTTTCTCCCTTCTCCCAGTGTATCCCTCTTTCTCACCCCTCCATTTTTTGAGATCATCCCAACTGTGAGTTGATATATAATATATTATATAGCAATATTATATATTATACATAATATATAATAATAATGTTTTTAAGAGTTACATATATCATCATGTGTCATCTTCTCATATAGGAGCCTTATTAAGTCCTTTATGATTTCTCTGTCATGTTGACCTTTTTATGCTTCTCTTGAGGCTTGTGTTTGAATGTCAAGTTTATATTCAGCTCTAGTCTTTTCATCAGGAATGCTTGAAAGTTCTCTATTTCTTTAAATATTCATTTTCCCCTAGAAGGATTGTGCTCAGTTTTCCTGGGTAGGTTATTTTTAGTTCTAATCCTAGCTTCTTTGCCTTCCAAAATATATTCCAAGTCCTCCACTCCTTTAAAATGGTAGCTGCTAAATCTTGTGTGAGCCTGACCATGGTTGCATGGTATTTGAATTGTCTCTTTCTGGATGTTTACAATGTTTTCTCCTTGACCTGGGAGCACTGAAATTTGTATATAATAGTCCTCACAGTTTTCATTTAAGGATCTCTTTCAGGAGGTGATCAGTGGATTCTTTCAATTTCTATTTTGCCCTCTGGTTCTAAGATATTGGGCAAGTTTTCCTTTATAATTTCTTGAAATATGCTGTATAGGCTCTTTTTTTAAAAAAAATCATGACTTTCAAGTAGTCCAATAATGCTTAAATTATCTTTTTTTGATCTATTTTCCAGGTCAGTTGTTTTTCCAGTAAGATATATTACATTTTCTTCTATTTTTCCAATTGTTTTGACTTTGCTTTATTGTTTCTTTTTTGTTGTTGTTGTTTTTTGTTTTTGCTAGGCAATGTGGTTAAGTGACTTGCCCAGGGTCACACAGTTAGTAAGTGTCAAGTGTCTGATGCCGGATTTGAACTCAGGTCCTCCTGATTCCAGGGCTAGTGCTCTATCCATCTAGCTGTCCCTGCTTTATTGTTTCTTGATGTATTCTAGAGTCATTAGCTTTTACTTGTCCAATTCTAATTCTGAAACAATTATTTTCCAATTCTGTTTTTTAAGAAGTTCCTTTCTTCACTAATTTTTGTACCTTTTGTTGCATTTGGTCAATTCTGTTTTTTAAGGTGTTATTTTTTTGAGTTTTTTTGTGTGTGTGCCTCTTTTACCAAGTTGTTAATTATTTTTTCATAATTTTTCTTGCAACATTCTCATTTCTTTTCCCAATTTGTCTTCTACCACTCTTATTGCTTTCTTTAGCTCTTCCAGGAATTCTTGTTGGACTTGGGTCCAATTTGCAATTTTGAGGCTCTGCTTGTAGCTCTTTTCACATTGTTGTCTTTTTCTGAGTTTTATCTTTATCATTGTCATCCAAGTTGATTTTTATGGCTTGATTCTTTTTGTTGTTGTTTGCTCATTTTTCCAGCCTATTTCTTGACTTTGGACTTTATGTTAAAATTGGGCTCTTCTCACCTGGGGTGGGGAGGCTTCAGACTTTTTTGTCCTGTTGTTTTCAGAGCTACTTGTGGGGGTCTGGAAGTTTTCAGTGCTTCCAAGGTGGTATGATCTAGAGAGAGATATGGTCACTGCTCTCCTCATCTAGATTTTAATTTTTAGGTTGGGCCCCTGATCCCCTAAGCTACAAGTGCTGGTGCTCCTTTCTGCCCTGGAACTGTGAACATAGCCACTGTTCCCTTGGAACTGACCACAAGCTATCCTCTCTGCTTTGGAACTGTAACCCAGAACTGTATATGGGCAATAAAATTGCCTACCAGTGCCAGGTCCTACATCTAATACCAACAAAGAGCCCCCTGTAATTTCTTTCTGATGAATTGTCTAATCCCTTTACCATCTCTGGGCCAAGAGTTCCTGAAGCTACTGTTGCTGCTACTGCTGCTGTTACAGCCTCCTTCAAGGCCACTGCTAGTGTTGCTGCCAAATGTGCTCCAGGCTATCCTCCACATTTTAATGTTGAAGACCTCTCCTGCCAACCTCCTAAGCTGTCTTGTGTCAGAAAAATTTCTCATCCTTACCTTTTAAGTTGGCTATGTCACTCCAGAATTTGAGTTGATTCTATATTTGGAGTGGTATTTTGGCAGCATTCATCTGGGTTGCTGCCTCTATTCTGCCATCTTGGCTCTACCTCTTTCCTATAACATCTAAATTCTTTAAGGCAAAGTTAAATTAGTTACACAAAGAAATAGACAGTGAAACTATAGTTGTGGGGGACCTCAGTTTTCCTTTTTCAGTCCTAGATGGATCTAGCCAAAATTAAACAAAAAAGAAATGAAGAATCTGAATACAATTTTAGAAAAGTTATAGATGTTATAAAAATCAGACATTCCAAGATCCTGAAGAATGTTAAATTGAAGTGGAAAAAATTATAACTATTCTCAGCTTTGCATGGCACCTTAACAAAAATTGATCAAGAAGTAGGCATAACAACCTCATAAACCAATGTAGGACGCAGAAATATTAAATGCATATTTTACCAATCATAATGCAATAAAAAATTACATCCAATAAAGGGCCTCTGAAACAAAGATTAACCATTAATTGGAAACTGAATAACTTAATTCCAAAAAATGGATTGGTCAAATAACTTGCCATAGAAATCCTCAATGATTTCATGAAAAACATTGATAACAATAAGACAACATTCCAAAATTTTGGAGATACAGTCAAAGCAGTACTTAAAGGAAAATTTACATCTCAAAATGCTTTCCTATATAAAAGAGAGAAAGAACACATTAATGAATTAATCATAAAACTAAAAAAAAAATCTAAAAACAAATCAACAAATCAAATGCCCAAACATTTGCCAAACACCAAAACCCTGAAAATAAAAGGAGAGACTAACAAAATTGAAGGCAAAAATACCATTGAATTAATAAAACTAGGATCTTGGTTTTGTTTATTTTTTTAAAACAACAAAATAGATAATCCATTAACTAACTTAATTTTAAAAAAGAAATAAGAAAACCTAATTGCTAGTATCAAAAATTAAAAAGGTGATTTAACAACCAATGAAAAAGAAATAAATAATTAGGAAATAAATCATCCTATTTTGCACATCTATGTATCATTAAAAATAATAATCTAAATGAAATGGATGACTATTTACAAAAATATAAATTGTGTAAATTAATGGGGCATGAAATAACCCTATTTTAGAAAAAGAAAATAGACTCCTAAAGGAAAAAAAATAGGACAAGATAGTTTTAAGACCTATTAGCAAACATTTAAAGAACTGTTTGAAAAAAAATAGGAAAAAAAAGGGATCCTGCATTGTGGACACAAAGAAATGCAAACCACTCTTGCCTTCAAGGAGTTCAACTCTCAATGAGGGGAGACAAGATACATGTAAACTGAAGATAATCTCTGAGGGGAAGGCATTAATACCTAAGAGAACTAGGAAAGACCTCTTGCAGGAGGAAGGATTTGATATATGTCCTGAAGGAAGCCAAGGGAAACTAATAGATGGAATTGAGGAAAGAGATCATTCCAAGAATGGGACACATTCAGTGCAAGGGCACAAAGATGTAAGATAATATCTTATTTATCAAGGAACAGCAAGGAGAGGAATGGTAGCTGATCATATTATATGTGGAGGGGAGTAAGTATAAAAAGACTAGAAAGATGGAGATGGAAGAAGATCAAAGGTGTACAAATAGAGGGGTTAGACTTTCTGCTCAGCTCCCCAACACCTGCTTCAAAAAAAAAAACCCCTGAAATTCACAGGAGACTAAATAATGATCAAGAAATTGAAAGAAGAAACATAGTAAGTGACTTCTTCCACCTAGAATTGCATGAAAGTCAGTAGGAAAGGGAACTGCCAGAAAAGTCAGTGTCATTGTCAGCAAACAAACTCATAGTTTCATAGTAGGACCAGAGAAGTTTGGAAGTACATGTAGACTGTAGGTCTCTGTTTGTAGGCAATAAGAGAAGACAGCTCCCTTGCAAAATGTCCAGAGAGCTTATAAACCTACAGGAGGACCCTTGGAATTCTCAGGGAACAATTACCACCAAGGTAGGCTCAGTAGTGACTGTAGTGAATTTGGTTCAAACCTGGACACCTCAGGTCTCCAAGATCCCTAGTGTTCTGTCCTGAGATGCCATAGAGGGTCCTGGAGATAAAAAACCCTGAACTACAAAGATGCAAGAGGAAATGTAGGAAGAGGAGGTCATCACAAGAATCTAGATGACCTAATTCTAGACAAAATAGAGCTGTCCATTCCATCCAGAAGTAGAGTAAAGTGTGAGTGGTGCCTGGCCCTTACACAAAACCTAATTTGGGAACTATGGAAAGCTAAACAAACCAAAGAAGACATCAACTAGCATAAAATTTATTAAAAATCTAGAGATCCCTCAAAAGAGACTCTGTAACAACTGCAAGCAAAGACTCAAAGTTAAAAAAAAAGAATTTTCCACAAGGACTACACAAATAATTTGAATAAATGAAACAAGAGATAAATTGAATAAAAGCTTTCAAGGGAAGAACTGAAAGGACAGTTAGGATAATTTAGAAAAGATAATAGCAAACTATGCCTAAGAATCAGCCTTCCTGAAATCTAGAATAGAACAAATAGAAATACATGACTCTGTGAGACAGCAAGAAATATTAGAATGGGGGACAGCTAGGTGGTGCAGTGGATAGAGCACCGGCCCTGAAGTCAGGAGAACCTGAGTTTAAATCCAGCTTCAGACCAAACACTTGACACTTACTAGCTGTGTGATCCTGGGCAAGTCACTTAACCCCACTTGCCTAAAAAACAAAAAAACAAAAAAAAAGAAATATTAGAATAAAGTCAAAAGATTGAAAATATGATACAAAAACAAATGACCTAAAAATACTTCAAGGAGAGATAATTTTAGAATCAGACTCTCTAACAAATGATAAACAATGTCTGGTGACTATTTAAAAAAATCTGACTAGATAAATTAGAATAAGAGGGTAAGATGAAGATACAAAGAACCCACCAATTACTTCCTGAGACAAACTCCAAAAGGAAAAGTCCCTAGAAATGTCACAGTCAAAATACAAAGCTCCTACATCAAAGAAAAAAATACTACAAACATTCAGAAAGAAGCATTTCAAGTACCAAGGAACCACATACGATCTGAAAGTTTCTACTATAAATGAAAGGAAATAATGCAATATTCTAAAAGACAAAAATACAGGCTCACCACCAAGAATAACTTACCCTGAAAGTATAATACTACTGGGGGAAAAATGGATTTTTAATGCAGTGGAGGACTTTCAAGCATTTTCAATGGACAGGAAGCAGAACTGAATAGGAACTTTGAAATAAAAATGAGACTCAACAGAAATCTAGAAAGGTAAATTTGAAATGAATAATATCATAGTGCTAAATAAATAAATTAAATTAAATTAAATGAAAAGGAATAAGTATCCTTTCAGAAGCTTAAAATGTTGAAAGGGTTAAATGAGAGTTAAAAATGAGTTAAATAACAAAACTATATCATAGTGTATTGTTTCTGTTCTGAGAATTTTAAAAGAGGAAAGAGAAGGGAAAGTACAGTACACTAGTGTAGGAAAAAAGAATGGAGTTTGTTATTTCTCATAAGTAGTATATGTGAGAAAAAAGACTACACACACGGAGGAAATGGTGGTAGGAGTTAGGCATCTTCTTACCAACACTTTTTTCTGAAACAAAGGAAGGAGGATAAAACATACATACATACACACACACACACATATGCATACATACACAGAGAGTTTGGTGCAGAATATGTCAAACTCAACAGGAAAATAGGTGGGGAGTGGGTTAAGAAGTAGGGTAGTACCCAGGTGGAATAGTCCTAAGCAAAATAAGACTTCCTAATCTTGAAGGAGAGATTAAAAAGAAGAAAAAAGAACTAGAATCTGTGCTTATGCCCACCAATTAGGACATGGTTGAATATATTGTGGTGTAGGAATGTAATGGGGTATTATTGTTCAATAAGAAATTACAAAAGAGATAATTACAGGGAATACTGTAAAATATGAAATTAGCAGACTGAAGTGAGCAGAAGGAACCAGGAAAACAATTTATATAAGAACAACACCATCATAAAGAAAAACAACTTTGAAAGACCTAACCTTGATCAGTGCAATCAGTGATCAACTGTTTCTAGAAGACCTGTAATGAAGTATGTTGCCTGTCTCCTGACTGAGTGGTGATGAGCGTAAAGTGTAGAAAGAGATATAAATTTCTGGACGTGGCCACTGCATGGATTTGTTTTGTTTGACTATGTTTATTTGTTAAAATGTGAGTTTTTCCTCATTTATTTTTGTTTTGGGGAGGTTGTAGAAAGGGTAGAGTTGTCATCAATACTTATGTAAAAGAAAAGAGGGTCACTGAAACAGTTTTTAAAATGCGCAGGAGGAGGTTCAGAAAGAAGTACAGAAAAACAACACATTTTTAAAAAGTAATATATGGATTTATTATAAACTAAAAAAATGACATTACAGATTTACATTTTGTATGTAATCTTCTTGTGTCCTCTGTGTATATAGGAATGCTCATTTTTGTTGTTTAAGTTTGAAATTTAAATGACAAAACTTTTTAAAAAGAAATGAAGGTGATAGAAAAATGAAAAATATCAATAAAACTCATTTTAAAAGATTTTTAAAAGATTAAAATCATAACACTAACAACATGATAATTATCCTTTTACATCTGATGCACACTGGTTGTGTGATACTGGGCAAGTCACTTAACCTCTCAGTGCTCTAGACTCAGAATCAGCAAACTACTGCTGGGCCTCTGAGCCAAATTCTGTCATTGCCTGTTTTTGTACCTCCAAGCTAAGAATGGTTTATACATGTTTAAATAAAGTTTTATTGTATTTTAAAATGTAAAAAACATTCCTAGTTCACTGACCATATAAAAATAGGCAGGAGATAGATTTGGCTCTTGGTTTGACCCCTCAGCCAGATTTGACCCATGGATCATAGCCTTGCTCTAGAAAACTCTTAAGAGTATAAATTGAAGAGAAAATTACTTGCACAGTTTGAGGACATAAATAGGGCAAGGAATGTGCCAGAACAATTCCAAAAAAGATTTCAGAAAGATTTGAATTTGATGTTTTATCTCATGTAAAAGATGATAATGAAATCAAACATGGCTTCAAGTATACCACAGTTCATATTTTTCACCTTACCAGTTTGTCAAAGGGTAGTTAGGTGGTGCAGTGTATAAAGTGTTGGGCTTAAAGTCAGGAAGACTTGAGTCCAAATCTAGCTTTAGACCCTTACTAGCTGTGTGACCCTGGGCAAGTCACTTAACCCTGTTTGCCTCAATTTCCTAGAAGTGGAATTGCTGGGTCAAAGGGTATGCACAGTTTTATAGCCCTTTAGGCATAGTCCCAAATTGCTCTCCAGAATGGTTGGATCATTTCACAACTCCACCAACAATGCATAAGTGTTTCGATTTTCCCACATCTCCAACATTCATCATTTTCCTGTTCTGTCATGTTAGCCAATCTGATAGGTATGATGTGGTACCTCAGAGTTGTTTTGATTTGCATTTCTCTAATCAACAGTGATTTAGAGCATTTTTTTCATATAACTATAGCTAGCTTTAATTTCTTCCTCTGGAAACTGCCTGTTCATATCCTTTGACCATTTATCAATTGGGGAAGGACTTGTATTCTTATAAATTCAATGCATTTTTCTATTTATTTTAGAAATTAGGCCTTTATCAAAGGCACTGGCTGCAAAAATTGTTTACTAGCTTTCTGCTTACCTTCTAATCTTGGTTGTATTGGTTTTGTTTGTGCAAAAGCTTTTCAATTTAATGTAATCAAAGTAATGCATTTTGCATTTTATAACGTTCTCTATCTCTTGTTTGGTCATAAATTCTTCGCTTCTCCATAGATCTAATAGGTAAATTATTCCTTACTCTCCCAGTTTACTTATAGTATCAGCCTTTATATCTAAACCATGTACCCATTTTGATTTTCTGTTGGTATAGGGTAAGATGTTGGTTTATGTCTAATTTCTGCCATACTATTTTCCAATTTTCCCAGCAGTTTTTGTTAAATGGTGAATTCTTATCCCAGAAACCAGAGTCTTTGGATTTATAAAATAGTAGATTACTATAGTCATTGACTGTTTTGTCTTGCATACATACCTATTCCATTGATCCACCACTCTATTTCTTAGCCAGTACCAAGTAGTTTTGATGATTGCTGCTTTGTAATACAAATAAATAAGATTTGGTACAGCTAGCCCACCTTCCCTTGCATTTCTTTTCATTAGTTCCCTCAAATATTCTGGATCTTTTGTTCTTCCAGGTGAATTTTGTTATTGTTTTTTCTAGCACTAAAAAATAGTTTTTGGTAGTTTGATTGGTATGGCACTGAATAAGTAAATCAATTTAGGTAGAATTGTCATTTTTATCATATCAGCTTGGCCTACCCATTAGCAACTGATCTTTTTCCAATTACTTAGATCTGACTTTGTGTGAAAAGTATTTTATAATTATGTTCATAGTTTCTGAGTTTGTTTTGGCAGGTAGACTCCCAAATATTTTATGTCTACAGTTACTTTAAATGGAATTTCTCTTTGTATCTCTTGTCATTGGGCTTTGTTAGTAATATATAGAAATGCTGATGATTTATGTGGGTTTATTTTATATCCTTCAACTTTACTAAAGTTGTGTTTTATTTCAAGTAGTTTCTTACTTGATTCTCTAGGATTCTCTAAGTATACCATCATATCATCTGCAAAGTGATAGCTTTGTTTCTTTGTCTATTCTAATTTCAATTTTTTTCTTTTCTTATTGCTAAAGCTAATATTTCTAGTACTATAATGAACCATAGCAGTGATGATGTACATCCTTGTTTCACCCCCCAACTTATTGGAAATGCTTCTAGCTTATCCCCATTATATATAATGCTTGCTGATGGTTTTAGATAGATACTATCATTTTAAGGAAGACTCCATTTATTCCTACACTGTCTAGTGTTTTTAATAGGAATAGATGTTGTATTTTGTTAAAAGCTTTTTCTGCATCTATTGAGATAATCATATGACTTCTGTTAGTTTTGTTGTTGATATGGACAATTATGCTGATAGTTTTCCTAATATTGAACTAGCTCTGCATTCCTGGTATAAATCCTACCACCCTTGAGATGAGTTTCTGTAATCTCTCTGCTAATATTTTATTTAGAATTTTTGCAGTCCCTGGAGATTTTTTCTTAGGGAGTTCATTGATTGCTTGTTCAATTTCTTTTTCTGAAATGGGGTAATTTAAGTATTTTATTTCCTCTTCCATTAATCTGGGCAATTTATATTTTTGTAAATATTCATCCATTTTACTAAGATTGCCAAATTTATAAGCATACAGTTGGACAAAATAGCTACTAATTATTGTTTTAATTTCCTCTTCTTTGGTGATGAATTCACCCTTTTCATTTTTGATGCTGGTAATTTGGCTTTCTTCTTTCTTTTTTTAATCAAATTAACCAAAAGTTTATCTATTTTATTGTTTTTTTCAATAAAACCAGTTCTTAGTTTTATTTATTATTTCAATAGTTTCCTTAATTTCAATTTTATTAATCTCTCCTTTGGTTTTCCAAATTTCTAATTTGGTATTTAATTGGGGACTTTTACTTTGTTCTTTTTCTAGCTTTTTTAAGTTGCATGCTTAATTCATTGATCTTCTCTTTCTCTATTTTATTAATGTAAACATGGAGAGATAAAAAACTTCCCCTAAGAACTGCTTTCACTGCATCAAGTAAGTTTTGGTATGTAGTCTCATTATTGTCATTCTCTTGGATGAAGTTATGATTTGTTGTTTGATCCACTCATTCTTTAGGATTATATTATTTAGTTTCCAATTAATTTTTAGTCTATCTTGCCATGGCCCCTTATTACATGTAATTTTTATTGCATCACGATCTGAAAATGATGCATTCAAAATTTCTGCCTTTCCACATTGGATTGTGAGGTTTTTGTGCCCTAGTACATGGTCAATTTTTGTGTAGGTGCCACGTACCAGCAAGAAAAAGGTATATTCCTTTCTATCCCCATTCAATTTTCTCCAGAGGTTAATCATATGTAACTTTTCTAAAATCCTATTTGTCTCCTTAACTTCTTTCTTGTTTATTTTGTGGTTAGATTTATCTAGTTCTGAGAGGTGAAGGTTGAGGTCCCCCACTAGGATAGTTTTGTTATCTATTTCTTTCTGTAACTCCCTAACTTTTCCTCTAGGAATTTGGATGCTATACCACTTTGGTGCATATATGTTTAGTAATGATATTACTTCATTGTCTATGGTACTTTTTATCAGGATGTAGTTTCCTTCCATATCTCTTTTAATTAGATCTATTTTTGCTTTTTCTGTGTCTGAGATCAGGATTACTACCCCACTATTTTTTACTTCAGATGAAGCATAATATATTCTGCTCTGACCTTTTATCTTTACTCTGTGTATATCCCTCTGCTTTAAATGTGTTTCTTGTAAACAATGTATTGTAGGATTATGGTTTTTAATCCACTCTGCTATCTGCTTCTGTTTTATGGGAGAGTTCATCCCATTCACTTTCAGAGTTATTATTACTATCTGTGTCTTTCTCTCCATCCTATTTCCCCCCCACCCCCAAACCCCATTTATGCTTTTCTTTCTCCTTTCTCCCTTTCCCTTCTCACTAGAGGGGTTTTACTTTTGACTACCACCTCCCTTAGTTTACCCTCTCTTCTATTAGTCCCCTCTGTTTTCTTCCCCTTTACCCTTGATACTTCTTCCTTCCCTTCTATTCACTGCCTCTCTTTTCCCTTTCCCCTCCTACTTCATATAGGGTAAGTTAGATTTCTATACCTGATTATGTTATTCCCACTTTGAACCAAATCTGATGAAAGTAAGGTTCAAACAATGATCATCTCCCTCCCTTCTTTCCGTCTACTGTAATAGGTTTTTGTGCCTTTTCATGTGATGTAACTTACTCGTCTGCCTCCTCTTTTCCTTTTCTCTCAGTACAATCCCTTAATTAGAACCACTTAATCCATTTAATTAGATTTTTTATCATCACATGAAAGTCAACTTATAACCACCCCCTCTATCTATGTATACCCCTTTTAAATGGCATAATAACAATACAGTTCTCAAGAGTTACAAGTGTCATCTTCCCTTGTAGGGATGTAAACAGTTTGCCCTTATTAATAACATGTTTTTTCTGTTCTGTTTACCTTTTTATGCCTCTCTTGAGTCTTGTATTTGAAGATCAAGTTTTCTGTTGAGCTCTAGTCCTTTCATCAGGAAGCTTTGGAAGTCCCCTATTTCATTGAATGTCCATCTCCTCCTCTGAAAGATTATGCTCAATTTTGTGGGCAGTTAGTCCTTGGTTGTAATCCAAGCTTCTTTACCTTATGGAATATCATATACCATGCCCTCGGATCTTTTAATGTAGAAGCTGCAAGGTCCTACATAATCCAGACTGTGGTTCTATGATATTTAAATTGTTTCTTTCTGGCTGCTTGCAGTATTTTCTCTTTGACCTAGTCATTTTGGAATTTGGCTACAATATTTCTTGGTGTTTTCAATTTGGGATCTCTTTCTGGAGGTGATCAGTAGATACTTTAGATGACTAATTTACTCTTTGGTTATAGGACCTCAGGGCAGTTTTCCTTGATGATTTCCTGAAAGATGCCATCCAGGCTCTTCTTTTCATCATGGTTTTCAGGTAGACCAACAATTTTAAAATTGTCTTTCCTGGATCTATTTTCCAAGTCATATTTTTTTAGAGGTATTTTATGTTTTCTTCTATTTTTTCATTCTTTTGTTTCTATTTGACTGATTCTTGCTCTCTCCTAGAGTTATTAGCTTCCACTTGTACAATTCTAATTTTTAATGAATTGTTTTCTTCTATTAGATTTTGTACCTCATTTTCCATTTAGCCAATCCTACTTTTTAAGGAGTTGTTTTCTTCAGTGTACTTTTTTTCATTTGGCTAGTTGTATTTTTCTTTCTTTCTTTCTTTTTTAAGGCAATTGGGGTTAAGTGACTTGCCCAGGGTCACACAGCTAGTAAATGTCAAACATTTGGTCTGAGGCCAGATTTGAACTCAGGTCCTCCTGACTTGAGGGCCAGTACTCTATCCACTGTGCCACCTAGCTGCCCCAGCCAATTGTATTTTTTGAGGACTTGTTTTCTACAATTAATTTTTGTCCTTCCTTTTCCAAACTATTGACTCTCTCTTGCATACCTCTCATTCCTTCTTCAAATTTTTCCCCTACCTCTCTTATTTGACTTCTAAAATCCTTCTTGAGCTCTTCCAAGAAGACTTTTTGGGCTGGAGACCAGTTCATATTCCCCTTTGAGGTTTCAGATGTGGGTATATTGACAATGTTGTCCTCTTCTTTATTTGTGCTTTGATCTTCCCTGTCCTCATAATAAGAATCTATGGTCATTGTCCATTTCTGCTTTTTGCTTATGGTGTTTGCTTATTTCCTGACTTTAAAAAAAAAAAAGGTTGAGCTCTCCTGCTGGAGCACAGGGGGCACTGACCCAAGCTTCTTGTGCTGAGAGCTTGGGACCTGGTCACTGTCTTTCTGTGTTAGGGCCTCAGGTGCAGGCAGTTGTAGGCTATAGGTTTCTGATAGTTCATCTGGTTCTGGGCTGGGATTAGCAACACTGGAGCTATTGGGATAGGGGTGCAGTGTTTGGCCCCTGAGGGATGCCTGCTCACCTGGGAATATTTGGCTCCTGCTCACCCAGGCTCTGCACTGGAATGTTTGGCTTCTGCTCACCTGGGCCTTGCACTCATTTATTTGGCTGTTGGAAGATGTTTATCAGCCTGGAGTTTCCTAGTTATGCTGAGGCATCAGGGGATTTGGTTGCTGGAGAATGCTGTCACATGTCATGGTTTTCCAGGCTGGTGTGTACAGTTTTCCCTGCCTGTACTGAGACACTCAGGGGTCCTGGTATTGGTGCTTGCCTGCTCTACCACCCTGAGGCTCAGGATCTCCCCCTGGTCTGCTGAGGTGGGGCTTGCCACTGGTTTGCTAGGACTACTCCCATCCTGTACTGCTCCCCCTCCCCTAGAGTGAAAGAGGCCTTTCCCATTAATCTCCCAAACTTTTTGGGCTATAAGACTGCTGTACCCCAACTTTCTGCTGGTTCAGCTGTTTCAGGGTTTTTCCTGGGGCAACATTTTCTGGGCTTTCAGAGGGCAATAAAGGAGGGTGAGAGTGACTTACTTCTTACTCTACCATCTTGGCTCCCAGAAGCAGGAACCTGTGATGCCATTCTGTTTCATCTGCATTTTGGACAATTACCTGTGAGTATCTGAAATTCAACAAGTCAAAAAAAATTTTATATTACTTTTTTCAATGCCTCCTTTCCATTGTACTTCTTTCAAACTCCCCATTTTTATTTATGTCACCACCAGTTACCCAGATTAGCAACCTTGACTCCTTTCTCCTGCAGCCTATAATCCAATCAATTGCTGAGTCATGTCAGTCCTGGCCCTACAATATCTCTTGCATTCACCCCCTTCTCTCCCTCAGCAGAGCCACTAGAATAGGCTCTTGCTTGGATCCTTGCAATGACTTATTTTGTCTCCTTATCACCATCCTTTTCACTCTCCAATTCCTCTGCAAATCATTAAACTTTTATTCCTAAAACAAAAATTTCAATATCACTCTACTCAAAAATATTTAATAGGTACCTTTTACATACAAGACAAAATATAAACTCATAAAGCTCTCTGCATTCTGATTCCAACCTATCTTTCCAACCTTATTTTATATTATTTTCTTCTATGGACTCACTCTTTCCATTAATTTGGTCTAATAATGTAATATTGTCCCATATTTCTGCCTTTGTCCAAGTGATCCTTCATTTCTGCAATGTACTTTTTCACTTCCACTTTAAAGAATCCATGACTTCTTTCAATGCACAGTTCAGATAGTACTTCCTACATAAGACCTTTCTCACCACCCCAGATATTAGCATTCTCTTCACCTTGAAAGTTTAAGATCTGGTATAGCTAGACTACCTTCCCTAGCATTTCTTTTCATTAATTCTCTTGATATTTTGGACCTTTTGTTCTTCCAGATGAATTTTGTTATTATTTTTTCTAGCTCTATAAAATAATTTTTTGGTAGTTTGGTTTGTATGGCACTGAATAAATAAATTACAACTAGTTTTATTTTTTTTTTACTTAGGCAGTTGGGGTTAAATGATTTGCCCAGGGTCACACAGCTGGTAAGTATCAAGTGTCTGAGGTCAGATTTAAACTCAGGTCCGCCTGAATCCAAGGCTGGAGCTCTAATCACTGCACCACCTAGTTGCCCCTGAATATGTAAATTAATTTAGGTAGAATTGTCATTTTTATTATATCAGCTCAGATTACCCATAATCAACTGATGTTTTTCCAATTATTTAGATCTGACTTTGTGTGAAAAGTGTTTTGTAATTGTATTTATATAGTTCCTGAGTTTGTTTTGGCAGGTAGACTCCCAAATATTTTATAATGTCTACAATTCCTTTAAATAGAATTTCTCTTTCTATCTCTTGCTATTAGGCTTTGTTGGTAATATATAGAAATGCCAATGATTTATGTGAGTTTATTTCATATCCTGCAACTTTGCTAAAGTTGTTTATTTCAAGTAGTTTTTTTTTTACTTGATTCTCTAGGATTAGCTAAGTATATCATCATATCATCTACAAAGAGTGATAGCTGTTTCTTTGCTTATTCTAATTCCTTCTATTTCTTTTTCTTCTCTTATTGCTAAAGCTAACATTTCTAGTACCATATAGTATTTAATTTCTTTAATTATTTCAATTTAATCTACTTTAATATAACCCTATTCCCAATGACTCTCTTCCCCTCACTTTTAAGCCTCTCTCCCACCATGTTTGCTATTGTGAGAAATGATCTCTCAGAAGCCTCTTCAAAGGATTAATAGTTCTTGTTAATAGTTCTCACAAAGGGCAGCAATTAGGAGATCACGGTCATTTGGAGAGCAGTCTCAGTGAAATGATAAGGTCAGAAGCTAGATGGTAAGAGGTTAAGAAGAGAGTAAGAGGAGAGAAATTGGAGGCACCTGCTGTAGATGACCTTCTCAAGGAATTTAGTTGTATTGTTGAAACACACTCCCTTCTGACCTTGTCAAACTCCCCCCCCCACCCTGCTCAGACCCTGTTTTTTTTAAGCACATAGCAGAAAAAATAGCTGTACCCCCAACCTAAACTGTTTACCCTTGCAAAACTTCCCACCTTTTTGTTGCTGGAGAAGATTTCCATGAATAGATTGTGCCCCCTGAAGCCCAGCCAATGGGAGAAGGGGAAGGGGGTTAGGAAGGAGGAGCTGGAGTTAGGGTATAAATAAGCCTTAATTTCAGTAACCAACTTGTACTCCCTAGCCGTACTCCTTGCTCAGCTCCATTAGTGCGATGAGGGGTGGTACCCTTTCTCATGAGAAAGCAATAAACTCCTTTCTGCTTTCAAGGTATCTAAGTCTTTGTCTTGATTTTGAGTAGTGGTCTCTGTCCCACACCTATCCTTTCCCCTAGTTTTGGAGTTTTGTTTAACTTATTAGTTTCTTTTTTTTTCCTTTTATCTAGTTACTTAATTCTTTCTCTCTTTTTCCTCCCTTCAGTGAAATAGTAAAATCCCCTTCTTATTTCCCCTTCAACTGATTTGTTTTTTTAATTTCATTTTCTCTTCCTTTTTCTGAAAAAAAAAAAAGGATTTTTCATTCTCTTTATTATATATGTTCCCTTTCCATTTATTCCACACTGTTACTCTTTGATTCATGAACCCTATACTTATTTATTCCTTCTTTAGTCTCTGTATTCCTCATGGAATTAAAGCTTCTAGGGTACCTTTTTTGAGTTTCCTCTTCTAAATAGTTTTAATGTTATTGCCTTGTAGCTCTTGGCCCAAGCCCTACTGTTGTTGTTGTGCCTCCTCACTATTAGAAATACTAATTTTTCTATGTAATAAAGAGGATATTGCTCCATCATGGGAATTTTCTTCTGTCTCTGATTATACAATTCAATATTAACCTTTGCCAGCCCCATACTCCTTCATCACTCCATCAACCTCCCCCCCCCCATTTGCTATGTATTCTCTTTTCTGAATCCTGCCTCTTCTGAGTGACAATTGCCTCCAGGAGTTCTGATTGCCCTTCTCCTGGGGTAGGATGAGTGGTGTCTCTAAGCATCAAATTTCTGCAGATAATGTTCATGGTAAGGTCATCATCTCTATGGAATATCTTCCTTGTCCCATGGGACCATTCACCAGTGGTACATCCTTCGTTTCACCACTGGAAAGAAGTATCCCTCTTTCTTTCCTCCTGTTTCAATCCCTCTCTTTGCCTTCTCACTCATTCTTGTGTATGCTTTCTTCTTCCTAAAAGGCCTCACAGAGTTATTTCCCCTTCATTATTACTTTTGACTTGATTAGGGTACATCAGGCATTCTATTCTACTTCTTCCCCTTTCCCCCTTTATGCACCCTTCTGTTCTGCAATTTAATTTCACATAAACATTGATTCATCTGTACTACAGTTGAGATGTTAGTCCATTATGTTTCAGGAATGTCACTATTTTTTTTACTTTTGTTTTCACTGTTATCTCCTTGTGTACTTTTAGAAAGACATCTCTTAATAGGCTCCCTGTTATTATTTTGGTGTTTTTATCCTTGGTGGCTTTTTGTTTTATATCTTTCTTGTATTTCTCTCATCTAGAGTGTTTGAAAAGCAATCAATTTGTTTTAGGTCTGGCTTTTTTTTACAGAGATGTTTCAAATAGCTTTTTTGTTTAATTGAATGCCCATCTTTTTTCATTAATGGTTAAGCTCAGGTTTGCAGAATATGTCACTGTGTTATACCTTTTTATTATTTAAAATGAATATTTTTTAAGTGCCTACTGCATGCAAGGCTATCTGTTAGATAATTACCAAATCTAGTTGTGTAGTCCTAATTTCTCCTCTTTACTTCAACCCCATGTCACCAACTCCTCCTAGCTGCCACATTGACATTTCAAATACAACATGTTTGGGACAGAATTAGCTTCCTTTATAACCAACCATACCCTACCCCACATCCTCCAAACTTTCCTTATTCTCTCTTTCCATCCTCCATATCAAATTATTTTTGTCTTATTGTTCTGTCTCCTCAGTATCTATTAATCTGTCCCCTTCACACATATAAACACTAACCCTAGTTAAGTCTTCATCCCCTTTCTCCTAAATTATTGAAATTACTTCTTTATTGGTTTCTCTCTTTCCAATGTCTTTTCTTCCAACACTCAATCCACCATACAACTCAGTCATTCAACTAGCATGTATTAAGCACCTACTATATGCCACCATCTACTCACTGCCCTCTCTCCTACTTAGATGGTGCCAAGCAAAACTGGAAAAAAAAATCATGAAATCTTGCTGAATGGATCTAATATAAATTTATGGTATGCAATTGGGTTCTCATGGAGGCAAGGCAATCTTTTAATACCTCCCTAACTAAGTCACTATCCTACTCACCACCGTGTCTCTTCCAAACTTTTTCATCCCTCCTCAAACCTCTCATGGCACCCCCTTTCCCTACCTTTAAAATTGAAAACCTTACCTCATATTTCATTTTTAAAAATGGTAATTTAGCAAGAGCTTTCTCTTCTCCCTTCTTCCTACACTCACATCTCCTAGATGCTTTCTGTCATTATTTTCACTTTTACCACTGTCTCACATAATGAAATGATACTTCTTCTTGCCATGGTTTTACATGGATAAATGATTCCATTCTATCCTGTCTTCTCCAGGAGACTATCCCTTTTATCATCCCTCTTCTCTCACATTATTCTATTCTTCACTACGGTTTTGGAGGATGCAGAATAGACTTGTGTTATTTGAATTTATTTTCCTTTATTTTTTGAAAGAGTTTTTTCTAGTTCCTTGAAAAATATGTTGTTTGTCTTTGAAGTGGCTAATTTGAGTTGCTACATGTTTTGGAACTTGCAATGTAGGATAAAGGAATGGGAAAGATGTGGGGCAATTTTCAGGTTGAGTGCCCTCTAGTGCCCATTTGGAATACTGTTGCTTATGAAAAAAAAATGGTTATTCTTCCTCATATGCACCAAAGTGACTAAAGAGGTCTGGGCTAAAGAGGTCTGGGCTATTGATTCAAGTAGAGTGCCCCTAGTGTTTAGTGTGCTGTGGTATATATGGTGCCTACCTCAGAGAAGGGAGCCCATTCACCAGAAGGTCAAGTCTGTAATGACACGGTAAAATAAGGCAAAGGTAAACCTCATCTATGCAACTAGATGCCATTTATGCATATATGTTTAATATTGACATTACTTCATAATTTATAGTACTTTTTAACAAAATATAGTTTCCCTGATTATCTCTTATTGAGGTCTAGTTTTGCTTTTGCTTTGTCTGAGATCATGATAGCTAACTTTGTCTTTTTTTATTTCAGCTAAAGCATAATTAATTCTGCTCCAGTCCCTTATTTTAACTCTGTGTCTTACTGTTTCAAGTGTGTCTCTTGTAAATAACATGGTTGGATTATGGTTCTAATTCATTCTTCTATCCTCTTCCATTTATGGGTGAGTTCATCCCTTTCACATTCACAGTTGTGATTGTTAACTGTGTATTTCCCTCCCTCCATCCTATTCTATTTACTCTTCTCTTTTTTTTAAACCCTGTGCCCTCTACAGAAGTCTATTTTGCTTCTAGACACTGCTTCTCTTAATCTGCCCCACCGTTTTCTAACTTCCCCTCCCTTTCTCTTAGCCCATTGCCCTCCTACTTCTTTGTAGGGTAAGATGATTTTTTTTTTTTTTACCAACTCTGTGTGTTCTTCCCTCTTTTAACTAGTGCAAATGAGAGTTAAGTAAGCATTACCCACTGTGTCCCTTCCTCCCATTTCCTCCTCCATTGTAAACTTTTGTGTACCTTTTTTATGAGATTTTTCCATTCTTCCTTTCCCTTTTCCTGTCTCCCTGTACATCTCTCTTTCTCACCCTTCCATTTTCCTTTTGAGTTCATCCCAACATAATAGACTCACTTTTAGTCTGCTCTTTGTCTAAGTAAGTTCCTTCTAACTGTTTTAATGATGATAAAAATTCTTAGGGGTTACATATATCATCTTCCGATTTGGGAATGTAAACAGTTTAACCCTATTAAATTCCTTATGATTTCTCCCTCATTTTTACGTATTTATGCTTGATTTTTGTGTTTGAATGTCAAATTTTGTATTCAGCTTTGTTCTTTTCATCAGGAATACTTGGAAGTCCTCTATTTCATTAACTATCCATCCCCCCACCCCCAAAGGATTATATTCAGTTTTGCTGGGAAGGTTGCAATCCTAGCTCCTTTGCCTTCCAAAATATTATATTTTAAGCCCTCCACTCTTTTATCATGGTAGCTGCTAAATCTTCTGTGAGTCAAACTGTGACTCCATAGTATTTGAATTGTTTCTTTATGACTGCTTACAATATTTTCTCCTTGACCTGGGAGCTTGGGAATTTGGCTAAAATATTGCTGAGAGTTTTCATTTTGGGATCACTTTCAGGATCTGATTGGTGAATTCTTCCAATTGCTAGTTGGCTTTCTGGTTCTATGATATGTGGACAATTTTCTTTTATAATTTCTTGAAATATTTTATCTAGGCTCTTTTTTATTTTTGATTATGGGTTTCAGGTTGTCCAATAATTTTTAAATTCAGGTTGTCCAATAATTTTTAAATTATCTCTTCTAAATCTATTTTCCAGGTCAGCTGTTTTTCCTATGTGATATGTCATATTTTCTTTTTTTCAATATTTTGACTTTGTTTTATTGTTTCTTGTTGTCTGATGGAGTCATTAGCTTCCACTTAGTCAATTGTAATTTTTAAAGAATTATTTTCTTTGATGATCAGGTTTCAGATGAGAATGGTTTTGGTATTTTCTTTGATGAGATGATTTGAGAAAAACCTAGGAAGAACTATATGAATTAACCCAGAGTGAAGTGAGCAGAACCTGGAGATCATTGTACACAGTAACAGCAATATTGTAACGAGATCAACTATGAAAGACTTAGCTACTCTGATCAATTCAATGATCCAAGAGAATTCCAAAAGGCTCATTATAAAAAATGCCATCCACTCCAGAAAGGGAACTGATGAACTCTGAGTGCAAATTGAGGCATAATTTTTCTACTTTCTTTATTTTCCTTGGTTTTTTTTTGTTTTTTTGTTTTTTTGTTTTTGCAGCATGGCTAATGTGGAAATATGTTTTGCATGATTTTACACGTATAATTGATATCATTGCTTATCTTCTCAATGTGTGGGAAAGGGAAAGGAGAGAGACAATTTAGAACTCAAAAGTAAAACAAGAATGTAGAAAATAAATAAGTAATAATTTTTTTAAAGTGTTGTTTTCTTCAGTGAGATTTTATACCTCTTTTACTATCTGGTCAATTCTGATTTTTAAAATTTTTTTTATTTATTTATAGGCAATTGGGGTTAAGTGACTTGCCCAGGATCACACAGCTAGTAAGTGTCAAGTGTTTGGTCTGAGGCTGGATTTGAACTCAGGCCCTCCTGATTTCAGGGTCAATGCTCTATCCACTGTACCACCTAGCTGCCCCTTCAATTCTGATTTTTGAGGAGTTATTTTCATCAGTTAGTTTTATACCTCCTCCTGCCCCAAGCTATTAATTCTCTTTTTATATTTTTCTTGTATTGCTCTGATTTCTTGACTCAATTTTTCCTTTTCAATTGATCTACACCCTTCCCCTGGTTACCCTCTCCCCCTCCCCCATTTGCTTCAAAATATCATTCCTTGATCCGTGCTCTCCCACTCCCTCAGGTGTCACTTGTCCACAGGATTTCTTTTTCCCCTTGTCCTGAGGTAGGATGAATAGATTTTTCAAGCACCAAATCTCCTAGGTCATACCCAGTTTAAGATACTCATCTTCCTTCACAGACCCTTTCTCTTTACCATAAGAGCATTCATCAGTGGAACTGCCTCCCACCACCAAACCAAGACTTACTTTCCTTCCCCCTCTTTTCAATCCTTTTCTGCTTTTCCTTATCCACTTGCCTATAGGTTCTTCTCTTTCTCAGATTACAGGGTTTACCTTCTCTTCATTTTTTACCCCTTGATTTGACCCTGGCACATCACACATTCTTCTTTATTCCCTTGTTCCCTTCTCCTACTTTCATGTCTCATGTTGTAATATAGTCCCCTTACACACACACAAAACATTGATTGACCTGTAGGCAGGGTGTCACCAGGTTTTCTCCATAAAGTCCCATGCCCTCTTCACTGTTACCTCCCACATTTACTCCTGTCTCCTTGTTTATATTTAGAAAGAAGTTTCTTACTGGTCCCTCTGTTGTCACTCTGCTGATGTTACTGTTGCTGTCCCTGGCTGTTGTATTTATTCATATTGCCAGCATTTCTGTTGTTTGGAGTGTTAGAGAAGCAAATAAATTCAGTTCTGATTTTCTTTCTTAAAAAATGTCTAAAATACTTCTTTATTAATGAATATCCATCTTTGTTCCCATATGGCTAAGCTCAAATTTTGCAATGTATATCATCCTAGGCTGCACCTTGAGCTCTGTTGCTTTTTGGAACACATTCTATTCACTGTGGGTACAGGATAGTCTTCCATTATTAAAATTTCTTTTCATATTTGAAGGTCTTTCTCCTGATCACTTGTCAAACTTATTTCTGAATTGAATTGTTAACTTTAACCATTATACGTCTTGGAGTTTGCAGTCTTGGTTTTTTTTTTCTGGAGGTAATCTGTAAATTCTTTTAAATGGTATTTAATTTTCTATGTTCAGAGGTCCTGAGGAGTTCTTTTATTATTTCCTTCATTATGGTGTTAAGGTTTTTTGGCCCTGTCATGTTCTTCTGAGATAGCAATGTTCCTTACATTGTCTTTATGCATCCTGTCTTCAAGATACATATGTTTTGCTTGCATGGAAAGATGTTTTCTTTTAATGTTCTTGTTTTTACTTCTCTTCTTCTAGATTGTCTTTAAATTCTATATATTTGAATTCCCAATGTATTGTTCTCTCTTTTGTTTCTTTGTTGAAACTTTCCATTAAAGCTCCAGTTTTTCTATTTTGCCCATTTTCAGTCTATAGATTCTGCTTTCATATTCTAATTTCTTTTTTGAACCACTCAGGAACAGTGTGTTGTTTCCAAGTTCTCTTCACATTCCAGAGTCCAATTTCTTATCAAGTGTTGGATCACTTTTCTTTTTTTTTTTTGCTGTATTTATTCATAGATGTCTGAACTCACTTACACGATCTGCAGGCCATATTTCCTTCATTGTCATTGTTTTTCCTGTTTATTTATCCGTTTATGCCTAAGATCTTTGAATTTCATTTTTCCTGATAACTTTGGTTATTTTAGTTTCTCCATGCCCCCTGTCCCAGGCCATTTTCCCTATGCTCACTTTTTGACTCTGTCCCCTCGGATTGTGCTTTCCCTGGGGCCTGGATCTCAAAGTGTCTTGGTCTCCTCCTACACTGGGCAATTCATAGCTCACCAGCCTAGGTCTCTTCTCCAAGTGACTGACCCCAGATGGATGTTGGGCTTTTACTCTCAGACTTAGTGGAGTGTTACACAGCTCCTACACACACTGTCTTGTCCTGATGACATGTTCCATTTCCTCTGCTCCTCAAGTTTTCTGGCCTAGCAGTAGTAATCAGAGCTTTGCAGCATAGTTTGTCTCAGCACTGCCAGTTCAGTGCTTTGTGGCTCTGTTTAACCTGGTACTACCAGTTCAGAGCTTTACAGCACTAAATACTAGAAAATGTAGAATTAAATGAACCTCCATATACATATATATTATATATATGTATGAAAGAGAGAGAGAGAGTTGTTCATTTATTCAGTCATGTCTGAATCTTTATGACCCCAAGAGAAATGTTTATTAATAACCAATGATTTGGGGAGATCTAGAATTCTCCCCTTCTTCTAAAGTCTGATTTTAAAAAGTTCATTCTCTTAAAGGATATTGCTGATAATGAGGTTGGATTAACTTTCTTGTTCAAGACCCCACCCTGGTGAGATAGCCATTGTGTTCTGCTCAGGCTTGTGGAAAATAAATTCTTTGAATAGGTTGCCCAAGGCTGGGGGTAGTCTGACTATAGAGATAGTTCCTCTGTCTAAGGGTGACATGATGTCACTCTCAGTGCCTTATTGTAATATTCTTTCTTAAACAATCAGAGTTGATTGCCACTCCTCTTCCAAAAGAACATATAAGCCCTGAGCCACTGCCATGATTGTCTTTGGTTTAAGAGAGATGGTCAAATGACCATTTTATTAATAAATGTGTTGGCCTTATTAATAAAATGATTAAATTACCCAGAAACTATGTCTCTCAAACCTTTTTAATAACCACACCCCATAATGAGGTTTTTTTGGAATAGATATTGGAATGGTTTGCCATTTTCTTCTCCAGCAGATTAGGCAAACAGAGGTTAAGTGTGACTTGCTCAGGGTTCCACAGCTAGTCAGATTTGAAGTCAGGTATTCCTGACTGCAGTTCCAGCATTTTATCCAGTGAGTTACCTAGCTGCCTACACATACACACACACACACACACACACACATACACCCCCCCACACACACACAAACACATGTGTGGGTGTGTGTGCAAAAACTTATATCCATAAATATATCCAAGTACCTAATCCACCCTACCTCAGTCACCTACAAAATGGTCATACTCTCAATCTTGCCATCATTCACAAAGGTACCATTTTCATGTTCAAGAAATCCCCTTATTTAACTACTAGCTACAGGCTTTCCACATCTTCCTCTGCCTTCCCTTATATAAGGCTACTCTTCATCCTCACCATGACCACCAGTCCATTCAACCTCAGTTCTCTTGCAGGCAATCTCACCTGCACTAGCCACTTTGTCTTCTTCTCCCCATCTTGACTCCTTGGTGGTCCAATTAAACTCTACACTGTCCTCCTTTTTTTGATAAATTATTTTATTTTTAATTTATGAAATAAAATAAGTATTTGTATAACATAGTATAATTAAAAAAAATAATTGCATGTGAAACTGTAAATCTAGTTTGTATAATTTGCTGTTTCTTTTAAATATGGAATAAAATTAGCATGAAAATTTCTTTTTTCATGGTAATTTTATTGCATATTAGTTTTGATAGTTAAGCATAAATAGGTGTGTGTATATGTATATGAATGTATGTATTTCTATATATGCTTCTATTTATTAGCTCTTTCTCTGGATGCAGATAGCATCTTCCTTTATATGTCTTTTACAGTTAATTTGGGTATTTATAATAGTTAAAATAACTGATTTGTTCAAAGTCATTTTTGAAACAGTATTATTGGTACTGCATAAATTGTTCTCTTGGTTCTTCTAATTTTGCTCTTTTTTATTTCATGCCAGTCTTTCCATGTTTTTCTTAGATCACTCATCATTTCTTATAGCACAGTAATATTCTATCACAGTCCTATACCACAACTCGTTGAGCCATTCCCCAGTTGAAGGGCATCCTTGCAATCTCCAATTCTTTGCCACCACAAAGAGAGCTGCTATAAACATTTTAGAAAATATAGGTTCTTTTCCTTTTCCCCTAATCATCTTGGGAAATAGACCTAGTAGTGGTATAGCTGGGTCTTAGGGTATAGCTAGTTTAATAACTCTTTGGGCATAATTCCAGATTGTTCTCCAAAATGATTGGATCAGTTCACAATGAACTAGTGTCCATTTTTCCACATGCCCTCTAACATTTCTTTGCTTTTCCCTTCAATCATTTTAGCCAATCTGATAGGTGTAATATGATATTTCAAGGTTGTTTTAATTTGCATTTCTCTAATCAATAATGAATTGGAGCATTTTTTTATATGACTATAAATTATTTTGATTTCTTCATTGGAAAACTCCCTGTTCATATGTTTTGTCCATCTATTAATTAGGGAATAACTTGTATTATTATAGATTTGACAAAGTTCTTTATATAGTTTAGGTATGAGACCTTCATCTGAAAAACTTTATAAAATCCCCCTCCCCCAATTTTCTGCTTTTCTTCTGATCTTGGCCACATTTGTTTTATTTGTACATAGCTTTTTAAATTTAATTTAACTAAAAGTATCCATTCTATACCTAACTTTGCTCTTTGTCTCTTATTTATCCATTAGGTATTCACCTATCCATAAGTCTGATAAGTAATATGTTTGATGTTCTCTGTTTATATTTAGGTCATGTATCCATTTTGACTTTATCTTAGTAAATGGTGTAAGATATTGGTCTATGCCCAGTTTCTCCCATACTGCTTTCCTGTTTTCTCAACAATTTTTACCAAATAATGAATTCTTATCCCAAAATCTTAAGTCTACACTTGTCAAATACAAGGTAATTATGTTTATATGCTGCTGGAAATTGTATATCTACTCTATTCCCTTGATCTACCTTTCCATTTCTTAGCCAGTATCAGATGGTTGTGATAATTACTGCCTTATTACATAGTTTAGTTTAAGATCTGGTATTGATAAACCTCCTTCCTTCCATTTTTTTCACTATTTCCTTTGATATTTATGACCTTTTGTTCTTCACATTGAATTTTTTCATTATTTTTTCTAATGCAGTAAAATAATTTTTTGTAATTTAATTGGGATGGCATTGAATATATAAATTAGTTTGCGTAAAATTATCATTTTTATTATATTGGCCCTGCCTACCCATGAACAAGTAACATTTCTCTAATTATTTAAATCTGATTTTATTTGTATAAAAGTTTTTTTTTACTATTTTTATAGAGTTCTTGGGTTTGTTTTGGCAGGTGTACTCCCAAGTACTTTATTCTGACTAGAGTTATTTTTTTTTCTTTACTATCTCTGCTTGCAAAGTTTTCTTTGTGATATTTAGGAATGCTAATGATTTATGTGGATTTACTTTATATCCAGCTTTACTTTGTTAAAATTATTGTTTCAACTAACTTTTTAGTTAAATCTTTGGGATTTTCCAAGTATGTCATCATATTGTCTGCAAAAAGAGACAATTTTATTATCTCATTCTCTATTCTTATTCCTTCTATTTCTTTTTCTTCTCTTATTGCTATTGCTAGAATTTCCAATACAATATTGAATAATATTGGTGACAGTGTGTGTCTTTGCTTCACCCCTGATCTTATTGGGAAGGCTTCTAGCTTATCTCTATTACAAATAATGCTTTCTTACGGTTTTAGATAAATATTATTTATCATTTTAAAGTAAGCTCCATTTATGCCTATGCACACTAGTGTTTTTAATAGGGATGGGTATTGTATTTTGTCAAAGTCTTTTTCTGCATCTATTGAGATAATCATATGATTTCTGTTGGTTTTGTTATTGATATGGACAATCATGCTGATAGTTTTCCTAATACTGAAGCAGCCCTGCATTCCTAGTATAAATCCCACCTGGTCATAGTGTATGATCCTTCTGATATATTGCTGTAATCTCCTTGATAGTATTTTATTTTAACATTTTTGCAACAATATTTATCAGGGAAGTTGGTCTATAATTTTATTTCTCTGTTTTGGTTCTTTCTGGTTTAGGTTTCAGCATCATATTTACATCTTAAAAGGAATCTGGTAGGACTCCTTCATCTCTCTCTCTCTCTCTCTCTCTCTCTCTCTCTCTCTGTCTCTTTCTGTCTGTTTGTCTTTGTCTCTCTGTGTCTCTTTTACTCCCACCCTGTCTCTCTTTACAAGAATTTTACTTCTGATCACCCAATCTGCCCTCTTTTTTTAGTCAGGTTCCCCTCCCCTTCTATTATTACTGTCCCTTTTTACTTCCTTATTGGGTAAAATAGATTTCTGTATTCAACTGAGTACCTGTGTTATTTCCTCTTTGAGTCTGATGAAAATAAAGTTTAAGCTTTGCCTGCCCCACCCCATCATCTCCTCCATCATAGTAACTCTTTAATGCCTCTTTTATGTGAGATAATTTATCCCATTCTATATCCCTCCTTCTTCTTCCAGTGCAATCTTCTTTCTCACCTTTTTATTTTTGGGGGGGGGGGTATCATCCCATCAAAGGCACATTATATCCATACGCCCAGTCTACATATACTCCTAATTGCCCTTATTGTAACAAAGTTCCTAGGAGTTACAAATAAACTCTTGCCAAATAGAAATATAAATAGTTTAACTGGATTGAATCTCTTGTTTTTTCTTTCTTGTTTCTTTTTTTTACCTTTTTATGTTTCCCTTGAGTCTGTATTTGGAGATCAAATTTTCCATTCAGCTCTAGTCTTTTAATTAATAATGCTTGAAAGTCTTCTATTTTGTTAAATATTCATTTTTCCCCTTAAAGATTCTATTCAGTTTTTCTGGGTAGATGATTCTTGGCTGTAATCCTAACTTCTTTGCCTTCCAAAATATCATATTCCAAGCCCTTTGGTAATGTGGAAGCTGCCAAATCTTGTGCTACCTGATATTTGAATTTTATTTTCCTTTTTGACTACTTGCAGTACTTTCTCCTTGATCTGTGAGCTCTAGAATTTGTCTATGATGTTCCTGGGAGTTTTCATTTTGGGATCTCCTTCAGGCGGTAATTGGTGAATTCTTTCAATTTCTATTTTGCCCTCTAATTTTAGCATATCAGGGCAGTTTTCCTTTATAATTTCGTGAAAGTCCAGGTTTTTTTTTTTATCATGGCTTTCAAGGAGTTCAATAAATCTTAAATTATCTCTCCTGTATCTATTTTCTAGGTCAGTTGTTTTTCCAATGAGATATTTCACATTTTCTTCTCTCTTTTTACTTTTTTGATTTGATTTTATAGTATCTTGATATCTCATGGAGTCATTGGCTTCACTTGCTCAATTCTAATTTTTAAGGAATTATTTTCTTCAGTAAGCTTTTGTATATCCTTTTTCATTTGGCCAACTGTATTTCTTAGGAAGTTATTTTCTTCAGTGAATTTTTGTTTATCTTTTCCCATGCCATTGACTCTTTTTTCATGATTCTCTTGTATTAATCTGATTTCTTTTCCAAATTTTTTCTACTTCTCTAATTTTTTTGGGGGGGGCAAGGCAATTGGGGTTAAGTGACTTGTCCAGGGTCACACAGCTAGTAAGTATTAAGTGTCTAGTCTGAGACTGGATTTGAACTCAGGTCCTCCTGACTCCAGGGTGTATGCTCTATCTACTGCATCACCTGGCTGCCCAAGATGTTTTCTTTTAAGACTATAGTTATTTAAAAAAAAAAAAATTTGACAAGGCAATCAGGGTTAAGTGATTGACCCAGGATCACACAGCTAGTAAGTACCAAGTGTTTAAAGTCACATTTGAGCTGGCTACCTCCTAACTCCAGGGCCAGTTCTCTATCTACTGTGCCACCTAGCTGCCCCTCTAATTTGCTTTTTAATATACTTTTAAAGCTCTTCCAGTTCTTTTTTTTGGGTGGGACCAAATTACAGTTTGTTTTTTTTTGAGATTTCACACATAACCATTTTGACACTGTTGTCCTCTTCTAACTTTGTGCTTTGATCCTCCCTCTCACCATAGCAATTTTCTATTGTCAAGTTCTTTTTTTGTTTGTTTGTTTTCTACTCATTTTTTTCTGCCTATTTTGTGACTTGTTTTTATGTGAGAGTTGGGCTCTGGTCCTGCACTGTCCCAAGCTTTTTGTGTTGGGGCTCAGGGTCTTGCTGCTGGCTTTCACCAAGGTTCAGAGCCTAGTTGCTTGCTTGCACTAAAGGATTGGCTTCCCTTCTGGCTTGTACTGGGGATGGGGCCTCCCTGTTGGCCTTCCCTGGGTGTAGGGCCCTTTTGCTGTGTTGCTATGGAAACAGGGTCTCCCTGCTGGAGGGTAGGTCTGGTCTTGCTGCTGGCAGGTTCTAGGATTGGGTCTTACTGTTGGCCAGTACTGAGGAGGGGTCTCACTACTGGTTAGTAATGGGTTTGAGGCCTAGCTGGTGGTCTGTGCTTGGGGTAGTGCTGCTGAGGTGGGGCCTTGCTTTGCTGTACAGACTGCCAACTTGCCCAGGGGGCTGCTGGCTTGCAGGAGGGTGGGGCCTCTTTGGTGGATTGCCCCAAACTTGGATCCTTGCTGCAGGCTTCCTGCTTTGAGGGCAGAGAATGCTGCTACACTGAGATCTTGAGCCCTTTCTAACTCAGTGAGACAGACCTTTGTTGCTGTGCTAATAAGCTGCTTCCCTGCTCCTACATCAATTCTGAGGCAGTTTTTAAGTTGTTTGGAGAGGAATTTGGGAGGGCTTCAGGCAGTTTCTTCACTCCACCATCTTTGTACTAGAAACCCTTGATGTATCTTCCATGGAAAGATTATAGGATGTAGATAAGAACCACACAGGGTAAAAAGCCATAAATGTGAGGTAATTTGCCCTGGGGGACCCACATTGATAAGATCATGGTTTTATCCATATATTAATGGATAGGCCTGCAGAAAAGTCTTAGTTGATCATGATATGGAGGTAAACTTGGGTTCTTTATGTCCATGCCTCTGGAGCTCACATTCTAGCAGGTTTAACTAAACTGGGAAAACTTATGTATGGGATGTTTTTGCTGTCTGAACACTAGCTTAATATTCCTAATAGATCACTGAGAAACTCATCACTAGAAGTTTAGAAGCTAAGTGATAAATTCTTTGGCTAGGTAAATCCACGAAACAAGTGATATTGTGCATATACTGAAATCATGAAGGATTATGTAGACAACAATTCTTTCTACTGCTATTTCCTATTTACTCTTATTTCTACCCCACGTTGGACCCACTCCACTCTAAGAGTTCATTAGCTTTTTATACTCTATGTTTTGGAACGCTACTTCTTTTTTAAATACTTCTTTACATGTAATTTAAAAAAAAAAATCCTCCTGCCTCCTCCCATTAACTGAAGCTGGACTTTCTTCTGAGCTTGAGAGTTTAAAGACATAACAATTCTGAACAACTTAATAAGCATGTAATAAATTCCTTCTATACTCAGAATACTTGATTAGGTGCCGAGGGCTTCCTTCTCCCACAGAGCTCAGAGTCTGACAAGAACATATAACATATACACAAATAATTATAATATAAAATAATATTGATAAGTATAATATATGTACTCACAGCTAAATCTGACCAAAATTCATTCAGGAGAAACCTGTACTAGAGAAGACATACTTTTTAGGAGTATCTAGAAATCAAATTTTAAGATACTTCAAATAGAAAGCAATTTCAAAAGATGAAAAAGATCATGCTGATGGTTATGAATTGTAAATTGTGGAAAATCAAAATTTCAGATGATTCAGAGTTGTAGGTCACTTAAAGGTCAATGGAAAGAATCACTCAGAAAGAATAAATTATTCAGCCAGCCCTTCTTATTTTGTGTAGATAGCTATATCTTTCCATAAGTTCTCCATTGAACATGTACCCAAGACACTGGAGGCCTTCCTGTAGTATAAATATACTACAATATACATTTGTGACTTCAAGTGTTATCCTTCCTGACGCTGGGGAATATAAATTAATTGATATTGCTTACTATAGAATATATATATGTGCATGTACACATTTATGTAAATACCTAAAGTTTTTTTCTTCTCTCTTATTCTTTGTATTTGAGAGGTTACTATCCTTCCTTATGAAATCTAAATTAGTGTTTCATATCTAGAATTCAAGTGGAAAAAGTTATAAGCAATTTTTTTAAAAGATTTTTGATCCTCACCCTTATAGAACAGCCCAAGGCCAACCTCTGGGCTCTTGCTAAGTAATTTGAGAGTCAGAAATCCCAAGGAAGATTCATTCTGATATCACTTGTCTATAAGACCTATAAGTATTAATTTTTCTCTTCCTTTCATTCCTAAAACTAATCTCCCCTTATTTTCCCTATAATAACTTCATAGATGTGTCCATCTGGACCCCAAAGGCATCATAACACTTAATATCATAGATAGAATCTTCCACATCACCTTTGTTAGCTAACCTTAAGCAAATCAGGAAAACATTCTTCTCTCACACTCTCATTCCTTTCAATGAATTAATTACACTCAGAAATTCCAAAGTATAGATCTGGAAATAGAGTCAACAGAAAAGATCTTGCTCTCTATTAATCACCATTGGAACCCTTAAAAATGGAGGGCATGTTTCTATACCAGAGAAGGGAAATATATACAGAAAAGAAAAGCTAGGAAATTATTTTTGAACCTGACATTCTAATTGCAACCCAGAAAACTACAATGCCATCACCCAACCTAGACGAAGATTTGGAGGCACACAGTGTCTGATGCCAGGATCTAGTGAGTTGTAAAGAATATCCTTTAATAAACTTCTTTTAGACACATAAGTCTTGTACATGACCTTTATTCTCCCCTCTTTAGAGTGCAGATGGTAGGTAACCACATATTTCCTCATTTGAAATGTCATTTGCTGCCAAATGAAGGAACTGAAATGTATAGGAGAAATTAATCAGATCTTCTTTCTTATTTTTAAATTCCTCAAACTCAGAGAGCCCTCACTTCAGTTCCTGTAGTGAATGGCCCTAATTTAGTAGGTGTTCCATTTCAATACCAAATTACATATATAACTCATTGTTTGCCTGAGGTAATATAAATCACCTATTGTCACATAGGTAGGAAGTGTCAGAGGTTGCATTGAGAAATCCCTTACTCCAAGTCAATCTATCAACAGGCAAGCATTTATTAAGTAATTACTATATGCCAGGTATACTTCTAGGTGCTAGGAACATAAATATAAATGTGAGAGAGTCCCTGCTCTGGAATACTGCTAGAGAGGAAAGAGAAAACACCTTAGTATCATTTGAAACCATTCTCACAGTTGGTCATTGGCCAAAGGGCTTTTCTTATTCATGTGGTAAGGGAAACAGAGACAGTTTGGTGCTAGCCCTGAATCAGAGAACAGGGCCCTCAATTTACAAGTCATCTTATCTTTCTGGAAGCAGTTTTCCTAGTTTTTTCAGTTTGGGTTGCCGGTAGAAGGCACATCTTGATGCACAGGCACTTAGGATGGAGTTTCTATTGGTCCTGCCCCCATTACATATGTACCCTTAAAATTTTGGTTATGACATCTCTTTAAATTACCAACTGCTAAGTTTTGAATATCTTTTCTGAGCATGATACCTTTCCATTTAGGAAAAGTTGTTTGTGTAGTGGATCTAAGTAGAAAGAAGGCTTAGGAGTCTTGTCCTGAATTTGAGAATGGAGACATCCCTATGACCAACAAATACAAAAGCTCTACATTTCTTGCACAAATGACCAGAGAGGTAGATGACACCAGAACACTACTGATAGTGAAGTTTCCTAAAAATGTTGCCAAAATAAAAATATAAGCTGTCATGTTGCCTGGTAATCAATTTAAGTATGCTTTTTAATGTACAAACCACCTGAACTGTTTTAATTTTGTTTGGTCCTGTGAATTAATCAGTGTAGGAACCCACTAGTAAAGAATTTCCTCTACCAATGTCATCTGGCCCCTTATCTAACTTAAAATTAATTATATGAAATAAAAAGAAACTGAGGTATAAAGTTTCCAAAACAAACCAATACTCTTATAGACTTGCCTAGAGTCTTATAGTCAATAAGTAACAGAGGCATGACTTGAACCAAGATCTTTCAGACTCCAAGGCTGGCATTTACTACACCAGGCTAATCTGCCTCTAGAGGTGTTTGAATATTGCAGTCAAAAACATTTTCTCTAAGATAAGAGAAAAAGAAATAATGTTTTTTTCTTGTCCCCCAAGGGCAAGTTCTTTAAAGTCTTCTGTGTTTTTAAAGCAAGAATAAGCAAGAAAACATGTTTTTTGAATTGCCTTCAAAATTTTTTTTCACAGCTGAAATAAATTACTTTTGCATGCTTTGTAGCTTTTTCAGAGAACAAACATAGTTTTCTTCCTTCAGTGGGTATAATTATACAATTCACTTTTAATGATAAGACTAAATAAAATCATAGCAAAGGATCAGATTCTCAGGGGTATTCACTCTGAATTTACTGTTACTCTGTAATTACTTTCTATATTTTGGTGGACTTTTGATTACTGGACACTAGGAAAGAAAAAGCAATAGACTGAAAGAAGTAAATCCATGAATTTTTCATGGGTCAATGATTTTTCTCATTTTACTTTCTAACTTTTTCAAGTAGTTTCTTCCATAGTTCGGCCCCACAAATTTAGTAGCTTTAGTAAATTTTAGTAAATTAAAAAAAATTGCATTTATATTTTATTTTCACTCAGTTACCTGTCTTAAATTCTCTAAACAAAAGGTTCAACACAACATCTCCATTCCTGTTTTCTACTGGAAGCCCGAAGAAGATAGAAAGAAGTAACCCTTTCCCCTAATTAATTCTTTGTTTTCTTTGGGTAAGCCCCGGTTTAGAGAAGTGAGCCATCTCCATCTCATAAATATATGCCCAAGGGCAGTATTTTTGCTTTAAAATACAAAGCACTCCGTGCTAAACGGCAGAGCACGGATGTGGGGGGAAAAACTGCTAAAACCTTTGGTAACCTCCAGCTCACCAGTATGTGTCTCACCCCGCCCCCCCGCACAACTCTCCGGCTAGTACAAATGACCCGATTAGAAAGAGTCCTTTCCAAATACCTTATCTCCTGCTCACCATAGCACTTACAAGGTTGTAGCGTCTTTCATGCCTTGGGCCGGGTGTACGGCAGAGGGCGCGGCGTTCAGGATTTTCTTTCTCACTTTCTCTATAGCGGTGTGAGAGTGAGCCCTCCATCCATCCCTCCCCTTCTTCTCCCGTGAGATTTTTCACCTCCCTGGTGTCTCTTCTGCAGTCCTCAATTCAGGACGGGGCTGTGGCAAGGTCGCTGGAGTTGAAAGAGTAGCATCTGGGAGCTGGAGGTCTTGGGGGGTAAAGTTTGGGGAGCATGTATTAGAAAAGGAAGAAAAGTTTCCTTTGAAAACAACTAAATTTGAAAGAACAAGCGGAAAAAAAAAAGCGATTGGTGGCTCCCAACGAGAGCCAACCATCACCGCATGACCGACCCAGTGGAGCAGAAGCAGCAGCCGGAAAAAATTACAGGCTCAGTCTTTATTGCCAAACAACTTCATCTGCATCATGAATAGCAACAAAACAGCCTTGGAGCAGATTGCTGTAACAACTTCAGCAGCCGAAGTTACTAAAAGCAGGGGCAAGTTGGAGAGACAAGGCACTCCTTTGTGTGACTGGAGTGAGGGTGGAGACGCCCCGGCAGCTGCCGGTGCCCCAGGTTCTGCAGGGCAGGGCAGGATCCCCGCCAAGAGTGCGCTGGTAGCCCCAGGCAGGCAGCCGAAGCGGGGGGAGCCGCAGCACAGCATGGCCCGCGCCGGAGAGGCCCAGGGCTTTGAGAAACTGTTGCTTCAGTTGGCGGCTCTCTACGCCATGGCATTTTTGGTGGCTGTTCCACCACTTCTTCAGATGCCTGGGGCCGCAGGTAAGAAGGACTCTCGCTTCTCCTCTGGTTCGGTTCCTCAATGTATCTGGCACGTTTCTTTCTCTCTCTTTGTATACCACTGTACTGAGAGCCTGAAGCCCGACGATGTTGATGCATGGCTCATAGCCAGTAACGTTAGAGATCCTTTTGAATGTTATAGTGCTCGTTCGGTTTTCTGTAGAGAGCCTGTTTAGTGTTTTAAATTGTTTTACCCCCGCGGTGGAAAGAGAGTTGATGCGGGGCGGGGGGGGGGGGGGGCGTAGCGGTCTGCCTGAAGGGCGAAAAAGGAGGGAGGCTTTTCCCAACTTCCTATAAGAAATATGGCCGGCACTCTGTCAAAATGTGTGCAAGAGCCAGGGTAAGAGTGAGTCTCGACTTTTTCAGTGCACCCCCAAGCCCTACTCTGGCGAGTCTCTTAGGCTGTTTCTACTTACAGACAGGGGTTTGGGCAAAGCTTCTCGCTCTCCCGCCCCTGAGCTCCTCTCTTCCTCTTCAGCTCGGTTATTATTCTAAGAAGGGATTCTTTGGATTGTTTTGCTAGTCTGTAAGATGGGAGTGAGGGGGGAGGAGTTTGTGCTCAGGGCGCTGATTAGGGTTTAATTAAGTCTTGCTTTCGGATGGTCTTCCTGGGTGGTGGATTTGGTGCCATGGAGATTTGAAGTTGGAATAAGGAGACTTGAATTCGAATCTAGACTTTGGGCGAGTCTCTTGATTTTTTTCTCTTTCCTTATATGAACAATGGTGGTGTTGCTCAAGTACTTTCCAGCTCTGAATCCTATATCGACTTGATCCCTCTTGAATAGAAGTTAGGTCAGGGAAATAACTTTGGAATCAAGAACTTTAAGACCTGGTTCTGTAAATGCCCAGGTTAGTTTTTAGAACTAAATAAACCGGACTAATAGAAGTCAAAATCCATTAACTCCTTTCTACTCTTGGGGCGCTTACCTCCTGCTCACACCCAGGTCAGCAGAGTACGTGGTGGGGGCAATAGTGGACTCAATTCTCCCCAGAAGAGAAGCAAAAGCGACGAGCTGTGGTTTGTGGTAAAAGAGTTGCTAAATTTTCAAGTTTTATTACTTTGGTGATGATGTAAGTTGAGACTCGCGGAATTGAACCTGGTTCACATCGACCTTCCCTCAAAATCCCGGGGGAAGGGAGTCAAGGAAGCCTTAATCTCGGGCCCCAGCTCTAGAAAGCATATTATGGCTCTGCCTGAGCCACTTTCCTTTGAAAGCTGGGAGTTTGAAGGGGCTATTTTTTATTTGCTCATTTTTAATGGGAGTGAGGGAGGTCTGACTTTGCCTCTCCTCGCTCCTAATCTCACTGGTGAATTTCCCTGGAGGATCCGAGGATGCTGCAGTGAGAGAGGGCCTTCGCTGGGATGCAGCTGACTTGAGTAACCCGTTAATCTTGTAGATCTGCAAATTTGAAAGGGACTTTTTTTCCCTTTGTTGGTTTCCTTTAATCCATTTACCACTCTCCAGGAGGTGACAGATACCTATATTTCCTGTTATTCAGCTCTGGGTCTCAGGTTCTGCCATTTGGTTGGGGGTGGAGAGGGGGAGGAGACTGAAAAATCGTCCTGCTTTCCTCTCCTTTATTTTTTTTCTCTTCCCTCCCTCCGAGATTTGGGAGGAAGGCCGAGTACGTGCTTCACTTCCCGAGTTGGAGGCTTGGTTCTGTCTTTATTGTCTCTTCCCCAACAAGTCTTCGGGAAAGTGTCTGTGTGTCTGTGTGTGTGTGTGGGGGGGGTTTCACAACTCCAATAATTATACCCCATAAATGGGAGACTACGTGGTGTTCTTGGCCGTTGGTCAAGGATCTTAGGAAACTCCGAGGTATCTTCCTTCCTTCGCCTTCTCTATTCTCCCCTCTCCCCACAAAGCCCCAGGCAATTGAGGGAGGTACTGGGTTGATTGTGGGGAAAAAGAATCTTCTTTTTAGAGGTTCATTATTAAGCTAGTAGGAGAAGTGGAAATGTCTTCCTATTCGAAAGATGGTAGAGTTGTCTATGAAAATTTTTTCTCCTTTTTCTTCTTGGTGTTGTTTGATATTAACCTGATAACAGACGGACCACACTTCCTTTTACCCCCTCCCTCCATTACCTGAAAGTTTTAAACGTGGACTAAAACCAACTCTTTCCCTCTTTCCCTCATCTTTCTTATTGCCTAGTCTGCTTACCAAAAAGAGTAACAGAAATAATAACTAACCTTTAACTTTGTTTTCACTAGACGACTACACCGACCACCTTTGATTTAAAAACTTCAGCAGTTATTTGGCATTATTTATCAGTTTTCATATTTATTCAACGAAATATCCAATCAAAATGGAAAACTAAACATTTGGCAGTTCTTCAGGGCTGTTGACTTCGGCCGGGTAACTTTTCTTTCCCCTTTCAGTATCTGTGGAGAAAGTCATCTGAGGCTTGGTACACTATTACCTATAGCTGTTTTTTTACGTGTAATATCTGAACAATGTTTTTGCTGTGTGGAGTTTGGCAACATTTGCTTGTGGCAGAACTTCTTAATTGATTTGCAAAAGCTGAGACTAACAAGAGCAGGCACCAGCTTCTCGTTTTGTTGGGCTTCATGTTTAAGCCTTTTGTTTGTATTGCAGAGATTGGGGGAAGGTTTATCTAGGGACCTAAACCGATATTTAGCAAGAATGATAAAATTGCAAACAAGTAATTTTAATGCTAGAGTAATTTTCAGTAAAATGAAAGCATCTATTTGTGGAGAATAAGTAAGATTGCTGTACTTAAAAAAGATAACATTTATGCAAGTTATGTTCATAATGGGTAACCATTATGCTGTGGAATAATGGTAAAATAACTGGCAAAAATAAAGATTTTTAAACAGTTTCATTTTCTCTTCTTTTTCTTCCTGGACTGATGTTTACTCTCAACTTCTCAGCATACAATATTGTAAGTAATCCTAGTTATACATATTAAACAATATAAGTCAAATGAATAGATGAAGATTGGATAATTTTATTTCATGAAATAATATTTACTCAATTATTAGTATTTTATAACTGGAATACCTTGTATTATATGTTAAACATTAAAAAACACAAAAAAGGAAGTAATGTTCAATATTCTAAAATTCTTATTCTATAGCTCACTCATTCGCTGGAAACTCCTTTCTTTTCTGGGAATAATAGCTACTGCATGGCCATCAGATCCACTAGATGGAATTGTCCCTAGACCATGCTATATTCTAATTAAACTTCAGAAAGAAAGATTTAAGGGCAGATAATCATGTAGTTTCTCACATAGAAATTATAACAGCATACTCATTAAATATTATTTTTCAAGTAAGTCAAAGAAATTCACTGATTTTTAAAAATTATTCTATACCCTTCTATTTTCCACAATGCATTACCTAATCTGGAGAGCTTTTTTTTTTTAATCTTTAATGTGGTACTAGTGACAGTAAAAACAAAGTACCATCAAAGATGAAATAGTCACTTGCTAAAAAATGGCACAGTAATGAATATTCATTTCCCCCAGGTTAACTGATTCCTCCCCCCCAATTTTATTCATAGTCACAGTGATGAACTATACTTATATAAATATACTCATTTATAGAGCTGCTGTGGAGTATTCTTAAATGTGAAGAATAAAATATAATGCTTACATAAGGGATATAAGAGTCATCAAAATCTGGAAACTTGCTTAACATTGTTGAATACAATAAAGACTTGTAATTGTTTATATAGCTCTGGGTCTTCACAAAAAATGCTTGTTTTAAAATTTTATTGATTGAATTTGTAGTGCAAAAATTATACAGGAAAAATTCAAATAGAAATACTGCTTACAGTCTAACTTTTCTACTTCAAAAAAAACCTGCCAATGGTTTATAGAAACATGTTTTGGCACAAATTGGGTCTTTGTGGCTGCCTTGAGATGTGGTAATTAATTTTTGTACACATTTGAATATCTGAATTGCTGAAATTTAGTTTTCATTGTCTTGATTTTTCTAAGATAAGGTTTGTTTTCCAAGAGACATTTGTAATATGTTAAGGGGTTGCATATTTATAGTGAATTAGTTGTCTCTGCTCAGTCTACAATTTTGCTAAGTGAAATTTCAGTCAGCTTTTTTTTGTGTGTGTTCATCAGTGTCTTAACTTTATCAATTAAAAAAATGCTATCATTTAGCTTCTCTTTTCCTATTGTAAAGTGTACAGAAATGCAAATTGGGGGTTAAACCCTAAGTTATTCCTATTTGGTTCACTGTAGGCTTTTAAAATTCATTTCACCCCAGGCCAGGATGTTAATGGCATTTAACTTTGTCTTTGTGTGGAAACTTATTTAATTATTAATTGCAACTAACTTCTTACAACCCTGCAGGCATAAAGTCAAAAGAAATGGATCTTCTGTATACTCTTAAAGACTTTTTCTGACTTAAATATTAGTCTAATTTTTGGTTAAATTAGTCAAATTCACTGAGAAGATTTGTTAATACTGGATTTACACTGGATTCAGAGTTGTCACTGAAAAGAAATTAGTTTGAATTTTTTTTGACATTGTGCTTCATAATCTTTGATTGTAAATAATTTCACTGCCCAGCCAGTGTTTATCATTGGCAGCGACCTTTTCCTATTAATTTTGTTCATCCCCAGTAAACATAATACACACAGTCACTAATCACATGGTTAGTAACTTTGTAGATATATAGGGCTTTGTTTAGTTATAGGAAAGAGGAATCCTTGAAAATACTCTGTAGTTGTTGGGTAAATTTATTATAATCCTATATTTTAAAAAAGTTAGTCCTACTCTTTATTTTCTCTGCTTACTAATTTGTAAAAGGAAGTTGTTATTAGGAAATTTACTGTTTGGGAACAATTGTGATAGCTCTTGGAATCTCATGACATGTGAGTACTTAAAAGCTTGGAAGGCCAGTTAACTCTAGGCCTTTGCAACTTTTCTAGAGTTTGTGTTGTTTGGTAATTTTGGTTATTCCTTTTTATTTGGTCTTTTGGATTTGTAGCTAGTAAACAGTGCTCAAAAAAAGTGGTTGATCTGAAAGGGCTGACTTTCTTGGATGGTAATTTTTGATTTTATTTTAACGGTAAAATTTGGTCTTGGTTTGAAGTCAATTTTGTTTACCAGTGCATCTAAATATGGTACTAACCATACTTAGTAATAACTTTGGAATCCGAAGACTTGCTTTCAAATCCTGCTTCTAAAACTTATCAATTGTGTGATCTTCAGAAAGTCATTTAAACTGCATAGGCCTTAGTTTCCTCATCTGCTAAATAGAGTTGGACTAGCTTGGCTTCAGAGATCCCTTTTAAGTTTACACTTATGACCTTGGGATTTAAGTTATTGTACTGTTTAATCGACATGGAAGTTTTGTAGTTTGGGTCATCCTGTTTTGTTTTTGTTTTTCCCAGCTTAAAATGGAAGTAGCAAGGATTGATCAAACTACTTATGATAGGTTGATCTAATCTTACTTCATTTTCTAATCTTACTTCTACATTCATCTGATGAGGTAGAATGCCAAACTGGAAATAAATACAGACTAGAGTGTTCAGTTGTCACAGAATATATTTTGGGTATAATCTATTTAAAATCAGAAGGGATGGTGGTGGTGGTGGAAACAATCGAAGTAATTGAGGAACAATGTTGAGAATTTTAATTTCAAAAATAAATAAAAGAATTGTTACTGGGTTCCATATTTGATGTTACATGTTTAGGGTAGGGAAATGAATGATGACATCCAAAGGGAAAGATTTCGCTAAAGAAAAACAGCTAATTTTGCAAGTAGCTGGTACTTGCAGAAAAAGAATTTTAAATTCCATTGGGTAATTGTGCCTTTTATTGCCTTTGGAATGAGTGAAGAAACAGCCTTATTTGTCAGATGTCATCAGGGACAACATGAACTTTCCCTCACACTATCAATGACTTTTTTTGATGGTGGTAGTGGGGTGGGGGATGTAGCCAAAGAATGGGAGTTGTCATGAAGTCTTGGTTAATTTAATTTGGATTAATATTTTCCACTTTTTTTTTTGCCCATAAGGATTTTTGTAAATTGCATACTCTTCATTGAGTAATTAATCCCTAAATCACAGATCATGTTGGTCCCATGCTCAAGAAGCATAAGTTTCTTCCTCTTGCTTCTAGTACTAAATAAAATTCTTGTTGTCATTTAAAGCCCTTTACAATCTTGCTCCAGTCTTCCTTTCCATGCTTATATTTTGTTCCCCTTCACAAGTTCTGCAGTCTATCTAAACTGTCTATTTGTTGTGGGAGAAATATCTCCTCTCTGAGTTCTTTTGGTGGGCAATTGCTGCCAAATATATATTTACACAATGCAGAAATTATGGAGATAAAAACCTAGGTTTTATTGTTATGCTAAAGCATAGTTTAAGGTCTTACAGAAAACCTGAACCTCAAATATGACTCTCACAGGTCCTCTTATAGTCAAAATTACAGTAGTGTGTCAGAGAAATAATTCTTTTACATATTGCAATCTTGTACCTTCTTCTGAGGCCATAAAAGTTAAAGGGAAGATAGATCCATAATCCTACGCTTCCTTCAATGTCATAAAAGTTGAACAAACTTAATAAAATGGTCATAATCTCATATGTCCGCTAAGGAAACTAACTTTCTCAAATAATAGGTAAACTAAATCAACTTTCAAATTAAACTGCACTTAGAATATTCAAAATTAGTCTGATAGAGAAGTTGACAAGGAATCAGAGACAGCTGAGATGCTTCTTCTGCCTTTTTAATCTAAGGAATACTTTAGGGTCTTAAGTAAATTTTTACATACCGTAGGGTAGCTTTTGTTGAAGTGTAGTTACAGACTTTTAGTTAATCAAAAATTGCAGGAGGAATGGCCTCTGGTCCTGTATAATAAGAAGGAAATAAAAAATTCCTATAACACTCTCATGACCTTTTATCTCTGGTCTCTGTGCTTTTGTACTGGCTTATTAGCTTTGCCTGAAATGTACCCATTTCTCACTTCCACCTCTCAGAATTCTTAACTTTCTTCAAAGTTCACTTACTATCTTCTGCATGAAACCTCTCTGGATCTTCCCAGGCGGGAGACTGTCCCCTTTGCCAATTGTCTTGTATTTATTTTGCTACTTATCTACTTATATGTTGTTTTCTTGCTTAGACTCTTAACTCCTTGAATGTAGAGATTGTTTCATTTCTGTCTTTGTATTCTCAACACTTAAAGTAGTGCCCTGTATATAGAAGGCAACTTAATAAATGCTTGTTGATTCATTAAAAAGTTCTTGCTCTTCTCCTTGGGGCTGTGAATACTGTACAAGAGGCTCAATAATATTACTTGGTTTGGGGATTTGTTTCTTCTGAGTGCATAGCTCTCTGCATTTCTTCTAGTTTAGGGAAGACTTATGGGCAAAAATTCCATTTTTCTCTATTATACAGATACTTCCATCAAATTTGAAAGATTAACAATTAACAGTCAAAATTAACAGTCAATAATCATTTATTAAGCACCAACTATATGCTCTACACTAAGTTTTGGGGATACAAAGAAAGGCAAAACAACAACCACAACAACCACAGCAACAAAACAACCAGACCCTGTTTTAAAGGAGCTTCACAGTGTAATGATTAAAGGAGGTACACTTGTAACGAATCTGGACAAGGACCATATGTTCCAATTTTTGGTTGTTGGTTCAGTGGTTGCTCCATATACTGCTTCCAGGAAAGAGCCTTGCCTTTTTTTTTTTTTCAAATATTTGATGATATGGTTAACAAAATATGAGCTCCATACTTTCTCCCTTCATTCTTATTTTAAGTAAAATGCTAGTCATTTAGCCTTTGGTTTCAACATATTACTACTTTTTAGGCATTTTGCAGTCTAAGTTGGTCTTCTGACTCCTTACACACTACATTCCATTCTCCATGCCTGGAATCCTCGTCTTCACCTCAGCTTCATTCTAGTCTCAACTCAAGTGCTACCTACTTTAAGAAGTCTTTGCTGATTCTTCCAGTTATTAGTGTCCCACTCCCCTAAATACTATGTAGTGGTTTATATATTTCTTATATTTACTTATCTGTGAACACTGTATTTCACTGCATAATCATCTCACCCTGTTTTCTCAGTTCAAAAATTTGTTTATAACCTTTTGTCACGTAATTGTTGTATGGTATAATTTTGTACATCATGCCGCTTAAAAGGTAAACAGAGCAGCAATGTATTCATCAGTGGCATATGGATACACATTTATCTCTCTTGCATTGCAAGGTGCCAGCCTACAATTCTCAGCTCATGGGCATTGTCAGCATTCAATTTTAATGCATATTCATGAGTATTCCATGGATCCTAATCTTGCACCAAAGACAGTTTAGTAATAAATGATTTTAAAGTAATACCGGCACAATTTTCTTTTAAAAAAAGGCTTCACATAATGGATGCATTTTGGGGCCAAAAAAAATTGGCATAAAATCTGTGATGATTATGTGGTGAAATAGATATGTTTTGTCTCTCCTAATAGAATATATGTTCCTTGAGGGCAGGGACTGTTTCACTCATATTTGTTTCCTCAACATTTAACACAGTGTCTGACACATACTAAGTACTTAATAAGTGTGTGAGGAATAAAAAACCTGAGAGACAGAGCTTCTGGGCAATTAATAATCAATATATTAACTAGGCTAGCTGACAATCCATAAATTGATGGTCGGTGGTTTCTCTCAATAATCAAAGACACCTAATAGTGACACTGAATGCCTTAAATATTTTTTTTTTGGAAGGGAATGCCTCTGACAGAAGAAATCAATCCTGATGGTAGACATTTAAATGAGGATGTGGACTAAAAGTCATCAGTTCCTCCTGCTGAGAATGTGGCTTGATCATGAGACTTAGCTGCCTCCAGGAATCTGGACAAGGGAATTCTTTCCACCCAGATAACTGGTTACATGAGCTTGGTCACCTTAAATTCTAATGGAGGGGTTCAGGGGCTTGGGATCATTGCTTTGGGGCCAAGAATTAACCTAGAGTAGATTCTGTTCACACTTCAAACAGAAATAAGGTCTCCTTGGGTGTGAACCTGACCAAGATTGGGGAGCATGTTCCTCAAGGATTAGGGCAATCTCATCTATCAGCCACGTCCTTCAGAGACTGGCTAACTGACCTACAGGGGCTGGTCCCTGAATGAGGAAATAAAGAAAAAAAGTCTATCCTAATTTAATATTGGTTGTTAATATAATAGCAAAATAATTAACCCTTCTCAACCGCTTACTGATTGATAGAATCAGTAAGACTGGGATAGGGAGGAGCATTTGATGGCAAAGATAAAGAAGCTGGACTAGACCTGACATGCTGACCATATGAAAGTGTGAATCAGGCAGAGCCAAGGTGGGGCATGCATGAATGAGAGCAGGCATAATTAGTATTCTATGGGGTAGCTGGTGAAATAAACAAAACTTGTCTATAGCACTTTCCTTCCTCCATTCCTAGAGTGGAGAATCTGTACCTCATTTACATGTCCAACTCAGGGGGGAAGAGAGATGTTCTAACATGTTCCAACTAAGTGGGGGGAAGAAAGTCATTTGCCCCTTATTGGCAATAGTCAAGTTTTCTGGCATTTGGAAGTTTTATTTCTTTATTTGCTTACTCTCATTTCTATGTGATTTGAAACTCTTATTTAAAAAAACCCAAATCTTAGATGGCCATTTAATATGGGTTTGTCTACAAAAACATGGAGTAGGATTCACATGAAGCCAAAATCCAATAAGGGAGAGATATTTTTTTCCTGGTATAGGCTGAGCAGGAGCCAACAAGATAGAGATTGGGTTTGCTGTTAATAATAATTTCCCATGATGTTTGTAAAATATGTATATTTATGTTACGCACACACACGTGTTTTTCCAACTTGCTGGCTGGAGAATGTGAGGACACATAGGTGACCCCATATAAGGTCTAGAGTCTGACTAAAATCACTGCAATGTCACTGTATGTCACCCAACCTCATCTTGCCATGTGATTTGTTGCTATGTATTTAATACTATCTTCTTGAAGTCTATGACAATCTAGGGATTATGTTTGGATAATTTATTTGTCATTAATAAAAACACAATCTTTCTCACTATTTAATAGCATGAGACTTCTATAGTTCATTACATGACGTTTAATGAACCTTCCCCATGATCCCTTTGCTTGCTGGGAACTGTCACAAATCATTCAGCTTACTCCAGACACTGATTAAAATCTCTCAATAATCTTTCTAGTGTTTTATCTAGAGTAGACCTTTTTTCTTTGTCTTTTCTGCAGTAATTATAGGAAACAACTTTTCCAAAATATATTGTACTAGCCAGACTCTGTATCAAATTCTCTTTATAAGATTGTTTCTTTCATCATCATCTTTATATCTACAGTGCCTAGAACAGTGTTGAGCACATTGTAGATACTTAATAAATACTTGGTTGATTGATAATACCAAATTTAAAATAGTTCCAACAAGAAGTTTCTCCTTACCTTTCTCTTTTGAAATTACCAGTACATACTTCTTTTCTCAGCATTCTATGAACACTTATGTTTTTAATGAGACAGTATCAGTTTCTGTAGCCTTTGTAGGAGAGATAATCTTGAAACAATTTTGGCACATATGTTCATATCAGATCCCTGAACCTTTCCTTTTGAACTCAGAGAGACAGAGAGAGTTCTAAAGAAAAAGAGCCTAGAAACCATGTGGTATAGTGGGGTTGGTGCCACTTTTTTTTTTCTGAGGATACCTAGGAACTGAAATAGATAAGGCTGCTACTAACTTTGCTTAACGTTGATGACCACTGGCATACACAATAATAATAATAATAATAATAATAATGATAATGATAAATACTAATGATAGGATTTATATAGTGTTTTAAGGTTTGCAAAGCTCTTTAAATATCCCTATTTCTCATACTCCCTGTGCTTATCAATATACCCAATCCCAAATGCTTTAGAAAGGCATTTTACCAACATTAGTTGATAGTAGGTTAGATTGGAGTGTGAGAGATTTACTTAGGGAATGATCAGATGCAGTAATCCAAAAGTGGTGTACTGAGAGCTTAGTGTAAAGTTCAAAGCAGTGAACATGATGAAGAAAGGATGGATTTGAGAGACATTTTGAAAGAATTGATAAGATTTTATTTTATATTGGGTATAGCATCCTAGGATGTAGAGGTTGAAGGGACCTTAGAGATCATCTAGACAATCAATCAAAATGTATTTTTTAAGCCAAGCAATATTCTAGGCACTGGAGATAAAAAGACAAAAATAAAGCATTTCTCAGACTCCAGGAGCTTATATTCTATTGGGGGAGACAATGTGTGTATATATAAATATATACAAAATAAATACAAGGAGCTTTTTTTGGGGAGAAGCTCTAACATTTAAGTAAATCATTGATTTCATTAAAAATATGGTACTTGATTTGGGTTTTGAAGGAAACTAGACATTTTATGAGAGAGGTGACAAGAGACATCTAATGCAGAGGAATGAAGATGGGAGAGAGAAGGAGATAACAGGAAGGCCAGTTTGGCTGTATTGTAGAGTAAAACAAGTGTGGTTTAAAGTATGAAAAAGTAACTTGGACTCATTATGAAAAGGCCAAAACTAAGTAGTTTAAAAGCGAAACAGAGTAGTTTATTTTTGACCCTGGACATATAGGGAGCCACTGGAATTCATTGAGTGGGAGATAAGTGACATATTCAAAGCTATATTTTAGGAAAATCACTTTGACAACTTCACAGATGGGTTGGAGATGAGGGATACTTAAGTCATTTCTCTATAGAAAATCAGCAGTATGTAATGCAAATATCCTATTATCTTTTTTTCTGAAACTTGCTTCATAGACTTTACAACAAGCCTACCTCTACTACTTGTTAATGATACAGCCTAAGAATAAAGTAGATAGTGGGTGGAAGACTTGTAAGTTCATAGATATTAGAGAAGCCACAGTTGAAAAGATTGTTGAGGTCTAGGGGTACTGAGAACCTCAAAATTCAAGGGCAGAAGATGGGGGTTCTGTCTGTAATGAATTTAACTCAGTCTTTCTTTCAGTTAGAGATGAGGTTTATCAACACATTGATTGAGGTGAGCAAGATTTTAAGAATCTGCATGTTTTTGATGCTTGTATTGACAACCAGGCTAGACTTAAGAACCTGAACTTTTGTAATGAGAATACAACCGGACCAGACTGTTAAGGAATCTGAGGATTTATGACACTTGTATTGACAAGTGGGCCAGATTCTTAAGGAATCTGAGCCCTTTAATGGAGGCAAGATGGACCTTTTATACAGAAAGACTCTGGGAAGATCTAGATGTGATCTAGGAGTGGCCAAGTAGTCTGGGGTGACTGGGAGGCAACAAAGAAAGACCTGGAAGGGCTGCGGGCCCCTGGCAAATGCCAGGGACCGAGCCATGTGGAAGGGGTACAGATGGAATCTAGGAGTGGCTTTCTAGGGTGGGGCCAGGTGCAGACAATAAGGGCTGGGCTCGGTTAAAGAATTGGAGATTGAGGCAGAGCCTCAATGCTAGGACAGTTGAAAGGATTATACTGATATGAGTCTCAAGTGGACTTCAGGGACCTGGGCCATGTGGGAAAGGCCAGGGCATTTTTGTGGTCCATCTTTAGTGCCCTTCAGTTGCATGAAAAATTCAAAGATAAATTCCTGAAGCAATGACTCCTGAGGGTATGATCCAATGGAGTCAATGCTGATGCTTTCTTCATCTTATTTCCATAGGCTTGGAAAGGAATTTTTTGTTACAGAATCAGATAAATTTATTAAACCCTTTAGACCCTTTTGTCTTTTTTAGGTGCTTGAGATGAGCCCCATTTGAACCTGGCCCCATTGTATCTAACTCCCCAAAAGGGCTCTACAAGGGATAGGATGAAGTTCCAAAAGGAAAAGATTTTGCTAGATTAGATTTGTGTGCTTCCCTCACTCCAACTTCCAGCCATGCTGTTTGCTCAGCCTGCCTTGGGGGATAATTAGATTATACTCTGTAGTCATTTTTTTGAAAGTACCCACAAAATTATTTAAGGAAATCCTTGGGAGAAAATATCTTTGAGCTATGAATTCAATTTAAAAAATAGCCATTGTAGCTGCAAAAACTACTATGACTTGAGAAAAGGTCAGATAAGAAAGTAAACCTTTGAATACCACTGAGAACTGTATGTATGCATGCATATAGAGGGCCTGAGTAGCACACTATGGTGTCCTGCTGCATTTTTTCTGACATGTCTGAATTCTTTATTGCTACCTTGTTGTAACCTTTCTTTACCTTAGGTCTATAAAAGGCCGCTACTGTAGTGAATGGTAGCCAAGCTACCCAGGCAATCTGACCTGGTTAGGTGTTTCTTTAGAACCAAATTTATAAACAAGGAACTGGTTAGGTGACTCTTTAGAACCAAACTTATAAACATGTAATACAGGAGTCCTATATGAGTTTATTTTGGGTCTTGTTGAGTTGAAATATACCATATCATATTCAGGAAATTTTCATGTAGTCAGAAGGATTGTGTGGTTGTGGCTACAGTAGGGAATAAATAGTTACTGTTCTGGGAATGAGAATAAGGACCTTTGTTACATTATTGAAAAATATGAATATTGGTAAGGATAGAGGATGGACCTGTGATTTCATTGGTATAGGTAACTCCTGGGTGAGGAAACTCTTCTGTGAATTTTGAATGTCATGGGAAAACGGAGGCAAGATTTGAACAAAGATTTTCGAGATGCCAAGGCTGGTCTTCACTATACTATTTGATGTTACGTCTTATTGTGAGTATATAAAGGTTTTAAAATTGTAATATGCTTTGAAATTTTGTCTTCAGGTATGTGTTAACAAAAATCCTATATCAGATGGATGATTATGAGCCAAGAAGTTGTCTTTTTTTTCTAAACTTTAGGTGAAAATTTTAGCTTTGTTCAGCTTAAACTATTTGCCTATCTATAATAAAGTTCAATATAACACCATTATGACTTAACTGTAGGAGGAAGTTAATTGTTTTACAAAGTAGAGGACAGCTATAACTGCCTCTAATTGGTAAAGTTTTGTGTACTTTTTTGTGGGTTCAAATAAGGTTCATTGATATTTTTCCTCCCATTATTTTAAACTTTGCCCTTCATCTTTAAAAAATCCCTAAGATTTCTGAGTGTTGCCAGTGGCCTAACTAAACAGTAGTGGTTTAGTTCACATTTGTTTATTCTTTATCTCAGGATCCAAAGCCACCAAATCAACCAGTGGAAATCAAAATGGATGTAGATAGTTGCAAAGAGAATTTTAAAATGAGTTCTGAATATTTCTACCTTTTCTAGACTTTTATTTCTATTTCTTATTTTTATTTTAAAAAATAAATATTATAAACTTTCATTTAAAACATTGTTTTGCATTCTCTCTCTCCTTCCTGCCCCATTCCCATCCCATAACAAGTAATGTTATGTCAATTATACATGTGAAATCATGAAAAAAAATTTCCATGTTAGCCATTTTGCAAAAAAGAAGAAAGAAAAGAAGGTGAAAAAATTATGCTTCAATTTGTACTTAGAGTTCATCAATTGTCTCTCTGGAGGTGGTTAACATTTTTCATCAAGTCCTTCAGGATTGTTTGATCATTGTATTGATCAGATCACTGTGGGTCATTATGATATTGCTGTTACTGTGTACAATGTTCTGGTTTTGCTCACTTCATTTTGTATCAGTTCTTATAAGTCTCCCAAGGCTTTTATGAAACAGTCCTGCTTGTTATTTCTTATAATCACAATCATATACCACAATATGTTCAGCCATTCCTCAGATGGACATCTCTTCAATTTCTAGTTCTTTACCACCATAAAAAGAGTTGCTCTAAGTCTTTTTGTACATGTAGGTCCTTTCCCTTTTTTATTTGATCTCTTTGGGATATTGATGTATTGGTGGTATTTCTGGGAAAAGCATATACACAGTTTTATAACCCTTTGGGCATAATTCCAAATTTTTCTCCAGAATAATTGGACCAGTTCACAACTCCACCAACAGTGCATTAGTGTCCCAATTTTTCCACACTCTCTCAAGCATTTGTCATTTTTCTTTTCCATCATGTTAGCCAATATGATAGGTCTGAGGTAGTACCTCAGAGTTGCTTTAATTTGCATTTCTCTTGTCAATAGTCATTTCAAGTAGACATTTTGTTCAAACTATGTTATAATACATGTATTTTATTAAAAAAAAAGTAACAGTAGGTAGCATTTATATATCACATTAAGCATTTTATATATCACATCAAAGCATTTTACAAATATTTAATTTTATCATAACAATCCTGGGAGATAGGTGCATTTTTGTCCTCATTTTTCAGATAAGGAAACTGAGGCAGACAGAAGTTAACTAACTTACCTAGGGTGACACAATTGGATTAGAGGCTAGATTTGAACCCAGGTCTTCTAACTCCAAGTTGAGTACTCTATCCACTGTAATACCTAGATGTCTCTACCATACTTATGGAAATAAACTACTTCCTAATTTGCCTAATTTATGTCACCAGTAATCTTTTTATTTTTCATTACTACTAAATATGACCATCACATGAAGTCAATGTAAACAATGATTTCTTCATATAATTCTTTTTTATCTTTCATTTACACTTTCTTACATGTCATTCTAATTTTAGTCATTACTGACTATCATTGATTGGTTCTGATAGTATTAGAAACAATTGATATTACTCCTTCCCTCCACAATACTAGCCTTCCCTTTGAGTTTAAAGTTTTTGTTGAGTCATTCAAGAGATTTGCAAGAAGAAAAAAATGCTTTTTAGTCTGCTTCCATTCCTCCTGTTGATGAATGAAGAGTTTACTTGTTAAAAGTCACCTGGAAATCCTCAGAAAGTAAGTCCAAAACCAGCAAGGGGTAAGAGATAGATTGTAGCTTGCTGTAGTAGATAGCTCATTGGACCCGGAGTCAGGAAGTTGTTGTTCAGTTGTGTAGTTACGTCTGACTTTTCACGACCCCAGGGACCACAGCATGCCAATATTTTCCATGGGGTTTTCTGGGCAAAGATACTGAAGTGGTTTGCCATTTACTTCTCCAGTGGTTTAAGGCAAACAGAGGTTAAGTGTCTTGCCTAGGGTCATACAGCTAGTGTCTCAGGCCGGATGATTTTCCTGACTCCAGGCCCAGCACTCTATCTTTTGAGCTATCTAACTGCCCCCTTGGAGTCAGAAGGACTGAGGATCAAATTTGGCCTCAGATACCTATTAGCTATATGACCCTATACAAGTCACTAACTCTCTCTGTGCCTCAGTTTTTTCATCTTTATAAATGGGGTATAGGGGAGGTTTGGACTTGATGACCTCTTTTATTCCCTGTAGCTCTAAATTTGTGATCTTTTAAGGGAAATAAAGTTTCCTCATCTATCTAATGGGGCAATTGGATAATGATCTCTAAAATCTGCTTCTTTGATGGTGAAGTAGCAGTTGGTAGATTATATTCTAGATTTACTTGATGATTTGTTACAAATGTTCATGCTTTCATTCAACAATCAATCAATCGATAGTCATTTATTAGACATTTACTATGTGCCAGACATTGTGCTAAGTGCCAGAGATACAAAGGAAGACAAAAAAACCCTCATAAAAACATCTAGTAAGCATCTTAATATGTGCAAGGAACAAAGGTTGCTGTGATACAGGCTCTATGATCAAGAAATTACAATCCAAAAAGTGGGGGAGGACAAGTGTACAAAGAGTCCCTGTACTATTAGCTTCAGAAGGTTGTTGTAATATTCAAATGAGATAATGTATGTGAAGCATTTTACAGACTTCAGAATGTCATATAAATATCAGTTACTGTAATTATTATTGTTGTTTGGATTAATGATTTTACTGGTATAGGAAATTTCTACCATGGAATCTCCCTCCACTGATGTTTAAAGTATGTAAAAACATTTATTTTCCATGCCTTTTAAAAGCATCTCTTATGTATAATAACAGTAGCAATAAAAACTAATACTTATAAACCACTCTAGGGTTTGCAAAGTATTTTATTCACAACAGCCTTGTAAGGTATAGAGTGTTAATATTCTTATCCCCATTTTGTCACCTTTAGCATGACCATATTATGGAGGGACTTGTTATTTTAACATTAAAATTTTTACTTAATGGCAGGTAAAAATTAATACTTAACTCTTAACGTATTTAAATCTGTGGCTAACTGAAGTTGTTTAGATCGGTTTTAGATCAATTCAGGGAGAGTCTGATAAATCTTATTAAAATGGCCTCAAAAGTAACCAATTGTGAGTAATATCATTGATTTAGAATTGTCCACAACTACCAATAAGTACTATGCTAATTAACTACGCTATATTAGGGGTACTGACTGATTGGGGATAAAAGAAAAGCCTTATCTCAACATGCCTCTGCTACAGCTGTGTCAATTGAGACTATAAAAAGTTAGAATTAAATATGAATGATTTCTTTAGGAAATAAACATGTTGAAATGAGATTGATTTGGATTCCTTTTGGTTTAGTGTGCCTCGCTTAGGTGATCAATCAAAAGCTTTATGTATTAAACATATTTGTATTAGTTTAATTCATTCTGAAACAGTAGATAAGAGAGCTAGAGTTGGAATCAAGAATACCTGAGTTCATATCTTGCTCAGATTCTTACTAGCTGTATGAATCTTAGCTAATAACTGTGTATCAGTTTCTTCATCTATAAAATGAGGGGGTTGGATTTGATGACCTCTAAGTCCTTTTCAGTTCTCCATCTAGAATCCTATGATGGGATAAGCTTCTCTGTCTTCAGATGCTTTAAAATTCTTTGGAGATAAATTTTGAGTGATATAATGTTGAAAGTAATGTTTGGCTGAAGAATAACACTTCAAAAAGTAGAAGATCACTTAATACTCTTAAGAATAACACTTAAAAAAGTATAAGATCACTTAATACTCTTAAGTTAAGATAGTTTTTGCCTTACAAACCTGAACTTTCTTTGTCTAATTCCTTGGAAACACCAACTGTACAGTTTCATTGCTTCTCAAGGGTTTAGCTGAGATAAAGATTTGACTAACAGATTGGATAGAGAGGACGTAGTGCTCATGGCAAAGCAAATATTAGAATGGGCAGACAAGGTAAACTAAGGTATCTGTTGTGGACATTTGCCTTTGGTTACTCTGTGTATGTGTGTGTCTGTGTGTGAGACAGAGAGTGTGTGAGTGTGAGTGTGTGTGTGTGTGCTTGCGTGCACGTACACCCATGCATGTATGCAAACATGCAATGAAATATAAGAATTTTTCAGTTAGGTACAAAGAGTTTCCTAACAGAGATCTTAATAACTGATTAGGTGAATAATCTCCAAACTTTTTTGATCACATACCTCATGAGTAAAAAAAAATTGTTGTGTAGCCCTTTCTTCCTATTAATTATTTTGTAAATAATATACATGTAGCACAGGCATGGCCATGAGTGTGAGCATTCAATCTTCAATTCTACTATCATTCTCTCTCTCAAGGCTAGCTCATGCAACCTAACTATATTTATTCTGGTTTGTCAGATAATTTTGCCAGTGGGAGCAGCTACACTGTTATAACTCACTCCCAGAATACTAGGACTTACTCTAGAGTAGGTAAATTCTAGACTATTACCCACAACTATAGCTCCAGTGACCCCTCTGGTGTGCTTTCCATGAAAAAAAAATCAGCCAACATGACATCATTCGTTCCCTCTTTAAATTGAAAAAAAAAGGAGGGAGATTTTCAGCTTAAACATGAATAGCATTTCCTTAAACAGAAAAGAACAAAAAAGAGGATTCTTTGTGAAACTGTGAGTTTCCATTTTTACACTGCTTGCTTTTTAAAGGGATATAATAAATTTTGTATATTATTTTTGAAACTTTCCTATGTCTGTGCTTCTTTTAGAACTTCTTTTGTTCTCTTCTGTGCAATAAAAATGTTTCAATGGCCCTTTTATTTTTGATATGGCTATTGTGTGCCCCTCTCTCCCTCAACCTTCCTATATAAAAATGGAGAAAGAAAAAAAAAGAATAGTCAAGCAAATGAATTCACACATTGTACATAGTGCCAGCAATATCGTAATAATGATCTAGCACTATATGAAATAGTAGTAATGATAATAAAACATCAGACTTACTCTTGACCTCTTTGGAAAGGCCTCTAGTTTGTCTACATTATATGCAATTTTAGACTTTTATTTTAGATACAACTTATCATATTAAGGAAAACTATTCTTATCATTTATGGAGTTTTGTTTGAAAACAGGAATGTGCATAATATGTTATCAACATATAACAATGTCTTTGTAGTATTTTGTGATTTTTGTTGTTTTAAATGTTGCTGTTATTTGTCCTTCATTCTCAAAGAGCATAATGACATCAGGAGAGGTAATGCCATTACATGCAAGTGAATTGGATTTAAGTGAGAGAGGGCTGTGCAAAGTCACCAGCCTCATTTTTACCTCCAGAGCCATCTGGGTCCAATGGCCAGATATAGATCAATACAACTGGAGATGGCCCAGGATGCAGTGAGAAATCTTGGCCTTTTCAAGCTAAGGTCTTTAACAAGTCTCAATTTGACTGCGGCAATACCTATTCACTGATTAAGGCTTTAAAAAAACTCATATTGATTCTCAGGGTCATGAAGTAGTCTGTGGTGACCATAACTACTCAAGAAGCTCCAATGGTTTCTTTTTACCTGTAAGGTAAAAGACTATTTCCTTTATTTGACATTTAAAGCCCTCCTGAATCTAGCTCACCCTTATCTTTATTCCCTCTGATTCATTCTGTTGGAGGTTCCAGCCAAACTGACTTATTTGCTTTTCCCTATACACAACACTACTGTTTCCAGCTTTCTGCTTTTACAGAGGTTGTCCTCCATAGGAATAAAATGCTTTCTCTCCTCACCTTTGCCTAGTGGAATCCCTAGTTATCTTCAAGTATCACCTCTTACATTTGGCGTCTTCTGATTCACCCACTGTTAATGTTTCCTCAATCCTGCAAATACTTTGTATTAATTTTGTATGTATTTTCCATTTACTTTAGTATGTGTACATACTGTTTTGCCTAGTAAAATATATTCCCATTGAGGTAAGGAACTTTTATTTTTTGTCTTTGTATATCCGTTGTCTTACACAGTGCCTGGTATGCTTGTTGAATTTATTTAAATTGGAATGATGACTATTGATGATATCCGTGTTTAAACTTACCCACAGATCAAGGAAATAATGTTTGCCTGTTTCAACCATTTTGTGTTTAGCATCTCCTAGAGTGTGGCATTCCAGTACTCCCCTCACTATATTTATTACAGGATTCTTTTCACTATGACAAATCGTAATCATTATCTGCATTAATAAACAGTGATCATTCTGAACCAGTATGATTGTACTAGATCAGTGGTATCAAACTCAGATAGAAAGAGGTCAGCTAAACCTCTCTGTGGGTAGCATATTGACCTAGAAAAATCACATACTGACATAAACATTCTATTACATTTTAATTTATTTTGTTAAATATTTCCCAATTACATTTTAATCTGGTTCAGGCAGTACTCAGGAATGTAGCCCACAGGTGTTTGATACCTCTGCACTAGATGACCTCCAAAGTTGTTTCTGTTTCCTTTTTTGGAAGGGTTATTTGCTAGATTTACAGAGTATAGAATGGTGTAGGAATAGGCTAGGTAAAGTGGTAAAACCACTCATTTCATTACTATAGGGAATTCACAGGTGAGGAAAAATTTTCCATCTGTTCAGGTAACCACTTTCTCTACAACTTATATTCTTAGAGAGTTGCTTAGAACACTGAGAAGTAAAGTGATTTGCCCAGGGTCACATAGCTGGTGTCTGTCAAGGATGGGGCAGTGAAGCCATGATTCCATGACCAGTTCTCTATGCACTATGCTTCACCCTGCAGGGACGCACAAATCAATGTCTTTGACAAAGTATCTCTCACAATTTGACAAAGTGTTTCTCAAGGAAAAAAAAAGGAATTACTCTGGATGGTGATATATAGGTGGATGTTTTCAGAATGAGGTATAGAGGACCATAATGTTATCTTAGAGGAGGCTCCCTAATGAAGTACCGCTGTTTATGGTATATTTTTATTAATGACTTGAATTAACTCTTATCTGTCATGCTTCTCAAAGCTGGAGGTTATAAGAAGATTAAGAGGATAGCTAACTTGTTTCGTGCCAGATTAAAGAACAAAAATCTGCCCAGAACAGTGACTTGGATCAAAAAAGAAAAGTTTTATCTTAAAAGGAATAAATCTAAAGTCCTACACTTGGATTCAAGAATAGTCATTTTCACAAGTATGGGATGGGATTAGGGATCTAGGGCTACAGAATAATCTATATGAAAAAGACTTTGGAGCTTTTGTTGACTCTTGTATTGATAAAGCTTCAATTTTCCTCTTTATGCAGATGATTCCCAGATCTATATATGGGATCCTAGTCTTTTTTCTAAGCTTGTTATTCAAATCACCAATTTGGACATACCTGTGGATATTTCAAGCTCAACATGTCCAAATCAGAACTCATTATCTTTCCTCCCAAATCCTTCCCTCTCTTAAACTTCCTTATTACAGACTAAGGCACTACCATCCTTCCAGTCATCCAGACTCTCAACTTCAGTGTTATCATCAGGCACTCTCATTCACTCCACATATCTAATCAGTCGCCAAATTTCATTTCTTCTACCTTCACAAAAATCTCATGTGTGCATTTCCTTTTCTCTATTCATACAGATACCATGTTAGTTCAAGTGTTCATTACATCTCAACTAGACTAGTACTTAGCCTTGTTTTTTAAAAAAAATAATATTTTATTTTTTACAACTACATGTAAAAACAATTTTTAACATTCACTTTTTAAAAATTTTGAGTTCCAAAATTTTTCCTTCCTCCCCTCCTATCCCCTCCCTAAGACAGCAAGCAATTTGATATAAATTATATATGTGCAGTCATGTAAACCATATTTCCATATTAGTCATGTTATAAAAGAAGAAACAGACCAAAAGAAAAGAATGAAAAAATAAAGTGAAAATGGTATGCTTGATCTGTATTCAGACTCTATCAGTTCTTTCTCTGGATGTGGTTAGTATTTTTCATCATGAGTCCTTTGGGATTGTCTTGGATCATTGTGTTGCTGAGAATAGCTAAGTCATTCACAGTTGATCATTTTATAATATTGTTGTTATGTGTACAATGTTCTTTTGGTTCTGCTCATTTCACTTTGCATCAGTTCATGTAAGTCTTTCCAAGTTTTTCTAAAATCAACTTGCTCATCATTTCTTATATAGCACAATAATAATTCCATTACAATCATATACCACAACTTTTTCAGCCATTCCCCAGTTGATGGGTGTCTCTTCAATTTCTGATTCTTTGCTACCACAAAGAAAGCTGCCATAAACATTTTTTGTATATATGTCATTTTCCTTTGGTTTCTTTGGGATACAGACCTAGCAGTGGTATTGCTGGATCAAACGGCATGCACAGTTTTATAGCCCTTTGGGCACAGTTCCAAATTGCTCTCCAGAATGGTTGAATCAGTTCACAACTCCACCAACAAGCTACCTTCCATATTTGTAAAGATTTTCAGGAGAGGGATCCTTCAGCAATGAGCTTCAAAAATTTAACCACCATTTCTGTCATCAAATGTGAATTCTTGATACAGTTAGTCCCAATTTCTAATACATGTTAGCGTGTCTTATAAGCTGAATTTTCTTTGCCTGCTTCTTGCAAGTTTTTCTATGGTATCACTACTTTCCCAGGTTTTTGAGATAAATTTGATATCTTTCTCTGAGCTTTGATTTCCTCATCTTTAAGATAAGAGAATTGACTACTAGGTCTATATTCCAAAGAGATCAAAGAAAGAAGAAAATGCTGTTTTTACAAAAATATTTATTTTAGCTCTTTTTATGGTGCCAAAGAATTGGAAACTGAGTGGTGCTCATTAATTGGGGAATAGTTGAACAAAAAATGGTCTATGGATGTGCTAGGGTACCGTGGAGTACTATAAAAAATTTTGAGTGAAGTGAGCAGAACCAGGAGAACAATTTGTACAATTAATAATTATATTATAAAGAAAATCAACTTTAAAAAAGATTGGAAATCTGATTAACTTATGACCATCACAACTCCAGAATTTTCATGATGAAGAGTTCTCCTGACATACCTCCTGACAGACAGGAGATGAACTCAGAGTGCAAAATGAGACATATTTTATTTGGACATGGCCAATGTATTTGTTTTGCTTCAGTATACATCTTTCTAACAGGAGTTTTGTTTCTCTTTCTCAGTGGTTTTGGAGGTGAAGATGGGAGAGGGAGAGAATGTGGATTTTCCTTGTTTGATAAATATTTTATTAAAAAAAATAAGAAGTAGAAGCTGGACTAGCTGTCCTATAAGTTTTTTTTATATCTAAATCAATGATGTTTATGTCTTCTGTTACATGTTAATGTCTTAATTCATCATTGTATCTATAGTACTTAACACAATACTTTGCACAAAGTAGATAAAGCAATATATTTTTCTTTGCTTTATGCAACTGTATTGTAGAAAAATAAATCAGTTACTAGCAGAGCTATTAGTTGATCACTCATCCATTGACAACTTGCATCATTTATTCTGTGCTATAGATAGATATAGTGATACAGATAGGTTAACTAATAGCTCCAAGCCTCCTAACAAAATTTTAAATGAAAATTACAGAAAGTTCAAGACCCTATTTTGGAGTGCCAGGGATGTTTGACTTCCAATTTCCATTCTCTGGGAACAAGAACAAGAATGGGAATCTCTTCAGTTTCTGATTCTTTGCCACCACAAAGAAAGATGCCATAAATATTTTTTGTATATATGTCATTTTCCTTTGATTTCTTTGGGATACAGACCTAGTAGTGGTATTGCTGGATCAAAGGGCATTCCTTTTTTGATATGCAAAAAATATATCACATTTTCTGTTCTGCTGATGCTATAAATGCAGTACCAGTTCTCCAACCACATCAGTTATGAGCATAAAGTATATCATGAAATTTGAAATCTCTAACATTGGAAGGCTTAAATAAGATGGATGTTGCTACAGTAATGTTGCTTCCTTTGATATGACAATTGCTCATCCATCTCCCTCCCTCTCAGATGGTATCTTCAGCATCTATTAGAGCAGTGAGGAATGGTTTTAGTCTCAAAACCAAGTTAGAGTGAAGACATTGGCCACATAATATACATGTTACATTATTAAAAAATATTCTGAATCTTGGGCAATTGAAGGCAATGTATTTTTAAATTGAACCAACAAAATGAGGTGAATAACTTTTCATTTCCTAACTACCTTATAGAGTAAAATGAGCTACTTGATGTGCATATGAACAAAATTAATAGTGCTACACATTTGTAAAGCATTTTATGTGCTTCTAGATGTCATTTTCTTTTTTAAATTGTTTCATATTTTTCAGATTGCATTCTCTTCCTTCCTCTTTTCTTCTCCCCTCCCTCATCATGAGAAAGCAAGAAAAACAAAAACCTGCATAGTTAATCAAAACAAATTTTTGCATTGGTCTTATTTTTCCCACATTTATTTATTTTTAATTCATGGAATAAAACAAGTATTTCCATAGGATAGTATAATAAAAAGATGGTTATACATGACACTGTGAATCTCTTATGTCCAACTTGCTATTCCTTTTAAATATGTAATAAAGTTATCATGTAAATTTCTTTTTTTTTTCCTTTTTTCCCTTCCAAAAGTCATTTGTTACAGAGCTGGGACTAGAATATGACCTTTTAACTCATAGCAAAGTAGTCTTTTCACTTGGTTTTTTTTTATTAATGATTTATTCTTTTTTTCCCCAAGAGTATGTTGCTAAATCCTGTACTGGAAATATTTCTTTGCAGGCTCTGAGCAAAGGGAAGAGGCTATGTAATATTTCCAACTACTTCTCTTATAGATAGTTTGGGGATGATTACATCTTCTTTTACTTTGAAAAACTAATTGACCAAATATAATATTTTTCTTCCAAGAGTTGTTAAGATGATAGAAGAAGTATCTGGCAAAAAAACACTGAAGTAGTGCTCAAGAGTCCTGGATTTTAGTCCTTGTTATGGCATTAGCTAGAAGTGTAATTTTGGGCAAGCTACTTAACATCTCTGGGCCTCTGTTTCCTCATTTATGAAATGAGGGGGATGGAGTGGAGAAGAAAAAATAGGAAAAGAGAAAACTCAAGGGAAGCATTATAGGTGTATTCAAATATTTAAAAGGCTGTCATATGAAAGATTTCTTCTTTTTAGCTGCAGAGGACAGAACAAGAGCCCTGGATAGAAATGGCAAAGAGGCAATTTTAGGCCAAATATCAGGAAAAATTTCCTAACAATTAGAATTGTCCAGTAGCGTAATGGTCTACCTTCTTGGAAGTTATCACATGGAGGCTAGATGAACACTTTGGTTATGTTATAGTGGGAACTCCTTTTGTATATAGGTTGGACTAGATGAGTTCCCTTTCAGTTCTCAAATTCCTTGTTTTTAAAATTCTGTAACCATGTGATCCTTAAGGACCCTTCCAGCTATACTCTTCTTTGATGAGAAGTTATCTGCTTTAACCTACATTAATCTGTGTAGTTGCCAAGGTTTTTTGAGTTGGTATAAGTTGGTATGATTTTATCAGCCTTCCAAGTGAATTCCAGTTTTTTCGTACTAGTATTTTTTTGAGTCTGGTCTTTTGTGTATTGAGGGATGAAGTGCTAAAGAATGAATACACATTACACCAGAAAATTACCTATAGGCCAATTATTCACATTACACACTATGGAAAATGAGGCAGTGAGTTTGAAGGAAATGAAATAAGTTTTCTTTCCCCTTTTTATTGTTCTGGGGTTAGATTTTCTTGGGGATGTTCACAGGCCAAATTAAGTTTACACAGTACAAAAATGCCTTTGTTTCTTATACTTGTTTGGGGAAATGGTGTTATGGAAGCAACAAACATGAGCTTGGACAGACTTTAGGAGGTAATGGAAGATAGAAGGGCTGTCTATGGGGGTCACAAAGAGTCAGACATGACTGAACAACTGAACAACAAAATCAAGAAATGTTAGCTATGATGATGATGATGATGATGATGTCCTCCCATTCTGAAAAAAAAAACAACCCTCACTTGATCAATCCATCAATGCTAACTCTTGTCCCATTTGTCTCTATCTTCAATGGCTAAAGTCCATAAGAAGGCCTTTATAATAGGGGTCTTCAATGCTTTTCTTCTTACTGTCTTCTTTTTTTCTCTACAGTCAGACTTCCTACCTCATTATTCAACCTAAATTGTTTTCTCTAAAGTTACTAATGATCTCTCAATTGCTAAATATAACAGCCTTTTCTCAGTCTTCATTCTTTTTGACTTCTCTTCAGCCTTTGACACTGTTCATCAGGTTTTCATGATACTGCTACCTACTTCGTCACTCCTTCATATCTATTACTGAATCTTCATCCATCTTCACCATGGTAGCCATTGGGTGCCTCACAAAAGTCTGTACTGGGCCTTCTTCTTTTTCTATACTATTTCATTTTGTGATCTCATCATCTCCTATGAGTTTAAGTATTATCTCTATGTTGATGGTGCCCAAATCTGCTTATCTAGCCCTAAACTGTCTTGTGACCTCCAGGCTCACATCTTCAACTGCTTATTAGATATCTCTATCTGGATGTCCTATAGACATCTTAACCTCAACACATCCAAAACTTAACTCATTATCTTTCCCTCCAATTGATCACTTCTAAACTTCCTTTTTTCTGTCAAGGATATCATAATCCTTCTAGTCACACAGGTGTCACCTAACTCCTCAATCTCTTTTGCCACCATATCTAAGTTGTTGCCTGTCTATTTTACTTTTGTAACATCTCTTGCATATGCCCTCTTTTCCCCTTTGATAAGTTCCTTATCATCTCATGCCTGGACCATTACAATAGCCTCCTGGTTGGTCTACTTGACATAAGTGTCTCCTCACTACAGTCCATCATCTACTCACCTATCAGAGTGAACTTTCTAAGGTGTAGGTTTGACCATGTTACTCCACTATTCAATAACAATGGTTCCCTATCACCACCAGGATGAAATATAATATCCTCTGTTTGGCATTCCAAGTCCTGTATAACCTGGTCTTCCTCACTTCCTCCCTTTTCTCTCACCTCTCTACCACCCCACAACAGTCTTCTTACATTTTATACTCTACTACATACTCTTCAGTCCTCTTACACTGACCATCTTGCTGTTCTTCAGACAAGGTGCTCCATCTCCCGGTTCTGGGCATTTTCACTGGCTATCCCTCATGTTTGGAATACTCTCCCTCTTCATTCCCTTTACTGACTTCCCTGGCTTCTTTCAAATCCCACCTAAAATCCCAGGCTTCCTATGCCTTTCAAGATTCCTCTTAATTCTAGTGCCTTCACTTTTATTTCCAATTTATTCTGTATACAGCTTTTGTACATAGTTATTTGCATGATGCCTCTCCCATTAGATTGTGAGCTCCTCGAGAGTATGATTGGCATAGCAGTCATTTAATAAACAAATATTTATTGATTGACATAAAGTTTATTGACTTGCTGACTACTTTGGTAACAGTTTATTGCCCCAGATTTTTTTTTATCCTTCTCCATTCCCATTTGCTTTCCCTTTCTCAAGTTCTTTGATTTGGATCTTTCTTTCTTTTATTTAGTTATCTATTTCTTCCCCTCTTTTCTCCCTTTTCTTTTCCCATTTAGTTAAACAGTTCAACTTTTTTTTCCTTTTCTGAATGGACTCATTTTGAAAGTTTAAATCAATGACTCCTAATGAACATGGGTTTCTAATGACCTACCTAGGACTTCCTTATAATGAAAATCCTAAATCTTACCTAGGAGTTAGAGTGTAAAGATCTTTTCATAATACAGCCATGTAAGATTTTCATAATATATGGTAGTTGTGGGTGTAATAATGAGTACTGTGAAAGTATTTGTGGAAAAAACATTGAACTTGTCTGAAGAACTTATTACTTGCTGTGTGACTTTTGAGTATGTTAACTCTTCTTCCTTTCCTCCTAAAAATGGGAGGAGGGGGAATAATAAAGATAATGGATGAATAAAGTGATTTTCAATAGAAAAGGCATTGGAAGCTAAGTAATTATCATTCCAAAGGGTGCTACCAAAGTTTCCCCAAATCAGTGTTGTCCAACTTTTTTTGATTACATAATTATATAACCCTACCAATACAAATATTTGAATAAGCACAGTGTGTGTGTGTGTATGTATTTATTGGACCTGTGATTTCATCTATGTAGAGAGTAACAGTTGAATAACTTCTTCTACATATACATATCAGACTATTTTCTTTAATTTAGTCTTAAAGAATTGCCCATGACCCAAGTGGTTAAATGATATATTCAATATGTGTCAGAGGTATGCCTTAAACCTTAGATTTCCTGTTTCTAAGAATAGTTACATCCACTATACTATCCTAACTCTTAATCAATGTACACACATACACATACACATACACACAACATTATACACACACACATATACGTTTATAGATAAGTACTTTGTATCTCAACAATACACAAAAAGAGGAATTAAAAAGAATCAGATAAAGAAAATATATGCAATATTTTAAAATATTTCATTAATGGTAGTAAAACCTGTTTGTAGTATGATTAATATGATTTGTTATCTTTGTAAACACTTTGTAATACAGAAATTCAAAACTCTAAGTTAAATTTATTTTGATATTTGGCTTTATAAAGCTATCACAGTTAAAAATGAGTCACAAATATACATATATGCAGATAGAAAAAAATGCATCATTGGCTATGGGTACTTGATCATGATATTAATTTTTCAGTTTTATCCTCCAGTTATGCAAACTTTTTTGTTGATATCAGACTTGTAAATTTTCATCTTCCTAGATGTCAATCAAGTTGTCATTTTCTCTTCATTTTTGCAGAGTAGTCAAAAATATTCTATTTTTATAATTTTAACATAGATTTAAATCCCATTGAGCTTCTTTATTTGGAAGATCTTTTAAAAAGTTAGAACATTCTGGTTCCAATTTTTTTTTATGTGTGCAGATATAATGGTAAGTAAGCAGCAGACCTTCTTGTCTTCTCTAGCAAGAGCATGCCCCATGAAGTCCTGCACCTGTGCCTTGGACACTTCAAGGAAGACATGGAACTCAAAGCTTAAGGATTTGTCTACTTTGGGATGACATAACAAACCCTGAATGGTCCTTTGATCTCCCATAATCTGAGGGCCAAAGCAGAGGAGTGAGAAGGCTGTGAGAGGATTGGGTACTAAGCCAGGAGAATGGCTCCCACAGTAGACCTTAAAAGAAGTAACTCTGATCTGTATTTCTGTTTCTCTCTTTCTATTGGTCTCTGTCTTTCCATCTGCCAAGCTCTAGAGCCTTTCTCTGGAGGGGTGGGGGAAGGTACAAGACTGGTACCTTCTCCATTCTAGCAGTGTAGTGATTGAGTACATGGCAGCTAAAGCACCTGAGTTGGATTATCTTAACTCAAGCCTAGGTACAGGGTAGGAGAGTATAAAGAGTCAAAGAGTGTGAAAAAAACCATCAGTTTCTTAATGGGGTCACCTTCTTCTTCCGGGCCAGGTTCCTCTAGAACTGAACATGCATCTATCTGTGAGTCCAGGGTTGAAAGGGAGAAGGAATTTAATGGAAGAGAGAGAGGGTAAGCATCCCAGTCTCCCTGGTCCCAAGAGTAGTTATTTATAGTTATATAGCTAATATAAGCCAGGCCTGTCTATGCTGATTAGATACCTCAGGTATATAGACTACATATATAGTGAATAAAAAGAGATTTATTTATCTTCAGCTCTTATAACCTTGTGTTTTATACTTAGGAAGCTATGTCAATTACTGGAGACTTAAAAGTCCCTTCAGGCAACTAAATCTTGAATACAGTTTCCCCTCTCCCCCATATTCCCTTTATATTTTTTAATTCAATTTTATTTTCAGTTTGAATTCTCTCTCTCTTTCCTTCATCTCCTCTATCCATTGAGAAGGTAAGAAAAATAAACCCATTATAAATATTTCTAGTGATGCAAATCAAATTCTTGAATTAGCCATGTGAAGAAGTAGAAAAAGAAGTAAATGATAAAAGAAAGGAAAAAAAATAGACTTTAATCTGCACTCTGAGTTCATCAGTTCTCTATTTAGAGGTGGATGGCATGTTTCATCATGAGTCTTTTGGAATTGTGCTTACCAATTGTATTGAGGACAGTTCTAATATATCTTAAGGAAAAACTGGCTTAACCTGCATGAGATGACGCCTTAAGATATTCCTCTCAGCACAACAGAGATGAAAATTTTACCAAGTTACATACGTATCAGTCATAAAAGCTTAGTTTTTAAATGTGTTGCTAATTGTGATGGCTTTCTGCTTACTATACCTCAAGGTATAATATACACTTATGGCAAAATTCATCATTAACAATAGTGAATATAAGTACATATTTCAAGTGATTTTAATAATTTTACTTTATTGGGTGAAATTTTTGTCAGATCTAATTGGATCATCATTATTTTTACCTGGTAATGTGACTGATGAAGAGCTTATACTAGGAGCAGAAGTTTCAACTGTTTTTCTTATTGTTCACCTCTATCTCGTTATTAATATTACCATCTTTGAAGCTATTTTTAAAAAGATATTTGTTCATTTTGTGAGGACTAGTTTGGTTACTACTGGATAATGTAGTACGCAGATCTACTCAAATCAGGCACACAAAAACTGCAATATACTGAAAGTGGATGAGTGCTTGACTGTCAACCTCTTTCAGGATACCTAAAGTACATATGTGACATTACTGTTTATGTCCAGTTTACACTGTTTTATCTCTTAAGGGTAGAAGCATTAAGTTCACTCTATACTAGGTTGAACCATCTAAACAGAAAGTAATTTATAGAACTTAGCTATTCTTCCATGTCAACTCTACCCCTTTGACTTTTTATGCTTTCAAATTTCACCATTTTTTTTGTGGTTCCTCTTTGAATAAACATTATCTGGCTGAAGTCAGCAATAATGCCTTAAGAACAGTAATACATAATTATGTGGACATCTATCCTATAATTTCCTAAATTTTGTATTTTAGTTAATGTGCAATCTTCTGTTATCTAAAATTCCATAAGACATGCTTTCCCCTCAGTAAAGGGAATTTTGAAAGTAGATTTTTTTCTCTCCCCTCTCATTCCTTTGCCTTTTCAGATTCCTTCATATACACTTTGAATTTCCATTTGTTCCTTTGGAGAACATTTTTCCTATTTTTTCCAACCTCCATTTCTACCTAGCACTATTTACTCTTTCACATATAGAGGAAAGGTTTGTAGTCTTTAAAAAAAGAAGAGAAAAAAAAAAAACTCAGTCCTATGGGAAAAGTTGATTCTGATTGTGTTTTTACAGCTGATAGAGTCTTGAACTACAGCCACAGTCTTCAGGATTTAATAGCTTCTGTTATGTCTTGTGACATTTTAAACCTAGGACTGAATTGAATCTTGGGTTATCATCTATCTTCCCTCATAAAGGAGGATCAATTTAGATAGTAGATATAAAACACTGCAAAACTTGAAGGTCTCTATAAATGTTAGCTACTATCATTATTACCCTCTTGTTCCTATAGCACTGCATAGTAACTAAAATTTATTTAGCCCAACTTTGTCATTTTAGCTTGAACCACAGCTAGGTATATAATTGAAGGCTTTAGACTCAGAGCTTAGTTCTTTTCTACCACATCATATTGTGTCACAGGACCTCTCTTCATTCTGTCTTTGCTGCTTAGTGTCATGGGAATGAGTAGAGAGAAGAAATGGAAAAAAAATATGAGGGAGAAAAATAAGGGGTGAAACTTGAAATTGTACTGCTCTAAGTGTAGGGAATGGAAAAGAAGAGCTTATAGGAGCTGACTTCACAATTCTGTTCCACAGTGGTGATGGCAAGAAACAGTATGACATAATGGAAAGAGCACTGGAATGAGAATATGGAAACCTCTCTCAGCACTGACTGCAAAAAATGGAGAGTTATACTAGATAAGCTCCTTAGCACTAATAGTCTATTACTGTTAGCCAGAGCAGTTGGGCTTAATTGTAAGACACAGGTAATTAACATTAAATGAATGAAATTAATTAAAAGAGGGCTAATAACTAAATATGTAAGAGGAGAGCTGACAGGATATGATTCTTCCAGTAAGCTCCTGAGGGGAGGGACCACTTTATGTTTTCTATAGTGTTTGGGACAATCAATTTAATAAATTCTTGATGAATCTATATCTTTTCAAACTAAAAAATCTTAGATTATTATTCTCAAAGTTAAGCTTTGACATAGACAATGAAACTACTATAGTAGTGATTTCTATCACTTTTAAGATTTGAAAAGTTTTGCATACATTATCTCACTTGAACCTCAAAAAAATCCTTTGAGATAGGTTGTGCAGGTATAATTATATCCACTATTTTACAAATGAGGAAATTACAGTTCAGAGTTGGTTTAGTGACTTGCCTATGGTCACAAGTGTCAAAAGTGGAATTTGTACAGAAGTCTTCTTCTCTCCAAGTGAAGTGTGCTAGTCAAAACATTATGCCACAGTGTTTAGGAACTGCTTTTTAAGAAAGCATCTATAGAAGAAATATTGAGTTTCCCAAGATAAACTTATTATAAGGGCTCTTTGATTAGCTTGTTTTGAATACTACCCACAATTTCCTTTTCTGCTGAGTATCCTAAATTCCTAGTCTCTGACAAGGTCCAGAATTATGACCACAGTGTTTTTAGTTCCTTACCTCAATATTTCTTTGGTTATAGATCTGGAAAATTGAAACACATCCCATTGTGAGCTGAGTTGGTTGTTGAAATATTGAATATACCTTAAGTAGGCAACATATGTTATTTTTTGATAATATTTTATAGAATCAAGGATGAAGAAAAGGAGATGGGACCTTAAATATATCCCAAACCCATCATTTTATAGACAGGGAAACAGAGATCTCTAGGGATTAAGTAACTTGGTAGAGGTCACACAAAAAAAAATTAGTAACAGATTAAAGACTAGAAGCAGAATCTCTTGCTTTCTAGTCCACTGTTCTGTTTTAAAATTTTTACTTTTAATTGTGAACTTAACAATCATTAATAACCACAAATATTTCAAGATATAAAGGAAATGAAAGAGGACTTTTTAAGAAACTGTGAACTTCTCCAACATACATAATATATATTACATAACATTCTCTAACATATATAATAGTAGTCAAGCAAAACAAATGAACACATTGGCCATATTGGAGAATACATGTTTAATGCTGTATGTATTACCTCTCTACTTAGAGACAGAAGATATATTTCATCATTGGCATTTTGAAACTAGGTAGTTCAGTGACTAGAACACTAGATTTGGCATCAAGAAGGCCTGAGTTCACATCCTGCCTTCAACATTTATGTATGTGATTCTGAGCAAGTGACTTAACCTCACTGATCCTTAGTTCCCTCATCTTTAAAATAAAGGCCAGTATCTTACACTGTTTACCAAGATAAGGTCAAAATGGATACATGACCTGGATATAAAGAGAGATATTAAAAGAAAATTTGAAGAACATGGAACATATTATCAGACTTATGGACAGGTGAACAATTTATGAATAAACAAGAGATAGAGAGCGGAGTGAGGTATAAAATAGATAATTTTGATTACCTTAAATTAAAAAAGGTTTTGTGCAAGTAAAACAAATGTAGGCAAGATCAGAAGGAAAGCAGAAAATTGGGAAAAATTTTATAGACAGTTTCTTAGATAAAGGTGTCATATCTCAAATATATAGTGAATTTTGTCAAATCTATAAGAATAGGAGTCATTCCCTAATTGATAAATGGTCAAATGATATGAAATGATGAAGAAAACAATTTATATACATATTAAAATGCTCTAAATTATTATTGATGAGAGAAATGCAAATTAAAATAACCTTGAGATATCATTTCATCCCCACCAGATTGGCCAAAATGATTGAAGGGGAAAGTGAAAAATGTTGGAGGGGATGAGGAAAATTGGGACAATGATTTAACATTGGTGGAATTGTGAACTTTTACAACCATTTTAGCAAGCACTCTGAAATTATGCTCCAAGAGTTATTTAACTGCCTATACCCTTTGACCCATCAGTATCATTACTAGGTCTGTTTCCCAAGATAATTAGGGGAAAAGGAAAAGAGCTTGTATGTTCTAAAATGTTTATAGCATCTCTCTTTGTGGTGTCAAAGAACTGGAAATTATAAGGATACCTATCAATTGGGGAATGGCTAAACAAGTTGTGGTATATGATTGTGACGGAATACTACTATGCTGTAAGAAATGATGAGCCTGATGATCTTAGAAAAATGTGGATAGATTTACATGAAATATTAAAAAATGAAATGAATGGAATCAAGAGAACATTGTATACAGTAACAATATTGTTTTAAAAACAACTTTTTTAAAAAATTGTTTTAAAAATAACTTTTTGCAAGGAAATAATTTTGACTACTATAAATACCCAGATTAAATACAAAGGACCTATGAAGGAAGAAGCTATCTGTATCCAGAGAAAGAACTGACAAATAGAAGTATGTATAGAATGATTTTACATATATGTATATATATATGTGTGTACACACACACATATACATACACATACATACACATTTGTATCTCATGTTATCTCTAGGGGAGGGGGAGGGAAAAAATTTAATAAGAATAGAAAGTTTTACATAATAGATTTGCAATGTCATATGTAATAATTTTAAAAATATATATATTGTTATGGAAATGTTTGTTTTATGCCATAAATTAAAAATAGAATAAATAAAAATTAAATATAAGAAATGAAATGAAGGAGTTGGTCTTGATGGCTATTATGGGTCTCATAAAGTTCTGGGTGTTTATTAACTGCCATAGTTCTGATGCCTTTCAAAGTTGTTTCCCTTTATATTACTGTTGTGTAAATATCAGGCCATTGTGTACATTGTTTTGCTTCTGCTCACTTCATTCTGCTTCATTTCATACAAGTCTCCACATTTCTTTGACTCCATTGTATTCCTCATATTCTATGGTGCAATATAATTCTATTGCATTGATATGCTACAATTTGTTCACCTATTCCTCAATTGATGGTCGTCTCTTTTGTTTCCAGTTTCATTTTTGTTTTTGGTCACAAGAAATAATACTTCCATATGTATGGGTCCTTCCCCTGTACCCTTTATATCCTGGGAGGATATGCCTAATTATTATTACTGGTTCAAAGGTTATGTCATTTTGGTGACTTTTGGAGTATAGTTTCAAATCGTTTTCCAAAATGGTTAAACTGATTCATAGTTTCACCAACAGTGTACTAAATGGTTCTCCTAAAATTAAAATTTCTCTAGAAATATGTGCAATCCTTTTTTTGTCATCTTTTGGAATTTTATGGATGTGAAGTGGAACTTCAGAGGTGTTTAATTTGCATTTTTCTTATTTTTAGTTACTTTATTTTTTTATAGATCTTCATAGCTTACATTTTTCATTAGCATACTGTCTGTTTATACCTTTTGATCACATATCTACTGAAGTAATGGCTCTTGTTCTTTTATATATTTAAAAAAATTTTAATATATCTTGGATATTAGACCTATATCAGAAAAATTTGCTGTAAATATTTTTTCCAATTCAATGCTTTACTTGTAATTCTAACTATATTATATTATTTGTGCCAAAACCTTTCAATTTTATATACTTGAAATTGTCTATTTTCTCTTTTATGTTCTCTTTCCCTTGGTTATGTAAGAATTCTCTCCTGACCTTAATTGTGAAAGGCATCTCATTTTTTTTGGTCAGCTAGATTTTTCATGATAGGACCTTTTAGATTTAAGCAAGGTGTCCATTTGAAGTTAATTGTGATTCATAGTGTTATATGTTACTCTAAACTTACCGGATGATACCTGGCACACATTAAGTACTTAATAAATACTTGTTCACTTGACTAAATCCAGTTTTTGTCAGACTCTCCCATTTTAAAAGCAGTTTTTGTCAAAAAAAGGAGTCCAAATAGTTTTGGATGATTGCTTTTATAGTTTGAGATTCAGTACTGCTAGGACCCCTTCATTCCTATTTTTGTTGTTCTTCTGTTATTCAGTCATGTCCAACTTTTTGTGACCCCATGGACCAACTATCTCTGGGGTTTTCTTGGCAAAGATACAATAACTACTAGGACCTCCATTCTGACTTTTATACATACATACATACATACATATGTATTTGTGAGATATGTATATCGCACAAATAGAATACATAACAAATATACATTATATAACACATGATCATATATGTATGTATACATACATGTACACATGAATATTTCCCTTGAGATTCTTGACTTTTATTCTTCCAGATGAATGTCATTATCTCTTTAGATATATAAAATAAGAGACTGGCTTGATTGTTATGGCACTAAATTTTTAAATTTAAGTGGAATTAATCATTTTCAATATATTAGCATGGTCCAAATGGGCAATTAATCTCAAAATATTTGTATTCTTTATTCCTTTTAAAATGTTTTGTATTTGTATTCGTGTTCCTAAGTTTGTCTTTGTAAATATGCTCCCAGATATTTTATAAATTTTCTAGTTATTTTTAATAGGATATCTTTTTCTATCACTCCCTGAATTGTTAGTAATGCATAAAAAGACTAATGATTTTTGTAGGTTTATTTTCTGTCTTGCTACTTCTTTTGGAAATTTTTCATTTCATTTTAGTTGAATCTTTAAGATTGTGTAAGAAAACTGTCATATCATTGGCTAAAAGCAATAATTTTGACTTTTTTATGATTATTCCATTAATTGATTCTTATCATCTTAATGCTATAGCAATAGTTTTTCTTTTTAAAAAATGAGTCTTGCATGTTGTCAAGTCTGTTTCTTCCTGTTTAAGTATTGTATTAGGGCCATTAAAAAAAAAGTCTTTCATAGTAAGCTTTCTTTTCCCCTTAAACTGTTTATATTATATTTGAGTAACTTGTTCTTTGATTTTTGTTGTTGTTTTTTTTGTTAATCTTAGAGGATCATGGTAAGTTAAAACAATGGCTATATAGCATTATCAGCAATTCCTTTATCCCACCACTAAATATCATGTTAAAATAATCATGCCTCTGTATTTCATGTTTTTTAACATTGTTCCCCCCCCACACACACTCTGTTGGCTATCTTTTAATTCAGTTGATCAGTGTTTTGTTTTCTGAATATAAAGGTTGTGGGTATTATTATAAAATTTTTGTAGTATGATATTCAGGGTTTTTGATTATATTTTCTGAGTGACTCAATGTCCTAAGAAACATTCTGCCTTCAAGGACTTTTTGTTTGGTTTGTAAAGCATTAATTTTTTTTATGTCTTTTGGCTCTCTTCCATCCATTTTTTCCATTTCTATATTTTTACATCTCATATCTGTCATTTTCTCTTCCTGAGACTACTCTTTTGCAAAGAATCTCCACTGTGTTGTCTTGAGTTCTCTATCCTGTTTTATTCCCATTCTTAGTTGAGAACTCTGATTTTCAATTTAATTTTATTGCATATATCTTCATTTAAAGTTTTATTTCCTAATGAATTATTATGTATTTTCTTGCTGTTGTTCCATGAAATCTGAGGAGTCATTTAATAATAATTTATTAAATGCTTACTGTGTTTGAGGTACTATCCTAAGCAAGGCAAAACTATAGTCTTTGGCCTCAGAGGGCTCACATTCTAATGGGGGAGAACATGCAAAGAACTATGCACATATAAGATACATATAGGATCAATGGGAGGTAATCACAGAGGCAAGGACCAAGAAAGGTTTCCTTTGGAAGACAGGATTTGAGTCTGGAAATTATCCAGGGAAACCAAGAGTCAGAGGCTAGGAGGGAGAGAAGTCTAGGAAATATGAATAACCAGTGAAAAGGAAACCAAATGGTGAAATGAAGTGCTACTTGTGAGGGCCAGGTAGAAGGCCACTGACACTGGATTGTAGAATAACTTGAAGGAGAATGATGTGTAAGAATATTAGGATGGTGCAAGGAATCAGGGTTGTGAAGGACTTTAGAATACTAAACAGCATTTTGTATTTGATCCTGGAGATAATAGAGAGCTACTAAAGTTAATTAAGTAACATGGTTAGATCTACACTTTAGGAAGTCATTTTGGCAGCAGAATGGGGAGAGACTTGAAGCATGAAGACCAGTCAGGAGACTGTTGCAGTCCAGATGATGAAGGCCTACATCAGGGTAGGGGCAGTATCAGAGGAGAGAAGAGATGTATATGAGAGATGTTGTGAAGTTAATATTGACAGGACAGCAGCAGATTGGATGGGTGGGGTGAGTTAATGTGAGGAGTTGAGGATGATAGGATTGATAGTGCTTTAGACACTTTGGAACTGATTATTTTGGGGAAAGGCAATTAAGTTCAGTTTTAGGCATGGTGAATTATTTATATATATATGACATCTAGGTCAAGATATTTAGTAGGCCATTTGAGATGGGAGACTAGAGGTCAGGAGAGAGGTTTGGGCTGTATAAATAGATTTGAGACTCTTCTGCATAGAGATGATTGAAACTATGGGAGTTGATGGTATCACCAAGTGAATTGGTATATAGAGAGAAGAGGGCCCAGGATAGAGCTTTAGGGGACACCCATGGTTATCAGGCATGATCTAGATGTAAAGGATACCAAGAAGGAGTGGTCAGATAGATAAGAAGAGAACAGTATTGGGAAAACTAAGAGAGAAGAGTATATAAAGGAGAAGAAGGTGATTGACAGAGTCAATCTACAGAAAGGTCAAGTAGGATGAAGTTTGAGAAAAGACTGTTAAATTTGGCATTTAAGAGATCAATGGTAATTTTAGAGAGAGTAGTTTCAGTTGACAACTGGAATTTGAATGCTAGACTGCAAAGAGTGATCAGGTAAGGAAATAGAGGTACTTGAGACATAGGGCAATAGCTATCAGAGTAGACAGAAAGAGACTAAAGACTAGTCAGAAAGTGGAAATGATAGGACAATCTCCTGGAGACGGCTAGATGGAATGGGATCATATATGCACTTAGAAGGGTTTGTCAATAAGCCATTGTGCATTTATTAAGCTCTTACTTTGTGCTGGGCACTGTGCTAAATGTTGAGATTAAAAATGCAAGCAGAAAGTCCATGCCCTCAAGGAGCTTACATTTTAATGGAGGAAAACCACACATAAAAGGAAGCTGAAAAGGGAAGAGGTAGTGAAGGAGGTGATCATGGGGAAAAGGATGGTGTAAGATGAACAAATAGGAAGAAGAGGGAGCTCATGGTGAATAGCCTCAATTTTTTTTCTGTGAAATATGAGACAAGATTATCAGCTGAGAGGTTGAGTAGAGGGAGAACCATGGGAGATTTGAGGAGGGATGGAAAGATTTAGAAAAGCCCCTGTGGTGACCGTTAAAGTAGAATGGTGGATCGATATAAACAAGATTAGAAATAAATCATGTGAGGCATGGAAAAAGAATCTAGGGAATACAAAGGCATTTTAATAATCTCATCCCATATGAGCTAGCTCTTCAGGCTCGATCATTTTACTTTAAATGTAGCAATGTCAGGGCAATGAATGGTATCCTTTTAGGTATTACATGAATTTTTCTTGGATTCCTCTACTAGCTACTGCCAATAAATAAATGAGTCACCATACTGAGACAGGATCTTGGATGTTTTTGTTTTTGTTTTCCCTTCAGAGTTAAAAGTCACTGATGGGCATGTGCATCTCTTAGAACTGGACTAATAATATTTATGCCATTCCTTACTTGAGGTTAGGAGAGCAAAGAGGAGACTATGCTAGTTACAAAGCAGTTGTTCATAGAAAAAGGAAATTTATACTTACTACAGAAGAAGATGCTTATCACTGTTACAAAAGAAAGAATGTACCCTTGTTAGCTTAGCCATTCAAAATAGATCTTAGGAGACCTTAAATCCCTTGTGAGACTAGATAAAGAAAAGGAGAGGATATCCTTGGGCTATCAGTCTTTGCAACAATAAGCTTTTTTTTTTTTTAAAGTAGTTTGTAGTGGAATGGGAATACTGAAGGAAGCAAGCAGTTTTAAGTTGGTCTTGCAGTACTTAGTGAGACAAGACATAACAACATGACAAATACAGAATACAATGGAGTTTGTTTATGTCACCCCTTAACATACCACTCTTAGCTCTTAAAAATCCACTTTTAACACAGAAAAAATTAAATTTTAAAAATTCACACACTACAAAACATTAACTGTTAACTTGAGAGATTTCATAAGTAATTTTGTAATAGCTTCTCTCTTATCAGTCCTGTGGGAGCAGAGTGGGAAATCTTTAAGTTAATATACTAGACTCAGTGTATATGAGAACTTAGAGGAGAAGCTGGAACATTTACTGTACAGAAAATTAAAATGAAAGAGTCTCTTATGCCCCTGTAATTCTGTGGCAGGGTATATCAGTTTTGGTTTTTCTAATTTTTTTTACAGCTTAATTTTAAACATAGCATTTGAATGTCTGAGCTCTTGGCATTGCCTTTTAATATCTGCGTTTAATTGTAAAAAGAAATGAGACATCTGAATATCAGGTTTTTTTGTAGTTTGTCTTTATTGCTAGAATTTAAAATTTTTATTTCATTTGAAGATGATAAATTAATTATTTTGCAAGAGTGGTACACAAAATTACCTTTCTTCTGAATTGGATTTAGAAATGGAACTTTTATTCAAGAAATGAATGAATAAATGAATAAAAAGCTTGTATTAACTACTTTGTGTCAAGCACTGTGCTAAGCACTTGGGATACAAAAACTGGTAGGCCATCAAGGATTTTATGTTATAGTCAGGGAGACCACACATGTATAGGAGTGGTTTCTAGGGAAAGGGAAGAGCATATTGGTCCTTGGAAAAAGTGGGAGAAGAGGGGAAGGTGGAAGAAAAGGGAGTTAATTGATAAGCCCTTGTCAGAGGCAATGGTAACATTGATTTGATTATAGTTCTCAGAGCATTTGAGTAGAGAATCTGGTAAGTGGGAGTAGGGTAGGGACTCCATTGAATAGTCAGGTAGAAAATGCTAAGGGTGAAGATAGTCATAATTATAGTTAGTAAGCATTTATTAAGCACCTAGGTCCTAGTATATTCTAGGGACTGTGATAAGCTCTGGTGATACAAATAATAAAGAGATAGTCTTTGCCCTTGAGTAGCTTATACTCTAATGGGGAAAGACAGTATACAAAAGAAAGCTGAAAAGTGGGGGGGCATAATATTCATAAACCAAACAGCAGAAATATAGAATTGGCTGGAAATTCTGAACTGTCTATAAAGGGGGTTTTGGGGAGGTGTTTTTTGCTCCACCCTCTAGCTCTCCAATCAGTAGGGAAAGATGAGGTGTGAATGTTCCAGTGGGGTACATAGCTGATTGGTCTAATTCCTCTCAGTCTTGTTCTCTGGCAGCTGTTTTGTGAGAGTGGCAGGAGCAGCAGCAGGGATTGGACATTTAGGAGCTAGGTACAGGTTATTTTTTTCTGACATTCTAGTAATGTTTCATTTTCCCTCATCACCAACAACTCTTGTCTTTTCCAAGATACTTATAAATTCTGCAGTTATGTCACAGTAGAAGTAGATATGGTATGAAGAGACTGATTTCTTAGGGATATATCTTTAAGTTCTCTACCTTCTAAAATCAGTTTACTATTTTTATAATTTATTGTAAACTTTGTGTTCATAGGAACCTAAGGGTGCCACTGTGGAAATGAAAGGGGCACCATCTTTATGCCCAATGAAATTTTGAGCTTCCTGAGAGCAATGACTATCTTTTGCCTCTTTTTGTTTCCCTGGGGCTTAGCACAGTGCCTGGCACATAACAAGGGCTTAATAAATATTTATTGACTGACTGATTAACAAAACACCTATTGAAATTATTAGTCTAAAAGGGGAGGGGAAACAAAGGAGGGTGATGTTGGTAAAACCTTCTCCAATTCTAAAATCAATAGAGAAATCTCAGACCAATAATTAAATGCAAACATAGTTTATCATTCTGGTACTCTGTTCATTCTGCCCTTCAGGGGTTTATAATCTAATCATAGAGAAAAGGGAGAGAGACTATTTAACCAATTCACTGTTGAGTCCCACATTCATTCATGCTGATGGTTTATTACCAGCTGAGAAAGAAGTGCTGAGTAAATGCTATATTCTTTAGTATTACTCAAGAGTCTACCACCTTCTGTTTCTCAGGTTTGATGACAAATTACCATTGGCAGGCCCTGGATTTGTGGGTCTACCCAATCAAATGTACTCTGCACTTCTGCAAACTGACCAACCTCTTTGAACTGCTGGTGTTTCTGTCACTGCTAGACACATGACAGAATAGTGCTGGCTTATAGCCAAAGTAAACACAAATGCCTAGATAGAAAGCATTTATTACCAGTATAGAGTCAATAAGCTCATGAATAGCATTTAATATCATGAACACAATGCATAATAAAACATTTAATCACTCACTGGTATTGTGAGTTAGCTACTGTCTTAGACCTCAGAATTCTCTTAAACATAGGATCTATCTTGATCAACAAATACTAGGACGTATTTAATTAGACTTATTTTTTTAAATCTCTACTTCTGCTTCCCATTGAGTGGGCAAAATTTTCCAAGAGGACTAGTGACATCACTGAGTGATGACTTGACTTGCATGTGAGTCAGATTTAAGTGAGGCAGAGTTGCACAAAGTTGTCAGCCTCACATCACTCTCTTGTCTAGAGTCATCTAAGTCCAGTGGCAAGACAAAAGTTAGGATGACTGGCAATGGCTCAGGATACAATGGATGACCTTGGCATCTTTGATGCCTGACTAAGCTCTAAGCACACTACAATGCCTGCTTCAGCTGCCTTCATGAACAAATTATTCTCATTCATCTATTTTGACATCCCCCAATTCACTGACAGATTTGAGGACTCTCGGTTACCTTCGACTTTATTTAATCCCCCTGCCAAGACAGTTTTACCAGATTGTGCCTCTGCAGATCCTACAGCTTCTTGGAACAACAGGTAAAAGTTGGATGATAGCTGGACACCAAAAGTGGATGAGCAGCCCTGGAAAGGGCTTGGTAGGCCTTCATACCAGAGGTGCTAGTTTTCCTGAATACCCCATTCACCCCAGTCCATTTAAATTTTGACTCACTAGGTAAAGAAACTCTGGAAGAATACAGATGTTGGGCTTTATGGCACAGGTCAAGGATTCATAGATCTGGGTGGACATCTCAGGATCTTGACTCAAGAACCTGGAATTTAAGTTAAATAAATTAAATAAACAAATTACAATTCTGGAGGCTTGCTGTTTCCTGTGGTTTTAACAGTCCAGTTACTGAAGGAGAACTCTGACTTCTCCTGGTCTTAGCTAGCCCATTTAGAGCAGAATAAGTGGACTCAGCAGCCAACCTTGACAAGAAGTTATATTGTTATTTTCCTGCTTTTTCTTTATCTGTAACCTTGAGCATGGCATCTCTCTATTGAAATTATCTCTTTCCTCATTTTCTATCACCATCCTCAAATAAATTCCAGATAGTCCAAGAAGCAGTGTCTGGGAGAGAGGGTGTCAGAGGCACTCTGAGAAGTAAACCTGATTTTCAGTATTAGTAACAAATGAGTTGTACAGAAAATAAGTTCTATAGGAGTTGAGATAAGAATTAATTTCCAGCTGAAGTGTTAATTGAAGGCTTATGAGATTGGGGCTTGAACTGGATCTTAAAGACTGGGTAATATTTAGAATGATGGATTGGAAGGAAGTGGGCATTCTAGGAGTAAGAGTTAAGGAGTCAGAGGAAGAGTGGTATGTTGCAAGGTTAGTTCTCTATGGTCACGTATATATTTCTGGTTTTTAGAAAAATCCATCAACATGTTGAGAAATAGGATGCTTTTCACAAAGGGTTGTTCCTATATTATAACCCATATGTGGATATCAGTTCATTGAAAAATGAACAGGAAGACCCATCTTTTATTTATTCCTGATAAAATAGTCTTATTTTGTTCAATGAAAGTTTAAAAAAATCATTGTAACTTGCTATTAGGATAGGGACTAAACCTGTGATTTTATTGGTATAAGGAACTCCTCCATGAGGAAAGCATCTCTATCGATGTAGATCAGCATCTTATGTGGAATTTATAGTCAAAATAGCTGTCAAGAACACTGTGAGGTTAAGTGACATGCTAAGGGTCACATAGCCAGTATTTGTCCCAGTAAGCTAGGTCTTCCTGGCTTCAAGGCCAATTCTTGCCACAAGATTTCTCCATGATGAATCACAAATTTCCTTTTATTGTGAACTTAATCATTAGCAGAAAAACACACTTCAAGATAGAAAAATAAAATGGAATAGGATTGTATATGAAACTGAACTATTATGTATTTTCAGTAAAAGAAATATATGTGTACTATATATGTACATGTGTATATACATACATATATAGATAAGTATATGAATTACATATGCAGATAGTTCAACAAGGTAATAAAATTGCTGTGTCCCTTACTATAGTCTTTTTTTCTTCTTTTCATTAAAAAAATTGGAGATGATTATGGATTCATGTCTATCACTACCCACTAAGTTCCCTACTCCTATTATTGTGTCAGAAGTGCAGTTCCTTCTCTCCAAGCCCTCTCTTGTAAGAAATATGTACAGTCATACAAAACAAATGAACACATTTTCATGTCTGAGAATGCATATTTAATTCTATATCTCTACATCAGGGATTCTTAACCTAGGGTCTGGTGAGCTTGTTTATGAAAATTTTTTTGATAATTATATTTCAGTATTATATGTTTTATTTTATGTGTTTAAAGACATTATTCAGAGAAAATGACCATAGATTTCATGAAACTGCCAAAGAGGTCCATAGCTCAAAAAGGTTAAGAATCCCTACTCTAGTCCAGCTGACAAGAAGCAGGAAGTATGTTTCATCATCAGTCTTTTGAAGTCATGATTAGTTGCTGCTTTGTTTGAGTTCTTTTGGAGTTAATTCCTCTGATATTATTGTGGTCATTGAATTATTCTCTTGGGGTTGTTCACTTCATTCTACATCTGTTCTTGTAAGTCTTTCCATACATCTTTATGTAGTAGCCACTCTGGGGCTACTTCCCAATTCCCATTTGCTTTATTGACCAGTTCCCAGAGGGTGGCTATTTCTCCTCTCTTAAGGGTAACCATGAGAGAGTGGTTGTGGTTTTATAATAGTACTATTTCCCCTTCATTGTCTAGTTGATATGAATTAGCTGTTAGGGATATTCACTTCTATTTTATACTTTTAATTTATTGATTCTTTAACTCTAGTTGCTTTTACCTGACAGAAGTATTAGGGTACATGGATTGATAGTTATATGAATTGTGCTGGGGTGATTTCATTGATTCAATGAATAGGCCAGGTCTTTCATGTTGGATTAGCCTGTGGTGGACACCTACCCTTACCTGTGAATCTGTTATATTTCTCATTTCTTATGGAGCAATAAAATCCCAATATATTGTCATACCACAATTTGTTCAGCTGTTCCCTAGTTGATGGGGACCCAATTTGTGTCTAGTTTTTAGCTACAACAAAAAATGATGCTATAAATAGTTCTTATACATATGGGTCCTTTCCCTTTCATCTTGACCTTCTGGGAGTATATGTCCAGTAATAGCATTACTGGGTCAAAGAATATGTGCATAGTTTAATGAGTGATATAGTTGCAAATATATTTCTAGAATGTCAGAATCAATTCACAGATCCTTCAACAGTTCATTAGTATGCCTGTCTTTACTAAACCCCTCTAATAATTGCTACTTTTCACTTTTGTAATTTAAAAAAGAAACATCATGACAGGTTGTGAGGTAGAACCACATAGTTTTAATTTGTATGTCCCTTATTAGTGATATAGAATATTTTCACATTGTTCTGGAAAGTTTATACATATACACACACATATAGTACACACACACACACACACACACACACACACACACATATTCATTTGAGCTTTGCTTATTCATATCCTTTGACCATTTCTCTATTGTAGAATAACTTTTATTGTGCAGTTGTAGTTGTTCTTTGTCACAGATATTACACCTTTATCATTGGAATTTACTAAGAGGATTTTTCCCCAAATTAATTGTTTCCCTTCTGATTCTTACTGCATTTATTTTGATTTTGTAAGAGAAACTCTTCAGTTTTATGTAATAAAAATGTCTACTTTATTTTTTTGTGATCACCTTTATCTTTTGTTTAGGTAATAATTTCCCCCCTAGCTATCAATGTGAAAAGTGTCTCCTAAGTTTCTTCCACCACTTGGGAGTTAATATATAACTAATTCAGTTTTCCTTTTGAAACCACATTGTATATGTCTTGTTAACATTCATGTATTTCTTTTAAGGTTTATGTTTTGCTAGTATAAAATCTGGCAATGTCCTTTATTTCATGTGAATCTATTTTTATTTCTTCTTTTTAATTTTTGATATTAGTAATTTAATTTTAAAAATCATGTTAGCTAATAATTTGTTTTATATCTTAGTTTCACTTATTAGTTTATTTTCACTTTTATTTCTAATTTTTCAGCATTTCTTTTTTTTTCAGCTTTTAAAATCACCTTTCTTTAAATTTTTTTTAAAAAGTTACACACCCAATTAATTGATATCTTGCTTCTCTCTTTTGATAGACATATTTAGGGATATGAATTTTCCATTTAAGACTGCTATGGCTTTATCCAAAAAGTTTTAGCTATTGTTTTTTTTTAAAAAATAAAGATATCTATCATTCTTATGATTTGATCTTTGACCTACTGTTTCTTTAAAATTATATTAACTTAATCTTTATTTAGATTTTATTTCTTTCTTGAAATTACTCTTACTGATTATAATTTGATTGCATTATGAAATGATAAGGATGTGGTCAATATTTCTCTATGCTAGTAGACTATCCATTTTATAAAGGTAGTACTAAAACTTGGAAATATGTATACTTTTTATGATTACCATTTAGTAGTCACCAGGACTCTAGGATGTCTAACTGTACTAAAATCCTATTTAGGTTTTTACCTTCTTTCTTATTTTTCTTTTTGTTACAATTGTGTAAGTCTGGAGGGGCAAGTTAAATTCCTAACAATCACTTTCCTTATGTCTGTTTTTCCTTGTTATTTTTCCTTCAGATAGGTAAATGCTATGCTGCTTGGTACACACACACACACACACATGCACAATTGACCGTACTTTCTTGTCTCTGATGCTTTAAACATTACATAATTTCTCTGCTTATCTTGTTTAGCCATTTTTACTATCACCTTTTCTGGGAAAATGTTTGTCATCTTTGCATTTTGAAATTTAACCTGAGGTATATTTGAGTCTACTCCAGCCTCTCATCTTAATTCTGTGTGAGTCTTCATGTTTCAAGTTTTACTTATTAAACAACATATTGTTGGATTCATTTTACTGATCCAGTCTGTCACCCTTCTCTGTTTTATGGATTAGTTCATACCATGATTCTTCAGAATTACAATTATTAGTTATGTTTTTCTTTCCTTCTTACCTTTTTTATCTCCTTATCTTTATTTTGTCTTATCCTTTAACAAGTTCCCTGCTTTTATCCCTCTTTTTACAAAACACTCCCACCAAATATGGTAAAAGAAAGCAATTAGCATACACATTTATTATCTTTAATTGGAATGATCTGAATACATTCCTTTGCTTTTCTTCTCTCATGATCTATGTTGATGAGCTTTTCCTTATTTTCCCTACTTTTAATACTTCTTTTATAATTTTGTTCCCTAATTCTATTCTTTTTCTTAAACTCCTTTTTTTCCTACAAGGTTCCCCCCCCCACTCCCCTTTTGATTTTAATGTATTTCTAAAATAAAATGTCTCTATGCTTTTGCCCTTGGACTTGATGAGAGTGAAGTTGATGAGATTCCTACTCACACACACACACACACACACACACACACACACACACCCTTCATGTTTGTATATTTGTTAATGGACCTTAGTGAAAAATAGTCTTTTTATTTCTTATTTTTTCCCTAGTATATGCCTTTCTAACTATCCTTACTTTATTATCTTAAGTCAAAATAGCAACAAACTCCATCTATATTTCAAGTCTATTTTTGTTCTCTTTTTTGGCTGTTGAAAACAGTGGGCTTTTGACAGACAAATAGTTTCTTTTATGAGATCAGGACATAAGCATTAATCATCATTTGGCCCCTTCAAATGTTTTTTGAAAAAAATGTTACTTTTCTAGTTTTCTGTTGTCTACTGAGTGTTTAAGATATTGAATCCAGCTCTGGTTTTCTTAACAAGAATATTTGGAAGTCCTTTATTCTTTTAAAAATCCATTTCCCAATTTTATAATTATAATTTCACAGGAATAAATATTCTTAGTTGTAAGTTTTTTTCTTTTGATTTTTGTTATATCACATTCCAAGATTTCATTTCCTTTATAGTAGTAGTTGCTACTGTGTTGTAGTATTTAGAGAGTTCTCCTTGAAGCCAGGAAGACATAGGTTCAAATCTTGCCTCTAATAATATACAATGGATTGTTACTTTGGGCTTGTCACTTAATCTTCAGTGCTATAAGCCAGAGGTATCAAAGTTATGTCAAGAAGACCAGAAAAACTCCCCAGTGTCACCAGAACCAGGTTAAAATGCAATTGATAACTATTAAATAAAAATAATTAAAAATACAATACAACCTAAATAATGTTAATTTATAGTTTTCTAAGTCAGTATGTCACCTTCAAGGATCTGTTTATATTTGAGTTCAATGCTAAGAAACTCTTTAAGACTGTAACTTTCAGAGAAAGTGCCAACCTGTATTGGTAGAGGATTCATGTAAAAAAAAATGGTATGTGAGCTGCATCACTAACTCTAATCCTAATTTCTCATTTGTAAAATGAGGGGATTGACCTAGATGGCCCAGTGCTAACATCCTATGACAATGATCTTAAAGAGAAAAAACAAAACTCTCATTTTCAACATAAATTCCCTTGTTACATTACCAAAATATAATGTTATGAAAAAAAGTCATCATATGTAATCTGGAGCTCAAGTGGAGAAATGATGGAATTTCATCTGGAGCTTAATCTAGTTAAATGGAAACATAGTGGAAAGAAAAAACAATGGATTAGGAGTCAGGAGTTCTGGGTTCATGTTCCAGGTATGGTTAACTGGTTGATTATTGGCCAATCATACATTTTCTAGGCTTCAGTTTTCTCATTTTCTCTGAAAGGATGAACTAGTTAATCTCACAATTCTAGCTCTAATAATTCATGACTCTATAAAACTAAAAATTTGCTATTAAAATTTTTCTATGGGAAAGGTTCAAAATATTTATATGCCTTAACTATTTAAATATGTAAAAACCTCTGTGAGAGAAAAAATGTCATACCTATTAATAATATACCCAAATTTATATATATCAAAAGATATGTTATATCCCATATGGAAACTGGCAGATAAGCAGTGCTCATGAATAGAAAAATGTTTTTTTCAGTAGGAACTTTAAAAGCAGTACAAATTAAAAACAAAACATTTCAGGACTTATGTTTAAGATAGCAATATGGAAGGTCCTAGATAAATCAATCTCTTCTGATGAACACCCATCAGTAATGAAGAACACCATTTTAAGACCAAATTAAAACTCTATTGACTATCTAAGTCAGTATGTCACCTTCAAGGATCTGTTTATATCACAATCACAATTGTGGTGGTGCAGGGAAATAAGGTCAAGACCAGAATGACCAGAAGACTAGGGATACCCTGAGAAACTAGCCTGAAGTAATTGGCATCCCTAATGGATTCATTTTGATAGCAGAAACACAAGGAAATAACATACCCAGAAACATTATAGTTCTGTCACAGGCAACAAGACCAGCAAGAACTTGGCTGCATAACTCTAGAGCCTCATATCTGAAGCTGGGAAAAGATCAATGTGACCAGGTTCAGAGGAAGTCCCAAGAGTTAAATAAAAGATAACTGGTTGTGAGCAACAACATTGTGTCTAGCTACTGATCTCAGGTCAGGACTACTATCAAAGGTTAGGACTGTGAAGAAGGAAGGGAGGGTCTGATTCCAGATAGTATCCCACTTAGGTACTACAGAGTAGTAACTTCTCAACTATATTGGAGGCAGGACCTAGTCCCAGTACAACATTGCCCTGCTATTATACTGTAGCAGGAGATGGGAACTTGGCTGTACATCTGTATCCAACAGTATAGAAATGAACAAATTCTGGTACAAACACAAGGTCCTAATCCAAGAACTAAAGCTCTAAACACAAGCAAAACAAGAAAACAAAAAAATCCTCAACTCTTACTCCAATGATGAAATTGTGTCAGTTAAAACAATCCTAAAATAAAATCCCAGAGAACGGAAATAACTCTGTACTAATAACATTTAGGACATCAAAAAATGGATTTGCCATGTGGACTTGGGTAGATGAAATGAAGGAAAAGCAAAAACAATAACAAAAAAGACATTTCTTCTCTAAAAAGTAATAGCTTCTAGAGAAGAAATAGAAACCTAACCAAAATTGTGAATATGGGGTTTATTTTTTCAGGGGATGGGATGGGAAGGAGAAGAAGATAATTATTATCTCATATATGAAACTATGGTAAGTCAACTTTGTTCTCTGCCATATTTAGAGATTAATGGAGGTGTCATAAGTGAGCTGTTATAGTTCTTAGATGGACCTTTCAGTATCTTATCAATGTCTCCTTCCCAATCTACTGAGTTATCAATGATAATATTTGTTGCTTAACAAGTATTTGAATGATGATAAAATAAGAGCTAGAAGGGATCTTAGAGGTCACCTTGTCTTATACCCTTAATTTACAAATGAGCAAACTGAGCCCCTAGAGAAGTGAAGTGACTTTCCCAAAGACACCCATTAGGTAGCAGAGCTGGAATCCAAACAGATCATTGGCTCCAAACTAGTGTTGTTCTATTAGAACGCTGTTTCCTCAAACATTCTTGTTATTAGTCACACCAAATTTGTATATGTGTTTAATATGTTATTTGCTTAATCAGCTAAAATCCATCTTTCCTGCTTACTTCTCAGCCCCATTCTCCGCCCCCCCACAATTGAGTGCTCAAAGTACAGTGGACTCCTAGTCCCCATACCCCCCCATCCACAAAACTTAGTGTTTCCTTATAATGACCTTTTTTGGACAAATAACTCACTCTGATCTTTTCAGTATTTCCCCTAAGCATTTGGTCTAGAATTTTTTAGATCTATTTGGATGAGGGTTTTTTGGTGGGGTGGGGGTGGTCAGGGAAGTGACTTATTGTACTGCTTTTTGCTACTCTGTCATCTTGGTTCTTCCTCCTTCCTTATTAGTGTTAAGGGTACCACAACTATTTTAGCTACCCAAGTTCACAAGCTCAGTGTTATTATTGACCCCACATTCTTAGCAGCCCACATACCCAATTAACTTCCAAATCTTATACATTTCTGTATGAACTTTCCCTGTATATCTCACTTTCTCTCTAATCATGCAAATACCACCTTTGTTCAGGTCTCATCAACTATTGCCTTAAAAAAAAATACCTTTTTAACTGAAATTTCCTGCTAAATTTTTTTCTCCACTGCAATCTATCCAATACTTAGCTTCTAAAGTGATTTTCCTAAAGTGTGTGTCTCACCATGTTACTTTACTATTCAATAAACTCTAATGGCTCATATTACCTCTAAGATCAAGTATCAAGTCTTCTGTTTGGCATTTAATGGTCTTCACATCCTGACCCCTGTCCATCTTTCCAGTCTTTTTTAGACATTTATTCTTTTTAGTCTTTTTTAGACATTAGTTCCCTCAACACATTTTGTAATCCTGCAATTGGCCCACTTGCTATTCTTCACACTTGTCCTTCCATTTCCTATCTTCATGACTTTGTCTTGGCCATCTCCCATACCTATATCCTAACCTCTTATTCTTAGAATCCTTGATTTCTTTTAAAACTTAGTTCAAGAACCATCTCCTGCATTAGAACTTTTCTGGTCCTCCTGATGGTACCTTCCCTTCTAAGGCTATCTTCTATTTACTTTATTTTTATCTCATATATACCAGTTTATCATTAATGCAGAATGTCTCGGTTTACCCAACTGCCAATATCTTCTACTCTGAGATTTCCTTCCATCTTCTTTGTATATATCTTGAGTGTGTCTAATTATTTACATTTTTCCCCATTAGAATTAAGCTTCTTGGGGGCAGGAGTGATTTTGCTTGTTCTTTCTATCCCAGTGCTCAGCACAGATCCTGGTACAAATTAAGCATTTAGTAAATATTTGTCAATTGATTTTTAAAAAAATCTAATCCAAACTTGTCTGCGGTGGGCAAATAAAATCAGAGTGAATGTGGGGAAATGGGGAGAGAATGGTAACTATAGATACTATAAATAAATTTCAATACATCTAAAGAAGTCTTAGTCTCAAGTTTTGCTGACTATGATCAAGTTTGGTTTAACAGTATGTGTCTTAAAATTAAAAGCAGAATTCCTGGATTGGTTGATCGTGAAGAGGCAGAGAAATGGGGTCTAGGATAATAAAAAAATTGGTTGTGTTATTTTTACCAGTATTTCTGAAGATAAACCTGATTTTGATAAGTCTCAAAAAAGCAGCAAAATCCAAAGCTACTATGAATGTAGACTTTGGGAATCAGTAGACAGTTTTCTATCTGGGTGATCAGATTTTTTTTCAGTTTAGCCTAGTGAGCCTATTTAACCTTATGGTTAAATTTAAAAAAAATTCTATGGGAGATAAACAGTCTAATAAGGAAGAAAACATTAAAATCAACCAGAGATTTGGATACGTTTGATTCTTTAGTATAACAGATTGATCTATGTGCCCATAGAACAATTGGTATTAAAATTATTATTCCAATCTAATACATAAGCACTGGGATATTTTGACTGAATTTACTTCAAGGATTTATTAAAGCCTTGATGGAAATTTTGGGACAGGGCACTTAAAAAAATGCAAGATGTGAGCCATATGGCTTCAGCTTCCTGAAATGGTGCCATGGTTAGGCATATGACTTTTTACCTTTTTACCCTTGGGAAAAGAGCATCTGGAAAAAACAATAAGATGTTCCTGTCTCCAGGAAGAGAAATGTCTGCCATGCAGAGCAAATTATTCAGTTTTTTCAACTGTATAAGTATGTAGTACATATAATATGTAGTATGAAGACTTTGAGTAGAAACCAAGGGATAAAGCTTCCTTGTCACCCTATTCCCCAAATTGCAAGGTTTGAGGGGCCTATTTACAAAGAAATAAGAATCAGTAATCTTTGAAACACAATGACTACTTAAGTGATCCCTTTCAGAAAATGAGAGTATATATGTACATACACATATACACACATTTATACACACACACACACACACATACATTTTAAAGAGTAAAAAACCCACACGTTTTTCCATCTTAAAAAAAAAACCTGACCTTTTATTATACTCTCATTATGAAATGCCTTAAATTGTGAAACTTTAAACTTGGCAGGATTACAACCTTTTCCAAGGAAGAAATATGAAACAGAACATCAAGAAAATTGGTAAGGAAGGTATAAAATTTATGGATGTGAGAATGTATAATAGAATGTCCCTGTACCCCATGATTCTGAAATGTTTCATCTAAAATCCTTTCTTTGCAAGGTCTGTGGGATTTTTGCCTTCTGTGAGTGAACTGTTAAGTATAATTTCTTTTAGAAATGTTTATTTTTATTGTCAATTTAAATGTGTACATTTATATGAACATAGTACAATAGAAAAAGAGGACTGTATGTAAAACTTCAGGTCTCACTTTTGTATAGCTTACTTTTCTTTTTAAGTATATAATAAGATCAACCTGTTAATTGATTTTAAAATTCCTATTAGTCTGGTCTTCTTTTGTGTCTTCTTTCTATTCTTTTTTCTATATTAAAAAAAAATGAGAGATGACTTGATGACCATGTGGATTTTTTTTTGCCCTATCGTTATCCCTCCTTGTCCTCCTGCTCCTCCATTCCTCAATGGAAAAAAAGGAAAATCAAAGCCCTTTAAACAAATATACATTGTTAAAGAAAACAAATTCCCATAATGGCTATGTCAAAAAATGTGTGACTCATTCTGTGTCTTGAGTTCATGACCTGGAATTCTGTGATTATTTGGAATGGAATTTTTCTCCCTTGCAGGGTTTTATTAGTAATATACACATATGCTGATGATGCATGTAGATATATTTTATATCTGACACTGTAGAATTTATTAGTGGCTTCAATTTGTTCGTTGACTTTTTAGATTTGTCTAGATAGATGCTCATGTCATCTGCAAAAGCAAGAGTTTTTGTTTCCTCTTTGATGATATTTATTCCCTTGATTTGTTTTTCTTGTTTGATTGTTATTGGTAGTATTTTAGTATTATTTTACTTTTTATTTTTGAAAAAAATATATGTGTATATTTTTCAGATTTTAAAAAAATTAAGGGAGTGTTTGAATACAGCAGAACACCAAAAACATTCTCTGAAACTCAATCTCTATTGCTTTTACCACTTGCACTTAGAAAAAGTATATAGCAAATTCTTACATATTACTATTAAAATTGTCCAGCTTGTCTGTTTCTTTCTGAACATCTTTTCTTTTCTGTGCATTAAAAAAAGTTTCAATAACCCTTTTATTTTTGGCAACACAATTACTAAACTTCCAACTCCTTTTCCTCTCCTCTTATTGAAACTTAAGAGAAAACAGGGAAAAGAAAAACAATTGTACTTAATAACAAAATAAAACATATTCACGCAATTGTTATGCCCAACTTTTTTTTTCTCTTTTGGCACCTGGTGTCCATAACCTCTCCCTATCAAGATGTGGGTAACATGGTTTCTCACAGGTCTTATTGAGTAATGTTGGGCCATTGCATTGTATTAAGATCAGAGATCTTAAGTCTGTCAAAGTTGCTTCTCTTTACAGTGGTGCTGTTATTTTTTTCCTGTTCACTTCACTCTACCTCAGTACATACTACTGAAATTATCTGATTTGTAATTTCTTATGACTCAGTAATATTCTGTTGTATTCATATACTGTGATTTTTCAGTCATTCCCTAAGAGATAATCTAAGAATTCCCTTAAGATTCTAGTTCTTCTCCTTTCCCCCTATAATTCCCCTTCAAGATCAGAAAGTTTGTTTTCCTTGCAGTTATTCTTTCCCTATTTTTCTTCCTCTTAATTTCCCTTCCCCCACTATCAAGACCGTATCTCATTCATAGAAAGAGTTTAAAGGGTTATTTCCTTTCCCTTTTAAAAATGCAATTAAAGTAATATTGGAATTAATAATCATTAACTATTTGATAGAATTCACTTATAAATACATCTGGGCCTATAGATTTTTTTCTTACATAACATATATAGTTCATATATAGCATGTATAATTCATGTATAATAATCAATTTGAGTTTTGATATTGGCTTATTTAAACCTATTTCTTCCTTTGTCATTCTGGTTTAAAAAAACCTAAATGATGGGATAAATAAATAGGGAAGGAAAAAATCTGTAGCCCTCAAACCCTAAGATATCTTGTGAAATGTAAGTGACTAAAACCACATATAAAGATATGACTCCCCATGGGGGAGGAGGAAGAAGGTAAAGGAGGAGGATGAGGAAGGAAATAGCAGCCTTGCCCAACTGGAACTGGTCAGTTGGGAACTCAGGGGGGCAGCTATTACTTGTTTGTCTTTTTTGTTTTTCAAAGAAGACCAGTGGCCTCAAGAGGTGATGTCTTGACTTGTTAGTGAATTGGATTTAAATGAGGCAGGGCTGTGCAGAGTCAACAGCCTTGCTCTCTACTCCAGTTTGATAAAGCTGATTGGGATTTAAATGGAGCTACTTGACTTTGTCTTTAAACCCATATTATTCTGGCTCTAATTACTAATTAGCCAATAATAGGTCCCAGCCCAAACTTCACTTTCTCTTTGTTTTGGTTTTGATGGCTCAGAATGAGTGTAAATAGCAATTGTTTCTGTTAGGGCCAGAAACTCTGATTGATTGATTCTTTTGTGAAGGCAAAGTAGGCCATCTTTACCTCGGTTCTTACCTAGCTTTTAACTACTCAATGGGTGTTGCTTCAGATAACCTGGAAAGACCTTAGCTCAAAAAGGCCAGGGTGTCCCACTGCATCCTGGGCCATCACCAGTTGTCTTGACCTATGTCTTGCCACTGGATTCCAATGACTCTGGAGGAAAGATTGGAGCTGATGACTTTGCACAGCCCTGTCTCATTTAAATCCAATTCACTTGAAAGGCAAGACATCACCCTCTTTATAAGTCTTGGAGAAGGAAATGTCTTAATACTTGGTCAATTTTTATTTATGTGCCATGTACAGCTAAGAAAAACATCTTTCTTTCTATTCCTATTCAGTTTTCTCCAGAGGTCTTTCATATTTAGCTTTTCTAAAATTCTGTTTATCTCCTTAGCTTCTTTTTTGTTTATTTTTGGTTAGATTTATCTAATTCTGAAAGGGGAAAGTTGAGGTTCCCCCCAGTATATTTTATTGTCAATTTCCTCCTATAACTCATTTAACTTTTCCTTTATGAATAGGGTGCCTATGCCATTTGGTGCATATATGTTTAGTATTGATGTTACTTCATGTTATATTTTACCTATGTAGTTTCCATGCTTATCTATTTTAATCAGATCTATTTTTGCTTTTGCTTTGTTTGACATAATCATTGCTAACTCTGCTTTTTTTTAACTTCAGCTTAAGAGCAACAGATTCTTCTCTAGGTCCTTATTTTATTTATTTATTTAGTGAGAAAGTGGGGTGAAGTGACTTGTCCAGGGTCACACAGCTAGTGAGTGTCAAGTGTCTGAGGCCAGATTTGAACTGAAGTCTACCTGAATCCAGGGCCAGTGCTCTATCCACTGCACCATCTAGCTGCCCTGGGTCCTTATTTTTACTATGTGTCTCTCTGGTTTTTTTCTTTCTTCTTTTTTTTTGGTTTGGTTATACATGTGCAATCATGTTAAACGTATTTCTACATTAATCATATTGTGAAAGAAGAAACAGAAAAAAGGGAAAAAACACACACACAAAAACTCAAAATAGTATGTTTCAATCTGCATTCAGAGTTCACAGTTCCATTTTCTAGCATGAGTCTTTTGGAATTGTGTTGGATCATTGTATTGCTGAGAAGTGTCTCTCTGTTTCAAGTGTGTTTCTTATTTTAAAAAAAAAGCATATTGTAGGATTCTGTTTTTTAATCCACACTGCTGTCTGCTTCTGTTTTGTGAGTTCATCCCATTTACATTCACAAGTATGGTTAGTGTATATTTAGCTCCATCCTACTCCCCCCCCACCTTGTTTATCCTTTTCTCTTTCCTTTCATCCTGTCCTTCCCCAAAAGTGTTTTGCTTCTGACCACTGCCAACTTTAATCTGCCATCCCTTCTCTTATCCAGTTCCCCTCCTACTTACCTGTGAGGTAGATAGGTTTCTGTACCCAACTGAGTGTGGATGTTATTCCCTCTTTGAGTCAATTCCAGTGAGAGTAAGGTTCAAGGGTTCACCACACCCTCCTATCTTTTCCTTCACTGAAAGTACTCTTTTTGCACCTCTTTCATTTGACACAATTTACCTATTCTACCTTTCCCTTCCCCCTTTTCCCAGGGCACCCCTCTTTCTCACACCGTAATTTTATTTTTTGTATGTCATTTCATCATAGTCAACTCACACCTTTGCCCTCTGTCTATGTGTACTCCTTCTAATTGCCCTAATAATGTTAAGTTCTTAGGCATTACAAGTATCATCCTCTCCTCTAGGGACGTAAGCAGTTTTACCATATCAAATCCTTATGATTTCTCTTTCATGTTTGCCTTTTTGTGCTTCTCTTGAGTCTCAACATGTTCTTTTCTTTGAGATTGCACTTGAATTCTAAGATTTACTTTTTTCTCCTAGTTTTACCCCTTGTGTTTCTCTCAGTCCAAGATATTTTTTCATTGTGTTCAGGATTTATTTCTGTTTACTCATATCCCCAATCTTAGTTTCTTTTTTGGGGAAAAAGGTTATTGTTTAGGTCAAATTCTATTCCTTTACTTCTGGACTATGCAAGTATGGACTGCTTGGACCTTCATTTGGAGGGCAAGTCTAGACTTCACATCTTCCACAGAAATTGGTCTTGACTTATGTTGCTTAGATGCTACATTGGGCCATGTCCCCCCCCCCTTTTTTTCTGCAAAGTGTACATACCTAGGTGTTGATCTGGATCAGTCTTCTAATATGATTGGAGATGGGCCCTGTGGAATAATCCTTGTCTGGTCTTACCCTGTCTCCTGCTGTGTTTTGCACTTCATTCCACATCTTACCTTACCTATGTCTGTCCCATGCATCCAGATGATTCAAGCAGTCTCCCTGTGCAATCCTGTAATGGATAGAGAAGTTTATAGGTGATTTAAAAAAATATTTTTCTTTCTTGTGGTGCATTTTAGAGTGTTTGTAAGGGAACTGGGATACTTTAGGTTCTAATGTCTTGATATCTTCCCACAAATCACTACATATAGTTTCCATAGGCACCATCCAGGAGTATTTTGTTGTTTTTACTTCAATTCGAATTTTATTACGAACCTCCTGTGTGAAGCACACTGGGGAAAAATACAAAATTTAAGACAGACATTATCCTACCATCATGGAATTTAAATCCTAATATTTATATAACAAAACAAATAACAATAAAATGCAGTTAATATTATGGGGTCAATGACCTCCATGTAAGTCTTCTCTATTACATATCATTTTTAACCAACTACCTGCCATCTGCTATCACATAATTGACAGCATCATTAATTCTGACAAATAACAGACCATCCCTTTAATAACTTCCAGTCACTAGATTTTTGCAGAGGATTACTTGACCCAGGTACCTATAGGACACAGTCATTTCATTAAAATATTTTTTTTAAATAAGGTAACCTCTGAAGGTGATAAATTCAGTCTAAATCTGTTGAATGACAATATGATTAAACCTTATACATTAGGATTAGACTATAATATGTTTCTTTCTTTATTACTTTGTGTCCTTATCCCTCACATCCAGTTTGCCTGGGCATCTAGGTAATCAATAATTAAGTAATTTTAATGATAGTACTAGCAGCAAACGCTAGCTATTCCCAGTTGGGCTTTTTTAATGACCAAAAAAAATTTTTTTTGATGTAAGATTTACTAGAGTACATCTGTGTGAGCCACATTAAAATTTGATTCAGTTTCTGAACAGTTACCTACTGAGCCACATTTTCAAACATCTCTTAGCTTTTCCTAGGTAAAGCTTTACATGGTTTGGCTTGGTTTACTTAAGCCTTTTTTGCTTCCACAACAACAAATATGCCACTTAAGAAGTGTAAATATTTTAGCTTTGACATTTTGGTTTTTTTTTTATTATTATAAAAAGCAATAATGACAAAAAAAAAACCCTTAGCTTTGGATCACTTGGGGTTTTTTTTGTCTCCTCTTAATTCAAAATGTATCCCTTAAGGTCAAGTTCAAGCATTAGAACAATCTTCATGGCCTTGGCCTTTTCTAGCAAAATTGGCTTTGTTTGACCAGTCTACTTTTGGTCATAGCACTTATTTCTCTGAGCATATAGAGAATGTGTGAGTATGTTTGTTTGTGGGTACATAATAATAATAACAATAATAGATAGTATTTGTATAGTGCTGTAATGTTTCCAAAGAATTTTATAAATGTTATCTTATTTAATCACAACCCTGTAAAGCAGTGTTCTAATCCCCATTTTACAAATGAAAGTGGAAACTGAGATAGCTAGAGACTAAGTAACTTTCCCAGAGTCACATAGCTAATAAGTGTCTGAGGTCATGTTTGAACTCAAGTCTTTCTGAAGCCAATTTCATCCCTCTATTTGCTGTGCTGCCTCAAGTATATGTGTACGTAGATTATTGTGTGTACACATATATACATATACATGCATCTCTACATATCTTTAGAATATGACTAGCATGTATGTATATATTCCTTGGCCTTACTATATTGTCATTTTGTGAGGCTGGTACTTTCTGACAAACTTGTTGTAAATTCTTGAGATTTTGGCATTGTTTACTATGTTGCAGTATTGTCAGTGCAAAGAAAGGACCTAGTAGAATCATGAAGCCTATTGGTTGTGTGTTCTGATCACTGAAAAACAAGTACATTTTGTGAAACTTTGGGCAAATTAATGAATAGAATTCTACAAATACTACATATAAATTTGAGACCTAAATTGTCAACTCATTTATTCTCATCAAAAGTTCTAAAGCAATTAAGTGGTATGTTCTGTTTCTTTTAAGTAATAGACATTCATACTCTTAAACTAATTAATTGGCTCTGAGCCTCCACCTCATAAATCTTAACCCACTCAATATCAGATCCACTCAATAACAAAATCACTTTTTAACTGTGTGATTAAAAATGCAAAGACCATTTAAATATTTCAGCAGTCCATTGGAAGAAGGGACACTATCTGCATCTATAGAAAGAACTGATAAATAAAAGATATGTACAGAAGATAATAGAAGATAAATAGAAATATGTACAAAATACTTTTACATCTATATACCTATCTGTGTCTAATGGTAGCCATCTCTTGGGTAGTGGGGGGTGGGAGGGAAGAAAAAAAAGAAAAAAATTTGCATCATAAATTTTTTTTTATATTTGAAAGGAGTAGTAAGTTGCACATCTTATATTTGCAGTTTCATGTATAATCATCTTTTTTATTGGACTATGTTATGGAAATGCTTGTTGTATTCCATAAATTAAAAATAAAATAAAATAACTTATGGCATTGTAAATTTGTGACTGAAATATAAGTTCTGTACTATAAATTTCCAAAAGGTGCTGAGAATGTTTTTATAAATGCTGAAACATCATAGTGAGATTTGGGGTACCACTTCATAGAATTTATTTTAAAGAAAAATAAGACTAAAACTCTGAAAGTTACATGAAAACAGCACTTACACCTTTTATCACAGTTTCCTTGGAGAATGACAAATTTATTGTTTTAAGGCAAGAAAGAAAGGTGATTTCAATGATTAGAGAAGGGAATTCAAGCTAGTTTGAAAGTAGTGTCAGTGAACTTCCTAAAATAAGAAAAAAATGGGTTTGCAGTATGCAGTTTAGATTTTAAGAATTTCTCATTATTAAATCTTTCTTGACCATGAAAAGAGAGAAACTTGTTTAAATCAGGGATCAAATTAAAGTAAGTAAAATTAAATGGGAAGAATGTTTTGTGTTACCACTGTATTTCTTCTGTGAATGATACAACAGAATTTAATAGTTTTGGTGAACTAGAAACAAAATCACCAAAAAGTATTAGAATAGACCATGCATTTGAAAGCTTTTAAGAACTCCAAAGGCAACAATGTTGCTATTAATTGGTTTTGTATAATGAAAACTTGTGCTAAATTGTAAAGGAAAAATTCAGTGGAGTGAAGATAAGTTCTATAGATAGCTTGGGATATGATTGGGAAATAAAGAGTAGAGGAATTAAGCAAGTATAAGAAATTAAGAGAAGTGTCAGAATACGGAAATAAAAAGAAAGGGTTGGTTTTAAAGGGCTTTAATAAAAGTGTCCTGAAGGTATATAAAAAGAAAAGAAGGAAGTAAGTTTAAACAAGTATAGAGGAGAGAATAGGTAGAAAGTTTAAAAAAAAGTTGGAGTTTGTACTGAAACAGTGTGAATGGATGGTTTGAAATGAAAAGGCTTTGGAATTTTGGAAAGGGATTTGAGGGAGGTTTCTTTTAAATCCATGGAGAGAAGAAAGATGAGAAATTTTATGTAGTTATGTTGAGATCTGAGAGGTTTAGACCCCTCAGGGACCAAAGTATAGGACAGGGTCATCTGGAATGAATTCACAAATGCAAGCATTCTTTAAGTCAAGGTGGCAGAGATTTATTATTACACTATACAGTGGGCAAGGATTCTCAAGGAACCTGCCATGGTGGGCAGAGCTCCTTAGGGAACTTGCAATCTAAACAAAAATGATTCTAAGGCTTATATAGGAAAAGTAGTGGATTATGTGGCAAGTATGCTAAGTAGGTGATAACATATAACTATGTCATTTGCTACTGGAAACCTCGAGGGGTGGGGGGAAGAGGGTTCCAAAAGGGTATATTTTTGGTCTGTTCTGTCTGTTAACAAGGTAGTTCTGGAGTTGACATCTATAGCTTGACCTCTGTATTGTATATGGTAACTGTGGGCATCAGTACTTGATAGTTCTGCTGGTACAAGATAATCCTGTTCACACAAGGGGAATTCTACAGAGGTCAGCTTGTTCTTGTAATGGGAGAAATAGTTTGCCTCACTGTGCCCACTCATGAGTTATTGCCAGAGATAGGGTCTTTGGGCTGGAGGGAAACTGTCAGGGATAGTGCCTTCAGGCTAGGGAGAAATATGATCTTGAAAGTGGGGTCCAACTACAAACACTCAAGCACCCCATCAGTTGCTCTTTATGATATGGAAAATATAAAAATTTATAGCACAAAGTTATTTGGCTGGGTATGCTAACACTCTGTTCTGAAAAAAGGTCAAGTTCCAACTGTGAGGCTGAGGGTTTCCTTATGGTTAAAAATTGCAGACAATAATAAAATGCCTAGGGGGAGTGGGGGTAGGATAAGATGTACATTTTATCCACCCTCTTAAACTATTGGTTGGGAGTAGATTAAGAAAACAAAAGAAATTCATTTGATTCATTAGCTGATTTTAAAGAAGGGAAAAAATGGCACCACAGTATTATTTTTTAAACTTGAGCTAACTGAAAAATAATGGGCCCTGAAATTTGAAATGCTGGCAGGAAATTTCCCTTGGGAAAATAAAGATTCTAAATATTAACACTTGAGATTGAAAACTCCAAATTGATTTGCTTGGAGTTTTGTCCTGAAACTAAATTATGTGGTCTTATTAAATGTGAAATGTATACTCCTATTAAGAAAATTGTAGTAAATCAGAACTTAATAAAATAACATTTGCTGTTTGGTATGAAAGCAGTATGTGGGGAAAATTCACAGATCAGGAAAACCTGAGTTAAAATTCAGTCTCAGAACTTTATTAGTTGTGTGATTTTAAGCAAGTTACTTTATTTTTGTTTATCCCAGTTTCCTAATCTGTAAAAGGGATAAATAACAGTACCCACCTCCCAGAATTGTTATGAGTATTACATGATTGTGAAGTGCTTAGCACAGTGCTTGGCACACTTGACCACTATTTAAATGTTAATAAATGTAAGTATTCTATATTAGTCTTGAATGCATTGAATGCCAAAAGTAATAAAATGAATGATTTTCTATGTAGGATAATTTGGAAATGCATTCAATGAATTTATTTCACCTATCTGGTAATGAATTTTAGTTAATGTTTTAAAATACATGGTATCACGTATATTACTGTGTTTCTAAAATTTTTCTTATATTGTGAAATTTGGGAAACCATTCTATTAAAATTGCTGTTAGAAAAGTATTTCCTCTTTTAATCTGGATACTGTTAGATTATGAATTGAGTTGTTTAAAGAATATGATCAAAATATTTGAAAAATATTTAGTGGAGTACATTTTGCTTTAAAACAGGTAACGATAACAACTTATTGTTGGGAGAAAAAGATATCCTTATTTGTGAAGTTCTTTCTATTTGGTCTGTTTGTGTAAATAGGACTTGTCACAGCCACGGTAGGGAAATTCACTGATTTGCTTATAGTAAAGAGTGAGTTTTATATAGGATTATTTGGCTATCACTTATGAAAACTGTAAAATTATACCTGTTAATAGTCTGCATTAAAGTTACATCTTTAGTCAACTTAGTAACAATACACTTTAGATTCAAAGATTTCATTTTTGCCTTAGAGGTGAATAGGCAATTGGAAGCTTACTATAGTCAGCATTTTCTCTGGGATTTGGAGTCAACTATCATATATTCACTGTATTGGTGATACACTAGAATATAATTATTCTTAAATTATAAATAAAGGGTAAATAAGATGTTCTTTTATGTGCTCATTGTTAATTGTTGTCACAATATGAGGAAAATAATAATAATAATTTAGCCCCAAGCTGTGACTACTGAAATTTTGCTATTTGAAGTAAAATCTCTAGGGATTCTAATTTGATAATGTTCTAAGCTTTGATTTCAGAAATGATTGTCTGAACTGCCATTAAGCCAATATTCCACCATTCAAGGGAGACACCATGTGTTGCCCAAAGGGAGAGCAGTCTGGGAACTGCTGCAGGTAAATGTCGGTGCCAGGGAAAAGCTGAGAGGACAACCTTGGCATAGGGAAAGGTAGGCTTCTCTTGACACAATAGTTTCCCTATTATGCTTTTCCTTTCTCATAGGAAATTTTCCCACCTAGTTAATTCTGAAACTGGCTTTTGATACCCTGTGAATACATGTGGAACTTTGCCACATGACTGGCTGTCAAATATGACTCATGCCTGGAATCAAACTGAGCTAAGGGAGTTTTTCCACTGTTATGGCTTATGTTAGATCAGTCTGTGCCCTTGGAAGGAGAGGCTTGATGTCCTCATAACCATGTCCCTCCTTTTTCATTTCATAGCAAATTTCTATAATCAGGTCAGGCAGCTAGTTGGCACAGAAGATATACTGCTGGGCCTGAAGTCAGGAAGACTCATCCTCCTGTGTTCAAATCTGACCTCAAACACTTACTAGCTCTGTGACCCTGGGCACGGCACTTAACTCTGTTTTCCTCAGTTCCTCATCTGTAAAATAAGCTGGAGAAGGAAATGGCAAATCATTCTAGTATTTTTACTAAGAAAACCCCAATAGGGTCACAGCAAGTCAGATACAACTGAAATGACTAAATAACAAAAATAATCAGGGAAGGTGAACAGTGGAAGTTTTGTTGTTACAATACTAAATCTATTAATTAATAGATTAATACTAAATTATCTTTGAGTTAATATAACAGGATGCAAGTATAAAAGATGTTACTATTTTCTATCTTAATTTGTAGTAAATTTCATATCCTAAGCAGCTAAGTAAATGGGTTCTTAGGCTTATCATCCACTTGCTAATAGTTATATATTTGTGTATAAGATTAGGTTCTGGAAGTACTTTACTTTTCAGGTTGATATGGGGATAATATTCTCAAAAGGGAGGAATAAAACAAAGCTGTGAACATTTTCTAGTTAAATGGAGTAGTAAATTATGAGAAAGCAAGATCATTCTGTTTAGTCTAAGAACTAGTATACACATATATGCACACATATGTGTGTGTATTAGGACACATCCTTCTTATGGTCCTTCAAGGTCAGAATTTTAGTATGTAATACTTAAATGTTATTACTTAATAGAATACTGTCTCTCTGAAATTGATAACCTGGACTTCTCCATAAAAATTACTTAAATTTCTCTTTTCAAACATCTTTCTAAAACTCCAAACCCTTTACTTTCAAACTCTCCAATTATACTTTCAGTCAAAGAGACTCCACCTTTCTTTAATGTTCCTGCTATTCTTCTTACATCTCTAATTGCTTAAACATTCTCTCTTGCAAATTTTTTTTCTTTCTAGTGGCCTTTGACTAAAGCCTAAAAATTTCCCTTAATTATCTTTTTACAATATGATTCCTCACTTTGCTTTATCTTTACTACTTTTCTTAAGTCCATCACATCCTATTTCTCAACCATGTTGTAACCTAACATTTCATTAAATCTCTTCTGTATAGATTTCCTCATAAAATACTAATTAACAGCTCAACCTTTTCTTCTCAAGTTGCATAGTCTATTTTAATTTAGGTGACTTAGTAACTAATTTACCCAAACAATTAAATTCTTTTGAATCATTTCAAACTAGCTAAAATTCTGCTTATTTTCTAGTATTTGAAACCTTTTTCTACTAGAATACATTTGTCATTCTCCAGGAAGGGGAGGGAGGCATGTGTTGTTTGCCTTCAATCTTAATCCTAGAAGTAAAACTTCAAAAATCCATTAAGATATTTCAGCAATTACATAAACCTTTATATCACAATATGGAGATTTACAGTAAAGTAGAAAAATTTCAAGCTTTCATAAGGAGAGGAGGAAAAATCAAACAAGAAATTTGATTTCTGATATCAAGACCCAACAGAATCCTATAAAGGTAAAAAAAAAAGGAAAAGATAAGAGATTCAATGGAGCTGAACTGTTTACATCCCTACACGGGAAGAGATTAAAAATTGTACTGCCAATAGTACAGTGAGAAAGAATATACATAGATAGAGAGTACAGGTATAATGTGAATTTAAGGGAATAACATAAATAATTAAGAGATGAGAAAGAGAGTACACTGGGTGCAGAAGGAAGGGAGAGGTAAAATGTGGTATGTTATTTCACATAAAGAGGCAGGAAAAGCCTGTTATGGTGGAGGGGAAGATGGGAGGATGAGCAATGGGTATGGCTTGAATCTTACTTTTATCAATATTGGCTCAAAGATAAAACAATATATACAATCATTTGAAGAAAAAAATCTATCTTAAGCCAAAAACAAAGTAAGAGGGGAGGAAATAAAGATTGGGCCAGTGACCTGATAGAAGAGAGGGCAGACCAGTGGAGGTGATAGACAGAAGTAAAACACTATTGAGGAAGGAAGGGTGAAAGAAGAGAGAGGACAAACAGGAGGAAAAATATGATGGAGGGAAATACATAACTAGCAATCATAACTGTGATTGTGAATGAGATGAACTCTCCCACAAAACAGGAGGGGATAGCAGAGTGGAGCAACAACCAGAATCCTACAGTATGTTGTTTACAGGAAACACACTTGAAGCAGAAACACACACACATAGAGTAAAGGTAAGGGGCTGGAGCAAAATCTATTATGTTTCAGCTGAAGTAGAAAAAAAAAGCAGGGTAGCAATATAGATCTCAGAGAAAGCAAAAACAAAAATAAACCTAATTTAAAAAGATAAGGAAGGAAACTATATCTTGCTAAAAATATGATAGACAATGAAGTAATATCAATACTAAACATACATGCACCAAGTAGTATTGCATCCAAATTCTTAAAGGAGAAGTTAAATGAGTTACAGGTTCATGACCAAACAAAAGATAGAGAGCATTATGCAATATAAAATAGGTTACTTTGATTATTTTAAATTACAAAGCTTTTGCACAAACAAAATCAATGCAAGCAAGATTAGAAGGAAAGTAAAAAGCTGGGAAACAGTCTTTACAGTAAGTGTCTCTGATAAAGCCTCATTTCTCAAATATGTAGAGAATTGTCAAATTTATCACAATACAAACCACTTGCAAAATGATAAATGGTCAAAGGATATGAACAGGCAGTTTTCATATGAAGAAGTCAAAGCTATCTTATAGGCATATGAAGAAATGCTCTAAATTAGAGAAATGCAAAGTAAAATAGCTCTGAGGTATTATCTCCCACCTATCAGATTGACTAATGACAAAAAAGGAAAATTATAAATGTTGGAGAGGATGTGGGAAAATTGGGATACTAACACATTGTTGGTGAAGTTGTGAACTGATCCAACCATTCTGGAGAACAATTTGGAACTATGCTCAACCAAACTGTTCATACCCTTTGATCCAGCAATACCACTTCTAGGCCTATATCCCAAAGAGATCATAAAAAAGGGAAAAAGACCTATATGTGCAAAAAAATATTTATAGCATCCCTTTTCATGGTGGCAAAATATTGGAAATTGAGGGGATGCCCATCAGTTGGGAAATAGCTGAACAAGCTGTGCTACATGAATGTAATGGAATACTATTGTGCAGTAAGAAATGATGAACAGGCAGATTTCAGAAAAACCTGGAAAGATTTGTATGAACTGATGCAAAATGAAATGAGCAAAGCCAGGAAAACATTGAACACAGTATCAGCACAATTGTGTGATGATCAACCTAGAATGACTCAGCTCTTCTCAGCAACACAGTGCTCCAAGACAAGTACAAAGGACTCACAAAGGAAAATGCTATCCATTCAGATATAGAACTGATGGACTCTTAATGCAGATCGATGCACACTTTTCCCACATACTTTATTCTTTCTTGTGTTTTTTTTTCTCTTGATCTGTTTCTTCTTTCTCAACTGTAACTAATATGGAAATGTTTTACATGATAGCATGTACACAACCTATGTCAAATTGCCTGCCATTATGGGAAGAGGGGAGAGAAGGAGGGAGAAAATTTGGATCTCAAAATCTTACAAAAATGAATGCAAAAAATTATCTTGACATTAACTGGGAAAAAATAAAATACTATTTGATAAATAAATATAAGTTCCTCATTCCATGCTTTTTAGTGTTTTTAAAAGGTATTTTATCAAAAGCTTTTTCTCCATCTATTGAGATAATCATGATTTTTATCATTTTTGTTGTTCATATGGCCATTTATGCTCACAGTTTTCCTAACATTGAACCAACCCTGCATTCCTGGTACAAATTAAACCTGATCATAGTCTGCGGTCTTTGTGATATGTTGCTGAAATCTCTTGCTACTATTTATTTAAAAAAGATTGCATCAATACTCATTAGGGAAATGGGTCTCTGATTTTTTTTCTCTGTTTTTGCTCTTACTAGTTAAGTACAAAAACCATATCTTTGTCACAAAAGAAGAAATTAGGTGGGCCTCTACATATTTTTCCCTACAGTTTATAAAATATTGAAATTAATTGTTCTTTAGATGTTTCATAGAATTTGCTTGTAATTTCAACTGGTCTTGGTTTTGTTTTTCCCTAAGGAAGTTCACTTCTGGCTTGCTCATCTTGATTTTCTAAGATAGGATTATTTATGTATTCTATTTCCTGTTCCTGTTAACCAATGACATTTTATTTTTGTAAATATTCATGTATTCCTTTTAGATCATCAGTTTTATTTACATATAACTGGGTAAAAAAGCTCCAAACAATTGCTTTAATTTCATCTTCATGGGTTGTGTACTTATCCTTTTCATTTTTGATACTGGTAATTTTTTTTCTTTCATTTTTAAAATTTTGTTTAGCCAATCATTTACATATATATATATATATTATAAAACTAGCTCCTTGTTTTAATTATTAGTTCAATTTTTTAACTTTCCATTTTGTTAAATCTCACCAGTGATTTTTTGAATTTCTTTTTTTATTTCAATTTTTTTTCTATTTTTCAGTTTCTCCTTTCAAATTTTTTTCTCCACTTACTATTTTATTTTTTACAATTACATATAAAGACAGTTTTCAACATTTTCTTTTATAAGATTTTGAGTTCCAAATTTTTTCTTCCTCCCTCCCCTCCCTCTTTCCCAAGATGGTATGCAATTTGATATAGGTTATACATTTACAACCACATTAAACATATTTCCACATTGGTCATGTTGTGAAAGAATAATAAAAACAAAAGGAAAAAATGAGAAAGAAAAAGTAAAAAATAGAGAAAATAATAAGCTTCAGTCTTCATTCAGACTCTATAGTTCTTTCTCGGATGTGGATGCCATTTTACATCATGAGCCTTAGAATTGTCTTAGATCATTGTATTGCTAAGAAGAGCTAAGTCTATCAATGTTGGTCATCGCACAATGTTGCTGTTACTGCATAAAATGTTCTCCTGGTTTTGCTCACTTCACTCAGCATCAGTTCATATAAGTCTTTCCAGGTTTTTCTGAAATCCATCTGCTCATCATTTCTTATAGAACAATAGTATTCCATTACATTTATATATCACAGCTTGTTCACCCATTTCCTAATTGATGGGCATTGCCACAGTTTCCAGTTCTTTGCCACCTAAAAAGAGCTGCTCTAAATATTTTTGTACATATGGGTCCTTTTCCCTTTTTTATGCTCTTTGGGATACAGGACTAGTAGTGGTATTACTGGATTAAAAGGGTATGCCCTGTTTTATAGCCCTTTGGGCATATTTCCAAATTGCTCTCCAGAATGGTTGAATCAGTTCACAACTCCATCAACAATGCATTAGTGTTCCAATTTTCCCTCATCTTCTCCAACATTTATCATTTTCCTTTTTTTTGTCATATTAGCCAATTTTATAGGTGTGAGATGGTACCTCAGAGTTGTTTTAGTTTGCTATTTCTCTCTTTAGTTTGTATTTCTCTAATCAGTAGTGAGTTCTTATCCCAGAAGCTGGAGTCTTTGGATTTTTCAAACAGTAGATTACTATAGTCATTGACTACTGCATTTTATGTAAATTGCAGATTTTTTTGTTCTTTTTCTTGTTTTTTTTTTAAGTTGCACACCAAATTGATCTATTTTATTTCTGTTTTATTGATATATGTTTAGAGATATGAATTTTCCATTCAGTCCTTCTTTGACCATGTCCCACAAATTTTGATATGTTGTCTCATTTGATATGTTGTCATTATCATTAATGAGATTATTGATTGTTTCTATGATTTGTTCTTTGACCCACTCATTCTTTAGGAATAGATTAGTTATATTCAACTAATTTTTAATCTATGCTTCTGGGACCTTTTGTTGAATGTAAATTTCTTTGCATTATGCCCTCCAAATGATTAATTTCATTTGCTTTTTGGTATTTGCTCATGAGATTTTATGACCTAATACATGATAAATTTTTGTGATGGTTTCATGTACAATGGAGAAAAAGGTGTATTCCTTTCTATACACATTCAGTAGTTCTCTGGAGATTTATCATACCTAACTTTTCTAAAATTCTAATCATCTGTTTAATGTCTTTCTTGTTTGTTTTATGATTAGATTTATCCATGTCTGAGAGGGTTGAGATCCTTAACTAGAATAGTTTTATTCTTTCCTCCTGTAGCTCATTTAACTTTTCCTTCAAAAATTTGGATTAGGTGCATATATGTTCAGTATGTATAGTAGAGGCAGTTAGGTGGGCTTAGTAGGTAAAGCCCTGGGTTTGGAGTCAGGAAGATTAGTATCTTTGTCAAGAATGTCTTCTGGACTGAATTGGAATGCTGTGGTCCATGAAGTCATGAAGAGTTAGACATGTCTGAACAACTGAACAATAAATTGAAACCACTTCATTTTCTTTGGTTCCTTTTAGCAAAATGTAGTTTGCCTGAATATTTTAATTAGATTTATTTTTGCTTTTGCTTTGTCTGAGACTGTGGTTCCTAAACCTGCCATTTTTATTTCAATTTAAGCATGATAGGTTATGCAACAACCCTGCATTTTAAACCTATATACCTCTTTCTGTTTCAAGTGTGTATCTTGTACATAAGATGTTGCTGGATTCTAGTTTCTCATCCATTTAGCTATCCTCTTCTGTTTTATGAATGAGTTCATACTGTTCAATTCACAGAGTGCTAGTTGTCTTCCCCCCCTAATTTTTAAGGAATTAAAATTTTCTTTAGTATTGTTTTGTGCCTCTTGGCAAGTTGCTAGTTCTCTTCATGATTTTCATGTACAACCCTCATTTCTATTCACAATTTTAACTGTATCATTCTAATTTGACTTTTAAAATAAGGTGGAATTTTTTTTATAGTTTCATTTTTCTTTAACTACCATAGAAATTGTTGTAGGGTTTGCATCCAATCTGCAGTTTTTCTTTGAAGCTTTGTTGTAAATATTTTTAAGACATTGTCTTCTGTTTGTGTCTTGACCTTCTTTGTCAGCATAGTAGTTTTTTATAGTTGAGTTCCTCCCATTTTTTTACCTTAATTTTCCAGCCTACTTCTTGACTTTAGATTTTGTACTGGTATTGAGTTCTGCTGCTTTGGGGACTGGAGGTGGGGATGATGTCTGGTCTAAGCCTTGGCTTTCACAGCTCAGTCTGGGGACCCATGTATGTTTGGAGTTTCTGTGATCTGCAACTTCCTGTCCCAGATTTGGGTCTTTTAGTTTCTGTAGCATTGAGTTTGTAGATTCTGCTGCTGGACTCAGTTACTATTAGCCCAAAGTTTCAAAGGTTCTGAATGACCAGACTGCTGTATTACCCTTGATTTTTTCTCCTGATCTGGCTTATTCCACTGCAGGCTTATTTACAATGCTAAAGGTTACACTGGGCAGCTAGGTGTCACAGTGCATAGAGTGCCAGGCCTGGAGATAGGAAGACTTATCTTTGTGAATTCAAATCTAGCCTCAGACACTTACTAGCTGTGTGATGCTAGGAAGTCACTTAATCCTATTTGCCTCAGTTTCCTCATTTGTAAAATGAACTGGGGAAGTGGAAAACCACTCCATTATCTTTGCCAAGGACACCTCAAATGGAGTCATGAAGAGTCAGACACACCTGAACAACAAAAGGTTGTAACTGAGTCCCCATTCCTCTCTTGGGCTCAGAGCCATGTGGCTGTTTTTGGAACTTCTTCATTGCTACTTGCATAGGGAGTGCCCCTGCTCCCTTGCCACCACTCCTCTTTTCCCTGTGGCAGTGACCCTAGACTATGAGTAGTTGGTGACAGAGCTTCCAAATGGTACCCATTCCTGTTCTCAGTGCAAGTAGAGAGCCTTCTTGGATTTTTTTTCTGGCCAAGTCTTTGTTGCCCTGGTTTTCAGTTATTTTTACCATCTTTGGAACAGGAATGTTCCCTGCCATTTTTGCCAGCTGCTGCTGCTATGATACATTCCTGGCCAGCCTCTTCTCCAGTGTCCACTATCATTCTAATCTACTCTGCTCTGGAAAAAAAGAGACATTATGATTTTCTTCTTTTCTTTTCTTTTCTTTTTTCTTTTTTGGCCTTCCCAATCAGAGTTCTGTCTGGTGGGCTTTCCAGGTGGTTTTGAAGAAGATCGTGGATGGGCTAAGGCAAAAAGTGTTACTTCTTACTCTACCATGCTAACTCTGACCCCTAAATCTTTTTTGAAAGCTGTATAGTTGCTCTGGCAAGTTTTCCACTCTGAAACATAGTGTTTCTTATCATCTCATTATACCCAGGTGCCTTCCAAAGGCTCCACTCTGCCTGATCTTTGTGATTAAAGACCTCTAAAAACATAAGCCCCAGAATGTCAGAAGGAGAGTTCCCTAGGTGATCTGCTTTACTTCTTTCAGAACTGTATGGGCCCCACTCTAAAAAGGGAGATTTGTGGTGACTCAGTAAATAGGGGTCATAAGGATACCTAAGTGGGGAATGTGAATTCTGTAAAATTTGATAAGTCCAATAAGCCTCTGAAGTTAACTTTTTGCGTTGGGTGGGGAATCATTGTCACTCAAATATTCTAAATTGTCTAACTTCTAGTTATAAAGACTATTAATTATGAACTGCTAGACCCAAGTGAGCTTTTTTTTGTTAAACAAATAAATAAATGTTTTCTTTCATCGCTCTGTAATTCATGTTCTTACATTTGTTAATTATATAGTTCGAATTCATTTAGTTATGCAGTATATGAGTCTAAATCCATTTTCCTTTAAATTACTAACTCATTTTCCCAAGTACATTTGTTTAATTTAGCAAAAAAAAAATAGTTTTGTTCATTGTTGGTTTATTGTGTTGATATTTTAATGCTATAGCATTGATCAATTTCTGTATTTTTTTGCCCAGCAGCTGGTAATTTTGTTGATAACTATTTATAATGTGTTTAAAGCCTAGGTTATGTTTTAGAAATTATGCAAAGAAAGTAGTGATTACTGCTACAGCCTAATAGTGTGACAAATACAAAAAGAGACAGCTTTGCTCTTTCTTAATGCCTTATGGTGGTCTGCCAGCCTCTACTGCTGCCTTTAAATGTGTAGGGCATTTTTATTTGTCTGTTTTGCCTCAATATGACTTATGCTATGCATTAATTCATTTAGATATGGCATGGTAAGAGTGGGTCAGAGACCTATAGTGGTCCCATCTGTCCTTAGATCAAGACACTAATGATTATGAAAGTGTTAGTAGACATGGTGTGGCTCCCCATGCTGCAATCAAGATCTGCAGCTGTCTTGAACATCGAAGTTCAGTGTGGAAGAGTTGCTATTTCTTTAAAAAATTAAGTTTTCTGTGTCTCACCATATCATCTTCAATGTTTAAAAAATAAAAAATCAGAACTTGTTATGGGGAACTTACTACATGCCTTATAATTTTCAGTAATTTTACCTTTGAGGAATCTTTAAATGTTAATAAAAACCTGGAAAGAATTTAATTGAAGGAATGTTTATTTACAATTTTCTGCTGTCTTCCTAGAAGTGAAGGGAGAAGCCAAAGGTTGTAGCTTTATTTTATTATCTCATTGTATTCAGCATCCCTTTGTAAGAATTGCTTTCATCTTTAGTCCCCTGCTATCAGAAATGTTTATTGCCTGACTGCCTGAAGATACTGCCTTTAACCTTATGCTTTCTATGACCCATAAAACTGAATGGGTTACTTCAGTTTGTGGTGTTCAGTATTTTGGGTAAAACTTACCTCTGGCAGACTTTTATGCCTTGTGAAATAGTATGTACGTGACACTGAAAGATGTAATCTGAAGTTTCTTTCTCTCTCCTTCTTTCCTTCCTTCACTCTGTCCCTCACTCTTTTCCTTTCATCCTTCCTAGCTTCGGAATTCTTTCTTTCCTCCTTCTTTCCTTCCTTTCTATATCTTTCTCCCTTTCCTTCCTCACCCCTCTTCTCCCTCCTTCTCCTTTCTCTCTCTCTTTCTCTCTCTCTCTCTCTCTCTCTCTCTCTCTCTCTCTCTCTTTCTCTGGAGAAGGTTGGTTAGTAACTGCAATTGTCAGTCATAGGTATATAGAAGCAGTATGTTTCAGTGGAAAGAATGTTGGATTTAGTTAGGGGATTTTGAATGCCCTGATACATCACTCATATGATTTTGATCAAATTGGTTAACCTTTCTGGGTTTTAATTTCTTCATCTGTAAAGTGAGGACATTGGTGGAGGTGACCCCTGAGATTCCTATTAACTCTAAAACTATGTTCTTAAGGCTGCAGACCTAATATACTGTCAATATATATTCCAATCCGTTGCTTTTTCATATGTTAGAGTACTTTGTTTTCAAATGTGAACCATCATTTATTTTGATGCCAAGACTCTAATATCACATAACACATTTGTGATCATTGAGGTTCTTGACTATATGTGCTTTCATTTTCTTCCCTGATATATGCAGTTCTTTATAATAATATACTCATATGCCTGTGATGCCAAGTTGAACATCTGGTTTGTTGATGATATAAATAGTTATGTTATTATTTATGAACTTCTTTGTGATTCTAGATATTAGTTTTCTAAATTTTTATAATGTGCTTAACTATTTTTTGACAGTCTTCTCATATTTCAAATGAGGGGGCTGGACCCAATCCTTTCTAAAGTTCCCGGCAGTCCTATTGTTTTATTTATCTAGTTAATTATTTTACTTTGAGCAAATAGTTGCTGACTGAAATTTTTTTCATCTTGAAGCAGCTGTGCAAATCTGAATTCGCTTCTCTGATGTTTGTATATCCATAAAACAAACTTAGCAGAAGAAACAAAAGTCCTGTTATTAAGAAAAGAAAATAGGGGAAAAGATTTGATTTAAATCACCCAGATTTATATCATAATTGATTTAAGTATCTATATAATTGGTCAAATCACCATTTATCCTGCCTGTGCAGACTCAGCTTACAAAATTGGCTATCAAAAATCTTGCTTGGAGGAAAACAGGTCTGTATTGATTATCTGCTGACAGTTATTGTCTAGGAAGCTCCCCAAATTAAAACAAAATAAGTCTTTTTTTTTAATGAAGTGAGTTCTCAAAAAATGTTGAGGGTTTGGTGGGTAAACGTGAGGCAATATTAAACTCATATAAAACACTTAGAAGTTTTATACGCAAACCAAAGAAGTCTAAAAGGAATTATGGGTTATTTTAAGAAATTTGAGGAAATGTGAGGGAAAAAAAAAAACTTTCTATTTTTTGCTACTACCGTGGGTCTTAAAGGCAAATATGATCCATCAGTTTGTATAGCTCTCTAATTCTACTACTCCGTCCTCCTTTTATATTTAATGACTTTTTTTTTTATTTGTGGAAGAAACAAGCTTGCAAAAAGCTACCTGCAGTCATTTGGAGTTCTTTTGTGTGTGTTTCCATTTTCTACTCTGAAAAATGTAACACTTTATGCAAATCAGGCACCAATATATTTTGATATTTCCAAGCTGAGCATCCACTTTTTTTGAAGATGCTTTGTCTTTTTCACTAGAATGTATGATTCCTGAGGGCAGGCACTTTTTTTCAGCTTTTTTTATCCCCAAGTTTTAGCACAGTGCTTGGCTCATAGTAAGCATTTAATAAATGCTTGTTGGCTAACAGACTTAGGTGACTGACCTACCTAGTTGGTCTCATATAGACACTTTTTATTATATATGTTCTTTACTGACATGTCATATTGAAAGTATTTTTTTGTTAGTATGCACTGATATAACTGCTTGTGATTTCCTGGTGAGTTTTTGTGTCTAAGTCCAGGACAACCTTTGATTTTTAGTTTTGATACTCCTTGCCCAATTTTGGGAAAAAATGGCTTATAATATAGGAGAAAATGTTTCTTTTAGTTCTTTCACAACATTTTGAACTTTGTGATAGTTTGAAGATTTTAAAAGCAGTCCTGGGGAGGGAGGAGGGCAAAACATTATTCTTTTTTTTTCCAATTTGATGAGATAATCAAAACTACTCTGTGGGTTGGGGAGATCTTTTTATTCTAAAATTTCCAGTATTTTCTCATCACACTTCTTCATATGCCTATAGTTGGCTTTGATTTCTTCTTCTGAAAACTGCCTGTTCATTTCCTTTGGCAATTTATCAATTGAGGAATGGTTTGTATTCTTATAAATTTGACACAGTTCTCTATATATTTGAGAAATGAGGCCTTTATCAGAGATACTTGCTATATTGTTTCCTAGCTTCCCACTTTCATTCTAATCTTAGTTGCATTGGCTTTGTTTGTACAAAAGCTTTTTAATTTAAGGTTAACAAAATGATCTATTTTACATTTTGCAGTGCTATCTACCTCTTGTTTGGTCATGAATTCTTTCCTTCCCCAGAGATCTGACAGGTAGATCTTGCTCTTTTTTTTTTCTCTTGCATTTTGGTGAGGCAATTGGGGTTAAGTGACTTGCCCAGGGTTACACAGTTAGTAAGTGTCAAGTGTGAGGCCGGATTTGAACTCAGGTCCTCTTGACTCCAAGGCTGGAGCTCTATCCACCTACCTGCCCTGAAATCTTGCTCTTCTAATGTACTTTTGGTGTTACCCTTTATGTCTAAATCATGTACCCACTTTGGCCTTATCTTGGTATATGGTGTGAGATGTTGGTTTATACCTAGTTTCTTCCATACTATTTTCCAATTTTCCCAGTTTTTATCAAATAGTGAGTTCTCATCCCAAAAGCTGGGGTCTTTGGGTTTATCAAACACTAGATTACTATAGTCATTGACTACTGTATCATGTATACTTAATCTATCTATTCCACTGATCTGCCACTCTATGTCTTAGCCACTACCAGATAGTTATGATGATTACTGCTTTCTAATCTAGTTTGACATCTGGTATTGCAAGGCCACCTTCCATTGTATTTTTTTTTTCATTTATTCCCTTCATATTCTTGACATTTTGTTCTTCCAGATGAATTTTGTTATTATTTTTTTCTAGTTCTATCAAGTAATTTTTTGGTAGTTTGATTGGCATGGCACTGAATAAGTAAATTATTTTAGGTAGAATTGCCATTTTTTTTACATTGGCTCAGTCAACTCATGAGCATTTGATGTTTTTCCAGTTGTTTAGATCTGACTTTATTTGGGTGAAAAGTGTTTTGTAATTGTATTCACATAGTTCCTGGGTTTGTCTTGACAGGTAGACTCCCAAATATTTTCTATTTTCTACAGTTATTTTAAATGGAATTTCTCTCTCTATTGCTGCTGGGCTGTGTTGGTTATATAAAGAAATGCTGATGATTTGTGTGGGTTTATCTTATGTCCTGCAACTTTACTAAAGTTGTTAATTATTTCAAGTAGTTTTTATTAGTTGATTCTCTAGGGTGTTCTAAGTATACCATCAAATCATCCCCAAAGAGTGATAGTTTTGTCTCCTCGTTGCTTATTCTAATTCCTTCTATTTTTTTTCTTCTCTTATTGCTATAGCTAACATTTCTAATACTACATTGAATAATAATGATGATAATGGGCATCCTTGCTTCACCTTTGATCTTATTAGGAAGGCTTCTAGCTTATCCTCATTACAGATAATGCTTGTTGATGGTTTTAGATAAATGCTGCTTATCATTTTAAGGAATACTCCCTTTATTCCTATGCTCTTTAGTGTTTTTAATAGGAATGGATGTTATATTTTGTCAAAAGCTTTTTCAGCATCTATTGAGATAATCATATGGTTTCTCTTGGTTTTGTTATTGATATGGTCAATTATGTTGATAGTTTTCCTAATTATTGTTTTTGTTTTTTGCTTTTTGGTGAGGCGGTTGGGGTTAAGTGACTTGCACTGAGTCACACAGCTAGTAAGTGTTAGGTGTCTGAGGCCGGATTTGAACTCAGGTCCTCCTGACTCCAAGGCTGGAGCTCTATCTACTGTACCACTTAGCTGCCCCTAGTTTTCCTGCTATTGAACATCCCTGCATTCTTGGTATAAAACCTACATGGTCATAGTGTATAATCCTTGTGGAATATTGCTGTAATCATCTTGCTAGTGGTCAAAATATTTGCATCAATATTCATTAGGAAAATTGGTCTATAATTTTCTTTCTCTGTTTTAGGTCTTCCTAGTTTAGGCATCAGCACCATAGTTGTGTCATAGAAGGAGTTTGGTAGGACTCCTTTGTGTATTTTTCCAAATAGTTTATGTAGTATTGGAATTCATTGTTCTTTAAATATTTGGTAGAATTCACTCGTGAACTCATCTGGTGCTGGGAATTTTCCCTTGAGAGTTCATTAATGACTTGTTCAATTTCATTTTCTAAGATGGGTTATTTAGACATTCTATTTCCTTATCATTAATGTAAGTAATTTATAGTTTTGTAAATATTCGGTGATTTTGCTCAGATTGTCAGATTTATTGGCATATAATTGGACAAAATATTTCCTAATGATTGCCTTAATTTCTTATTCATCAGTGGTGATTTCTGATACTAGATACTTGGTTTTCTTTTTTTTTTTAAATCAAGTTAACCAATGACTTATTGGCTAATTTTAATTGGTTAATTGTTTAATCTTACTGGTTTTTTCATAAAACTAGCTTCTACATTTATTTATTAGCTCAATAGTTTTTTGTTTTTACTTTCAATCTTATTAATCTTACCTTTGATTTTCAGGGTTTCCAATTTGGTGCTCAATTGGGGATTTTTAATTTGTTCTCCTTCTAGTTTTTTTTTTTAGTTGCATGCCCAATTCATTAATCTGTTCTTTCTCTATTTTGTTGATATAAAAATTTGGAGAAATAAATTTTCCCCAACTACTGTTTTTGCTGCATTACATAAATTTTGCTATGTTGTCTCATTGTTGTTATTCTCTTTAATGATATTATTGATTGTTTCTATAATTTGTTCTTTGATCTACTTATTCTTCAGGATTAGATTATATAGTTTCCAATTAATTTTAATCGATCTTTGCACTTCCCTTTTGTTGAATGTAATTTTATTGCATTATAATTTCAAAAGAATACATTTAATATTTCTTTCATTCTACATTTGATTTTGAGGTTTTTATGCTCTATTACATGGTCAATTTTTGTGTAGCTGCCATGTACTGCTGAGAAAAAGGTATATTCCTTTCTGTTCCTATTCAGTTTTCTCCAAAGGAATACCAAGTCTAACTTTCCCTCATCAATAGTGTTTTGCTTCTGTCTACAATGTCCCTTGATGTACCCTCCCTTCTATCAGTCCCCATTACTCCCATTTACTTAATCTTCTCCCCTCCTACTTCCCTTTTGGGTAAGATGTATTTTTATATTCAACTGATTATATATACATATATATATTATTCCCTCTTTGAGCCAATACTGATAAGAGTAAGGTTCAAACAATATCCATCGCCCAGCCTCCCATCTTCCCCTCCACTGTAATAGGTCTTTTGCACCTCTTCATGTGAAATAATATACCCCATTCTACCTCTCCCTTCCTTCTGCACCCATTTACTCCTCTTTCTCATCCCTTAATTTTTTAATGTCATTTCCTCAAATTTACCTCATATTGATAGTTCTATTTATGTATATTCCTTCTCATTGTACTATTAGTGGTACAATTTTTAAGAATTACAAGTATCATCTTCTCATGTAGGGATATAAACAGTTCAACTCCATTGAATCTCTTATGTTTTCCTTTTTTACCTTTATAGGATTCTGTTGGGTCTTGATATTGGAAATAAAATTTTTTTGTTCAATTTTGGTCTTCTCCTTATGAAAGCTTGAAATCCTTCTATTTCATTGAATGACCATTTTCTTCCCTTGGAATATTATGCTTAATTTTGCCAGGTAGGTGATTCTTGGTTGTAGTCCTAGTTCCTTTTCTTTCTGGAATATCATGTTCCATGACCTCCAGTCTTTTAATGTTACAGCTACCAAGTATTATGTAATCCTGATTGTGGCTCCCCGATACTTGAATTATTTCTTTCTGGCCACTTGTAGTATTTTTCCCTTGACCTGTGAGTTCTGAAATTTGGCTATAATGTTCCTTGGAGTTTTTATTTCAGATCTCTTTCCTGAGACGATCAGTAGATTCTTTCAGTTCCTTTTTTGTCCTCTGATTCCAGGACATCAGGGCAGTTTTCCTCGATAATTTCTTGAAAGATGCTGTCCAGGTCATCCTTTTGATATGGCTTTCAGGTACTCCAATGATTCTGACATTTTCTCTCCTGGATCCCTTTTCCATATCAGTTGTTTTTTCCCAAGAGGTATTTTACATCTCCTTCTATTTTTCTTCTTTCTTTTGAATTTGTTTGATTGATTCTTGATGTCTCATAGAGTCATTAGCTTCTACTTGCCCAGTTCTTACTTTTCAGGTGTTGTTTTCCTCAATTGGTTTTTGTACTTTCTTTTCCATTTGGCCAATTGTACTTTTTATGGAGTTGTTTTCTGCAGTGGATTTTTGAATCTCTTTTTCCATTTGGCCAATTCTACTTTTTAAGCAGTTATTTTCTTTTTCCAAACTGTTGACTTTTTTTTCATAAATCTCTTGCATCATTCTCTTTTCCTTTTCCAATTTATCTTTGACCTGTCTTATATGGTTTTAAAGTTCTTTTTTGAGCTCTTCTATGAGCTCTTTCTGGACTTGGAACCACTTCCTATTTTTCTTTGGTATTTTACCCATTTTCTTTGGTATTAAACCCTTAAGTGTTTTCCTGTTGTTGTCCTCTTCTGCATTTATGCCTTGATCTTCCCTGTCACCATAATGACTTTCTGTGGTCATTTTTTTGGTTATTATGTTTTTGCTCATCTTTTTTGGCCTTTCCCCTCCCTTTTAAATTTGAGCTCTGCTCCCAGGGTGGAAGGGACATTGTCCCAGGTTTCTTGTGCCAGGGGATACAAGTTATAGCTGTTTACCTCATGCTGCATTGATATTGTCTTGTGGCCCACAGGGGACCCTCATGTCTGGTGCTGCACTGAGGGCATGGGTTGGGGGGGTGGCTGGTGCTGCTGGAGGCCATAGGAGTCTGGCAGCTTACTTGCTGCTAAGCCAAGATCCAAGTGGTGATGTCTGGTGTGTGCTGAGGCCAGTAGGGTGTTTCTGCGCTTTCATTGGGCTACACTGAATCATGTGGTTTGGCTGCTATTTGCCCAGGGCTGTGGTGAAGCATGGTAGGGATCCTGGGCTGGTAGCTGCCTATTTGCTTAGGCACCCATAGTGTTGGCATTTACCTCTTTGCTTGGGGCTACACTGAAGCACCTAGAGTTTAGCCCCTGGAATATTCCTCTTTGTCTGGGGCTATGCTGGAGCTCATGGTGGTTCTCAGAGCTGGAGTCTGCTCATTCCCCTGGCTATTCTGAGGCATGTGGGAGGATCCTGGTATTGGCATTTACCTGCTCCACCAAACTGGGACTCAGAATCTACCACTGGTTTGCAGAGGTAGGGCTTACTTCTGCCTTACTCAGATGCTTTTTGTCTTTGACTGCACTCCCCTTTTACCTGAGTGAGACAGACCCTTCTTGGTGATCTTTCAAGTTTCTTGGGCTAAAAGATTGTTCCTTTCATATTCCCTCATATCCTGACTTGGCACTATTTTATGGTTGTTTGGAGGTAAATATGGAAGAGTTGAGGTGACTTGCTATTTACTCCTCTATCTTGGCTTCCCATAATCTTCTTTCTTTTTCTTTACTTTTTAAAGTGTTTCTGATTTTAAGTTCCCAATATAAAGAAAATATCATTTAAAAAAGAAATGAACATTTAGGAGAATATGATTAGATTTGTTTTATGTAACCATAGAGGGCAGGATTAGAAGCTGTGGGTCAAAATTGCTGCGGCAGATTTAGATTTGAGGTAAAGGAGAAAATTCCTACCAATTAAAGCTATCCAGAAATGGAATTAGCTGACACAGTACATTTCACAGTACTCTTTATTCGAAATTTTCAAGAAAAATCATTTACACCTTTGGGCAGGAGGCAAAATTAAGAGCAATAGATAGAAGAGATAATACACCAGGAAGATTACTCCACTTTGAATCTATTTGCTGTTTGCAGTCAGGATGGATTACTCCTCCCACTCTCCCACCCCAGACACTGGAGTTAAATCTTGAATTTTATAGGTATTTGAGACTTTCTACAGTTGAGAGGTTATTAATTAGTCTTTCCCGTTACTTGTTGACAAAATGTAAATTGTAAGTGATCTGTGGCACTGAAGGAAAGGAACAAGAAGACTAGTCCTACTCTATGTAACATCAACATTGGGCACAAAAATGAAATAACATATGCTCTCAGAAGGTAACATTATTTTTGTTATTGTAAGAGAAGGGAAAGTTAATTTGTAAAAGCCAAGCATAAATCATAGCTATTTCAACAGTCTAGTTTTGTTGTTGAGTTCTATTGTTTAATACAGAGGAGGAAGTATGTCTAGTATACTTTAGTTGAAACATACTGCAGATGGACTTGACTGTAATTCATATGGCCAGGAGTACTGAATGAAATTGTAATATACCTTCTAGTTGCAGTCTTTCAAAGGATTTAGTGCTGGATAGCACCCCTTAAAAAGAAAATAAAACAAAGCAAAGTAAAATCACACAGAGAGAAAGAGTATTAGTTTAAATTAGTTTAAGAAATTAGTTTAAAAGTGTTTAGTATGTGGCATATGTAAATATAGACCAAAGGAAAATGGAAAACAATTCATTTGACTTTATTTCTGAAATAACCCCTTTTGTGGTCTTTCATATATAAGAAAGATTTGGATATATTGGTGGAAATAAAGATTAACATGCCACCCACCTCTAACTTAGTGAAAATAACATTACAAATTCAGACAGTAGTTAAGTTGAAATGACCTTTCAGAGCTTCATGCTTAAGTACTAGAAAAACACCCATACTGTGGAAAAGAATATAAGATAAACATTTTAGCCTGGTTATTTCCTTTTATCTTTTTGAAAAGTCCTTTTTAAGTATTGAATTTTTCTTCAGGATGAGAGACTCATAGAAGGACAATTGCCTTCAGCATTTATTATGAAGTTCTAAGTTTTTATTTAGACTATTTTTGTTTCCTAGGTTATTTATTGAAAATTTTTAAAATGAATGATGCAAACAGTCTCATTGTTAATGCTGAAGCAAAAGTGTAGGGTAATGGGGCAGCTAGGTGGCATAGTGGATAGAGTCAGGAAGACCTAAGTTCAAATCTAACCTCAGACACTTTGATGCTTACTAGCTGTGTGGCTCTGGGCAAGTCACTTAACCCTATTACCTAGCCAAAAAAAAAATGTAGAATAGCTCCTTTATGAGGAGCCTTGCCCTTTAAATATGACACATTGGAAGTAGTAGAGTAGGGACAATGTTTAATATTTTTAACTGATAGGGAAAGTTTTTCCTTCCCTTCACTTGGGTCAGAATAGCTTTATAATTGTAAAAATGTTGATACTTTAAAACTTGATTAATAATTGAAAAACAGTTGATTTTGGTTGCTATATATATATATATACACACACACACAAAATATGTATGTATGTATAATATATGTTGTCATGATACTGTATGGAGGTACATGAGTTCCTAGCATCACAAACTAAATCTTGGGTGTATATCAAGATTTTTGGATTCTCTATTATCTGCTTCAGAAGGATCACAGATCATTATGGGTAGTATAATTATGGAATATAGAAATAATATGGCAAGTGGAAGGGAGTAAGCATTTGTGCCAGTTTGAATTCAGAACATAAAATGTGTTTTTATGAAATATCCTCCAGTGAAGAAGTGTTTACTATGTAATATATACATAGTTTTAGCAAAGTACATAGCAAAGAAACTTCATTCTACTGGGGGATACTGACCAGCTGAAAAAAAAACAATTAAAAACAATTCTATGGTTTTTTTCTCATTAAAAAATAAAATGTCCCACTTACTTGTTTTTAAAGTTAAGATAAGAAATAATTTTCTACTCAATAAGTATAACACACACATCATTTCTTTATTGTCACCCATTGAGAAAGAGAGATGAATATGAGAAAGAAAGGCTGAGACAAAGACACAGAGATACAGAGGGAAAGATAAATATATATGTATATATATATATATATATATATATATATATATATGGAGATACACAGACATTCAGTCAGAAATTCCAACAAGTTGAAATCATTGAACATTTATTAAGCATCCAGTAGGTACAAGGCACTGTGCTAGACTTTGAGGACATAAAATTAAAAATATAGTATAGTCCTTATCTTCAATACACAAAGACAAGCAAGAAAAATATAGAAAATAGTACATAGAAATGTTCAAATGGAATAACACTTCATGTTATGTTACATTTTTACACTATAGACACACATGAAAATATTTTATCTTGGTATGTGTCATGCTAGATGGCTCAACGGATAGAGCTCTGGGCCTAGATTCAGAAAGACCTAAGTTCAAATCCAACTTCTTATACTTACTGGTTGTATGTCCCTGGGCAAGCCACTTAACCTGTTTGCCTTAGTCCACTGGAGGAGGAAATTGCAAACCACTCTAGTATCTTTGCCAAGAAATCTCCATGGATAGTATTGACATGCTATAGTCCATGGGGTCATGAAAGCCAGACATGGCTGAATGACTGAACAACTTATCACGCAGACCAATGAAATTATCTCAAGGGACATATTCAGCTAGCAAGAAGTTCTCTGAAATTGTATATTTACTTAATATATATTCTGACAAGTTAATGTTCTTTTTTAAATACTGAAATTGTCTTGTTATCTTCCCGTTTCTAAAAGATAAACTTATCTAGAGTTTTTGTGACCATCCTTAGGTAAATATTTTCCCCAGAATAACAAAATATTACACACTCCCATAAGCTTTCATTCAAAATCAATTCCATATCCGTATAGCCTTTGGCAATTTCAGGCTGCCTGAAGTAATGTAGTCCAGATTTGCTGAAATGCAAAGGAATTTCTTTCTTTGTACATCTGTACTTTAGTATTTAGTTTTTTTATTTAACCTAAAAAAAGATCCTTAACTTTCAATGTTCCTTTTAGTTCTTAACTTTTAAAGTGACCCCAGCTTTTTTTTAAGGAAGTAAAAAATAGATTCAAAAATTCAGATGATTAAAATAATCTCTTTGTTCTCTCCTTTTAACTTGGTTGGCATTGAAAGTCCACTTTTTAGCATGTGGTTTTGGGTAAAGAGCACTGAACTAGTAATTAGGAGAACTGAGGTTCTAGCTCAAGCTTTCCTTAGCTATTGAACTCAGTGATATATCAGTAATTTTTGTGGCCTTGAATTGCTTCATGTGTAAAAAAAAGAAGGGGCATTAAATTAAATATCCTCTCTCTCCCTAGTAACTTTAAAATTCTTTTATTGCATACTTCACCAAGATGGTATCTATACACTGAAAATGAAATGGAAAATACAAGCTATTATTTGGATAATTATGTTGGTTTATATTTTAATAATAGCATGGGATGGAATGGTTTCCTTATAAGGAAATTAATCCATCAATCATGCATCAAGTTGTATAAAAATATTATAAAACTAGTATACAGTCTCACTAATGGTTGTAGAAAAGCTGAATCATTGGCTTAAGAAAAATGAAATAAGTCATCTGCACATTCAGCAACTGGATATAAATATAAAGACAGCTTTTAATTTTAGGTCCTCTGTCTTGAAGGCAGAGGAACAGTTAGTGGACTTAGTATCAATTCACATGAAAAAGAACCAATAGATGTCAGGTGGGGGACATGCATTGAGGTCTATAGGGGAAAGAATGTGAACAGGAATAAGAATGAGACTTAGAAATTGTCAATCAATCATTGAATCAAGAAGTATTTTCCACAAACCTAATATGTGTCAGGCACTGTGCTGGGTGCTAGGAAGATATCTACAAAGGATGAAACAATCCCTACTCTCATTCTAATGAGGACAAGTACATGTAGAAATATATTATATACATGTAAAGTAAATATATATTACTACATAAAAGTAGTAAGTGCAAGATAGTTTTGGAAGGATAGTAGTAATTGGGGGGCAGGGGAGAGTAGAATCAGAAAAGGCTTCATGCAAGTTGTGACTGGTGGTAAGAAAACCTTAGTCTTATCCTATTACCTCCAGCATCCATGGAGGATTGTTTGCTTTCACTACCTAAGAACTTGGGGCTTCCCAGGAAAAGTTTAAATAGCAACATAGTGAATTATATGGTTGATGAGGTCTACTGATACAACAGAGACCATTCATTGGGGATGACACAGAAGATATGACTCCACTGAGATGAATTCCCTCTGAAACTGGCTTCTAAATATGGTCAGCAAGGAAGTAGGTGAAGTGGGTCACCTTTCTGATCTCTTGAGATCTTCCTGTGTTCCATCTCCAGTGGCATGAACCCCAGAATTTGAAATAGTTTTAGAAAGAATGTTATTAGGTCATTTGGCAGAGGAGAGAGACAGAAAAAGGTGTTGCTTCCTCCTAGAGTCTTTGTGAGATTGTATTATATAGACTTCAAACAAAGGAATAAGGATATTTACTGAATGGTCTTATGTAGGCAGTATGTATTTTCCAGAGAAGGACAGTTGGAGATATATATCAGCAGGTAAGCATAAATATTCCAGTTTGGGGAACCTCATGTATTAGGGCATTGTTATTGTTGTTGCTACTGCTGTTCTTGTTGTTTGTCCTTTGTTCTCAAAGAGAACCAATGACATCAGGATGATGATGGGTTGACTTCCAAGTGAATTGGATTTAAGTGAGGCAGTGCTGTGCAAAGTCATTAGCCTCACTCTCTCTTCCAAAGTCATTGGAGTCCAGTGGCAATACATAGATCAAGATGACTGCTGATGGCCCCAGATATAGTGAGAGACCTGGGGAGCCCAAACATAAGCTAAAATCCACATAATTTTATTATTTAATTATTTTACTATTCAATAATTTTTAAAATACTATCATTTTATTATTTTACTATTCAACTATTTCACTGTTATTATTTTATTATTTCACCTACCTCAAAGTCCAGTGGTGATGGGCTGGTGATGAAGTAGTACGTATAGATGCACTGGTGGCTGTAGTCAAAACTCTGAACACAGGAAGCCCAGGGTATAGGGTCATGGACCCTATGGTCTCACTGGACTGAAACAGCAGTGGGATTTGGCAGTCCCCTGGGTGTCAGAACAGCTTCGTAAGGACTGTACTCCTTGCCTCCTGGAATGAGGAAATGGGTAGAAAAAGTGTCCTAAAAATTGTTGGCTTTACCTAACCCTGACCTTCTCACCACAGTAGGCCGGGATTGTATCATATGGTTGATACACACACACATACACACACACACACACACACACACACACACACACAGTGTACAAAAACCATTCACCATTAGTACATGGAATGTGCATATGCTTATGGACAATATGAAATGCAGTAGACCTGAGAGACAAACACCTCTTGTTCTGAGAGAACTCAGCAGGTATCACATCCAACTAATAGCTCTGAGTGAAACAAGACTGGCAAATGAAGACCAGGTTACCAAGGTTGGAGCTGTATACATGTTCTTCTGGAGTGGCTGCCATAATGGGGAGCACTGTGAAGCTGGTGTAGCTTTTGCAATCAAATCTAATCTAGCAAACAAGCATATACGCCTCCCAAAAGCAGTGAATGACAACTTCATGACAATGTGATTGCCTCTCGCAGGAAAGTGCCATGCCACTTTCATCAGTGCATGTGCTCCCATCATGACAAAACCTGATGAGGTGAAAGAACAGTTTCATGAAGACCTGGAGATCCTCATCAATGTGCTAAAAGAGGACAAGTGTATAAATCTGGATGACTTTAATTCCAGAGTAGACAAAACTATTAGACGTGGTAGGTTGTCTTTGGAAGGAATGGAGTCACAAACAACAACAGCAACAGTCACTACCTATTGAAGATTAATGAGTCTATGATCTCATTACCAACACTGTCTTCCATTTACCTAAATGCAATAAAACTTTGTGGATGCACCCTTGCAGCAAACATTGGCATTTATTAGACTATATCATTGTAACGAGAAGAGACAGATAGGGTGTGAATGATATGAAGATAATGTGTGGCTCAGAGTGCTGGACTGATCATAAACTTATCCTCTCCAATCTAAATATAAACATTCAGTAAAAGTGGCAGCCCCAAGGCAAGATGACTATCAGAAGATTCATCATCCACAGATTGGAGTGTTTCTCTGTGCAGGAACTTGCTGACTTTTAGGGAAAGCTAAGCCAACACACAGTTGGCAATAGTGGAGCAGAAGAGGAGTGGGCAGCTTTAAGAGATCTGGTGTACAGAAGTGCATTTACTTATGTGAAGCAAAACACTTATAAATTTCAGGATTGATTTAGTGAAAATGATGGGCAAATGCAGTGGCTACTAAACTAAAAATGAGAACTCCGCAGAGTTTACCAGAACAAAGGACAAACAACAACAATAACAATAGCAGAGCAGAGGTCTGTACACAATCTTTTTTGAACTGACCAAAGCCTTTGATGCTGTCAGTTATTAGGGCTTGTGGAAGATCATGGTGAAATTTGGTTGCCCAGAGAAGTTCATTTGTAATATGTGCCAATTTAATAACAGCGTGCTTACATGGCTTCTGGCTAATGGATGATGTTCTCACACCTTCCCAGTCACCATTAGAGTAAACAGGGCTGTGTGCTTGCTCTCATGGTATTTAGCATGATCTTTTTAGTGATATTGTTAGACACTTCAATGGAGACAAAAGTAGCATTAAGGTCAGCCACTGCACTGATGGTAAATTATTTAACTTGAAAGGCTACAAGCCAAGACTGAAATAAAGGGAAAGTTGGTGTGTGACTTTTTGTTTGTAGATGATTGTGCACTCAATTCAGCCTCTGAGGCTGAGGTGCAAATGAGTATGGATTGATTCTCTGTTTCTCAAGATGATTTTGGCCTGACAACTAATGCCAAGAAAACAGAGGTTCTCCACCAGCCAGCACTGCACCATCCGTACATGGAACCCTTGGTTATAGTACATAGAGAAATTTTGAATGTTGTGGGCAAGTTTACTTACCTTGGCAGTATCCTTTCCAGGGATGTATACCTAGATGATGAAGTTGACACCTGCATTGCTAGAACTAGATCAGCATTTGGAAAGCTCTGAAAAAAAGTGTGGGAGAGAAGAGATATTAGGCTGTCTACCAAATTGAAGGTCTATAGAGCTGTTGGGCTAGCCACATTGTTGTATACCTGTGAAACCCAGCCTACCAATACCATTTCAGAAAACTGAACCTTTTCCATTTGAATTGTCTTAGGAAAATTCTGAATCTTACTTGGCAAGATCCTTTCTTGAGCTTCCTTACCAAACATTCAAATTCTACTGCAGAGACTGCAACTCTGGTGGGCTGGCCACATAATTTTAATGCCAAAGATACATTTGCCTAAAAGACTATATTATGGAGAACTGACACTAGATAGGTGCTCACATGGTGATCAGAAGAAATGATACAAGGACACTTTCAAATATCTCTGAAGAACTTTGGTATCAAGTGCGAGACCTGGGAGACCGTGGCACAGGACTATCTAGCTTGGCATGCCCGTATCAAAGAAGGTGCTATGCTCTTTGAGCAAAGCAGTAGCTCAAAAGAAATGTGAGATGGACAAATTTAAAGATATCTCCATCCCAAATGTTCATGTGGGCTATTTGTTCTTGACCTGTGGTGCAGCCTTCTGAATTCATATTAGTATGATCAACCATGGCCAGATGCACTGTACATTAACCCTGACATCATGATATCATTTTAGTCCTCTTCACACATGAAGGACAACACGACAGGTATTTTTCAGAAAAGAACAGTTTGAGATGTGTATCAGCAGATAAGCATAAATATTCAAATTTGGGGAATGGAAAACACAAGCTTTGGGTGGACATAAAACAAGACTTGGGTGGAATCTAAGCATTCTCTGCAGCCATCAAGCTGAGTGTCTCTGAGGTCAGTCAGCTGGACCTCTTTGGTAAGCTTTAGGTTAGACAATTTCTAGCCACATAAAGCTAGGTTCAAATAATATTACTAAAGGACAAATAACACAATATTTTCCTTACATCATCATGGTCTGGCGGGTCTATACAAGTTCACTCACCGTCTTACAACAGAACTTAATTCAGTCCTCCCTCATTGGGAAAGCCAAAAGGCAGAAGTTTGTGCCATGGTAGTGTGTTGCAACAGCATTCAGCCAGAGAACTGAGGACCTAAGAGAAATGGGGAAGGGCATTAATATGTGTTTGAGAATTTTCTAAGCCTGAAGTAAAGTGGTCTGCCATCAAACTATATCCATTTTAGGGGGGCAGCTAGGTGGCATGGTGAATTGAGCACTGGCCCTAGAATCAGGAGGACCTGAGTTCAAATCTGGTCTCAGACCAGACACTTCACACTTTAGCTGTGTGACCCTGGGCAAGTCACTTAACCCCAATTGCCTTGCCAAAAAAATAAAGCTATGTCCATTTCTGGTCCCCTATAAGTCATGGGGCACTTTCCTACAGAGAGGTGATGAACTCATGGTGGAGAAAGAGATTTTTGGACATGGCCACTATGTGGTTTTGTTTTCTTTGATTATACTCATTTGTTACAAGGGGTTTCCCCCATTTTTTAAAATAGGATTAATTTAATAGGGTTGGGAGAAACTAATACAAACAACAACAAAAAGAGGATAATAGTAACTTTTAAAAAATGCACAGAAGGGAACAAAAGGAAGTTCAGAAGGAAGCACAGGCAAGCATGACAGTTTTGAAAGTATTGTGTAAAATTATTTAGTTTTTTTAAGGATCTGTTACATGGTTGAAAGCACTGAAAACAAAGGTGCAAGATGTAGGAATTGCATGGATTAGGGAATATCAGATTACCATTTCAGTGAGTGGCTTATAATAGTGGCATGGCAGGAACAAGGAAGGTAGCTCATTCACCCTGGGGTAATTCTTCATTGTACTCCACTTTCTTCTTGTCATCATATTGTGGTTTGGTTAGGGGTATTAAAAAAAACTATTTGGTTCAGATTGATCCTTAGGATGGGGACAAGACCTGAGTCTAGGGCTAACCTTTGCTTGTTAAACCCAGATATAGGTTATAACTGTCATTTTTTCTGGCTTTGTATGGCCATATCTTTATCCAAATGGGAGTATTAGAGATGCCACCTCCTATATGAAATCTTTCTTGATCCTTTAACCCTCTCTCCAGGCAAATAATAAACCCTATATCCTTCAGGAAATTACTTTTTGTCTACTAACTTTTCTTTATGTTGTGTACCCCAACAGAATGTAAGTTCTTTTAAGAAGTTAGTTTCATTTTTGGCTTTCTATCCTCAGCACCTAGGACAGTGCTTTGTATCTAGCAGGTGTTTAATAAATTCCTATTGCGTCAATGAATGAAGGCATGCTACACACTCAAAGCAGGGTCCAACACTTAATTTCAATTGAATTCTTTGTGTCTTTATGCTCTTTGTGGCCCAACAAGGCCTTCTGTAAGTATGACACATGAAGATATAACAGAAGGGGACCATTGGAATACCACCAACATACCCTGAACAAAAACATGAGGACAAAAGTTCAAGGACAAATTTGATAGCCCAGTGTGTCAGCCTCAACAGGTAGGTTGGTTAGGCTAAGTTACATTAGTAACTATTGTCAGCTCATGTGATTGTAGTTAGAGTACAGTAGAATGATTTCCCTCCATTGAGACAGAATGTTGATAACTTTCAAAATCCACATAGTAACCATTCACATGAATCTTCTTATATTAGCTCTGTCACAAGAATTCAGCTGGTTCTAGACACTAATAGTCACAGGCCTTCTGCATTTCTCTTAATACTTTGTTGTAGATAATAGCGTGGTCCTCACCCATTTGCATGATTTTGCATGATCTCCATGCTTGGGCAGTATTGGATATTTAATACTAGATTCTTATACAGCATGTACCAAGATTAGCATGTACTTGAAGACACTGTAGGAGTTGATGTCCACATGTGGACTCTGAGCAAGACTGGCTTCTGTCATCTTTGCACACTGCTCAAAGCTACTCCCTTCTTACCACTTCTCTATATACTTTCTCCCTCTTTCCTTGTCTAGAACATAAAGCCCTTTACATTATTTTCCTCATTATGTAAATTGTTTTCCAGGTTCTGGTAATTTTATTTCACTTCAGTTAAATGTGGAATTTGCATGCTGCTGTGGAAATGAGCAATTCAACACAGATGCTTTCCTAAGTTTACCAGTTGGTGACGTGTTTTTGGTATCATCTGTTTGAATTTCTCATCTCTTTAATGGTGGTCAAAACCAGCACAACACATTTTGTTCTGAATCTGTCATATTTGTCATTTCTTATGGTGCAACAATATTCCATTATATTTGTATACTAAAATTTACTAAGCCATACTCTAACTGATGGGCACCTATTTTGTTTCCAGATCTCTGCTATAGCAAAAGCACTGCTATAGTCTTATAATATGGATCCATTTTATTTCCCCTTGACTTCCTTGGGGTACATACTTTATTAGATAGCAAAATTATTGAGTCAAAGTATTACACTTTAGTAACCTTGAGAGCATAGTTTCAAATTTGTTTTACAGAATGGTTGTACCAATGTATAGTTACATCAATAGAGTACTAGATTTTCTGTCCTTTCATGACTCCTCCAATAATTATTATTTTCTTTTTTTATTATCCTGTCAATTTGATGGATATGAAGTGGAACCTTGGAGTTGTTTTAATGGTTGTTGATAGCTTGCATCATTTCTTCTCTGTTAAAATTTTTTCCTGTCTTTCGGTAGATTAAAATCAATAAAGCATTTAAAAACATGATAGATTCTTATACCCACATAGTTTGAATTCTAGTGGTGGAAGATAATACATAAAGCAGAATTGGGAAGTATGGGTTAGGGGAGGGTATGCTTTAGTGGAAAAGATTGCTAGAGAAAAGCCTGAAGAGTGAGAAATGGTAGTAGGAGTGAAGTACATAGTCTGGGCACCTCACAAAATTTTTGTCTGAACCAGGGACTCACTGATCAGAAGAGAAGGCCAAAGGGCTTATGCACTTCTAGGATAAGAAAACTGCTGTAAGGGAAGTGGTAGTGTCCAGAGAGTGAAGAGCAAAGTTGGAAGTAAAGTGAGTATGGCCTGGGTACCTCATGAAGTTAATATAAATTGGATGTTAGACCTTTTCAGAGAAATTTCCTGTGAAGATTTTTTTGTCAATTGTTTCCCTTCTTTTTGACTTTTAAGATATGTATTTTGTTTGTACAAAAGGTTTTCTATTTTGCATTATAAAAATCATCTATTTTATCTTTTGAGATCACCTCTATTCTTTGTTTAGGTAAAAATTCTCCTCAGCCATAATTATGAAAGATATATCATTTCAAGCTTTTACATTTAATTTCTCAAAGAAAACTGCTATATTTTTGAAGGTTATTGGAAATAAGTTATGTGAAAAGCTCTTCTACTCTTAGGTATACCTTCAGAAGTGATTAACCAATGCAATTTTGGCCAAAAAAAAGAATAATCATATTGCTTATTTCCATTTGACTCCAAATTTCCCCTCATTTTTAGCTTTTTCTCAATGAACATTTGAGAGCTGTGACAAAAAGGATTGTGTGCAGATGGCTGTCAGTGAAAGAAGTTCATTCTCAGGAATGTTGCTTTTTACATTTTAATGCTATAGCACTTGAATATTTTATGTGTTATGGACATTTGAAACTGATTTCAAATTCCCAGATTTGACCATGCATGTAGTAACAAACAAGATACATATATGATTGAGAAATACAGGAATTCTCTAAAGAAGATGGTATGGAAATAGATATATACTTCTTACTTCTGATGGATTATTCATAAATTAGGTAGAAGGAAAATGTTTTTCTGTATTATTAATATCCTGAGTACTAAATAGTCTGGATAATACTCCTATGTCTCCTCCTGGATGCCATTTGTGATGTTTAAACATCACAAATACATAAAACATCATAGGGTAGCAGCAATAAGTAAAAATGTGTCTCTTTCTCTTTGTTGCTCAGGTAAGTTGGCAAATTGAACTTCTTGTTTCCATATGTTCCTTAGTAAACGGTCTTCTTCAGTGTTACTCTCAAATAGAAACAGATCCCTGCTGACTGCATATTGACTTAGCCTCAAATTAACATTATCTATGTTATATCATATCTTTATTTTGCTAAACATGTAATTACATTTTAATTTAGCTTGGGTTGCACTCCAGAATTTTGCTGGCCACTTGTTATAGGCTGCAAGTTTGACACTTATGGTCTTTATTATTGACGGAATACACAAGGCTTAAAGCCTCATGAAACATTGAGTAGTATCTCTTTAGGAGAGGGTCAAGAATTGCTCACTGAGTAGTTGCATTCTTACATTTCTTGTCTAATACATAACCATTCTCTACATACTCTGGGATCCAGCCATACTAGCCTACTCACAATCCCATACACAGTATTGTTCATTTCCTATCTCCATGTCTTTGTAAGGATTCCCTAGGCTGGAATGGACCCCTACCTCCCAACCCACTCTTAGAATCCTTTATTTCCTTCAAGATTTAGCTCAAATGTCAAATGTCACCTTTCCTGATTTCTCAATAACATCTATTCTCAAAGTACCTTTTATCAGTTTTGTATATATTACATACTTACATATGTTCATTTTTCTTCCAAATTTGATTGTAACCTCCTTGAGGACAGTAGCAGTTTCATTTTTTATCTTTGTAAATGTTTATTGATTAATTGATTTAAAACATTTTAAAATAGTATTTAAACATTTGACTATTTCAGTATAGAATTTTATTATTTCAGGGCAGGATTTTGAGTGGGAAAAATTCTTCTGTTTTTAAGATTTTAATTACTCCTTGTTGTTTTCCTTTTTAATTGTAAAAAT